>NW_024962264.1:34003190-34708076 GCF_019238085.1 Lagopus leucura | reverse complement strand
GGGGCGCGGCGAAGCGCCCCGCGGGGCAGCCGGCGGGGGGCTGCGGCGGAGGCGGGCCGGGGGGCCGCGGCGGGGCGCGAGCGGCGGGGGGGCCGGCGGAGACCTGCCCCGGCCCGCGGGCTCCGGGCAGCGCCCCGAGCACCAGCGCCACCACGAAGCCGGCCAATGTCATGGTGCCAGTCCCGCCGGCTCGCTTCCATCTCCCCTTCTCATCGCGCCCGGGATGCGAAGGGGGAAGGCGGGGCCGCGGCGTCCCGCTAATCCCCCCCGCCGCGCACCCCCCTTCCCCCTCCCCGCCACCTCCTCTCGGCTCCCCTGCGTGCGGGGGAAGGGCGAGCACCCCGCGGTGTGTACCGCTACCTGCCGCTGCCTTCCCGAACGCCGCCCGGCCCCGTGCGTCACCCCGAGCACCCCGCTGGCCGCAGCCCGGTCCGGAGGCTGCCTCCTGCTCGGCCGTCAGCCACAGCTCCTCCGCCGTCCCTGTTTACCCGCCGTCCTCCGACCTTATTGCCGTCCCGCCGCGTTTTTCCCCCCACGCTTCTCCCTCGTGCATGGGACTCCTCTACAGCCACCTTCTTCAGAGGCCGTGCCCCCTCACGGTCGGGCTCCCCCGACCTCTCTCACACTCTCACAAAGGGCACAGGGAGCCCGGGCATAGGCGGACTGGGGCGAGAGCAGCAAGTCAGCGAAGGGGGCAGAAGGGTGCGGGGAGCTCCTGAGAGGTCTGCGGGAAACAAAAGGACTAGAAACAAATGCCGCGAAGAGAGATGTCTTGAGACTTTAGTTTTATCCCAGTTCCTGAATGAATCCCATTCTCTGAATGGTAATCTGCTTATTCCCAAACGCTGTGGAGTTTTGTGTGACCTGATCATTGCTCATTCCTCCTCCCACCAGCACAGCCAGCACTTCGTTTTGTCTCTGGCTCACATTGGTCAGCTTGGGTTCTTTGCTATACTTTTAATTTACCACTGTTGATGCTGTTCATATTTTGCCAACTGTGACTGCCTAATGGAGCACACACCCTTTTGTTGCCAACTCATCTGTAGCGTGAGGCTTTAGGTTCACTTCTCCAGAGGATCTATTTTCTACCCAAATGTTTTTGGCTGAGAAGCACTCATCTGGGTGAGCTTATAGGTGTTGCCACAATCTTGCATTATGACTAAAAGAGAGAGGAGCGTGCTTTCTTCTTTATGTGAGGGACCCCATGTGTTGAATGGGTCCCATCCATTAAACATGGGCCTTTCTTTAGCAGCCTCCGAAATATTTTGAATGGGCAGGGGGCTTTTGTTTATAAATACGAGTGAGCTCCAGTGCTAAGTAAAAGCAAGGACTAGTGTTTGGTGTTACTTGTATTTGTTTTAGTTCCACTGGGCTACGATTAAAGTATTATTGCAGCAATACAGTCGGCACTTCAATCACTCATAGTTAAAGAACGCTTCGCTAGGGTTTCTATACAATTTATAGAACAATATAATATACAAGTTATTACATTTATATTATATAATATAATATATATATATTATATTATGTATATATAACAATACAATATACAAGTTATACAATAACTGTGCTGCTGCATGTGTCCATGCATTTGTGCTTGGATGTTATACACAGGTTCTTTGTTCATTCTGGGTTATCATCTATGCTTATGTATGTTCATTAGTTTAGAAACTGTCAGAATTGGTGAAAGTTCATTTTGTCGTTGGAAAAAAAAGAAAAAAAAGAATATGTACAAGACATTAGCCTGAAAGCAACTCATTATGGCTGTGTTTTAATTGAAAATTCGTTGCTGATGTAACAAGTTAGCCACTTTTATCCTTTGGAAGGATTGAAGCATGCTCAGCCTACCTAGTTAAGGCTACCTTCATTGCCTAGCTAACATTTCTTGGCATCACAATAACAGCTAAATTTCATTTTCCCTAACCTAAGCTCTTTTATTCCCCCCCCTTCTAGCCTGGAAGAGACAGAATTCTGCTGATTAGCATGGGAGGGAGAGAATAGATGAGAGTGATGAATCTTGCAAAACACTTCAGGCAAAGCTTTGACACAGTTGCTTATTCATGTATTCCGATTTCATTTTTCTCACCTAGGTGTGTGGGCCTGCAGGAATCTCACATGCATTGAACTCTGCTTATGAAGGAGGTTACAAAATGATACCTAAACAGGGAGGAGGGAAGAAAAGGGGGTTATACAAGTGAGACTGAGAAGTAACCAGAGTCATAAAAGATGCACTGGGAAGAAAAGAGTGGTTGTCATAATGATCCCTTTTCCAAGAGGGGGTTCAGGCTTGATGAATTGATCCACATGTACAGATTCAATCTGTAAGATTTTAATTTTTATCATAATTTTTATTTTTGATGTAATCACATAAAGATAGTGAGCCTTAATTTGTTTTAAAAACAGTAATTTAGCTTTCAGCAGGATGTGTGGTTGCTAATGCTACAGAAAGTATTTATTATAATTTACAAATCATAGAATCATAGAATCATAGAATGGCCTGGGTTGAAGAGAACCACAATGATCATCTAGTTTCAACCCCCTTGCCACGGCCAGAGTCGCCAACCACTAGAACAGGCTGCCCAGAGCCACATCCAGCCTGGCCTCAAGTGCATCCAAATTAGGGACTTAGTTTATTTTCCATTTAAGATACTAAGTATGCAAGACTTTTCTAACAAATACTGTAACTGATAGAGTCTGGTTTTCTCAGGATGTATGATTCTTGTGATTCTTTTGGATATCACTGAAAATAATGGTGAGAATTACAAGTGTGTCTAAAACAAAACCACATTATAATTTAAAGATAAGCTTTATGTTTACAATGGGGAAATAAAGACTTACTACCCTGATATTGACAGGATCCTTTTTAAAAAAAATCCTTTTTAAAAACATGAGATGTTCTTGGTGCATTTGGTTACCTTAAGTTGTTTTGGTTCTTCTATACAAAACTGATTAAAACTCACTCATAAACAGAGCTAGAAGTGAAAAAGAAAGAAAAGCTTATGTTTGCTCAGTTAGGAAAATAAGCAAGTAAACCTCAGAAGGTCTCAATGGATCTGGAAACTCAGTACAGATTTGATCCTGAAATTAGAATATAAACTTTTTCAGAAAAAAAAACTGTCACAAAGTATTGAGAAAATAATACATTTTTGGAAACTGTGCTAGTGATATTCCTTCGACAGCAATTTAAAGTTAGTAATCTGTGTTTAATAATACACATTTTTGTATGGAAAGGCTTGCTTTTGTCTTTTTACATTGATAAAGAAAGTAATCCATTAAGACTTTACAGTGGATGAACTGACTCCAGCTGAAGTCGATAGCAGTTCTTCCTTCTGCAAAACATTTTCAATGCTTATGCTTAGTATTTAGATTGCACCTCTTATTCCCTATGCACAGATGTAGTAGCTATCAATGGCAGTTCTATAGAAGCCCATGGAACAATGTTTGTGACCACAATTTGCCAATCTGTGCTACGTATCTGAAAACTTCCATGAGGGCAGTTGTAGGAAATCACCTACTGGAACAGGTTTTAATTTGTGTGCAATTCCACAGGGTTCTACAGGGTTGGTTGTTTTTTTTCTCTGCTGATATTTGACAGCGCAGATACTGAACTGTTGATAAAACAATGAATAATAAATAATTCATAATTATGAACTCTATAATATGACTACTTAAAAAAAAATCCATGCTGCATTTCTGTGCATAGATTCATTACGATACCTGAAAAATAGAAATATAAGGAACACTCCCACACTACACAGTATCATGGATTATTCATATAACCAAGGGTTAAATGTAAACTTAGACAAAAATGTCCTTTTTTCCTTTTTCCAAATAGGGACTAATTTCCAATAAATTATTGTTGCATACAAGCAAAGATACCTGATCTGTGGACTAAACTTGCAAAAATGCTGTAGTCTTGCATTTGGAAAATATATAATACATTGAAACTCAGCTGGAGAATCAGCCTAATTCTGCTTCTATTTAAATCAATATCAAAATTCACTGATTAGCCTCTTCCTTGTATGCAGTAAAGCCACTTACCTTCATTTTAGAGTCACTCTTACATCATGCTGTCAGTACAGGTTTTAGAAATCTGAGCATTTCCAGCTTTTGGTGGAATTCAGTTAAAATACAAGTGACAAATGAAAAACTGAGCCAGTCCCACCCTACTGCCACTGATACACCTAAACCCTCTTCAGTTCCCTCTTGACCAGGTTAGAGTCAAATAGCAGTGCAGATGTGAAAGATCAGAGCAAGCGCTGACTTCATGCTATGCAGAGGAAACTTCAGTACCAATACATAAGAAGGAAATAACTGCAAGTACAAAGCAGAGAATGTAGCCAAACAGCCAGGCATCATATTACTGAAATAATTTTCAGAATATTAGCTGAATAATTTCTTACTATTATTTCTTCACATCTTCAAGTATGCTTGTAGGCCAATAGATCAACCACTGGAATCAATGGAAAAACTTATGTGCATGACCTAGTGGGCACTGAGAGAGATCAAACTGCACCAGACAGGGTCTGAAATCAGGATTAAAAGGAGAGAAAGCAAGGCATCACACAAAGGAGATTTGCATTTTGAAAATGATCTACAGAAAGGGTGCTGTGATGAGTCAACATTTTTGGGGTATAAGTCAGCGGTCTTATAAAATATTTTTATTCAGTAATCTCATTCTTTTTATTAAACACAGGCAGCAGAGATTTGTAGTCCTGCCAAGTCTGAGTCAAAAGTAATTTGGGTTCATGATTATATGGAAAAGAATAGGCCTTTTGTTGGTAATTATATATAAGATCCATAGGGTGACCCTGCATTACACAGGATGTAACTGAACAGCCTGTAATTGATGAGGTTTCCATTACCACATAATGCAGTGTGCAAAGTAGTGAGATCATTGAAAAATCTTTTTTAAAGTGTTAAATATTTTCTTGTACAACAAGAAAAACTCATATTATAAGGCAATAAGTGCCATAATTTCCTGGAACAATTCAGTAGGTAGGTGTACATGTGCCATGCATGGATTATACAGATGGCATTAAATACATTTAAAACTGAAAGGTAAATTAAATTGTGCAGAACAAATGAACAATTTCTGGTTCATGTAGTAAATGAAAAAATGCTGAGATTACTGAAATAATTTGACACATCAAAATAACTAGCTACTAGATTTTAAAATTATCACAGTTTTCCACAGGAGAAAATGGTTATCTGGATAATAATGAAATATAGCCATATTTGCTTGACTTTTTTTAAACAAACAAACAAAAAAAAGCAGTCAGTATAAGCTCTAATTCTCAAGTAAGTATCCTCATTCTTAATACATACACATCCAAATATTATAATGCGTCCACATGTGAGGTAGGTTAATGAGTACTGTATCTAGATCTTGATTTGACTAGAGGTGTAATCTGTTCATGCTGCTGCTACTATTTCAGACACACACATGAACTAGCACATACAGTCCTGTTCATGGCAACGTGATGGTGTTTGCAGCAGGAGCAAACTCACCTTTGTGTTCCTCTCCTGGAAGGACCATTTTGGCAAATTCCAATATTGCAGTGCCACAAAAACACTGTGGCTGAGTCGGGAGTGAGATTAAAATGCAAGATTAGACATATACCAGCACAGCTGTGTAAATACAGCAGAGGTGCTGCTTTATTTCCTGATGCCTAGAATAGGAAGTAAATCTGGCGTTGCATGTTGCAGTTTGTTAACTAGGCAAAAGATGAGTAACTAATATGAGCAAAGCACATCTTATCTAAATGCAGAGACTGATAATTTAAGATTTGTGTAAATGTGCAAATGTACATTCCTATGGACAATACATTTCATTGCTAAGAACATTTTAGAATTAGCAAGGCAAAACAATTCAGGAAAATTAGCAAAGTACGTATCAAAGCCAAAACTGCATCCAATTAAGTATTGGGAAACAAAATTAACTGACTTCTTAGAAGATTTCACTATTGCCTACAATTTGAGAAGTTCGTTGTATAAAAACTTGAAAATCAGCCACGCAAGGTTAGAACAAAAAGAAAACAGGATTTTGCCAGTTCTTATTTTCAGTCACAATTATCCTTCTATCAAAATTATAAAGATCTGTCCTATTGTAGAGACATTGATGTCCTCCTGATAGGTAAAATAGGTGTTTGGTCAGCAATGGACAAGTTTAGTTGTACCTATTTTTAATCTTAAAAACAAACAAACAAACAAAAAAAACCTGGATTTGGCTGGATAGCACAATTAAAATTTCAATATTGTTTTGAGAAATAAATCATGAGAGCTGCATTCTCTTAGCAGTTATTTACAGCATAGGAACACAAATATTTAATGAGGGGAAAGCTAAAAAAATTGTACTCACCTGATTTGAGGAGGTTGAGATTTGTAATTATCTGGAAACAAAAAAAACAAAAAACAAAAAAAAAAAAAAACAAAAAAAAAAAAAAACCAAAACATTTTGCTTCCAAAAATATTTTAAAATTTTAATTCCTACTTCACAGTGGTCACTGAAAGCACTCGGAAGTACTCATCATGTGTTCTTAATACAAGAATCTTTTGTGTTCTCTTTTGGGTTTGTACTGGAAGCACTAAGGCCCTTTTTAAAAGAAATTTTCTTTAACTTGCAATTTCAATCAGTTGCAAAATTTCGCTGTAAGGACGTAGAGTGCATTTTATGAGTGTTATTAACCATGCCCCATTTGCCATATGAGTTGATAAGAATTTAATCAAGGTCAATGAGTCTTCTCACGCTAGTGAATAGACTTCGTGCATTATGAAAACAATAATTAGTATGCTCATATTCCTTATATTTTTGAATATATATATTCCTTATATTTTTGAATAGAAATCTCAGTAGTTCCTATCTTGCTTTTGCAAATATACGGAGCGTGCGAGCAACTATTGCATACTGACTAAGTGATATACAAAGGTGCCTCTACTCAACATTTTGGTTGAAATTATCAAGTGCAACTAGAAGAGTTTTAAAATAAATAAAGTGAGGATACCATCTGCCAAGTAGGAGGAGAAACTGTACAAGATAGGATCAGAGGAGACCTTGCACTATTGAACTATGACATTTGGAATTAAAACAATGCTGGCATTGTGCAGACCTGTCGCAGACGTTTGCACTTAAATAGCTTTCATTACTCCAGAAAGTGGAAACTGTCTGTCAGGAGCTTTGGGAAGGCAATCAAGAAAGGGGGCAGACCAGCCACTGTCCAGTACTATAACTACTGGCAAAACAAACTGCTTTCTTGTAATCTTCATTGTTGGCTTAATCATCCCTGATTCTTTCTTGTCTTCTTACCAACGTTCCTTTCTCATCCTTCCTGATCTCTCTTGTCCCATTATGATTTCCCTGTTGCTATTTTGAAATCTAATGGCAATGTGGAATTACATATTCCAATTTAATATTTTCATATTTAGTTATCTTGTCTGGAATTTATAATTTAAAATGTAAAAATGAAAATGAAACACACTGGGTTATGAAGATCCATGGATTTTTGCTCTGGAGTTAGCCATGTAGAAGATATGTATTGACTTTTTGTGGTTTTATAATGATCTGCTTAACACACAATTTAATTTTGTAAATAAAATAAAATAAACTCTATGTACGCTACATTTTTTGGACACTAGGCTTAAAAAATATATATTTTAACCAGTACATTCTAGTGATGTGTAACCAAATCCTGCTAGACCAAATACCCCATTTATATTAACTAGAAGTCCCGCTAAATTTATTACTTGTAAAATTTCAAAATCTCGTGGGTTTCAGTATTACTATTATTGTCCCGTTTTGGAAACAGGTCTCCATGTTTTGCTATTAGCTTCAACAGAATCTTCATTTTTCCATTAGGAATCAAATAAGAAACTTCGGTTTGAATCCATAGGAGATGCGCTTGCAGTTTGGATCATGAGTAGCTCATGTTTGCACCTTCTTTTTTGTGTATGTGTAGACATGAGGAAAAATTTCTTCTTCAAAGGAGTGGTGATGCAGTGGCATGGGCTGCCCAGGAAGGTGGGTGAGTCACCATCCCTGATGGTATTCAAGAAATGCTTAGATGTTGCAATAAGGGACATGATTTAGTGGGGAAATTGTAGTGGGAGGCAATGCAACAGGAAATATCAGTGGTGGGTGGGTAGTTGGACTAGATGATCTTGGAGGTCTTTTCCAACCTTGGAGATTCTATGATTCTGTTATCTCTGAGACAAAATAAGGGTAGTATATTCACATAAAATATGCACAAGGACTGTATTTTAAAATAAACCTGTTTGATTGTAAGTAAAATAGGATACAATTTCTGTCTGCAAGATAAAAACTTGCAGTATAATTTTAGAATCTTCTGTGAGAAGCAAAGCAGAAAAATGATACGTAATATTTTGTCATTTCAGTGCTGATAGAGTTAATGCTATAAGTCAGTGCACACTGGCACATATGGAAATGTTTCTTTGTTATTCAAAGCAAAACAAATTCACACTTCTTTAACGCTCTGAATTATAATAAAGCCAGCAGATGTCATGTAATTAGAGTTATACTGGCCATGAGGGGAATGGATTAAATTCTGCTCAATGTTAGAACAAATAACATCATTGAAGTTCTTAGTGGATGTTTGCTCCTGCCACACTCACAAAGGGCTAGTTCTGGAGCAGTGTTGAAATGAGAAGGAGTAAAATACATATGATCTTAATAAGTCCCTTCCAACCCAAACCGTTCTATGATTCTATGATCTAGATGCAATACAACATCTGTCTGATTGCAACATAATCCTATACTACGCTTTCTATTTTTTGAGGCATGTGCACAAACATTTCAGTTAAAAAGTCACTTGTATCTGAAACATATTCTCTGAAGGTTGTGGGAAGCCAGCAGTGTGTATCTTCCTGCAAAGTGGGAATTGAGGGCTCAGGGCCTTAATTTGGCGAAAATTCTTGCTAACTTAAAAGAAGAGTTATGAATAGTTGCCATGGCTCCCTGAATTTGTCAAAAGAAAGACTGTTAATCTGCTTGTTAAAATATGGATGTAACAACCGGCAAGCAATGCGGATGACTATAGTGTGCAACACAGCATCTCTGAAATTACATATGCCTAGCACCTAAATGTTGATAGTGAGAGATACCAAGACACACATCATCACAGCTTCAGAAGAAAAATACAGTATACTACAGTGACAAAAATGAGTTACGGTCACACTGTGCCAACTTCATTCACATTTAATAGTATTGCATTGTCTATTCTCTGCAAATAGTGCCAGTGCTTTTAGTGGCACTTTAAGTTGGGATGGTGCACAACTGTTTGTGTCCTCGAGAGAGCTAAAGTGCCCAGATTCTCTGGGAAACAACATGCGTTTTATGCCATGTGGGTGAACTGAAAATATTTGTATAATGTTTTTAACATTTGTTTGAATGGTACTTATTCATGCTGACAAAGAGGAATGAAATGTGACACCCCATAAAAGCAAAGAAATGAAATGATCTCTTTCAAAACATCTTTCTACAGTCACTTCCAGGTTAGTAAGGAGGGTATGATTAGTTACAGAATCACAGAATCACAGAATCACAAGGTTGGAAACAACCTGCAAGATCATCTAGTCCAACCACCCTCCCATTCCTATTAGTACCACAAGCTACTAAACCATATCTCGTAGCTTCTCATCCAGACAGTAGTTGGTCCAGCAGCATCAATCTTCATGCTGAGAGCAACATGCAACATCAGGGCTTCATGCCCACTACAAAGGACATGTACAATACTGGCAAATGGCAATGAAATTTGATCTAGATGAAGTGTGAAATCACGGTACATGTCTGTCAAATTATTTAAACCATATGGTATGGTGTTTATAAAGGCTTTATTTTGGATGCATGGTGCCTTATTGAGGACAATTAGTATTAGGCCTAATAAGAAACTCTTGGATTTAAATTACTTCTAAGAGGTCATTAAAGAAAATCTGAATTACCACAGTGAGTTTATATAGATGCATGGTTGTAGTGCTGAAATTGAAGTTGCCAGCTTTTTGTTATTAACATATTTTTAAAGAGATGGATACAGGAACTTGACTAAAAGCATGGGAAAAGTCATGCAGTAAGAAGCGTCTGGGGTTTCTCTGTGCTTATTTCCTGTTTGTTTCAGAGATAATGCTTTCTTTTATTTCATCTATTTGGTTTGTTTTATGCTTTTAATGTTGTAATTTATTGAGCCTCTGATTTGGCATAATTTATTTTGGGGTTTGTGATGTGAAGAATTACTCAGGTGGGAGAACAATGATAAATTAAACAGTTTTGGCCTCCACAACTTTCACAATCCTTTGTACTAATGCAGAGTAAGCTAGCAATTTTTGCTACATGAAAGAGACTAGACTTGAATATACATCAGCATACCAGAATTTCCAAATAGGTGTGAAATTTGACCTTTATTTTGTTTTGTTTTACAAATAATTTACAATACTATAAATAGTTAAACAAAGTGGAATAGAAAGTCTGCTTATTACTTTTGGATACACCCATTTGAAGCTGGAAGTAGATACAAGTATGCAGGAAAACAGGATTAGAACTCAGAATTGTTTCAAAAGCAGAAATAGGTAAAATGATACAATGCAGTCCAGTGGAGAGATGTGAAAGATAATATGGTCACAGATAACAGGATGAGAAAACAATTGACTTCACAAATCTGGAGGAAAAAATCTGGGGAATGGATCAGAGTTGGATCAGTGCTGAATGAAGTTCAGCAAAATCATTTGTTGCAGAAATGAGGGAAGCTGCACTGAGATTCCTGAATGGGTCTGCAGCCTACAGCTCATACTACACCATATTTGTTTTTCACATAGCTTTGGAAAGGCTTCATCTGCAGCTGAATGCCTAGTTTTGGAAATAGCTATTTGAGAAAGACTTGACTTGATTAGATGAGATTCTAGGAGGGGAAAACATCAGCAGTTTCCATCCACAGAACAGTAGGATGGGAAGAAATGAGACTGCAATGGCAATCTTCCCAGACAGTACGGACCATTGTAGAGGAGAAACAAATAAACTATAAATTCCAGCAACAAATATTTAGACTGTAGACTAGAAAAAAAAAAAAGTCTAACCATGATGAAAATCAGGCATGGTTTGCCTGGAGACACTGATGCATTTCCAGAACTGGGTATTTCTTGGTTTTACACAGTGCAAGGATGACACCAGGATATGACCATGAATTACATGATTTCATAGAATCATAGAGTGTCCTGGGCTGAAAAGGACCAGTAGATTGATATGGTATGGTATATGTGTGTGTGTAGCTCTTCTTCTGACAAGCAAAATTTTGCATGATATTTAACAGGAAAAAAAAAGACCACAGACTGCAGATTTTGCTCAGAGGTAAAGACAAGCAGCATATACACAGAAAAAAGGCAAGAAGCAAAAATACATTTTTGAAACAGCGTATGCATATAGCATAATATCTTTCATAACCATTTGGTTTGTTAACACTAGATTGTCTTAGCAACCAGTTCTAAAAACAGAGTGTAGGCTCACACAAACTTCATCATGTCACATCCAGGAGGAAGTGATTTTGTTACTGTGCAGGGACTTCTCCTGTATTCATTACAGCCAACAGCATCGAAGAAGCATGCAGGAGTATGAGGTAGCATTTCTTTTTCCACAACATTTCCAAAGATAGGACAGTTTAGCTAGAAATGTACTCTGAGGATATAACAAATCACCTCTTGATATTTGGGTTTTTTAACAATTGAAAAACACAGTCACTTTTGCTGTGACTCTCTATCACCAAGAAATGTGAATGCTGAAAATGTTGTTTCTTTTTGCATTGGTTTGCACTACACTTATTTTCTTTCCTTCACAAGCATTTCTCAGTTTAAGTTTGACCTGCATATTGTCAGTGGCCTAGGTGCTACATACTATCCACACAGTTGGATCTGACAATTGTGAAAAAAAAAAAAAAGTGCTAGATAACAGGAAATTAGTATTAATAATAACTGCCAAGGTTCATTTTTTTGTTAAGTTTCCCTTCATGAGATACTAAGAACTGAGTTTTACCACATGACTTGAATCCACCCTGTGGGTCTTTATTTCAGTCTTCATTGTTGTGTAATACAAATAGCTGATGGAATGAAAATCAGCATGAAAGAGGAGCAAAGGAGGAAGCAGGAAAGAGATCAAAAATCAGAGGAAAAAATCCCTGAAAGATTTTGAAAAATTCCATCAAACTGGAACTTCCTAAGTAATCAGAAAACTGTAGATGAAACATACAAATAAATTACACGTAACGGTGTTTGATATTAAGATAGGCATGAAGGACATACTCTGGTGAGAAGCATAGTAGTATTTTGACTTCTGGAGAAAAGGACAGAGAAACTGTTGCACAGAAAATCAAAATGTCCACCCTCAAAATGCAGCAGTGGTGGTAAGCTGGCACAGCTGTGAAATACCTTGTAGAAAAAAATCTTGCTGGAATGATCTCTCTGACGAACAGCTGTTTGCCTGAAGCGGTGCAACTTATTTTGTAGTGGTCAAATGAAAAATGACTTTTAACATCTGTATTTGAACTACAAAACAAAAAACAAACAAAAAAACAGGTCAGCAGTACATTTTTTTATTACTATTATTTTTGAAATTTCTATTAATGTGAGAGGACTCGTGCAGGAATTGTGCCTAACACGGCAGATAACCTCGCTGACGGCGATCTCAACTGCCGGACCAGAAAAGCATTCGTCCCACGTCGGTCCAAACAATCAAAGCAGTGCCGCTCGCCGCCCGCAGGATGTTGAGGGGGCAGCGGAGCGGCAGCTGCGGCCGCGGGCGCACTTCCGAGCAGCCGCGGGCAGGATCGAGTGACGGAAGCGGGGCAGGTGGGGATGTGCTGAAACGCAATGCCTCGGGACAGCGATGATGCGTATTTTTATTTACTATTCCATACTTCTTCAACGTTTTCCTCAAATTTTCGAGCCTCGCGCTTCTCCCCGGCTTTCCCAAACGCACCAAGCCACCGTTACTGACAGGAAAAGCCGCCAGCGGAGCGCTGCGGATACGACTGTCGTTGGGCCGGGCCCAATGGGCCGGGCCCAATGCCCCCGGCCCGGTCCCCCGTTGCCCCCTGCGCCGCCGCTCCGGCCGAGCTCCCCACCAACATGGCGGCTGCCCCAGCACCACACGCAGCCTCCACGCGCTCCCGTCGGAACAGGGGGCGGAAGTGACGCGCAGGCGGGCGCCCGGCGAAACGGGTGGCGGTCGGCGGTGGCGTGGAGATGAACAGCCGCCTGCAGGAGATCCGGGAGCGGCAGAAGCTCCGCCGGCAGCTCTTGGCTCAGCAGGTAGGGGCGGGCGTGGGCCGCGCCGAGTAGGCGCGCCGAGAGCTGTAGCGGAGTCGGGTTTGGGTCGGGCCGGACCGGGCCCGGGTAGGGAAGCTGGAGCGTGCAGGGCCTGTCCTTTCCCTCTGGGAAGGGGGAGCGAGCGCCTGGTGCGGCGGTTCCGTTAGCGGCTCTGGGGCGGCCGTTGGGACGGGGCGGGGAGGAGGCAGGTAGGCCTGTAGGGTTCTCGTGGCCGTGCTCTAGAGCCGCTGCCGTCCGATCTCAGTTTTGTATTATTTGCGTTGCTGTTTCGTCTTTTTTTTTTTTTTTTTTTTTTTTTTTCTTCCCCTAATCGGTGGTAACTTTGGCTTGAATTTGGCTCGTCTTTTGTTTTTTTCAGTTAGGAGCTGAAAACGCAGACAGTATTGGTGCTGTGTTGAACAGCAAAGATGACCAGCGAGAAATTGCTGAAACAAGAGAAACCTGTAGGTATGTATCAGCACACCATTTCTGTCAGAAATACAAGGAATACAGGGAAAGAGGATGAGATAACTTTCCAAAAAGCCAAGTAAAACTTAAGTAAAAACATACAGTGTAGTGAAAGGTGATGCTTCAGTTACTACTCAAATCTGGATAAAGTGTGTAGGGTTTTAAGCAATGATTTCTAATATCAGTTTAGAAATCAAAATTAACTTTTGCCTCCTATGTTGAAAAGTTACTGTGGAACAAAACCGAGGTGATTGTTATGGTATGCTGTGTGCACTGTCCTTTATGATTTGCTCAGAGCAGCTGCAGAGCAGTTTAGATGAAAGGATCTGTGTGGTAGAGGTGGTAGAAGTGTTTAGTTGAAAACTGGGCCAAGTACCTAGTGCTTATTGATTCTCTCGTGTAACAGTGATTTTCTTGTGTGAGCAGGTCTAATTTTGGGTATGTGCTACCTCAGGTAAAATAAGCTGTGCTTTTTAAAGTAGAAGAACAAGGACAGAATATAACTGTTTGGGGAGTTCAGTCATTGGTTGTACTTGTCTCAAGTATTCTGAGCGAGAACAGACTTCTCATGTATGAAATTTCAGAATCATTTCAAACTAACAGAAGCATGCAGTCAAGACAAATCACTGGAGATTTCTGAAATATTCTCTGAAGAGATAGAAACTGTTTGATATGACAATTTTTTGTATGTTTATAGGGCTTCTTATGATACTTCTGCACCAAATGCAAAACGCAAGTATCCAGATGAGGGAGAAGCTGATGAAGAAGAGATTGAAGAATATAAGGTAAGAAGAAATAACTTTTTTTCTCTGGTGTTTATGGCCTCTTGAGGGACATATAAAATGTGTGTATGTGCACATGTAAAAATAACTGGGATGTGTGTAGATACCTTAAAAATATTCATGAGAGCTGAAGTAGTCATAAACCATACGCCATCATATTGGAAAAGTCATGGCAACAGGTGAAGTCCCTAATAACTGGAGAAAGG
The DNA here is from genome assembly GCF_019238085.1 of Lagopus leucura. NCBI lineage: Eukaryota > Metazoa > Chordata > Aves > Galliformes > Phasianidae > Lagopus > Lagopus leucura. Next base: position 34,693,321 of record NW_024962264.1, on the reverse strand, counting down.
GAAACATCACTCCTGTTTTTAAAAAGAGTAGTAAGGAGGAACATCATGAAATGGATCCTCCTGGAAGTTATGCCAAGACATATGGAGGACAGGGAGATGACTAGGGATAGCCAGTGTGGTTGCACCAAGGGCAGATCGTGCCTGGACAATCCTATGGCTGCTCGCTGTACAGTGACTGTTTCAGTAGACGAGGGAGGAGCTGCTGATGTCATCTACCTGGACTTCTGTAAGGCCTATGATTCAATTATTGCACCTGAATTAGAAGATATGGGTTTGGTGTCTGGGCTGTCAGGTTAAAAAAAAAATTGGTTGCATGGCTATGTCCAGAAAATTAGTCAGGAGTTCAGTGTCCTTATGGAACCCAGTAACAAGTGGTGTCCCTCAAGGACCTGTGCTGTCATGAGTAGTACTTAGTACTTTCATCACTGGCATAGAGAAAGAATTGAGTGTGTCTTCAGCAAGTTCGTGAGTGACACCAAATGGATTGGTACAGTTGATACGCTAGAGAGAGAGGATGCCATCTCGTGGAACCTTGACTGGCTTGAGGAATAGGCCCATGTTAACTTTTGGAAATTCACTGCTGCCAAGTGCAGTGTGGAAGAAGCCAACTGGAAGAGGCATTCCAAGGAAGCTGTGGGTGCTGCATCCCTCAAATTGCTCAAGGCCAGGCTGGATGGGGCTTCGGGCTACTTGGTCTAGCGCTTGGAAGTCTAACCTTTTGGCCTAATCCTAACCTTTTGGCTTGCCTGGGCCGCACTGTGTGAAGAGGAATTTTCTTGGGCCACACATAAAATGTGTAACATAGTTAAATTAAGTTTTGGTGTTTATATGCATTATCTTTAAATATCGTGTTTTTTTAGTTAAAATATAAAGTTGGTGGGATATTTGACCTTGGTTTTGTGAAACTAATGTATGAGTCTAGATCACTGAATGGTGGTTGCAGTTCTTAAGATCTCAAGGTATTCATCAGACATCTTTGAAATACAACTCTTCCTGTGCAACATCCTTGAAAGTAGTTGTTCACTAACGCACGTACTGCCAAAAAGCAATGACATGAATGAAACGTGATTGTGAAGTGAAAGGTATTTTTCTCTGATAAGATATGTCTTACGAAAGTCTGGTAAAGAGGCACGATCCAATTTTTGAGTTGAATATCTGATTTCAACTTGATAAATTTCATTTGAAAATTTGAGGGTAATGTATTTATGTCAACTGAAGATTGACTTGAAAATATATTAAAAAATTGATTATTTTTCAGCAATCTTAAAACTTATTCTCAAATTCCTTTATTAAAGCAGAAAGCATATTTGCATATTTTTTCTCTGTTCTTCGGACTGTCATTTGCCATTACTTGATTTAACCCTGCTCTGCATATCCTCCCCATGCTGGTTTTATCTCGGAGGGTGCTGATCAGTGTTTTGTTGTTGATGAGTGAAGGGTGCACCACTAGGCAGGGAGCAGAGCCACTGCTATCATGGCACAGGGCAGGGAGTGGACTGCAGGGTGGGCTGATCTGGGCTGCATGCTGCCCTTGGGTTGGAGGTCTGTGCTCTAGTGGGAGGTAACGTTGTCTGTGTTAGGGATGTTGGACAAGATGATGATCAAGGAGCCCTTGAAACCCAAAACACTGTGACTTTATATATGTCCCTCACTGACATCTTCCTCGATGTCTTCCACTGTAGAGATCTGAGAGAACCAACATGATTCTCTTCAGACATGGCTTACTTAAGTAATACCTACAGTATTGAACTGTTGTTTGGAGAACCTGTTGTTTGGAGGCTTAATTTAGATCAGCTCCTTGGAGAAAGTATGTTATAGTGATAGTGTCCCCAGGGAATGGCAGTATATATTATTGCTGTTTGTCTTATTTTGGAAGAGGTGATAAAATGTTTGTTTAGCCAAGCACATACACAAAAAAATCAAGCAAAATTTGTGCTAGAAGCTTGCATTTAATAAATGGTATGGGCCATTGAATGAGATATGGGGAAGTTTGAGGAGGTCTTCCAGCCTCCCTGTTAAGTGCAATATGATGTCTTCAATGAACAGAAGACATATAGGATCCTAAGAGAGGGGTAATAAGAGGCTTGGTTTGGGGTGTGAATTAAGTATCCAAAATACTGGGAAAAGCGCAGCTTAAAAAAAAACAACCCAACCCTATGGTCATTAAGAATGAGTGGTTGTCAAACTTTCATGCCTTTCATTTTTCATGTAATCTTCTACGAGTTGTTTCATAGCTTTCTCTTTTAATCTAATGTAAAGTTTTTGTTAACATGAATGATGGAGAAAGGAGTTAAAGAGAAGAGTGATTATGGTAAAGTTATCTTTCTAATTTGCTTTGTATCTTGTTGTAGCATGTCTTCCCTTTTCCTTTCTGCTTTATCCTCATAACCTTGCTTGATTATGTAGAATGGATCAAGGTCAGCTTATTTATGAAATAATGTCTGCTGTTCCCTTGCACATCTAAAAATAGAAGTTTTTTAAATTTGTGGGCTTGGTTGTGTTATGCTTGTCTCTAGATATACAAAGTTTTCCATAAGACTGTTGTAATAAAACCAAAAGTAAACGTATGAAGGGACTTCTTATTTTTTGTTAGTCTGTCTAAGTGGAGAGTTTTTGTGTGCTAAGTGCTGGTCTGTACATCTTCTAGCAAACTATCTAAATAACAGTCTGAAAAGGATTTTCAGAGTGCGTGCAATGTTTGTTAAGTTGTGTCTCCTTGTAATGAGTGTGTCCAGAACCAGGTGAGTGCACCAAGCGTGGCCTGCTATTGCTGATTAGAGGAAGGATCACCTGTGGTGACCTGCTGGCACAATACTGTGTAGCATGTGACTAAACAGCTTTTTTTTTTTTTTTTTTTTTTTTTCTTCAGGAATCCTGAAATATTCATATGTAAGTCACTCTAGCTGTCAAAGCATGTGAATCCTATTATACACACACAGAAGACTTACCCTGTATGGGCTGCTATCACAAACAATCAAGCTCTTTCTGTTTTGTTGGACTTGAAAAACGATACAATTTCACATCAACTTCAGTCTAGCAGATGATTAGATTTAGTGAACTTGAAACCTGTAAGTTAAAAATCTATAATGGAGCCATCAGCTGTTTCTGCAGACCTCGTTAAGCCCATTTTGGCAAGGACATAAGAACTTAGTAAAATCCTCTGTGTGTTTATGTAACCTTTTCATTAGTACTTAGAGCATGTTTAAATTTAGTCTTGTTATATGAGCTGGTATAAAAATCTAGATCTTTATGGTATCAAGCCTTACTAGATTAAATTCAACATGCCTTAGAAAGTTATAATGAACTTGATTGTCATTGTTACAGAAAACATTACATATTTATTGTTTTTATTTTTAAGGAAAATTAGAGGTAAATATTTTTGATGCAATGTGACTGGTGTGTCTATAAAAACCTGATTTGCAGTATTGTTGGGCTCTGTGTTCTGCTGTCAGTTAAACCTTCTGTAGTGGTTTAATTTTTTCTGTACCCAGACCTTAGATTTGGTGAAAATGATGATACTCTCAAACTTTACCTGCTCCAGCTGGAGTCTGGGCTTCTGGATGTAATTGCTGGTAAAGGTGGGTTACTGTGAAGGTAGAACATTGTCATTTGCTGCAATTCAACATGAAGACACTGGATGTGAACATAAAACCTTTAAATACTTGTATATGTAGTTGGATATTTCAAAGGGTCACTTCCTAGTCTTCCAAATGCCTTACACTGATGTTGTTTTCAGAGAAATCCGAGCTGTGACACTGACGTTCTCATTATTTGTGGGAAGTCTGAGAACAGCTTCTAAGCTGCTCTTGTGAAGCGTTGTTTTAATCTTCTCAGATGTTTTAGGAACTTCTAATGCAAAGAAGCATTTTTTATTGTGGTGGTGTTGTTGTTTGGTTGGTGTTTTGCGAAGAAGCAGCAAAATCACTTCTGACAGGCTCTTGGCAATAGCAGTTGAAGTATTCACAGGTAGGCCAAGAGTCAAATATAGAAAGAATAGAACTCACCCCATTGGTGAAGGAGATCTCTGAATGCACAGCGTTCTTTCTCAGGAAGTGGTCTAGGTCTAAGAGATACCAGTCCTTTAGTGGCTGGCTCTACCCTGGTCCACCTGTTCTGGTCACCCAGGGAGCACAGGTGCAAACAATTTGCCCGGCCTTCACCCCTTCTCCAGACCCACCCCTTCACCAGGTGCTCAATCACCAGTTCAAACCCTGACCTAACGGTTCCCTTGCAGCTGGTTTGTTCTATAAGATAAATGTTATAGTGGTGGTTCTTAATAAAGATTAGACTGATAGGAGAATAGAGAGCAACATAGTGAAAACACAGAATGTTTTTCAACAGGATGTTTTTCTTGATGAAATGTGAGGATTTCTTTGTATGGTTGAAAGAGTCAAAACTCTTTACCGGTACTTACCACTACTTGTGGAGTTAAACAAAATAAAAGAGTTGAAAGAAGACCACCAGGGTCTAGGCTCTGCTGAGTCCTGTCCAATGGCTCCCCGGGGAGGTGGTTGAGTCACCATCCCTGGATGTGTTTAAAAACCATTTGGATGTGGTGCTCAGGGACATGATTTAGCAGAGGGTTGTTAGAGTTAGGGTAGGACGGTCAGGTTGTGGTTGGACTTGATGATCTTTAAGGTCTTTTCCAGCCTGAGCAAGTGTATGATTCTATGACTGAAACATTTCATTGTTTCTTGTTTCTCTTGATTATTTGAAAAATAATAATAATAATAATAATAAATATATAAAATTATACAGAGTTTAACTTTTACATCATCATTTTCAAACTTGTTGCATATCAAGTATTGTGTCTTTACTGTTTCCCTATTAAATGCTATCCTGCCTTAGAAATTTTTTTTGAAACCTTTTGGGATTCAAAATTGTATTTGTCACAAGATTGTCATGAAGTACATTGAGATGGAGCTGTTAAATTAGAAGGTGGATTTTTTTACTGGATAGTTCCTGCTCTTAGGGAAGTCCTCTGCATCTCAGTTTTATCATCTCCTCTGTTTATATTCATGGTATTTTTTTAGCTGCGCTCTCTGCCTGAGCAAGTAAAATACAGTATTAATAAAGAAGAAAGGAAAGGCAGAACAAGGTGGTCTTGAAACTAGAAGAAATTGATTTTTCTGAAAGAAACCAACTTATTTTGTATGGTTCACAAGGCTGACTTTACAAATGCCAGAAGCAAAATAGGATAATAAAAGTAGAAATAAAAGTTATGCAAAATGAGTAAAAGTTTTTAAAAAATTGAAGTACAAAGACTGTTACATATTACTGCAATTTTCCTAACCTTACTCATTGTTACAGTAGCATCCAGCAGCTTGAAGCCAGATAATGAGGATGCTCCAGCTGTTGGGAGCTTTAGTCACTGATGAGTTCATGGGCTATGAGCAGACCATTTAAACTTCCCACTGTCAGATTGTCTTGGGCTCTGCATTGCAAACCATGGAGGTAGAGGATGTAGAGAGAGATGCTTCAGTGGCAGAAATGGATAATGAGTATTTTATGGCCAGAAAGTTCAGTCGTGGTTCTGAAGAGCTTCTGCAGTACTTTTGTTTTTGTGGCACTGTCACTGTTGTACTGACTGGGCGGTGAGGCAGTGGCACAGTCTGCTCAGAGAAGCTGGGGATGGATGCCCCGTCCCTGGAGCTATTCAAGGCCAGGCTGGAATAGGTCCTGGGCAGTCTGATCTGGTGGGTGGCAGCCCTGCACGTGGCAGGGAGTTGGATGGGCTTAGGCTTTGCATAGGCATCTAAGAGTTGTGATGCTCTGTTTTTCCCTTCGCCCATGTATGAATTTAATCAGTTTTGCTTGAGCCTGTATAAATGTCAGGTTTTAACAGTATCCTGTGGCAAAGAGTACCAGAGTTTCAACTTTTTACTAAGTACAAAAATACTTCTGGTTCAAATTTGTCCTCTGCCATCCTAACTTTATACAGACATTTTGTCACTCAGTTTCGGCAGACAGTAGCCTGTGACCTTGGACTGCTTTCTTGTCATTGTTCTGAATGTTGAGTACACCTTACTCTGTTGAATCATCCTAATTTTTAATTAGTTGTTAAGAAAACTTCGTGCTTCAGTATTGTAGTTAGCTTTTGTTTTCACAACAATAAAACAGATTTATTAATCGAGTACAAAAATATCTTGTATTGTTAATTTCATTTGGTATCTTCGCCCTTTGAAAGCTGATGTTGTAGGCTTTTTTGTTTGTGGCTGCAAGATTTTTTCAAATCCATTATGAAGGCATAAAGAGGACTGGGATGACTCAGAAGGACGTATTTAACAAGTGCTTACCATCAGGAGGCTAAGAATTAGAGAATGATAGGAGAGAGAAAACAGGTATAAGCTTGTGATCACATAAGCTGTTTTTAGTAAAGCTTGAGCTTTCTGCATATTTTCCTGAATAACACTTGCTGGTACATGTCTTCTGTTCTCTCCTTTTCTTTGTGAACACTGCTGCTGTTTCTAGTAGCATTTTTTCCTTTTTTAAAATTTTTTCAGTCTGGTTAAAGAAGAAATAAGACTGTTGATCTAACTTAAGAGTAACTGGGGGGATGCAGAAGGGAGATGAAAACTCACTTCTGAAATACCTGCTAAAATTAAGTTGATTTTAAGCTCCAGTTTGAAAAGAATGCAGAGCTGATCTCGTAATTTCAACAACTGGAGGGATCAAAATAGGGAGAACTATTTTTTGTTCTTATACGTCATAGGGTAAATGCAGAGATAATAACAGCCTTCTCCATAGCTTTTGACTTTAATATGTATGGTGAAGAGGAGAGTTATTGTAAGAAATCTGCTTCTCTATCTTTTCTTTTACTTCAGTGTCTTAAAGTCTCTTTATGTTTCAGCCTCAAGATGGCTTTTCTCCTCATGTGAAACACTATATTAACTGATTAAAATTTCTGTAGTAGTCAGCAATGTGTGAGAGTATCTACTCAATACGGTAGATTGTGTTATTCAGTGAGTCTTTGGTTTTATTTATGCATAATGGGCTCTCTCAGGAAGAACAGCAAAACAGTAATATGGGAGTGAATAATTTTTTTTTATTTCTGATCTCTCTGTGAATTCTACATTGGAAGTTCAGAGTATGTCAACATGGCAGGTCTCTGAACTCCAGATATCTGATGGTCAATTGGTGACACACTAACTAGGAACAAATCTGTGATAAAATTCCTCTTTTCTTTTCATTTTGAGACTTCTGGGTTGGAAGTTTTAAGTTAATTTTAAGAACAGTCCAAACGAAATACCAGCTTGTACTGTGTAGTATTTCTTCAAAGTGTATATTGTAACAGATTCATATAGAGAAGATGGTTTCAGCTGCTAAGATTGAAACAGAAGAGATGTTCAATAGATATAAATGTTGAAATGTTCTACTAGTGAAGAACTGCAGCAGAATCTCTCTCTTGCTTTAATTCAAGGAGTAAAATTTGAGGGGACAAAAATTTCATATAAAGTAGTGCCTATGCTGTCACAGCCTGGAAATGAGTATTTTTATTTTCCTCTCTGAGGCTTTTCCAGTAACTTTGTTCTCAGTGATGAGAGGCAGACCTTTTTGCAATTGGTCATTTCCCCCTATGCCCAAAATCTGAAACCTGTTTGGAACTGTCCACGATGCACTGTTGCAGGAGACTTCCATTGAGAAGCAGATTCATAGTCAGGAAGGAAACAGCATGATCTCACACTCCTATGAAATCTGTTTTACTTTCCAGGATGAAGTAGAACTGCAGCAAGATGAAGAGAATCTACCCTATGAAGAAGAGATTTACAAAGATTCCAGTACCTTCCTTAAGGTGAGCAGTTTTGCAATTAGAAGAATAGGTAAAGGTATACTGCTGTGTTAAATTATTCATGCAATTGATTGTATTTGAAACACAGCCTTAAAGGCTGAGTGAAGGAGTTAACTGCAGTTCACAGGTACGAAAGTTTCCTTGTGAAACACACAACTGTAACAGTGAGCAGTAGCAATGCTGAGTCTAGTTGGAGGTGAAAAGCAGAATGACAGTTCTGATTAGTTTAGCTAATAAAGGCATGTTAAGAAAAAAATTAGCCATTTTCTCGTTTTTCAGACTAACACATTGCAGCATGTGTTCAGTTATCTCTCTTTACAACTCAATGAACTCCTTTTCCTTAGGGTACTCAGAGCTTAAATCCACACAATGATTACTGCCAGCATTTTGTGGATACAGGACATAGACCCCAGAACTTCATCAGAGATGTTGGTATGTCATAGTATTGACTGATGCTACTATGCCTCTTTTTTATTCATTGTCACTCCTTCCCATTTTTGATTTCTTGTAGTTACTAGATGATGTACATGTACCATAGTTTTGTCCCTCTGTGTACATACATATCAATGTATAAATTCATACAAATGACTTTTTTATCATAATCTAGGAAGTAAGCATTACCAAGGGGCTATCTTGGAATTTCTTTGAAAGTATTTAACGAGGAAAAGTTTTTCAAAGCAGAGCTCTTGTTATTCCATAAAGCAGACAAGTTTAATGAGCAGACTTTGAAACTTTTGGAAATTTGTAACTCCTGTAGTTCAGCCATTCCTGGGTTGCGTTACTTCCAAGAATTCGTGTAGCATGTAGAGTACAGATGATACTGAATTATTTAATGTATTAAGCAATATGGATAATATTTACTTAATAAACTTCTGACAGCTCATTAGAAGGCTCAATGTACTAGTGAGTCTAGAGGATGTCATTTATTAATTTTACTTTCATCTGGCCCTTGCTGAACTTTGAACAAAACAGGACACCTCTCTGCAACATTGTCTGAAACATTGTAGTCAGCCCATATTTTACCATATTTGTGATTGTCGGGGTAAGAATGGCATGTTGATAGGTGCCAGCCCAAAGAGGTTTTGTTTGCCTGTTGAGGCAGTGTTAGTTTCATCGTGAACACTTCCGTAAAATACATCTGCTGCATCTGGATGTTTAATATTAAAACTGGCTCTTTTGACTCAATTAAGTCTTTATTTAAAAAGCATCTGGGCAACTGTTACACACTTGCAATAGTTATGTGTGGTTTTTGGAAATCAGTAGGCAGAGAGTACATCAGCCTATGTTACTTACTTTTACTTTTTATCTGTTGTTTAGCTGATGGTGACCAGTTTCCATTTCCGCTGGTCAGGAGTATTTGATTTCCACTGGCTGCAGCACTGGATATCAGATCTGTTTTTAAGATGTGAGATACTTGAGAAAAAAAAGGAATTTTTTTTTTTGTTCTCTTATGTACAAATAACAAGATGGCAATGTTACATACTAAGAACTTTTTGTTTACCAGTGTGATGTGAGATTTGGGAGTTCACAAGTTTGAAGTAAAGGAGGAGGAAACTGTTTTTGTTTTTCTCTCTCCATTTGAAATTGTTAATAGGAATAGTTAGTAGGATCATAGAGCTTTATAAGCAAGTTGAATTGATGTGTCTTGAGGACTGGGATATTTACATTTTCAGCTTATGCTGAAGCTGTTGTTCACAATAACAAATATACTGGTTTGGGTAATGTTTTTGGAAAGGAAATGCAGTATACTGAAATTGTTTTACTTGTGGGTTTTTTTGTTTTTTGTTTTAATATCTTTTAATATACTGCAGAAAACCTCATTAGGGTTTTCCCCTGTGCATTCTGTATGTATGAAAGGTGTGAAAATTAGCAATCATAGAGCTAAGTCTAGGAATTCAATAAATAAGTCTAGAAGTCTGATAAGTAAACATACATAGGTTCAAATCTCCATGAGTTACAGGAATTACCAAAAGGTTGTATAAGGGAGGCACATGTATGAGGGAACCAAGTACAATCCAGTTGCCGTTGTAGAAATAGTCTTCAAAGATCAAGACTACTAGGAAATAATGAGTGTTAATTGTATCTTAATATAAACTTATGGATGGAAAGAATGAGAAAATAATTTTCTCTCATCATTCTTCCTCTCATGGTTTAAATGAGAGATTGTTTTCTTCTGATAAAAGGTGTTTTGAATTCTTGATCACTCCAGAGAAGGTTAGAACATTGAGACTGAATTTGATATCCTCCAGCAACATTAATCTTAATTAAGTGGGCAAAGGCAGGAGGCTTTTGTATAGTACTGCACAGAAAACTGCTTGAAGGGTTTGTTTTGTTCTAACAAAAATAAAATGAGGCTAAGTATTAACGTGTTAACTTCATGTTTTCTTCTTCTTAGGCTTAGCAGATAGGTTTGAAGAATATCCAAAACTTAGAGAGCTCATCAGATTGAAGGATGAGCTGATATCTAAATCTAACACTCCTCCCATGTAAGTGTTTGTGTGGAAAACACCCTTTCTTCTCCAGACTGGTTTGAAGTTAGCTGTCTGCTTTGCAAATCCTTATCTTTAGTGCCTGTTCATAGTTTACATTTTCTATTTCTGTTTGTATATACAAATTAATCTGTGGAAACTTCAGAAGACTAAAATCAGCTTGTTTTCATTATTTTAATCTAGATATTGTAGTATGTAGAAAAGACTTTCTAGAGTGTAATTATAGTATCTGAAGCTTTGTTGTTTTAAGACTGAGCTGCCAACTGGTTGGATGGCATTCATGTATTGGGAATGAAAATATATATACCAGTGATCACAGATCTCTTCATCATGTAGTTTGCAGTAACAACACAACCTTAAAAAAAAAAAATGCCCTCAATATAACCTTAGTTGTTCCTTTAAGCATTTCTGCGTAATATTCAGCTGTCATCTTAGTATCCCTCAATCAGACATTACCATATAGTTTAAGAGGAAAAAAGTTTTGGTTGACAGGAGGTAATTCAGAACTAATAGGACAAATCACCTCTCAGTTTTTGCTGAATGTTAGACTCAGTGTAAGTGTGCAGCATGTTACAGGAGTCTGAACTTTATGCTTTTAATATATTGCAGTCCTAATCAGCACCCAGAAAAGCAGTATTAGTAAGTCCCATTAAAAACCTCAAATAAGTGATCTGAATGACTGATACACAAACTACAGAACACAACTTGCTATTTTTAAGTTTGTGGGTGTTGTTTTGTTTTTGGGTTTATTGGTTGTTTTTTCTTTTGCTTCTTAAACTTAAAGCGAAAAAGGGAATAATGAATAATTGAATGCTGCCTGCTGATAGCTCCAATTAAAGTCATGAAACAACAATCTCATCCAGATATCTTTTTGGGAAGAAGGGTGATGGTAGCCTGCTAATCAAATTTTGTAGATCTGAAGGTATTGGGGAAAAGATAGCGATACAGCAGTGACTGGTGGGAACGTGTGGATGCCAGGTGTAACAGTGGGATTGAATCTCCAACCCTCCTGCATGCATGGGATTCATGATCCTTGTGGTCCCTTCCAGCCCTGGCCATTCTGTGATTCTGTGATAAAGAGCATGTTAGGAACCTGTGCTTCTGCTATGGGTAGAGAAATGTATTTTTGCTAAGTGAAAAGTAACCACATTTCCAGTACTCAGAATCTTCTGAACATAACATAAAGTAAATGACAATTCTAAGAATATGCCATTTTTGTGAAGTAATCTGGAAGTCTGTTGCTCTGTCACTGAGTGCTGGCTTCTTAAATGTTAATGTTTTCTGCTATGTAGTCCATGGTTGTACAAAATGTTCAAGGATTCTGTACTAGATACTGCTGTACAGTCTGTCTGGGCATCTGTTTCATGCTTGCTAAAGGAGAATCCTTGACTGTTTATTGAGAGAGAGGGCTATGTTTAAAAAACCCTAATGCAGCAGCATGCACTGCAGGTTAAGCAAGGACATGTTATGTATCTTGCTTGGTTTTAGTGCATTTATGCTTTATGAACTAAATAAGAGACCTCCTCCTTCCCCCTTACCTTGCTACGCAGAAATGCTGCGTGAAGTGTAATTTTCAGAGTGTTGTTATAACTTCTTCAAGGAGTTGGTCAACTTTTGTTTAAATAGGTACTTGCAAGCAGACTTGGAAGCTTTTGATATTAGGGAACTGAAATCCAAATTTGATGTGATTCTCCTGGAGCCACCACTGGAAGAATACTATAGAGAGACTGGCATTACTGCAAATGAGAAGTGCTGGACCTGGGATGATGTAAGTATTGCAGTAAAAAAGATCTTGTGCATGTACCTAAGGAAATAGCTGGAGAAACGTAATTTGTAGCAGAAAGTATTAGAGGTGTTTAAATTAAAATTCAAAACAAAATGACAAGGTTTTTTACGAAAACTTAATGTTTTTATCGTGTGTGCCTACAGTATTTATGTTAACAGACTTCTTGTTTCCCCTTGCAAGGAATTTTGTGAATTAGAAGTACTGTTTTGTTTTTGCTGAGCCTGAACTGAAAACTGAAACGTAAAAACAGATTTTTTTTCTCCGCCTCCAAATTCTGAGTTTTCTTTTTGATTTCGGCTGTTGAAATTCACAGTATCTAGTGTAAATATTCCCTTGTTTCTTGAAGAGACTTCTGAAGTATACTTTTTTATGCATTGGTTTTTAGTCTAAAGAGTAGGTGAGTATATGTTGCTGACGTACCTCCTTTCTCCAGAATACTGATCAGGTATGAAACTTAGTAATCCAGTTGTAATCTTGAGAGTCCTGAAAAGAAGTTCAGTCTTACCTTTGAAGTTTGTTTCATGTATTTATATATTCCTTTGCAACTTATTTGCCTAAAAGGCTTTTTGAAGCCATGTTAATTTCCATCCCCCGTTTGGGTGTAAGGAGAAATATTAATATGTAAGATACGATCTCTTTGTTTTATTGTGCCCCAAGGAACTGAGTTCCAGAAGTTTTAAATTCTTCCTATAGTAATGCATATACATTAATGAAGAAAATGCTTAAAGATTTGCTGACAAGTAACTGTTCCATATTGAAAAGGAAGCAATAGAGTCAGCTCTAGAAAAGCAAGATGAGGCCTACAGGCACTGAAGTGCTAGATGTCATCAAGCACAATTGGATGACACAAAGCATGTTGACAAGCTTGAGTAGTCCTTCACTTGGATATTGAATATGAAGTCTTACTGTACAAATTCTGAGTGCTGAAAAGCTGGTCCTAGTCTGATTTGGTAATACAAGCAGAGCAGTGAATTGAAGAAGTTACAGCTGAAATTTTCTGTGTGCTGTGCAGTTTGGAGGAGGGGGTGTTGACTTCTTTTCAAGACTGGATTTAGTTTGTTCTGTAGGCTGAAACTTCACAAGTGAATCAGTCAAACTAAAGGTTCATATGGACAGTACAAAATTCAGTCCACCTTTAAGGAATGAATTTGAAAACAAGGGCATTGATGCCTGTGATAATAGATAAGGTAACTTGCTTGTTAAGGAATAGGTAGTTTCTCTGTTAGCCATCCTCTTATTTCATGCAAAACTGGTGCCTGACAGTGTTGAAGGAAAAAATATTCTGTCCTAACAAAAAAACTGGAAGTGTTGGAGTAAGGAGTCGTCCTCTTAGTCAGGAATTACATCCCTTCAAAATGCTTTATACATCTTATATATCTTCCCAGTGGCACTGAATGAAACTTGATTTGATGTGTTAGCAAGTTGCAGATGAATCTCTTCAATTTGTAATGAGTCACATATGCTTTCCATTTGAAGTTACTTAATTCTGAATGTTTCTTATTTGTCATTGGTGAACTGCTGTCCCGATAAATTTGTTTGGTTTTTTTTCCTTGAAAGTGAAAATGGCTGGCACATCTCTTCTGCATGGTAACAGGAATTAAGCTGTGGGTGTGTTGGTTATTTTCTTGTTTTTTTGGGTTTTTTTGTTTGTTTGTTTGTTTGTTTTTTTTAGTGTGTCTTCACAAGCTTCCCAGGCGTGAGTGCAGGGCTGAAAAGAATGAGACCATTGTTGCTCTGTTTTATTAAATCCTTTTGCTACCAAAGGAATGAAGCAGTGGTTTAGGGAAAACACACAAACATGTAGAGTGTGTTATTCTTTTAAGTGTAGCATCTTCTGTATAGATAGAACTTATGCTGAGAAGAATGATTAGTCTGGTCATCAATTACACTGGAAGTGCTGGAAGTGTGCACTTGTGTAGGTTACCTTGTCAGTACCTTACATGCTTTCTGGAAAACAATTTTAAGAAGACAGCCAAAATATAATGCTATCTAGATTTCCATGTTTTATTAAAGTGGTTCTTGATGGTTTTCTGTTTTAATGTTCAATACTTAACTATTTTTCCTCTTACCTGTGATTAAATCACAAAAAGTAAGAAATATTTAATTCAGAAATGCTTATCGTTTTTTTAGATCATGAAACTAGAAATTGAGGAAATTGCTGCCCCAAGGTCATTTGTTTTCCTGTGGTGTGGTTCAGGAGAGGGTCTGGATCTTGGCCGAGTGGTAAGAGTGTTTTAATTCAATTTATCAGGGACATATTTAAGAGTTTATTTTTATCATTCACTTTCTCTTTATAGAACTCTCAGCTGTAAATGCTCAGAGATGTTTTGTTACTGTAGTAGAGAATAATTTTAAGTGGAGTAAATAAATTTAAGTAGGGGTGGCATTAAATGTTTAGATACTAATATTTTCCAGATGAGCTGCTGTGGCTATGTGAGGAAGCATTGTTCTTTCATGACTTAAAAGCTGCGCTACTGTTTTGTTCTTGATGCATGCAGGTTACCATAGGAGTGGCTTGTCATGTTTAAATCATGACATTTAAAGCATTATTTGTTTGTTAAAAATAAATCATAACAGTTTTTTGCCAGAAGTGCTAGTAGAAGGGTGCTGTTATTTCATAAAGTAGGATACAATTTTGTGTGTAGCACTGTTTATTTTCAGGCATCACTTGGAGTTTAAGTAGATTTAATAAGTCTTAGCTCTATGAAGGTCAAGTACCCTAGAAGATCTTGGAGTTATAATCTTTGTGCTTGTTTTGGAGCTGGTGGAATATGAATTTCCAATAGGCTCTTATGCTGAAACATTTTCTTAGTTTGAACAGTGCTTTCTGTTAAGACAGCCATATGATATTGTTAAGGGACAACAAAGCAAGGTTACTAAACTGTTTGCTTTATAGTCTTATTTTGTCATTCTGAGGTTGGTTATGTTAGCTTTTTTGCATTGATTTTGATCACAGACATTCATAGCAGCCAGGCAGTTCTAGACCACAGTAACAGCCAAATGAGCTCGAGTCCTTAATGTCCAATTTCCTTCTTTTCCATGACTATGCTAGTAGGAATTAAGGGCTAAAAAGGCATATAAGCTTTTTGTTTTGTTTTTAAATGTAAGGTAAATCAGAAAGTGACAGCAAAGGCTTTTTATCTTCTATACAGAATTTTACTTCGATGTGAGTCACTACCAGGTTCCAGTCAAGCTATTCTTTAGACTGGTTCTGGTTAAATTTTTATGTGTCACAAGGTTAAAATAGAATTAAAAAAAAAGGTGATATATAGACGAGTCAGGGTGCATGTAAAACTTTTGTTTTGACAACTTGGCAAAATACAGTACAGTCATGCTAGGAAACTATTTATTTCTTCTGTAACAAATTTCTCTTCCAGGTACATTTTATGAAAAATCAAGTAACTGTATTCATTGTCAGTTTAGGTTACTTCAGTTTTTGATGTTGTATGATTGTTTTATGTCTGTTACATTTAGTGTCTACGCAAATGGGGTTACAGAAGGTGTGAAGATATTTGTTGGATAAAAACAAATAAGAATAATCCTGGAAAGACCAAGACTCTGGACCCTAAGGCTGTTTTCCAAAGAACCAAGGTAAAGATTTGGCTCAGCTTCTACTCTCTTCCTGTCCTGGCTCTTGATGCTAACCAAAGACCTGGTGCCTTCACAGCAGTTGGTGACCCATTTTCAGAAAGGTAGATAGCAGGACATCAATTCCTTTTTCACAAAGTGCATTATATGGAAATAAGCATGTTCTTAGGATGCATGGTGAATGAAGGGATGCATTCTGTTCCCTTCTTGACTTCACCCAGTGTGAAATATAGAGGTATCATCTGCATTTAACACGCTTGGTAAATTTCTGTTATCCTAAAAGTCATATGCTTAAACCTTGTTGAAGTATTGAAGGCTGCTGGAGCTGGTTCATAGATAGATGGAGCAGGAATGAAATCTTGAGAGTGAATATGCAAAATGCTGCAGTCACTCCGGTCTTCAGAAAGGGCAAGAAGGAAGACCCAGGTAATTATAGACCTGTACTGGTTCCCCAGTACAAAAAAGACAGGGATCTCTTGGAAGGAGTCCAGTGGAGGGCCACAAAGATGGTGAAGGGCCTGGAGCATCTCTCCTGTGAAGAAAGGCTGAGTGAACTGGGTCTGTTCAGCCTTGAGAAAAGAAGACTGAGAGGGGACCTGATCCAGGTCTATAAATATCTGAGGTGTGGGGGCCATAGTGGTGAGGCCAGTCTCTTTTCAGTGGTATGTGGAGACAGGGCAAGGGGAAACGGGCATAAGCTGCAGCATAGGAAGTTTTGTGCGCAACGGATGTGCGCAAGAACTTCTTCACAGTGAGGTGACGGAGCACTGGAACAGGCTGCCCAGGGAGGTGGTGGAGTCTCCTTCTCTGGAGATGTTCAAGACCTGCCTGGATGCCTACCTGTGCGACCTACTGTAGGGAACCTGCTTTGGCAGGGGGGTTGGACTCGATGATCTCTGGAGGTCCCTTCCAACCCCTACAATTCTGTGATTCTGTGATTGTAATGTATGTTGTTTTGTCTTCTGAGTGGTTCCAGTCATGGGTGAATAACAAATATCTAATCTTTTAGTAATGCCTCTTGTGTAATACACAAACCTATTTCCTAATTAGACTAGTGAAATTGTTGCTAGAGGAATGTCTTTTGATTGGAAGGAAACTTGGCAGTAGAATTTGACTGAATTTAGAGTTAAAATATAATTCACAGCTTTAAATATTTAAATTGATGTAGTCATGAAAAATAACTCTGGAAGATCAACTGATGGTTCTGAACGCAGATGTACAGCATGAGTCAGATCAGTTAGCATCTCCTGGCTTCTGACAGTGAGTGTGTCACAGAGCTGACTAGATCAATCTACGTCCGTGACAGGAGGCAACAGGCCGCTGCCCTCTCTCCCCCACCCCAGTCCCACAGAAATGGGAAGGAAGGAAGGGAAGAGAAGAACAGCGGCAACAATCTATAGAGGAAAACTTATTTACTATAATACTGGAATATAATATAATACAGTTTAATTGAAATTGAGATTAATAAATCAGACAAAATGAGAGAGAGAGTTCCCGGGACCGAGTCAAACCTGAAAAGCTTGGAACGGCCAGGAAAGCAGCCTCCAGCACCCACTGCCAGGCAGCAAGAGAGCGCCCCCCCCACCCGGAAGGGCCAGATCCCGTGACTGCTGTAATGTACAGGGATAGGTAGCTGGGATTGGGGCAGTGACACTTTAATGCCCCGTACACTACATGATGTTTTGATGTGGAATACTGAACTCCCCCAAAAAACCCATAAAACATGGAACCATGACAGAGTGTCCCGCACTAGTGACAGAGTTAGTCAGCTTAGTTTTAACTCAGCAGTTTTATAGGTACGTGCTGTAGAGTTTCTGTATTGGAAGAGATGCAGAGGGGGGGAAAAAAAAGAAAAGTATGCTGATTTAAGAGACTGGAATGTATCTTACTCAAGACCTTAGAAAAAAGCTAGTAGGATTAGTAAGTAATTATTCTGTGTATGTCTGGATGCAAGTGTGGCGGCGTTACTGAAGATAGAGTTGACTGATAAAGTGTCATTAACCTCAGGCTCATTCTGTGTTCATTAATCATTCATTAGTGCTAAACAGCCTCAACTCTCCAATTTGCAAGTTTTTTGGACTATAAGCTTCTATTTAAGATATCTTCTGTTTTTCTTTGGCTTGCATTTGTATTAATCTAAAGCTTGTTTGGAAGTATGATGTATTAGCTATAAACATTTTTAAGTGTGAGTACTGCATGTTTATTGTGTATAGTATTGCAAATATGTGCAGCTCGCCCATGAGGGAGAGGCTAAAACTGATACAGGAGGATTTAGACTCCATTTAGGCACTGCATTTGTTAACAGGAGAATAGATTCTGTTGTTAGGATTTTTCTGTTCATTGGAAGGTTGAGTTGAAGTCATGATGTAATAAATGTAAAAATTGAACTAGCTTGATTTGACTAAATGAATAGCTCTGTTGTTCAGGATGGATTTCCAACAGTTACAATATCAAATCCTATCTATTTGGGTTTAGATTAGGCATCTCCCCAGATGGAGGCTTTATGCCATGTCACCTTTTATAGAATCTAAGGTACTAATGAGTAGCAATTCATATGTTATAAAAATAAGACTTTGGATAATTCTAAAGGCTACATCTGTGAGGCTCTGCTTAATGGGTATCATATCCTGCTTTTCTGTTTAGTTACATTCAAGGTCCAGAAACCACGCAGCATCCACACAGTTGATCAGCTGCATGTATTTGATGGGTCACCTGTTCTTCCTTTCATATTTATTGCTAACTCTTAAAAACCCTTCCTGAAAGTCTGGAAATGATCACACATTATTGTCTGCAACTGTTTTATGGTCATACGGAGACACTTAGTAAATCAGTGTTTTATGATATCAGGGGAAAATAGTTTGTTTGAGCTTAGTATTCCTATAAACAGTACCTGGAAATGAACATGTAGAGCCTGCATTTTTGTCCTGTACTAGTTGAGGTACTGTTCCTAGTACCTCAAAGAAAGAAAGAACCAGTTGAGGTTCTTTCTTATTCATAAATCCTACAAACTAGTCAGTCCCACAGATCTTTCATGTCTTAGAAGAAAGGAAAGCAGTGCTTGTTACGCTTTGCAAACATTTTTTTTAATGCTGACAGGATTTACTGAGACTGTTTAGATAGTTTGATAGTGGTTTTACGTTTTTTGATGCAGTGTCTTCTAGATAGGAATCACAGAATTGCAGAGGCTGGAAGGGGCCTCTGGAGATCATCGAATCCAACTGCTCTGCAAAGCAGGCCCCCTGCAGCAGGTTGTGCAGGTGGACATCCAGGTCGGTGTTGGAACGTCTCCAGAGAAGGAGAATCCACAACTTCCCTGGGCAGCCTGTTCCAGGGCTCTGTCACCTTGATTGTGGGGAGGTTCTTACATACATCTGTGTGGAACT
Source organism: Lagopus leucura (assembly GCF_019238085.1). Taxonomy (NCBI): domain Eukaryota; kingdom Metazoa; phylum Chordata; class Aves; order Galliformes; family Phasianidae; genus Lagopus; species Lagopus leucura. The sequence goes on along the minus strand of NW_024962264.1, from coordinate 34,674,286 downwards.
TCCTGTGCTTCAGTTTGTGGCCATTTCCCCTTGTCTTTTCAGTGGTGTGTAGGGGTAGGACTCTGGCCTTGTCCCTTTCCTTCCCACACCTTAGGTATTTATAGACATTGATCAGATCCTCCAGATCCCCTCTGACTCGTCTTCTCTCAAGGCTGAACAGACCCAGTTCGCTCAGGCTTTTCTCATAGGGGAGGTGCTCCAGGCCCTTTATTATCTTTGTGCCCCTCCCCTGGACTCTATAGAAGATCCCTGTCTTTTGTGTACAGGGGAGCCCAGAACTGGGCACAGTACTCCAGGTGAGGTCTGACCAGGGCAGAGCAGAGGGGGGGGAAGGATCACTTCCCTTAATCTTGAGCACTGAAACAACTTTCAAAATTTACGGTCTGCAAAAATTAGATCTGATTTTCACTGTTATATGACTGGGAGCTTTGAAAATTGTTTGTATGAATTAAGTTAGGATCAGAATGCTGATGAAATAAACTGTTCCCTCACTCTTACCTTTACCACACATACTGTTCAAGACCTGCCTGGATGCCTACCTGTGCAACCTGGTGTAGGGAGCCTGCTTTGGCAGGGGGGTTGGACTCGATGATCTCTGGAGGTCCTTTCCAACCCCTACAATTCTGTGATTCTGTGATTGTGACTTCTCAGCATTTCTAGCTTAAAGCTCCAATTTTGCTGTTATTGAAGTGGTCCAAATATTTTACTTCAACTTCTGTTTGAGTTCTTGTACTCTGTAGTGTAATTCACCAACCAAGCCAAGTAGCTTGAGCTACACTCTGCTTTGTTTTCAAAAGGCCCTGCTGGTAGTTTCAGCTTGTTCTGTTTTTCTAGTTCATGCTTCAGGACATTCTGTGTTTAAAAATAGGATCTACTCTGTCTAGAATTTCCTTTCCTCAAACATTAGGCATATGTGCAGCATGTGACAGGTGCTCTTCTTTCCTATGTATGTAGGAGCACTGCCTCATGGGCATTAAAGGAACCGTGCGTCGCAGTACAGATGGTGACTTCATCCATGCTAATGTTGACATTGACCTCATTATCACAGAAGAGCCTGAAATTGGCAATATTGAAAAACCTGTAGAGATTTTCCACATCATTGAGCATTTCTGCCTAGGACGACGGCGTCTTCATCTTTTTGGAAGGGACAGTACAATTCGACCAGGTACCTGTGATGTTTGTCAGTAGTTACATTTTAGTTTCCTTGAATAACCCTCTTCAGTATCTGGGACCACCTGACGAGGTCTGATGGAAGGTGAGAAAATAATAATATTTAGACTTAGTGCATGCTTTTTCTGTGAGGTTTTGCAGTAGCTGCAACTTCAGACAGTAAAATTATTTTATTTCACTAAGCTTTTTGAACAAGGAGTCATATGAGCCAGACTATTTGTCTTGGTTACTTTTCTGTAGTGAGCATCTACTAGGGAGTGAGAGAATTCTTCTTCCTGGCTGGAGAAGATTCCTAGGCAACTAACAATCCTAGTGTTCAGCAGCAGGGAAGACTTTGGCATCACTTGACAATTCTCCCATTGCTGTGATAGTACTTTAGTGGTATCAAGTATTTAGATAGTAAAAAGTGACTTCTCATCTAGTTAATGTTCTATCCCCCATGATCTGATAGCAGAAAATTTTGCTAGACCCTTAGATCTCACGTGCATGCCTTTCATACAGAACCATAACAAGCAATATTACAGTTATGGTTCCAATTTCTGCTATTACTGTTGCATATAGGAACAAGTCCGCATCGCAGGTTAAGATTACCACTGCTTTCTGGTTTTTTTCATAAATGTTTTTAGAAGTAAACATAGAACAATGAGAAGGAGCTTTAGACTTCTGTTTTCCCCATATCTGTAATTGAAAGTAAATGCTGAAATTGTTCAGTACTCTACTGGAGTACTGGACTGTGTGATTTCTGCCTTGTGAGGTCACACTTCATATATTTCCGTCCTACTGACCTTCAGCTTTTTGGAATTACTGTAGTGAAGTGAACATCACTGAAGCTATAAAAATCGAAATGTCTTTCTCACTACAAGACACAGTAGCAGATCTCTCTGCTTTTAAAAATATCCCAGAGAGATTTCCAGAGATATGTAATGTGTCAGACAATAGATTTCAAGGAGCTGTATTTTTAATTAATGTGAAGATCTTTCTGTCAGGAAGCCATGCTGTTTGGCAGGTCTGTGACAGCTATCACATTTTCAGAGTTTTTTTTAACCAGTGTTTTTCACTTATTCTGGTCTTCAATTCATCAGTGCGTATTAAAAAAAAAATATATCAGCTGACATTTAATTTTCCCCACGTTACAAGGGGTTATACTTTATAGGAGCATTGTTTCTTTTTCTAAACTGATTTTAAACTCCCTTGAGCATGGAGTCAGTCCTACTGTCAGTATCTCAAGATGCAGTCTTACGCTGAGTGTTTCATCTAGCATGGTAGAAAACACATATAAATGTACTGTTTGGATTGAAGGTCACCGCATTTTATTTGTCTTACTAGTCAGGTTTTTCAATTTATCGTGTACTTGATGAAGGAATTTCGCTGCAGGAGGATAGACTGCTGTTTCTGCCTTAAAATCTAATGTGGAATAGAGTACAAGTGCCCTGTATCTTTCAGTTACCCACGAGTATTTGAAGTGAGCGTATTTGTACCTGATGTTATGGATAGTGTGCTCATGCTTTGCACAGACGGGTTCTGTGTTGGTCTCTCAACAGTTATGGTACAGCGTGCTCCTTTGGAAATAAAGGGGAAGGAGGTGTGGACAGGTGAAAGTGTAGTGGTTGCTCTTGGTTTAGATTCTTCTTGCAGTTTTGTATAGCAGTGTTTCCCACTAATTAGAGACTAATTGTTTGGATGGCAGAGGAGAAATGGATACAAGTCCAACCATGGCCTGCTTGCTGAATGTGAATGCTAATAATACATACGATAGGAAACATTTGGGTTTTTTTATGGCTGTTGGAAAAGGAGCTGTATCAGTAGGTGAGCTGTAGGCAGTGTTTTACTTAAGATAATATCCAAGTGTTTTTTCACTTCTGCTCACAATACTATAGAGAAGTGAGAGAGATCATCAGCTGTTCTTTGATGAGCCCGTAGCATTGCATTGCTGGGATTTCTTCCTTGATGTGCATTGTTCTTATTTTTTTTCAAGTAGAAAAATATTATTTAGACATTACTTCAGTGCTGTTGTAGGTAAAGCCTTGTAAGTTACTGTCACACTGTTCCATATTTGTCTAATAGTCTTTTGTTTTTTAAATGTAATGGTTATCTTGCTACTGGATTGCATACTCTAAATCTCCTATTCTTTGTTCAAGAAGTTGGCAGAGCACAGTGCTCTTACCAATCAGCATTTTGAGTGTAGAATTACTCAGTTTTGAATTTGTGGATCTTCACAGTGCTTTGTGAACTGTGAAAACCTGAACAAACAGACATGGGTTTTTTTTTTTTGTGTTTCTTTGAATTCTTGTTTTCCTTAAAATACATTGTTGAGATCACTGAGCCACGTTTTTCTTCAGTAAGATGATGAACTAAAAATTAAATTTCCAGTGACATTTTCAAATGACCCAACCCAATTTTAGTTCATATTGCAAAGAAATACGAACGTACTTGATTTAAATGCCTGCCTCCTTGGTTCAAGTGGTAAAGCTGAAGGGCTCACTGACTGCTACGTTTGTACCTAAATGGATTGACTTAACTCTAAGCTCTGTTTGCGCATCATAGGATTCAGCAGCAGCATTGTTATTTTGTCTTCAGATGCATGTTTACAGCATGCTGTGCTCCTGGCTGTGCTGACTTGATTGGCTTTTTTTGAGACAAGCACCTTTTGAAAAAAGGCAGAAAAAGGAGAGGTGTAGGTTGTCTTTAAACTAGATGAATTTTTTTATCTGGTTTACAGTGCAATCTCAGCAGAGAAGCTGGAAGATGCAGCATAGGAACAGGTGGGAAGGGGTGTTGCAAAACTACAACCTGGATGTTCCCTCCCCAGCCCTCCACCCTGCAAAAAAAAAAACAAACAAAAAAACAACACAAAAAGCCATTACCAATTAATGTAAAATCAACTTTTATCAACTGTGACTTTCCTAGAGATGATCTTTTTCATTCTGTCCAATGTGTAGATAAGTATCTGTTCCTATCACTTGATGTTCACTTAATGGGAAAAAGGAAATTAAAGCCTCCAAGCATGACATTTGTTATTGCTTTCATTGACTCTGGTTTTGTTCCTTAGGATGGCTGACTGTAGGACCCACCCTCACAAACAGTAATTTCAATGCAGAAACGTACTCTTCATATTTCACTGCTCCAAATTCCCACCTGACTGGCTGCACCGAAGAGATCGAGAGACTTCGGCCCAAGTCACCACCACCCAAGTCGAAGTCTGACCGTGGAGGCGGTGCTCCGAGGGGAGGAGGAAGAGGTGGGACTTCAGCAGGCCGAGGAGAGCGCGGCAGAGAGAGGAACAGAACTAATTTTCGGGGTGAGAGGGGTGGCTTCAGAGGGGGACGAGGAGGTACCCACAGGGGAGGCTTCCCCACACGCTGATGACTTTTAGGAAATTGCTTCTTCCCCCAGTCCCTTGTCCCATCTCTGAATCTTCTTAATATTTCTTTTGCTAAAATGAATTATTATTGAAGCACAAGCTCCGTGACTTTTAAAATTATTTTTGGTGCAAGCAATTCCAAATAGTCTGCCTTCCAGTGACTGGCCAGGCAGATCACCTCACTTGGCAGCAGCACCTGAAGGTGCTAAACTGGGCCTCCTGACAGCTCTGTTTGTCAAAGCAGAGCCATCTCTTTAAACTGCAGATGAGACTGAAATGAAGATACTTGCTGTTCCTGTATTGCAAGTACTTGCAAGTTATGGGTTTTTTTTAACGGTAATTTCCTGCACAACATGGATTCTTCTTCATTCTTTACAGTTCCAGGTTTGGACTGACTTGCATTAATTTGGGGGATTAGGCATGAAATGCAGTTCTGAATTGCATGGCAGTGGCAGACTTATTCTCTTACTCATGGAAGAAAAACTGCTGTGTCAATATTGACACCAATTTTAACTTCTTTTAAACTAAGAAGCAAATAAATAGAGTTCTATTTTTTCTTATTTGGTTTAAGTTTCCCGAATTTTTCTTGGGAATAAGGAACAAGTTTTATGTTTGTTTTATGATGTATATGCACTCACTTTTCATGCCTATAATGGAGAGAGTGGTAATTCTGTGCAGTCACACGTTGTGTTTCATGAAGAGTAACAGGTTGTGTGTTTATATCCTGTCCGGAACTTCCGTGTAGGTCTGGATTGCTTCTTGAGTAAGGATTTTCACCCTACCTCTGTTAATAGTCATCATCTTCAGTAGGGAAGCCCAGTTTCATTGCAGAGCAATTGCACTGTGTATAATAGAAAGACCTCATCAGAGGCCATAGTGGAAGTGAGGTAATGCTATCAGTGACAGCTTCCTGAAAGTAATCACCTGAATGATGAAGTCTCAGCAACCAAACCAAGGATTTTGCTTTGCCTGCTGACCTGGTGTGGATTGGAAATAGACTATTGGTGATCGGGTCCAGAATACGGTATAGAAAGAAAGCAATTTGGTATGTACAGTACAGTACAGCACTTGTTTTTAGCAAAACTGCAACTCCGAACTTCCAGAACAACACTTGGCAGACAGAACAAATCTGGCTGTTGAAGTCTTACAATTCGTAGGTATGGATTTTGGAAAATTGGATTTTAAGTCTCAAAATGTTTATCTGTTGAAGTCTAAAGTAACTGTTCTGTACAGTAGTGAATTATTAAACTTGTTTATCAAAGCTAATGTTGAAATATTCTTGTTAATATTTTGTGAGTTTACTTTCTTAAGGTTTTTGGAATAAGTAAGTTTTATTGTGGTTTCCTATCTACTGTTAGAAAAGAGGAGGCACCAAGTGTTCGTGAAATCTTAGCATGAACATTTTTGTAGGGTCTGGTCAACTTCACAGCCTTGATGGTGTATTTATTAAGGGGCTGTTAAAGGATAAATGAAATTCACCTATTGTTTATGTTTTGTTTCTTGCTGTTAGACTTGGAAAGCTGAAGAGTGGCTGGAACTGGGAGGAGGGGGTGTGTTTTAACAGCAGCCTGCCAAACACTGCTTACAGCAGCACTTGATAGATGTTATGCTGCAGTAAGAAAACATTTTCTTCTTGATTTTTGCCCTAATGATGTCCTTACTGAGAACGTAAATACTGAAGACAACCTTAAAAAGGCAGCCTGTGTACCAGTGGCGGATCTTTTTTTCTTCCTTAGAATTCTAAGAGAGAAACGAGAGTTGCCATTTTCTTCTATGTCCACAGGTGGTCATTTGGTGCTTGGTATGGCCTGCACTGAAGATGAGACTCAGAAAAACGTAGCTGAGTTGTTTCTGTATTAGTTTGCAGAAGCCAGGATGTTGCTTGAGACTTGTGATGTGTGATACATGAGCGGTAGATTTTATTTATCTGGCTGCCCCATCTTCACAAAGGAATTGCAATGTACGTATTGTTAACAAGCAACCTTCCTTACTTTTCTAATTGAGGTGACTGGGAAGGAAGTAAGTTTTTCTACATGTCATCATTGAAGAAAAGTTGCTCCCTGGAAGTATTCTGAAGGTGGTGTTTCAACTGTGGATTGCCTCTAAAGGTAACAAAGTAGCACATAAATGGAGCGTTCTTGGGATTGTGGAGATGATAGAAAATGCTGCAGTGAGTAACTGCTGCTTCTCCCCCCGCTTAACACAGTGAAAACGCATGGTTGCTTTTTTAAATTGCTGTTAATTTGGGCCACATCTGAAGTTGTGACTAGAGATGAAAAGCTTTGAAAAAAAAAAAAAGTTTTCAGTTATTTTCTCAGTTCTAATGCTTTAACAGAAGTAGGATAACACTCATTGTCAAGGAACTGATGAATATTTCATTTGCTGCAGTTGCCTTAATTTCAGCACATTATCTTTGAAGATAAAAAGCCTAACAAATTTCTTCCTTTCTAGTTTTAATGAGAACATAAAGCCACCAATCTGATTTGGGATGCCTGTCTTGATGTTGTCATGTCTTTCCATTTTGGAAGAGGCTTATAGGACTTGAAATATGCTATATACCCCCTGTATAAATCAGGTGAAGGAGTTGACAATTACATTGACAAGATACTTGAAATGTCTTAGCATTTAGCTTGAAAGGGATTTCAGGATACCAGTCAGCTGCTAACGATTGTGTGCAAATCCAGCCATTTTAGGTTAATGGATTCCTTCCATTCTGACATGGTCAGTTAAGATAAATTGGTTGAGATGCAAGAGATCTGTGTAAGTTAGTAGGCAGTGCTTTTAGAATTTTTTAAGATTTTTCCCTAGGCAGTACCGTGAACGCGGGCTTGTTGTTCATAGGTGCTTTAGTCAGTGGAATTTAGGTTGCAAACAGTTTTGCTCGGAAAATGGTGGTTAAATGTCATCGAGTCAAGGAATTAATTTTAGAGCACTGTGATTTTCTGAAATCCTTGGCAGGGGACAGAAGTATCCAGAACGTGTTCTAAAGATGAAGCTCACTGAAACATTGAACACATACGTTTGTTTCTTGAACATGGCTTTTTGAGGACATATTGAGTAACTGAAAGTGACAGGTAATGAGACCCCTGTTTCTGTGTATGTTCTTCTACCCAAAGGGTGATGTTGGCACCTTTATTACTGTAGTGGGAATCGACTCATATAATGGGGTGAAGGTCAACCTAATAAAGGCAAGGAAAGCTTACTAACCTGCATGTAACAGGGTCGTTTCCATAGTTGAAAAAGCAAGGTAAGTTTGTGGAAAAACGTGGAATAATTTTGAGTGTGATTACTGTAGCAATTAAAGAAAGAGAGGGAAAAACAAGTCCTAACTATGATTAACTAAAGTTTTTGAGTGTTGTAATCTTAACACTTATGCCAGAGCTTAGAATTGCACTACTTAGATGTGTGTGTAACAGCTTTCATGGTCATTGCAGGAGCTGCTGTACGTCACATGAAGATGTATCTCGGTGGTAGGTCAGTCACTGTGACACCTTAGCGTAGGTGAAAGTGACAGCGTGTGAAAGGCTGGTGCTCTGATGAATGGGGTGTGCACCTACCTGTATCTTGCTAAAACTTTGTTCTGGATAGCAGCTCTGCATATGAACTCCTGCTCTCTCCACAGGCTTTAAGTACATAGGTAAGTGATGTGGATGTGTTCCTAATGGGGCATAGAATTCATTTTGCTTTATGAAGTTTTTAGAGCATTTTTTTTGTGTAGAATTACATGTAGCATGTTGAGTAATGCCTGGAAAATAGCCGTAGTGGCAGTACAGAATGGGGATGTGGGCGCAAGTGACAGTACTGCTGTCTCACTAGATTTTCTACTTGATTTGTGTTGAACAGATGAAGTAAAACTGCACACTAATCGTAAAGGAACTCTGCTTTCTTTTGGCAAATTAAACTCTTCTTAGGTAGAAACCTGCACGTGTTTTCCCATTGTATCATGACATAAACACAAACTTCTTGGACACCCAAGCCCCGTATAAAGGACAGTTGTACACTAAGAGGAAAAGCTATTCTGTATCTTTCAAACAAAAAAAGTTTCTCCCTTACTTACGCTTCCATTACGCTCATCTAAGTTGTGAGAAAGGGGGATAGAGGGAAAGGTATCTAAAATAAATATCTTTTGAAGTGTAATTTTGAAAGCTTTTACTTCCTTATGCCTGAAACCAAATAAACAGGGTTGTCTTGTGATTATATAGACACTGCTGTGATTCTTCCAGGCAGCCAAAGAAATGGCTCGGTTTTTGCCTCTTTCAAATTCAGGGAAGATGCCTGCACTCTTGGGCAGTCTGTGCACAAAGGGCCTACTAAAGATTTTCTTTAATACATACCACTGGATTGCCAGGCCAGTAGTTTTTAAAGTGCACTTTAATATAATGAATACATTTTTACTAACTTTACAGATTAATGTATCACATCTCATTTTTTCATAGCTTTAAAATAATTGGTTTAGCCAGTGCCTAGTTCTACAAAAAATACTCAAAAGCAGCAACTGTTAGAGCTCAGCTTTGCCTTCTTCTTATTGACTGTCTGTTCAGAGAAAGGCAGAGTTAGCACAGTTACATTGGTTTGTTGGTGTCTCTATCTTATGAAAGAGAAGCAAAGGTTTGTTGAATGTAGGTGCACAACTCTGGTGTTCAGCCTGGCTGAATCCTTCCCCTTTTAATGGGGGTGATGCTGAGGGTTGTGCAGTTTGGGAGTGTCTGTAATTAGAAGCAGCTCAGACAGGTCAGCAGTGGTCAGGGGTAGGATGCCACTGCCTGCTGTGTTTCCATGGTGCTCTTGTGCCCTTTTGACCCGCTTGCTGCAAGCAAGCAGAGAACTGTTGCCTGGTTTTTGTGCTACCACAACCAGATATTCCTTTCCTTAAAGGCAAGTTCAGACAGAATAATCCTTCACCTCTTAACTCTGTTACGTGATGCGGATGACACATGGGAATGATACGAGGTGCTTTGCTCCACTGCCTAGCAAAGGTACTATCACTAAACATTATTTGTTTACTAATTTTGTACATATATCTCAGTTATGTTGGTATTATCAAGTGGAATTTGGGGAAGTGGTAAACCTGCTACTAGCTACAGCAGTGGTGGTGAATTTGCTGCTGCTGTGGTCTGAAATAAGATGCAGTGTGGAAATATGTTTGACACCTTGCTCCAGAATTGTAGATGTAAAACAGGTGTCCTAAAGTTCTTGCTGTTATTTATGTGGCCTGAACTGACCAAAGAGAAGACAGTGGTGGTACAAATGCGGTCTTCTGGCGATCAGCAAACTGAATGGCATAAGGTAAGGGATTAGATTATAAGCAAGTGTGGCTGTAGTGGGAGCAAACTGTGTGAGCAGCTTTGCCCTGCCTCTGAGGGGGGATGCTTTAATTGAAAAGAACTTTAGCTTTTAGAATTGAAAAGATGCTTTAGCTGAAAAGAACTCTTTGCTCAGTAGCTGAGTACAGACACTTCCCTAATTACAGTGCCTTTATCTATGAGAATCCCAGCATCTCTACCATTCCGTGATTCACCTAAGTGTTACTGTGTTATCTCTAAAGGTTTACTTGACATATTTTTTTTAACCGGGCTTGCTATTTTGCTTCTTTTATTTTTGGCATTGGAGAGACACTTCAGCCTTCCACTGAGTCTTCCTACCATAGATTGAGCTTGATGCTGACAGAGGAACTAAACACTGAGAAGTCTACAATCCAGAGTAAGCTTCCTTGAGTAGGAGATGAGCTACATTGGTCAAACCCTTAATATTCACTAATTGCTGGTTGTGCCAGAACGTTGTCTCTGCTTGGTAGGAACTAATTGCTCTTGCGCCTTTAACTTTGCTTTGTTTCCTGGTCAGTGTGGTGATTACGTTGTCTTGTGTGTATGGGAGGAACAGCAGGGGAGGAGTTGTGCGAACTGAAGCAAGTTTCCCTTGCTGGTCATCCTAGAACTGCCCTCTGTAGTGTCGTGGGTGCCAGTTTTAGATGGTACAGTTTAAGAGGTACTGGATAGCTTTTGATAGAGAGGCTGATAGCATTAAAATTAAAAAAGAAAGTGAGACATTGTCTTACAATAAACACATGTGTTATATTTAATAATTCCTTGTGTTTTTACACATCAGAGTTGCTGCTGTCATTTTTACAAAGTACGCTGATCTGGAAAGGCAACAAGTACTTTTTACAAAGTAAAATGTCTCCAGCAAAGTGCTTATTTTGACAGCTGAATTCGGTGTGAGTGACCTTTTGTAATATATCCATTTCTTTTAAGAGTTGTTTGGTGCACAAGGATGCAGCTGTTTTGGTGAGCTGTCAAGAATGTGCATTGGACTGCTTATTTTATCTATGAAAAGGATAAATACTAGTTAATGACACGAGCATGATCAAAGGCACTTTTTTTTTTTTTTATGAGGCCCATGTCTTACACTCTCTTGTGAGGCTGTGTTCTATTTTGGTTTTGCCTTCTGTGAAATACTGATATTTGTAACAAGCTTTTCAAGTCTGGAGAAATTCAAATGTTGTGTGTAGAGGCACTGGTCTTAAACTTACAGCCTGAAGAAGCACTGAGGTAAACAGCTCTTCCTGCCAAAGACTGGCTTTCTAAGTTCTACCTTAACTATTGATAGTAACAGAAATTTATTTTTCTAAGTGATGACTGATTTATTCATCAGTCCCTGTAACAGGACTGGTGTTAAACATGAAGCTTTCCTTTTATAGCACTGCAACTCACCTTTAGTTAACTTGTCAACTGTCTCACTGTTGACCTGCCACTGTAACTGTGAGAGAAGCAGATGGTTAGCTAAGTTTTATTGGGAGTTATTCCAGTTAACAAATGTGCTAAATAAAGCACAACATGGTTTTGAAAATGTAATTAAATAGCATGCTCGATTAATTGCTGCCCTGAAAACTAGAGGATTGTGCCATAACAGCGTGCCGCTAACTACCAAGCTTAGAATAAGCATAGTTTGACTGCTCTTTGTCCTGTGCTCCATTGTTGAACTCGCTTATTGAAGTCCAGTTATAAAACAGAGACATTTTTGTGTCCTGGATACCTGTGGGTGTAGAAGGTTACCCACAGCTCTGTTTCTGTTGAAAATTAATACTTGCCCTTTCTGGGAAGAAGGGAATTATTTTCTAGAGTTCTTAGTTTTACACGCAGGACTTTGAAATACTCAAACTGAACTGCAGGACTTCTGCAGAACTGATTCAGCTGTGTGCTCTCACTTCTAGAAAAAGCATTATCTTACAACTTTTTCCTTCTGTGTGGATTTTTAGCATCTTTCCTGGCTCTTAAACGATTTACGGCTAGTAATAGATTCAAATAGTTATTTTCTAAATTATATTTTGGTACTTGAAAATGCTCTTAAGCATTGACAGTTTGAAATCTGGCAATTCAGCTTAGAGTCAGGACTCCTCAAAGATTAATACCTGAGTGCAGAACTTCTATTCTACAGCTTAATAAGTAAACTAAATATTTGGTGAGTGGCTGAGTGGAATGAAACTGTACAAAAAGAGCACAGAGAAAGTTTGGTAAAGCACAGCAGGATGTCTGGGTACACTGAAGTTGTGGGCCAGCCTTCAGGCACCGATGACTGTCCCTCCTGCAAAATTGGAAAGTAAATTATATATACTCAAGTTTCTTTAATTGAGAAGCTGGCAGATCTCTTTGTGAACACAGCATAAGAAATCCACGTAAGAAGCTCCTCCATGAATACTCTTGTCTTCTACGAGGAACTGCCGGAATAGCATCTCTGGTTGCTCCCGTTGTTTCACTATCATCAGCTGAAAAGAGAGACGTACATATTTCTAGGATACCATCACAGTAAGTAGCAGTACCATTTTCCTCTACCTACTATGGAATGCTACTGAAGGAAAACCAAAAAAAGACAAAAAACAACAATACATTGGTAATGACATTTCAGTAGCTGTACTTAGAAACACAGGAGAGCAACTTATGTGAAACCAAGAGCCAGTGTGAAGGAAGGTTTGCAGAAAAAAACTGACTTTTCAGGGTAGTTCTGAAAATCCTGAATGGATAATTAAGTAACAGTTATTAAATTAAGTACGTTTGAGATGCTTCTGCCTAGAATGCATGCTGGAATTCAGTGGCATATTTGGAGATTCCTGGTATGTAAAAAGCCTTTCACAACTACAAGAAAATCTATCACAGCTTGTAATGTTCTTCTGAACAGCTGTGAGGAACAGGCTGACACTGAGAAAACTCTTACCTTCATAGTGTAGGGCTTCTGGTTCTGGATGTGCTCCACTATTGACTTAATTTTCTTAGAGTAGGGATTGGCCAGGTCAGGCAGTAATGTCTGTTAGAATGAAGCATCACAGGTTGGTTGTTACTTTCCAGTCGCATTAACAATTTGTACAAGACTAGCTGCTGGTATTTATGATGTGTATTACTGTGGGTGTCATTCTAACCTGGGTAATGCTTTATCTCCTTTGGGAAAGCTTCTAGAATAACCAATCAGTCTTTAAGCCATTTTTGAGTTTAAAATAATCACTACATTAAAATTCATTATCAGGAAAAGTTCAGGCTACAGGAGAAGCTTTAGCTACCATAGAATGCTTTGTTGCAGTTTCACCAATGCATATTCAGTAGGATTTTAATATGTCATAACATAAGTTTAAGATTCTCTGAAAACTTTGTGAAAGCTGTCTTGGAATTGTCGATAGTTTATGAGCTTTTATGCATTACTTTTGGTGTGTTAACAGCTTCTGCTGGCACCCATTTGTGCTTATAGTTGAATGATGAATGCTCCAAGTTCCCTCAGTCGTTTCGCTAATCAGTGGCCTGGCCTTCCAAAATCATGAGTTCTGAAAAATGGACTGTTTTCCCTCCATATACTCACAGCTTCTGTGCTGATGTGTGCAAAAGACGGCACATTGAAAAGCCCTTGGATGAGTTCAGGGGGCGTGCTGACCCCCAGCCACAGGAACATGCTCAGACCATTGGCCAGAATGAAGGCCCCTCCTTCTGAGAGACGCTCCTCAGAGCAGCGCACTGCAGCTGGCACAGCGTCGCTCTTCAAATCCAGGTTGTGCTGTAGGGCAAAATGTGCGTAAGTTGCAAACATGGGGACTTCAAGGTGAGCGATGCTCTAACTAGACATTGAAAAGTAATAACAACAGGTTTATTACACCTTAGTGGTTCCTTTCCAGATGGAGGAAATCAGGAGTCACTTCTTTTTCAATTCGTACATTACGTGCTAAAGAGCACCTCTCCACAAATATGAAGCTTGAGCACACCAGGCTCGAGCTTGACTAAAGCTGGCATTTTTTATTAGCCAGCTCAAAAACCAGGCTCATGTTAAGCATACAGTGGAGTTATGAGAGGATGCTGGTGGCAGTGACGGATCATGTTACTTCCCTGTTTTCTTTAAACTAGGGGTTCTTCCCTCCTACTTTTAGTTCAGCTAGCAACTACTTCCCTTTAAAAAAACTAATCCAGCTTGGCCATGTAGCAGCTGCGTGGCACAGAGAAAATCTACATCTTTACAGTTGAAAACATCACAGCAATTTAAAATGAAAACAGTTTTACCGACAGCTAACAGATGTGCAGATAACATACTTACTATCGGCAGAAGCTGGGGATAGAAGAACAGCTGTGTATCAGCTACTCCCATAGACATGACCAGTTGTCGATGGTACGCCCTCTCATCAGTTGGAATTTCTGGTCTGCCAGTCAGCACAGTGCTCTTCAGCAGACAGTTCATGTACACTGGCAGCACCTTCATTGCGTCTGGAAGGATGAGCTGAGAGGCAGAGGAGGCTTTTATTTAATATCTCCCATGTGCTGGGGAATGACAGCTGGTCTTTCAAGCTAATAATTGTTTTCTTTCACAATAAGTACCTCACTGGCGTTCTAACACTTGGTCTTCACTGAGAGAAATAATTCATTGCCCAGGCTTGTGATTATTAGAAGCATTAAATAGTACACAAAAGCCTAATTGGAAAACATAGTTTAAAGGAGACTAAAGGAAACAGTGTAAATTGAAAGCCTCCAATATTGTTGGGAGTCCTTCGCTATTAACCTCAGTACTGAAGTAGAAAATTGCCAGTTGAAGTTCAGAAAAGTGAGGAAGAAGCCACTTTTGCAGCACCTCAAAATCCAGAAGGGAGACGGAGTATTGTGAGAGCTGTAAGAAAAACAGAAGTTGAAGGTTTATGGGATTTGAGTTCAGTTCAAGTCAAAGATGAGGATTGTCCTTTGAACTGGAACAAGGTTTGTGTCAGGAACAGCTGCTAAAAGGATTTGAAAGCACCTTACCTTACTGTTTGTTAGTTTTGTGACACCCCCAAATGCTCTGAATTTGTAAAAAGAGTGAGTAGATTACTAAATGTGACAGCATTTGAAAATAAGAGGTGTCTTCATTTGAGAGAATTTTCAAGTAGTGTGGAACAAAAGTAATGAGGGACCCACAGCTTCTTACTGCCTGCTGGTAAATAAAGGAATTAAGAAGTCATATTTTAATCACCATAGATTTTTTTTTGGTAGGAGTATGTTCCTGTCTCAATGTCAGATTTTTAGCAGTAGTGCATTCTTGATATATCTATACGCAAATTCAGGATGCTAACTGGGTTATCTCTGTCTTTTGACAGTAACAGTTGTTACATGTCAAAAAATCAGACCACTACAATTGTTGCAGGAATGGAAGAAAAAAGTGAAAGCTTCTAAGAGTTAGCATGTAATTCTACCAGGAAGAAAAGGCTTTGGCATCTCTGTGGTACAGCTGTCACCTTCCTCTGCAGCACTGTCATTCATCCCAAAACAACAGCCTCTGTATGTTGCTACCACTGCATCCCACTGTCATCATATTTGAAAGAAAACAAAAAGTATGTATGTCTGAAATATTCTTTTCTGGTACTGCTGGTGGTGCAAGCGTGGTTGTTGCATAGAGGGGCTGACATGGGGAGATCTTTACCTGGCTCACTGCTGAGGGGCTGGCACAGTTCTTCCTGTAGCACGCCAGCATGTGTGCTGTCTGACTGACCAGGATGTCTCTGACAACCTTCAGTGGTTGGCTTAGGATAGCTTTAAAGGCTACAAAGACAGAAGAACAGAAGAGCCTGATACAGGTTCTGTTACTTGTTTGCACAACAAATGCAAAGTTCTTATGTCTATGGCCATTGTTTTCTGGCTCTTAAAGCATGTTAGAGAATTTATTAATTTTCACAAAAAACAACAACAACAAACCCACCTCAAACCAAACAAAAATTCTAACAAAATAATACTGTGCCTATACACTTTTGTGCATTACCTGTTTCTAAGAGCCTTCCCAGGCATTTCTTTTGGGACACATATATCTAAAATTTACGATCTAGTTCTCTTTCCAATGTTGTCGCTCTTAAGGGAGATGTCAGTAGCAAGTTACAAATGACTTCCCACTAGGTATCACTCCACCTCCTTTCATTCCCAGCTTAGAGAAGAAAAAAAACAAACAACTTATTCTGACTTTACCTGATTTAGCAAAGAAGTTGATAAGTGCATCGGTCTCACAAGTCTTGTAGACATCAGCTAACTGGGTGCTACAATTTAAGCCTATGTTGTGTATGCGAAGTCGTCTTTGCCCACTTACTGATGTGTAGAGGACAGCACACTGCAACAGAGGAGCCAGATATCTTTCATTGCGATGTTAAAACAAAAATCATAATATTCATAATATAAACCATATAATAATCGTAACTATTTTATGATTTATATTATTACTATTATAGGATTTATAATATAATTATGATCGTAATGTGATAATAAAAATTATAATAATCATCATGCAAGAGCTGCCTACAAAAGGCACAGAATTACTTTTGAGGAACAGCCTGGCTTTTTGGTGCTGCTTCAGTACTATTGAACCAAAGGAGCAACAGATTCAAAATTTTATGTAAATATATTAGACGTGTAAATGCGTTATAAAGTTATTAGTCTTAAAAGTATGACAATAATGATGGCTGTCGGGAAGGCTTAGTGCTTTCTCATGCTACGCTCTGCTGGTATCATCTGAAAACAAGAGACCACTTCATTGTACACCAAACCTGAATATGCCATCAAGAAAAATGTCCCAAAGAAATGCAGCTGAAAACACACTGTATCAGAGATCAGAAGCTTGCTGAGACGTACTCTGCTCATCTTAGCTTTTGTCAAAAGCGACGAAGAAAAACTTGCTAATCTTGGTAAGCCTAAGTGGGGTCCTATTATATCCACCCTTATATCTTGCCTGTTCCATTGTCTTAGATAGTAAAATTTGAGGGATGACTGAAGAAATTGCTTATGACTTCAATTCTACCTTTATATAATGTTAGCATGTAGGAAAACTTCACAAGAATGAAAAGTAAAGGAACTGCACTCAAGATTTCCCAACTGCTAACATTTCACTGGTACTGCATGCATCTGCCTGGCACATGTTTGTTTCCTACCACAATTAAAACTAATTTCATCACCTTGTCTGCAGATACAAGCCAAAACATGCAGGGCATAACACCAACTGCAGCTAAACTAACTGGTCAGCTTTGCACTGCATCTTCCACAAGAAACTCTCATATGAAACTCTCAACAACCCTACTGCAACATCCATACGCCAAGCACTTTTTCCGTCATCGCTGCTACACCAGGTCTCCAGTAAGTGACATCAGACACCCCAAAGTGGATGTTTCACAGTGCTGTATTCATACAAGGATTAACTGCTAACCTGGGAGCATGATAAAAGCTAAGGAGCTTAAAAACAAAAGTTCAGATAATTCTACAGTTTTTGTGAAACTTTTCAAGCTGAAACATTTTCTGTCATTAAAATAGCAAAAGGTCATGAGGTCATGACAAAACATCTAGAACAGTACACAGCAACCTCGCATTATCTGATAATGGTTAGGATGAATCTTCTGCTAGGTATGAGTGTATCTCAAGCACTGGCAATTCAGGCACAGAAAGGTCAGTTTTAATTATTGCCCAATTTACATTTCCAGGAACTGCTGGGATCCCATATTGTGGAATGAGAAGGGAAATACAGGTTTCACTAGCTTTGAAACAGCCTGGCATTTCAAGGTAGCATTCTTTGGCGAGTTAATTAAACATTATTAGTGGTACTACAACACCAGCAAATGTGCACGCTATGCATCACTCCCATCAGTCCTACAGTGTAACATTTTGCAGTCATACTAAAAAAAAAAATCTTGCTCACAGTGTCAATAAATGACACAATGCATTTTTACCTGAATTAAGGCTCCACTGTCCTCATTCAGTTTGTCGTCATGTTTGAACTCTACTGTCACAGCCTTGTCACAGTCAACTGCTGCCATTTCTACATCTGTAGTGTTGTTCATGTAAATAGCCCCAAAGAAGTCAGTAGCCCTGAAGCCTACAGCCAGATGAAAAAGCAAGCACACAACATCCTTTTACAATTTACAAATAAAAAGGATACTGTTTTCTAACTTCAATTTTACTTAATGAAACACCAACTATTTTCCCTCAAGGGTGTGCCGCCTCAGGGGTGCAGTGCCCACCAATCTTCCTTGCTGGTGGCATTTTCTCTCCATTGGGTAGGAGAAGAAGTGAATCTGTGTGGGCCATCGAGGAGCGCAGTGACTCAGGGACCCCCAGAGCCTTTGGCATTACTCACTGGGCCACTCAGTGTGTTTATGCTCTCCCCAAATACTTGCATTTGAAAGTAAGAACTAATGGTCAAAAAGCAGAAGCATTACTTTAATTTGAAGTATTTAGAAAATGAAAACACATGTAAGCTTTGGGCAAACCACACTTTGGGCAAACCAGCTTTGCATTTTAGGCTGCATGCACAATGATCAGGACTGACTGGCAAATTTGCGTAGACGTACACAGTAAGGGGATACACAGCCATTTTCTCAGTCTGTACTTTCCAAAAGGTACACAATGAAGATAAAATGGGCAGCCTGCTGTTACAAGTTTGTATACACTTCTTGCACTGTATTACTTAGAATTCTCATAAATATTTATCTCATATTTATTTTGATTCCCAACGGGTACCATTACCTGTACTTGTTCGAACCCTCATTATTGCATCAAATCCCGTCTTTTTCTCAATGTCCCTCCTGAGGTCAGTTAGGAACTGCGGGCTATCAGAAATGAGCTAGAAAGGTGAAGCAAATGAACAGTTGCAGTTCACCACTGGGTGGCAGCAAACGAGCAGAAACCCAACACTCCCCCTCCCTGACATCACATCTGTTCAGGATTACATCTCTCTTTTCCTTTAATAGAGACGTTATTAACAGGAACAGAGCTGTGCAAGTATCCATCAGTTCATCACCAGGCTTAGACATGCAGAGTTTCTGTTCAGTCACACCTATCTCCAGTAATGTCCATCCAAGCTAAGTTTATATGGTATGGCCTTAAGAATTAGAGTAGCCTTGTGCACTTTACAAAAAATGCTCCTGTCGCTCAGCTCCTGACACAAGGGAAGTCCTGTATTTCCCATAAATATTTCCCTGACATTTAAAACAAACAAGTAGTGTTGTGACTTTATTTTGGTCTTTATTGCAAGCATTTTTATCTAAAGGTACAGAGTAATGGACTTCCCTGCAGATGTCAGCATACTTAGGTAAGTCAATTCAATTTTAAGGTGCCGACCAATCTATACAAAAGTAAAATTACAATTTCAGCACTTCAGTTTTAGCATGACCTGCCATTTCTGCTAAGTAAATTTTCTATGGTTACTTTACAGTTTACAGATAAACTGCCAAAAAAGACTTTGAAATAAAAACAAGCAGTCCCCAGCTGTTACTAGCTGACAAGTTGGGAACTTGCACCACTTACCTGGAAATTGTTGTACCTGTACAGTGTGCCTCCAGTGTACATGGTGACAAGACCCAAGGAAGCTATGTCCACATACTGATTTGGGAAGAGGAACAAATTCACGCAGCAGCCATTAGCCACGCAGTCTCTGGCTAAGGACTCGTAACAGTTCACCTGAGGCTGGAAGAGTGTCTGCACGAAATTAAAAAACAGAAATGCAGTAACATTAGATACTGTTGGCAACCACTCACAATCCAAATGTCCTCCTGAAAAATAAAAATGATGGAAGTTTCAAGTGAGAAGATGTGGATCTGAATAAATCCACACTGCCCCTGCCCATACGTTCCACTGATATGCATATGCATCAAAAACTTCATATTCTTACTGAACTAACTCACTGAACGGGTAGGTAGCAGACTTGATGGGTGGAATTATCTGCATTTCCTTTATAAATGAGGATTTCCTTTATACATATAAATACCTTTTCTTTATCTGTGTTGAGTAGCTTTTTGTCATCTCTGTTTCTCAGTTTTCCCGGTGCTTCAGCAGTTGGCAATGAAGAGTGGAAGATAAACAGTTTCCCAGCACATTCTGCAGCCTGTTACAAAGACACCCATATAGGCATTGAATCTACTGCTGAGATTAACAAGCCTAGTTTTCAGACTCTCTTGTTTCTCTTAGAACAGTAACATTTCTTGCAAAGGTTCTTCAGAGCTAAATAATTCATTTGGAGTCTTTACACTTGATGGATTCCCAAAGCTGGGAATTTTATGTCAGTAAATAATGTAGTCTAACACAGATGTGCTGGATGATGCATTAGAACAGTAATTTCTGCATAGGAAGCTAAAATCTCAATGAGTACAAGAAGTACCTCTCCTACAGGATTTTAAATTAGATACAATTAATTAAAAGGAAATGTAATTTAACAGAAAATACATTTATTTCAGTTCAGGTCATTGTGTTTTTAAAGAGTGACAACTACCCTCCTGTACAAGATTCTGCATTCAAACCTACACTAAAAATAGAAGCAGCAGAACTTGTGCTGCACTTCTCCTTTCACGAAGAAACAAAGTGAATACCAATTTTAGCCGAAGTTTTCAATTCTTATCGACAGCTATAATGAGGCAATGATATTTGCTAACTGGGATGGCAATCTGCTGACAGGAAAACCTGAATTCCAGAGAACAGCAGCAGTACCGTAGGCACCTATGTACTGTAACAAACTTTTCCACCAAAATTTAAGAAATAGTTTTTCACTCGTTATTGAGATCGCTAATTGGCACCTGAACTCGTTGAGCATTAAACTGGGTGAAAGGAAAGAAGAAGGAAAGGGAGTAATTGTTCTTTTCCTGCTCCAGGCTTACCAACACATCTAGTTTAAAAATGCAATACCTGAGACTACCGACACTACTCTGCTTCGGGACTCTTTCCCCTCCAGATCTAAAGATGCGCACAAGATTAGTCCACATCTCAAAATACGCCATGGCATTCTTCTGGGAAAAGTAGAAATTTGTTTGCTATGGCAGAAATGCAATCAAAGACAGTATCTTACTTTTAACAGAGATGAAATTTCACCCCTACTAGTTCAAGCATTGTAGTTTTTAATTACGAACACCAGGTTTTTTTTTTGGTAACTTCTACAAAGCCTTCTGTAAAGAGTGACTGACTGAGCACACACCCATTACTAGTAACATCCATCAGGAATTTTTGGGAAACTGTCTCAAATTACCATTTCAAAAAATGCATTGATACTGAAGAGCAATAGAATCCATTTCATTCTTTTGAGACAAGATTAGCTTTCTTGAACACATGTATGTGCGTATTCGTAATTTACAGTGAACATCCTTGCAAATTATCACTTTCAAGTGCTGAGTTTAATAAAAAAGCTTACTTGACAACTTTTAGGAGCAGCAGTAAAAGAGAATTCACATTTAAGTTTGTTTTGCAGAGGTCAAATACCAAGAAAGAGCATTTTGATAGAATTGGTAACCAAATGTTCTGCACATACACCTTCTGCTACTATGAATAAGAAGAAAATAAATATTTAGGAAACAAGTTTGAGAAATGCTGTGTAATTTTGGTATAACAGACTTCTTTACTCACAGTTTGTGATTTGTTTGTACACAGCTCACAGATAAATCAGCGACTGGAAAACAACTCTGGCTGTTTTTCTGTCCCTACAAATCTTGTGGTGTCATTCTTTTAATGGCAGAACTCCACAGAAATGTCAGCATTTCGAGGGCTATCCCCGACATACAGAAAGCTGCTGGGGATGCATTTGATCCACAGTTTCATTTTCAGATGTATGCATGCTGTGAGAAGCTGGCAGTTCAGTAGAAACCCTCCCACTCCCCACTCAATTCTGTAGTCATAAATACCTCATTTTGTACAAAGTCAGCAGAAGCTGGAGAATAGGCAGAATAAAGCTGCTGTATCTTACTCCAGTTCTTAATCTGCCATTCAAACATACAGAGACAACAAATCTGTGCAAACATCCCAAGTATCTAATGATTTTGTAGTAACTAAACACCTTTTTCTCGCTCAAATACTGAACAAAAAAAAGAGCTCCTGCTCTCCATCTTTCCCTAAACATCCTTCCAATATGGAACAGACTCTTGTGGGACCTGTTTTCCTCGAGAAGAATTTGAAAACAGATGTGCCAATCAGTGTTTTCATTTCAACTAAGAAAGTTCATATGTGCTGTTAGAATAATGGAACATCAATGCTGGAAACAGTCATTTTTCTCTTTTCCATTGCAGTTTGTAGGAGGACTCATTACTGCCCTTCAGCAAATGGAATTTAGGTAGCTTATCAAGCCCAGTCCTAATTAAAGAGCTGCTTCTGTTTGAGAGAGGAACATTCTAACCTTTAGCGCCTCCATGCCAGCCTGGATAACAGGAGCAAAGATGGTCTCACTCTCATTAGTGTCTGCAAACATTTCAGGAATCTGGTCCAACAAGCTACAGAAGAGGAAAGGATGAATGTCTCAACTGCTTAGTATTTTTGATAACCCCCCAAAATGTACCAGACCACGTCTTCACAGAGGAAGATGTTTTTCATCTTTTCCAAGCAAATTAAAAAAGAATTTTGATTGTTCAATCTCGTTTTGAATTTTAAAGTTCTACTGAATTGCATTACTCCAAAGCTGACAACATAAAGGATTACACATTAAGGTACTGATCACATACATAGAAGGAAAAACATGCAACGTGGCACAAAGGCACAGCTCTCTCCCGTTTTTGAAATGGCACAGCTAATGATGCATGGTTTAGAGCTGGCCTAAATAGGCTTCCAAATTCAGCATTGTGGAGTTGATAGCACTTTCGCTTTGCCTCAGAGAGGGAAATGCAGGACTTCAAGCATCCAGTGACTTCTGAAGCATTTCAACAAGCACATGCTTGTTGCCCAGACTCTCCAAGACAACTAGCTAAAAGAAAAAAGTGCTTATTATAGCATCTAGATCTTATTCAGATATGGAATAATTGTACTTTACTTGTTAACAACAGATCGTGATTCCTGGAAGTTAACAAGGAAGCCATCCAGCAAAGGAACAAAAACTTCTCCAACGTCTGAGACCACCATCATCTGAGGCTGAGCTAAGTTACTTTTCACATTAAAGAAGTGGAGGACCTTGTTGTAAGTGACAAAACCAACTCGAATTGCTGAGGATTCTTCCTGTTCTTCTCTGTGAGAAAAATTAAAAAACGACAGTTACAACTTTGAAACTCTGGCCTTGAAATGCAAGGCTGCTGCAGATGGCTGGCTGTATCAGGTGCAACAAGGAGAACAACCACCAAGAAGATGTAATTAATTATCCCTCCTCTAAGCAGGAGCTACTCTGCGATTAGCAGCAGCATCGCTATTAGTATTAATTGCACCCTTCCCAGGTTTACAGCCCTCAGTGTAGCAAAAGGTGATCCTATTAAAAAAATTGGTCCCAATTACATGTGCAGTAGCACCTTCTGTTAGTTTCACAAGTTTCATCAAAAAAAATTCAGCTTGGGAGGGAAAAGATTTTTCTCATCTATAATTTTCAATATTCACGTCAATACGGAATGTTAATCCACGACTGTTTTATGGAGACTGTGCTGGATGAGAAAGGGGCTGCTCTGATCTAAGAGAAATCAATATTCTATATTGAAAACATTCCATAAAGAAGTATTTTAAATAATTTCTCCAAGATACTCTACAACTCACTAAGAGGTATAACTTCTGAGTGCACTTTTCTGAACACTTCAAGCACTCAGACACTACTATTTTCTTAGTGACACTATTAACAGAGATCATTCAGGAACTCAGGACATACAGCACTTTCTTACTCACAAGAGAAATAGCTGCATCATCCACTGGTCCCAGAGTTCTTACATAGCATTCTTACATAGCATTGCCTCTAGGACAATTTTAACAGCACTCTGATCTGTGATGGTCTGCACGCTTTGCACAGCCCCATTTTTCTTCATAATTTTAAAGATCAGTTGCAAACACAGCAGCTGCTTACCTGTGCAGCCAACACACAACACTGTTCTTCAAGTCTCAAAATGAGATCTCAGTATCACACATGTTCAAATGTTTTTAAGTTATGTGTCTAAAAATCACACTGGCACAACTAGTTAGCCTGACTTTCTGAGCTCGTGGGCATAATTTCTATACATGCGTTTCTAAATCTATCTCTAAATAGTCAGGCTCCTGGTTTAGAATAAGTAAATTTGAAAATGTTTATCTTAACATTTCAAGCAAGCAAACACTGTGTTTTCTGCTGTGCTACAAGTCTGCAAAAGAACAAAACCCTCTGAGCAAGAGGTCTTGGAGCCACCTGGCTCAATCCATTTGCTAGTTTTAACTTCTCAATCCTCATCCTCTTCCAGGCTTCTCTGCCACGCATCTTTATAGCAGTGCCCCTTTTCATATTGCTTTGATACCAAGAATTCTTTTCTCTTAAAGAATTTGGACTCCCAGAAATCTGAGCACAGGGTGAATTCCCAGCATGGGAACTGCAGCAAGTCAAAACTACAAGCTGGGATTTCATTAATAACACCACTAGAGTTCACTGCACGAAAGGAAAAGAAAGAATGCTGCATGTGCAATCAGTTCAACAGATGCTTTCTGTTTGCACAGCAGTAAACCCAGACATCAATTTAAGATTCTCAAAAATTGCCAGCAATGTTAAAATTAACAAACTAACATTTGGTCACTGTCACCTATAAAATGCTTGTATTGTAAATTGTGACATTTCCTGCTTTCCTGAATTCCCGCACAGCTGCATGATAACTGTAGCACAGGAAGTTAAGCCAAACACATTTATGTTTCTTTACCTGGGAAGTTTATCGAGAAGAGTCTTCAGCTCATCGCATATGAGTTTAACAAGGCCACTGTTTATATTTCTGTATGATACATCAATCATGAAGATATAAGCAGGTGGATTTGGAGGCTTGTTATTCTACAGAAAAAAATACCATTAACAGGGAAAATTAGACAGTGCCCCGTCAAAAAAGATTTGCAAATGGTACAGTAAGGCAATCTACCTACAGTGTTCAGTCATCTGAAGAATGCTGTGGATTAAAAATAGTAATCATGACAGAAAGATGATGGATTGGTAAGGTCCACCCTTGGAATAAAACAGTATGACCAGAAAGTAGCATCCTACTAGCACACAGTATTTAAAGGGCAACAGTTGATTAAACTGTTTAATTGTTTTAATACTAACATCTTCTAATGGAATTCAGTTATTTAAACAAATTTGTCTTTGGATTTTTACACACAATAATCTTGCTAATAGGAATATTTCAATTTGGTTTTGTTAAGTGATTTCTAACCATTCTGGAAACAGAAAACACGACCCAAGTATTGAACCAGAAATAGAATATCTCAGTCCTTAGCAGTACTAAGCATTGATCATCTGCATCCTGTCTGGCTGGCTGTCTTGCTTTCTCATGCCCCAGTGCGTTCTGAACAGCTAAGAAAGCTGTGTTTTCAGGAATAAGCTGGTCTTCTCTAAGATAATTAAAGCATGAGAGCATCATGTTCACAGTATGCAACTGCTACATGTGCAGCACTGACGTGGGCTGGTATGGACTCCTTTGGGCACAGCTTCTTAGCCACAGTCTTATGTAAACGCACACAAAGTGTACGACACTGTCACAATATTCTGTAAGTAATACGATGATGAAGGTTTTGGTTTTAGTTTTAAATAAAGCCATGTCATGCTTACAGATGGACCCAGGAGAGGAAGATCATACAGAGCGTAGACAGCAACAGTAGCCATCATTGGTAGGAAAAGTGATATTAGTCTTGTGGCAAGCCTACGTCACTGAGACAATGCAGTTATTAGTTGGTGTTGATCTCAGGACAACCCTTCCATTATTGCTACATGCGGTGCTTCATAGCCTTCATGTAAAGACTTCTGACCACTAACCAACCACACTTGCAACAAATAGACTTCAGAAAACTTTGTGTAAGAAAAAAATCGTCTGTCCTTTGAATTATGACTTACTGTAGTCTCGGAACACTTAACGCTAATCATTATACCCTTGATCTCACCTCATATGAATCATGTAAATCAAGATTAACTCTTGTCAACTAAAACCAGACAGTATTTTTAAAAGCTCTTCTGTCTTCTGTATTTGGATTCTAGTTTCATAAACCGTATCAAACACTATGAAATTTCTCATAGCACGCTGCTGTTTGTAAAGAATCCCTGCATAATTTCTGACAAATATATGGCTGAAATGAGAACTTGTGCTCTTGCCACATCCGCTTAGCAGGAGCACAATAATGCAGAACAGCTGTTATTTGTTAACATTTTTTGTAGCTGTTCATCCTTGTCATTTGATAAGCGCAAGAGGAAATGATTTTTCAGTTTTGGTCTTAAACTGATTTACAAAAGAATTAAACGTTTCTAACTTTAATGTTAACTTCTCTAAAACTTAGCATTTCCACTGTGTGTGCTAATTTTGTAACAAATTCTTTTTTTCTAACATTCTACTTCATCTGTGAAACAGGCTTTTGCAAAATGAAGACAAACCACAGTGGATGATTTATCACAGAAACTCCCTGATTTGAACTATATGCCGAAAGTCACTGTGCTGGTGAATGTGTCATGCAGGGTTACAACTCCAGAGGAGAGAAGAACTAAAGCTGGCACAAAGCTACTTAGTACACACGCTTTCAAAAGTCTAGCTGCAGAAATCAGCAAAGCTGAACCAACACTGATGGAGCTACATGTAACTGGGTATCCCTCATGCTACACATGTAATGCCCACTACTGTCACTGAGTTGCCATCTTGTGATCTGGGGTTTAACCCAGATCTCAATGGAATCCATAGAAGCAATCTCAGCTATTTCATTGGATTTTAGAGCAGTATCCCTGCGAGAAAGCAGAACTGAACAACAACAGTTCATTAATTCATACCAGCAAGAATTTGATCACCTGAGGAAGTTACTGGCACACACTTCAAGACTTTGTCAGATTCAACTTACTTACTCTCCTAATATTACCATGAACTCATTCCACTGACAGAAAGACAATTCTACCTGACTTCAGCAAGAACCAAGAAATACATCTGTAGTGCAGGCAGATGAAGCCACACTGGGAATTTTGGAAAATTCTGTAAGGAAATTCAAAAAGCTTGACTAATTTATGCTATGGGAATTGTCAAATATAGCTCTCTAATAAAATCAACTACAAACATTTCCAATGGCTTGAGTGGGCTTTGGAACAAGTTTTTAAGTAATTTAGTATTAGGAAACAGAACCCATTCCACTGTAACTTACTGGTCAGAACACTAAAACTACGTGTCAGGAAAAGATTCAAATTCCCATGCTAAGGTTTGCACTGAGAAGGCAATTTAGGTGTATGCCTGTCCTCAAAATTAACAGAAGACATGGTGTTAAAATGCAACAGTGCAATAGAATTTGATCTGTATTCCCAAAACATCTTCTACACACTTGCTAGGACCAAACCAGCATCCCAATTGAGGACTGGTGATCCAGGACATTGATGCACTGCTTATTACTCTTACTTGCTAGGCTCATATTCATACTTCCACACAAAAGAACAAATCATATTATCGTAAGCTTAAATTCTCCACATCTGCACATTTTCTAAAATGTTCCCAGGCTGATATTTCAGCCTCTAAGCATGCTTACTCTAAGGTAGGTATTTATAGGATTCTGTTTGTGCTGGCATCAAATCATAACAATTCGCACACTGAAGATACTCACTCGGCAGTAATCCAAAGTAGCAACATATTCATATGATCCCAGAGATAGCTCAGGCCTTTCATAGTGGTCTACCCGCCGGCCAATGTGGTCCAGATGTTGGAAGAAGAATGGAGGCACTGAAAATCAGTACAAGAACAGAAAAAAAAAGTTTTTGTTTTGTAGCAGAGGGGAACAACCCAACAACTCCATTCCACACATATGACCTGGTAATGTAGCCCTCTCTGTTACTGAGAAAGGGAAGAGCATAAGCACTCAGCCAGGTTTTATCCCTACATCCATCTGAGAAAACAAAATCT
Source organism: Lagopus leucura (assembly GCF_019238085.1). Lineage (NCBI taxonomy): Eukaryota > Metazoa > Chordata > Aves > Galliformes > Phasianidae > Lagopus > Lagopus leucura. The sequence continues at coordinate 34,646,492 of NW_024962264.1, read as the reverse complement.
ATATTCTGGTAGTCCAGGTCCTCTTACATTTGGAGAACAAGGCATATTCCCCCATACATGTCAACAGTATCCCTTAAGTTCAAGTAGCAAACTGACTCAGGTTACTCCACAGGCAGGAGTCTGCTATCCTCAGGATACAGGCTAAACGATGGCTCTTTTCTTAGTGGACAGTGTCTCCTCAAAGCTAAATTCAAGTCACTGGAGTTAAAAATGGCACTTTTTCAAAAGCCTATGCTGCTTTATGTAAAAATACCACTCTGCAACGTTCACATCCCTGGCCTACTGTACAGCAAACTGCATTCAGTCCTTTGCACTGGGAACCTCCTATAGCTACAGATAAAAGATGCAAAATTCCCAAGCAAACATTAAGAAACCAAGGGTTTTGTCACCAACAATTTATATGTGGTTAGTCTGAAGGCTGGTCACAGTTGGGAAGGTCATATCTGGATTTTAGCTTATTTTTTCTCAATTGACGTACATTTAGGATAATTATTTTTCACAATTTGTGCCTGTCAAAAGCGGTGGGGGGGGGAAGTACAGAACACCCTCCTAATTTGTAGGACATCTAAGGTCTCCATTTTTTATTTTATTTCTTTCCAAGTGATTTCCTTCTTGGATAAAGGACACTGTACTCATACAAAGCATAACCGAAAATGATACTTTCTTAAAATGTTCATAATGCATTCAAATTTCTCTTTATGCAAGTTTAAATTGCTAACAAACTCTGAAAATTGCTGTCTGCTATGCTTGCTCAAACATCTGAGCCTCGGGCAGAAAAGAAGCTGCAGTTAGCCTGTCAAGGTTCCTGTTTCAGAGCTGAAAATATTACTGTATTAGGGAAAGCACTATAGCACTGCGATCCAGCTGAGGAAATCCAACTTGATACAAATGTCTAGAAAGGCTACTTCTGGCAAAGAGCTGGGATTTAGCCAAGAGCACAAGAACAGTTATGAGTCACATGCAGCACACTTGAACAAATATGGCATGGTATCTTCTGTGAAAACCAACAGTTGTCACAGTAAGATTAATAGCTTATTTAACCGCTGCATCCGCAGCCACGGACAGCCTAACATGCTTCTAAATATTTGGTCTTTTCTGAACATCTACATTTCTTAATTTTTCTACACAAAAGTTGCTTTGGGATAGCAATACAGACAGCTTGTATCCTATGTTGATGTAGTATTTTAAAATAAATTTTGATCACATCACACTGGACTTCACAATTCAACACTGGTTTTTTATAAATTTTTAAAAATTGGATTGAAAAAGTGCTTCCAATTTTTTTAAAGTGTTTTTTGCTTTGTTTTGATATTGAGAAATAGGCCTCCTTACTGCAGTTTCATGACAGCAAGTCAAGAAAATCACTTCAGATGTATGGTTCCTTTTTAGTTTTACTGGACTTACAGGAATCACAGATCAGAGAAACATCACTTACCTTCATTTATACAATTGCAAAATCCACACTGATATCTTCTACCACCTTCAATAAACTGCATGAAAGGACACATATAAGCCTTGCACCTGTTACATCGGATTGGTCCAGTCTCACCATGGTTTACAACATAAAGAGGTGTCTAAATAAAACAGTAAATGAAGTTAAAAAAAGCACTGCAAACTTGACATCAAATAAAGTGAGTTAGAAAGCTGCTGCTCAGTCTTAACTCTTGCTAAATTTCACCTGATTAAGAGATCACTGTCCAGCATGTACCCAAATTCTACAGTAAAACTGATTCTCGGGTGCCTTATTCTCACAAATCCTACTTTTATGCTTAACAAAAAGGAAGAAAACATCCACACCAAAAACCTAGAAAATTTTGTAAGCATTGCAAGTTTAGGGCCCCAGGCTGACTTCCTCCAAAGGAATTTTATAGCTTACTTGGGAAAAATCACTGAGGTCCAGGTATTTTGCCTTCTCTACCAGTCTGAGCTTTCCCAAAGAGATTTGTTGCTGCTCATGTATTGCACGTGACTATCGCCAACAGCGATGTGCTAACTGCCTGGCCCCTCATATAGCTGTGTTACATGCTATACTACAGTTTAAATGTTGTCAAGGTCACCAGCTAGAGTAGAGGATTTAGAAGACATACTAATATTTATTGAAGGAGAGTACATGCAGTAAACAAACACAGTATCTTAAACACTTGTCAGCTTAATTACACTGACCATGCTTGCTTATAACCTCTGCCAAAAAGCACAGCTAATGGAAGACATTTTCCAGATGCCCCTTTCAGTAATAACTGTACAGCAATCAAAGATTCCTGTAATTGTAATTTATGTTAGAAAAGTCATACTTGAAAGCACTACACAAATAGAAGTTTGTTCAATTATTTGTGAAACTCTCCAGAGCATAAACATGTTTTGTATTTTTCTTCTTTTTCGTACTCTCTTCAACCTCAACTAAAAATCTCTGACAGTGAAGAAATGAACCTAAAGCTGGGCCACGTGACGGAACTCGGTACAAGGAAGAACACAGCCCTCGAATGCAAACATTTTTCCACTGGAAGGTGCATTTCTTTACTTTTACTTATTCTCTCTTCTCACAGAACGGTCATATTTCATCCATTATACACTTTCATCTTTTATTGGAGCATAAATCTCTGACTACCTACAAAATCATACATGTTCTTCTTGCATTCATTGCTTACGTGTATTTTATTGTTTGTTTATATTGTAAGAGGCAATTATTTTACTCATTTATTTCTTTAAAGCTTTTGATGCATTTTCCAAAGCTCTTATACCTATGAGTAGATTCAGCTAGACGAGTTTTAAGTGATCCCTCCTGCTCCACTGAGGTCACATTCTGCTTTGCACTCTTCCTTCTACAAAAATTGAGTTTAACACAAATTACCAGATAATGTCTGCTGGCAAACTATCAGGGTCATTTTTCAGACCCAGGCGCCTTGACTAGAAAGACTGCTCACCAGCCACAATTACTTAATAAGTTTTAAGACTTCTGGTTTTTTCTCATTACTTGGCAATTTTCTCATTATCTTTCTGTAGTATTAATTTAATGAGACCTGGATCTAGTCTGTTGTTGATAATATTATTATAGTATCTGAACCAATAGGGAAATAAAGAACACCCTAAAATAACTCCTGTCTACTCTCTTATACATATTTAACCTATTATCTTTTTTTAATGACAGCGGAAATAAAACCAATGCTTTTTCTTCACATTTGGAACTGAAAATTTTCCTTTTGCCTTCAGCTTGTTTTTTTTTTTTTTTTTTTTTTTTTAATTATTTGTTACAAAGTATCTTTGCAGTGTGGTTGTAGAGCTCCATACACCAGTGGTTACTGAAATTTACACACATTTAACTCTGCATCAAATGGACTTGAAGTCAATGAGACAGTGTGCTGTGCATGACTAAAATGTGCTGAAAGCCTCAAGAAAACAGAACCCAAAACCAGTGACCAGCAAGCACTGCACATACTAGGCTGGGTTCTGCTTTACCTTGCCCACAGAAATAAAGAAGGAAATACCAACACAATTGTACTGCAGAGGATGGCTACTTTCAGTTCTTAATAATCTTGCTAAAAAAGAAACATTCTAAAGCAATTCATGGAGCTATGCCCAAACCAAGAAATGCATGCAATTAAGGATTTTGTCTAACAAAGAAAATTGTATAAATACATCTAATACTAAAGCAACTTATATGACAATTTCTGAATTAAGGACTCAGATGAAAAGTATAAATACCCACTTTTTGATGTGAACAACAAATTGTGAAAGAAATTTTACCTCAAAAAGAGCTGAAATATTTCAAGGCACTGTACCACTACCCTACTTTCAACCCATCAAAATGCAGACATACCTCACAAAAAGAGACAAAAATATATTGATTGCTGGCTTTCCAGCACTACCAAATAAAAATATTTATCAAAATCAATGATACCTGGTAGCATAAATCTGACCTGGAATGGGCATTTAAAAGGGATTCCTTTTATGTAAGCTGAAGGACTGGAGAGACAGAAAGAATGAGTTGCCCAGGGAAGCAGAACACTGTGGTTTTATGTTAAAGAAAAGGTGGTCTGGGTAGAAGAGATGGAAAATGCTGTAAAAGACCTGTACAGACTTTCCATTCTCTGAAACCTCAGGGCCTCACTAGAGAGCAAGTCCTGAAAGCCGATCTGATAAACCGTAACTCATCCCACTGTTCATCCAAATATAGCTGAGACAGCAAGAGTTTTATTTTGGAAGTATTTCAGCAAGAACATGTCTCAGGAGTCAGAACTATATCACAAAGCAATAGACAGACGTTGGTGGCACATTTCCAAGATGAAATGCATCCATAAAAATTTTCAAAGGGACTATAGCCTGTTCTTTAATGTCTGAGAAAGCTGAATTACTATTGCTAGAAAAATAAAGACCTGATCCACTCCTGAGGTTCCTCATAAAGTATCACTGTATTCATATTGCAGGATCAGGGCCTCAGTTGGAAAGTGTAAGTGTACGAACAAGGACTGCGATGAAGCTCAGGATCATCACAGCACATCTCTGTAAAGGCATTCTAAAGAGAAAAACAGAAGAGGACTCTGGAGAATGAAAGAGGTATATGCAAACACTGAGGAAAACTAGCTATTTATCACACAACAGAATAAAATACATACAGCATCTGTTTTCCTTGCCAGACTCACATAAATATACAGGGCTGCAAGAAAACAATTTACAGCTGTGCTTCAAGTTGCATCTCCACATACAGTGTACACAGTGCCTTGCCTACCCACCACAGCCAAGGAGGATTCCTAGCCATGCCCAGACATACATCCCATCACTACACTGATGAATCTGCATTAGGAGCCACATTTTTGCCCTAAGTTTTTCTTTATTGTTTGGATGCATTTAACACCCTATCGCTGAAATGAGAGGAATGTGAATTGAAGGGAGGTCCACAGTCCACAGATCTGGCTACATCAAAGAGAAACACTAGATCTCACACCAAGAGCACAATTTTCAATTTGATCGGTGTCTTTATCACACCCTACTTTCCCCCACAAGAGAAGGAACTGGCCACCAGTTTTTTTTCCTGCATACTTCTGAAGAACTTCACCGCTTTACAAAATCACTTGCACAGTGTAACATTGTACATAACCATGTTACATTGTTACATTGTATGTGACAATGTGTAACATTGTCATGTAACTACATGACAACCTGCCCGTTCAACTGCAAATCTTCTCAGGACAGATGACTTTAAAAGCACACCTTATTAAAAATCCAGACTCAGAGAAAGTGAGGTTTCAGGCCAGTAGTTAATGGAGATGTTTAGATGAGGGCTACTTGTATCAAGAATACCTCACTGCTTTGAAAAGCTGCACAGATCTGCATCTCCTGATGACTTCAAATACGACAGTTCCTTAAAATTATCATCAACAGTACTACAGCAGAGAAAATGTTTTATATTTATGTATAGTGAACTTTAAACACTCTGTATATGCATAGCTGATTATCAGAAATACTCAACTGCCAGCTACTCACTCCAGGCAGTTCACCCCACAAACAAGTTGTACGAGACAACAAAATCCTCAAAGGCATTGTTTCTAGAGATATTATTCGTATTGTTTTTTATGTAAATCTAATTATTATAACACTTAAATTAGAATTTTAAGATAGGCTGTACAATATAAGTTTTTGATCACCAGGGGAGATGGTTGTTGGCCATGTGCAACTGCCCTCTGAAACGTTGTGCTTGACCAGTACACCAGAGACACAAGGAAAAAGTCCTCAGGGAAAATCATAGAGAATTTGGAAATGTAGGACTGATGCTATTTCTGAAAACAAACAACCAAAGCACCAACAAACTCCTGGTCGTGAACCAAACTGCCTGTGTTTCCTAGGACTGTTGAAGGGGTTTGTTTTCTTTTCTTATACCCTCACAGATTGGCTTTGAGAAAGATTAACCACTCTACAAATAATCCCCGGGTTTTGAGCTGCTTTACTGATTCAAATAAAAACGTCAGGAAAGCATTTCCTTTTGCACTGTTCCTGCTGTCTTTTATCAGAAGCTATTCCTTCAAAGACAAAAACAATTTTCTCAATTCCTAGTTTTTGGATGTTGAATTTTATCAGACTCCTCAGCTGGAGGACTCAAGACAGTTTGTACTGCATCCTCTGCAAGGCTCACAGTAGGTTTAAGTATATTTTGTAATACTGCTTTTCCATTTATTTTCTTCTTTATTTGCATGACCACAGCACAGCTACAGCACCAGCACTGTGATGCATTTTTACAGAACACATTCAAATGCAGGATGCGTGTTCAAACCTTCTTATTCAAAAACCCTCCACAGGCAGCCCAAACATTCACCTACATGGCAGTATGAGAAATGCTGTACCATGGCAGGTGAGCTTCAAGTTGGCACCTCACATTGGATTTGATCCATTGTGTACAAAAATGAACAGAAAGGTGAATCAACCTCAGACTGTCAGCATTCCTCTTTTTAAGAGAGTGCTGCATAGAACAGAGCTGGTGGCATAAAGAGCATACATAGAGGATTTTTAAAAGACTGAGGATGGGGGAAAATACATGAAATAATGATAAAGTTTAGACACAAGGAAACCTGAGAACTAGGTAGCTTCCTTCTTTAAAACTTCCAGTGACAGAAGAAGGGGGAAAAAAAAAGGTGTACTCTATATGCTTAAGAAAGGCACCAGAAGTTCTCCTGCTCACGATCTCAAGATGGCAATACCAAGTGATAACAAGTCAGAGCTTTCCCACACTTCTCAGCTTTGAGGTGGTGACTGTTACCTGGACGTTTGGCCATGCTGCATCTCAAGTGAAGGTCAGCAGCCAGGATTCATTGATGATGTAAGCAGAAGCATGAAATTGGTAAATCAAGAAACTGTACCGAACGACAGACTTCCAAACGTTAGGGATTTAAAACAATTGGATCTCATGCAGAATCTCTACCAGTCCATCCTATCAAAAGAACAAGCTGGTGCAGAGGCATATGCACAAGAAGAGCACAATGGAAGGAGTAATAGAGAGACAAAGCAATTCTAGGAGATCACCTCCTCCCAGCAATGCTGGGGGCAACATGCATACATTAAAGCATACATACCAATCTACAGCTCCACTTTTCAGCCATCAGTATCATCACGGTCCAGCACTGCAGTCCTTATTTGAGAATTTTTGGCATTATTGTCACAGTTGTAAAAACATTGAAAAATAAGACAGATAGATTGTAGCTGGCTTCTGTACAGAAATGTTAAGTAGTAGTTACAAGAGGAGGTAGTCTAGCTTTATTGACCACAGACGTTTTACAATAAAATTGCAAGTTTGATTTTCAACAAGAAGACATTCTGATTTGTTCTCTGTCTGGCTCAACACTCATTCAGTGCTAAACTTTTTTTTTTTTTTTTGGCAAATCACTACAGGAGAGACCTGAAAAATTTTTACAAGACCAGACACAATTTGGGCTCCAAATATTATTACCACTGACCTTCTGACAGGTCCAGTCTCTTTATATGTTCAGGATGGTCACATTAATGCTCTTGCATAAAACTTCTCAGGACTGCTAAATACATGATACATCCAACACCTTAATTTAAAACAGAGGCACAGTCTCTTACATACAAACATAATAAGTAAACTGGCCTATCAATTCTGTTTCAGAAGGCCAAAGACCACTTACCACAAACACAGCTGTGAGCACTTCTAACATCCTCTAGAATATCCTTAGGATAGCCAGTCAAGCAACACACCAAACAGTGCTCATGGAACATGTAACTCTAGATTCAGGGAACGAGTATTTAAGTTTGTAAAAAAAATTAAATCCAAGTGTAGTGTTGTAATCTCTAAAGCAACACTTCTGGATGAAATTTTGCCACAGGAGAGCACTGTCAGTGTTATCCAAGCTTTTGTAGCAAAAACAAAACCAAAGCCTTCCAACATTAACAACTGCTGTATGCAGCTACCTTCCTCCCTTTTATTAAGGTTGATTTGTTGCTGGATGTCACAAGTAAGGGTTGTGCAGAAACTCGCAAGTTAAGCAGCCTGGGAAGAACAAAACTGTACAAATGCTCCTGTTGTCTAGGGCTGGGGATGTAATCTACACCTCTTAGCAAGCACAGATGAACAAATTTTGTTAAACACTAAAAAAAAAAAAAAAAAAAAAAAAGCAGCACCCTCCTCCATCTATTTCCTGTCCTACAAGAGAAGCTTTCCTTCCCACAGAATAAAGGGACATTCATAAAAGAAGGCTTAGACTCTCCCACTTTCACAGAATCACAGACTCAACAAGGTTGGAAAAGACCTTCAAGATCATCCAGCTCAACCATCCACCTGTCACCAATAGCTCTCACTAAACCATGTCCCTCAACACAAAATCCAAACATTCCTTGAACACCTCCAGCGTTGGTGACTCCACCACCTCCCTGGGCAGCCCATTCCAGTGCTTGGCCACTCTTTCAGAAAAGTAGTATTTCCTAACTTCCAGCCTAAATGTCCCCTGGTGCAGCTTGAAGCCATCCAGGACAGCTCTAGACCCTTCTATGATTAAGCCCTAGGCATAACCTGGTGCAGATTGATACTGAAAAAAAAATCTGATCATTAAAATAATAATAATACATAAAATCAAGCCACATCAGCTTTGTATTCAGCTTAACAAAATCTCATTTTTCCTATGCAATTACATACTTCATATTGATGCATTCAAAATATGATTCTGTACTACTGGACAAAAAAAAAAAAATATGCACAAACTGAATGTGCATAAATAACTTCAGTTTAAAAAGCAAAATACAAGCTTTTCATTCTGAACTAAGTACCAGCACATTCTGACTGTGTGAAGTTTCCAAGGTAACTCAGTGACATCTCTGAAGGCTTAATGTTACAGCTTGCAAACTTAGAATGTTTAATTTACTGCTGTTGCTACGATCAACTTTGGCTAGAGTATAAGAGGAGGGAAACACCACTTCAGGAGAGTAAAATGCAGCCTGTAAAGGAAAACGTACACAGAGAATGTCAGATGACATTCAGGTTGCTATTTTGAATTGCAGATGTATCTACTGATAGCCAAAGCCACTTTTTACTTGAGTGTAATTTTTGTTGGCATAACAATTACGTGGCTGTGAAGATTATTTTTTAATCCCCTTTGCCTTCAGTATTCACTTTTGCTTCGTCAGTCTTTTCTTCTTGCATTATCACTCTGAAAAACAGATAATCTCTAGCTTACAGAAAACTAATTACATCACATTAACCTCCATCTTTAGAAATGCACCTTTCCCAGGCCAACCTTTCAAATCTGTACAAATTTATCAAGATCTCCAATTAAAACATAAACAAGATGAATGTCAATTTTCCAATCCACTGTCTCCAAGTTTTCCATTCCACAATAATACATGGAGCAACGCTACAGAAATACAAACAGCATTTTAAGATTTACCCTACAGACAAAAGGGAAAATAATTAAATACGGAAATGTACTTCAATTAGGACAAGCTCTGCTGCTGAAACTCCTGCTAACTTTGGCTCTTCATTCTAGTTAGACTGTAGTTACAGCCCAACAGGCTAAAAACTTTCTCCTAGATGAAGCTGTTCTGGGAAGCAATCCAATTCCAAATGTTTTATTTCCAAATGAAGAGTAGTGCAAAGCATACTCCATAAAGAAAGCCTTATCTAATACAGGATTTACATATCTCTAAATTAGGCACTGCAAAACCTAGCTTACAAGAACTGGCTTCCAAAGTGATGTAAAGCTCTCTGGGTGAAGCATCTGGAGACACACATGAGCTCTGGGCTCATACCATGCATGCCAGTAGGGAAAAAACAAACAAACAACAACAGAAACAAACAAACAAAAAAAACCCCATCAAACAACAACAACAAAACAATAAACACTGATAGAGCAACAAAGCTCAGCATCCTCCTCCAGAATTCAGACCGAACTACAAGATGAGAGTATAACATTTCTATCTCTCAAATGAAGGTGTCAGAAGGGATGCTTTGGAATATGTTCTATTTTAATATCTGGAAAACAGATGAAATAGTAACACTTGGCTCACATTAAACGTGGTACTTACACAGTGATGAGTTCAGGATACAAGTTCAGGATACACACACAGACTTTTCCAAGTAACTCAAAAATGGATTTGATTGTAAAAATATAAAGCAGCTGTAAGGACATGGAGCAATGTCCTACAGCACAGCCTTGTCTCTAAGTTTACTTGCCTAGCTGTAATCTACAAGGCAGTACTGGTGTGTGTGCACTTTTTTTCTGGTCCACCATCTTCCATCTCCAGAAGTCTAAATAGAGGCAATTAACTTTTATATACAGACTGCCTGGTAGCTTGGTATTCTTCACCCCTCATTCCTGGAGACTGAAGAAGCATTTCAGCACAGACAAACTAAGTGTCCTAACTATTAAATTATAACAGGCGAACAAGGCTTCCAAACTCACAATGTTTTGGAAGAACATGACAACAAGCACATACTGCTTCACAGTGTGTCCAGAACAAACTGACAAAAATCATACATTGCTGGATCTTTGACAACCCAGAGAGCCACGCAGCAGGCAATGCAACACGCCCAACTTACTATCCTATACTAATATACTACATGTGTATATATATATATATTATAATATATATTATATAATATATATTATATATATATTATATAATATGCTATACTAAAGATAGCAAAATATTATCTTTTCACTGGTCAACAGCTGCTGTTTCTGCTTAGAAGAAGGAAGCTTTTATTACCTACACTCGAGAGGAGTATTGACAACATACATTGAAACAATAACAAAAGCCTCAATATAAAGGGTGATGTGTAGCCTACACAAAGCAAAAAGATCAGGAAACATTCAAAAAGCTCTGACATTTCATTTCCAGCAGTGATAAACATGAAGAGAAATCTCAGTTAAGTAAAATCCCAAGTTCATGTGGGGATTACTGAATTACAAGCCAACAAAGAAGAGTGAGATAGTTCAAAACAGAGAACAGGGCAAAATAAATGCTAGTCGCTTTTCACAGTCTTCAGATTTTTTATTTTTTAATACTACCATATTTTGCTATTTATAAAAGCTTTCTAGTAGTATAGACAGTTTTACTGTCTAATTATACAATTTCTGTCTAAAAAGACCCAATCTAAAACTGCTGAATGGCATAAAACCAAATGCTTACATGAGTTTCAGCATCCAAAAGGAAAGGTGGCACCCATAGAAAAATAAACTTTACAAGAACTTCTGGGTGATCCTTGAGCTAAAGACCAGCAAATCTTACTTTTGCAGAGAGCAAATTGGTAGGTGCTACAGTGGAGGAGAACATCAAAAGACACGTTGATTAAAAGTATACACAGAAGAAGAGATGATGTGGCTTATGAGGAGGGATGCCATGACACAATCTATTGGATTCTGCCAAGGGCCAGCCAGCATGCAGATAAGTATGATCTAGTTCATATAATGTACTCTCATATATATCTTATATCTTATATATCTTATATATATATTTTAATAGAATCCCTCAAGAAAAGCCATTAAATTAGCTAGGCTCTCACATAACACTGGGGAAGGTTTTCCTGAGAGTAACTAACTGAGAGAGAAAACAAAAGGCAAAACTAAAAAAAAAAAAAAACAAAAAGAAATTGTACAGTGGGTAGATGCTATCTGTGAGCACTTCAAAGACCTATTCTGCTTTTTAATATTCCCAGTGGAAAAGAGCAATTAATAAGATGTTTCCTTTAAGTCATTTCATATGGTCTGAAACTAAGTGCTCCCCACTCCCCTCAAACCAGTGCTCTGCAGAAGCACATAACCATTATAAAATGCATCTGCTTAATAACAATGTGCATCAAATTAAAACTACAACCTGCTTGTCAAAATTAACAGCCACTGAATATGAACTGCAGAACCCCTGAGTCCTCACTGAACCCATGATAGATTAAAAGAGTGCAGTGACTTCCCTTAATTCTTCAAATTTAATTAACATCTGAATGTTTTCTTAAACAAAAGAACAGTCTTGGGATCTAAAAGATAATTCATGCTTTGCTACTTTGTTCTTGAAACACACACAAAAAAAATTAACATTGCATCATGTGCTATTTATTTACCTTGTTCACTTTCTAGCTTCTGCTTATCTTACAGAACTGACACAACCCTACCTAGGAAATTTCGTATCATACCTGTAAATATTATGGCTTTCCAAACAGGTCAGCTGGATTGGTCACAATCAAATCTCAATATTCTTTCAAAAAGGTTAAATGGCTTTCAGCTCATGAACACCAGTATTTCTTGGAAGTAATTCCATTCAAGTTATATGTTTTTATCTTTTAATTAAATGAGGAGAAAACAGAAACTGACATATTTAATTCCCACTATCAAGTATTTTTATGAGGAAAAAAATAAGTAGGACAGAATATTGTGGAGAAAACTATACAAAACACAATAGTAAGAAGAAAAAAAGAAAGTCACTTAGGATATTTAAATATTTAGAACTATATATAATTATTTAGAGTTATTCACATTTGATTTTAAAACATGAAATACTCTTTTAACTAGCTTTTTTTTTTTTGATCACATGGTTTTATTCAGGCTCTGGAAACAATCATGCATCTCCAAAACAAATTAATTTAGAGCTTGGTCCATGATGACAACTATGAGAGCTGGTTTATTTTTATGGACTGTTGCTAAAGCACTTGTGGACTAAAAATAACTTCTGTTGAACAATGATACTGTACTGTCAAAATCTCTAACAAACAAATACTTTACATAGATCATCCAAATGAGGAGAGTGAAAATGAATGGTTATTTTTGAGACATAATAAGTAAGGACCTAGTACAGTTAAGATTCAGAAATAAGATTCCAAATGTAAATAAGATTCAGCAAGAGATGCTTAGACACTGACCAGGGATGGGGAGGCATAAATTTTCCAATGACCTTTGTTTCTAATGATACACAGCATGTATGTAAAGTTCCCCAGCATAGTTTTGTAGATTGGCTGTGGAAGGCTTTTTGTCTTTTGTAGTAATCTATGTGAGAGACTGTGTAGCTTTGATGGACTCTGCCTCTCTTTTAATTTGAGGACTTTTCTGAATAAGTTCATTTCGCTTCTCTGTTCTTCTGAAGCCCAGTGTCTGTGTGCAAAGCGTGGCTGTCCTCAGAACATCAAACACGACTGTACAGTGATTGCTATTGAATGGCCTATGCCTGCAACTTAAATTAGCTCCTACTTGTGATTTACCACTACTGAAATAAACCCTCCAAGCTTTGCTTCAGCAAGGCCAATCTGGCATCTGTTTAAGCTTTCCATAAACAACTTCTCTAGAACAACCTCATTTTGCAATTGCACCAAGTCACATGCGAGCACCTGAAATCCTGTGACTTAGCCGTACTACATCTTTCTCATTCATTTTAATTGTTGTGGATTTGAGTTTTCCTCTTTTGATCTGAAGACTAATATTGCAGCCTAATAGTATATCTTTATCCCTTTATCTGTATTCACTTAGTCAGTCTCAAGTCTTCTTCATTCAGGGCTTCCAGATTTCTAGATGTTACAGAACTTTTCAGATATACCACCACTCTACAGGGTTTCCACTCCCTGGGGAATTTTAGCAGCATATTTAGCCACAGTATCTCTGTCTTTTCATTCCACAATGTATGGGAACTGTTGAGTCATGGCCTGAACCACTGATTGAGCACCTGGGGAAAGGACCCGGTCAGCCCTGGGAGCACAGGTGAAGGCAATTCAGCTGTGTGACCAGAAGGGGTGGAGCCTGGCTGTGCACCTCTCTTAGACCTCACTGAAGGGCTGACCTCCACTGGGGAAGGATCTCTGGTTGGAGATCCTTCCTTGGTGAAGCTTTCCCCTGTGAACCTAGAATTTTCTGAATCAGGTGAGTAACCTTCTTCCCTTCCTTTATAGCACCTTCCTATTGTGCTGGTCCTTCCATTATCACACCTCTGTTGTAATGCCTTTCCCATCATTTTGATCTGTCCAATCGCTACACACAATATTTCTCTAATTTTTCAAGATCCCTTCTTGTTGCAGAGAAAAATCCTGGTGTGGTTTGTCTTGTTTCTTGTTTTAATGAAACATGCTGTACTGATTTAAAGGCATAAATATTTACATTTGACATCTTTACTTAGCACTGTGTTGGTTTCACTTTGTGTTCCTATCTACTCCCACAGGGATAACTTGTATCCCATTCTTTAATGAGAACAGAGATATCTGTTGTACATATCTTCAAAAAGCACCCCAGCTCAAGTTTCTGTATTTCTCAGCTCCTAAGGGATTTTTTTTCCTAGACTCCATTTCGCAAAATAATCTTTTCCCTGCAGAAGGCAACAGTTCTAATTTCACTTTTGGAGATGGAACCCAAGGTGTGTGTGTGCGTGTGACACTCCACCTTCCCCACAAGAACCCACAGTGACCTACTAAACTTCAATCTGCTTTTCATACGTACTGAAGCCCTGAAATTTTCTTTGTCCAAACTGGACCTTCAGACTGGAAAAAGTATTCCTGAGAAAACTACTGGACTTAAACCTTATAATTGAAAACTCACGGGATCAAAAACAAACGTGTAAAGCTCAAGTTCCAGTTGATTGCTGTTTCCACAAATAAAATTGAAGAGCTTTTTGAATTCATGACAGGTATAAATTCCAAAACTACTGGGGACATTCAGGCTCTGTCAGACAGAACACTACTGATCCTTCAGAGTAAAATATGAAAAGAGGGGGGCGACAAAGTAAAAATCTGTTTGTCAGAATAGAATGCTGCATAACCTGTAGAAGCTAGTTTAATTTAAGAGCTATACAAATTAACATAGCCTCCTTGCCAGTAAATTCCAAACAGAGCTAGTTTGTGAAATTTCTCAGAGGATCTCCTTACTGATGAGGAGCAGGAACAAAACAGATTTGACTGCAAAGTGATGGCTATCATCTCCAGCACACGCATAACTCCACAAGAGAGCCCAGTTCTGCTTCCCTGTTCCTATAAATGAAGAATCCCTCAGGCATTCCTTCCTCCTGCCTGCAGAGGCAATAAGCATTCAGCACAGTGCTCTGCTGTCCTAAGTTTACGCTTTACAGCCAGCAGGAGACACTCAGAGTGCATAACCCTCCAACTGCACCAACATGTAACTACGCCACTTACAAGTCACGTACCAAAACGGTGACTGTGTTCAATTAAGAGAGGAAAAAAAGTTTGTACAACTGTGCTCTTCCTCTCATATACATATCTATATCTACTGGTGGGAGTAGACTTGCCTATTATCATTAACTTTTTTTTTTAAATGAATGTTTGTTGTTTCAGCACAGTGTGATCTGAATTGCATCCATAAAGCACAGATGGGAGAAAAGATAGCCCATACCTTTCAATGCCATTCACTTGAACAGAACCATCGTGCTTCACTCATGCAAACAACAGTCCTCTCAGCAAATTGAAACCCACACTCAAGACTGCAGAAAGGGTGAGCAAGCCATGTGAAGACCATACTGTATGCTTAATTATCTATAAGCAAGGTAAGCTTTTTCCCATTATTTCTAACTGCCCTAATAAGGAAATGGCATAGAGAAGAGTTACGTACATTCTATGACAATAAGACCACTGAAAATACAAACATATTTTATATACTATTTCAAATTCGTCAACCATAAGAGCAAAATAATTAAGAATTATATTTATTGAATATTTGCAAGTGTATTAGTTGCTCAAATGACTTTGAAAAGTACACAGCTTTTTAAACACATCTTTACCAACACAGAAAAATGGGCTCTACACAATGTGCATCATAACAGATTCTGCAGAGCACATGGATTTGCTGAAATCCAGATAGGTCAATTTTTCAACTCTTCCTAATCACATTACCAGCTGCACATACCACTTGTAGGCATTTCACAGCTTTTGGTCCAGAAAAGCTTTTCTAACTATTATTTTTCTTCATTTTCAATTGAAAAGAGATAGAGTTCAAATTCTGTGTGCTAGCACATATTAGAAATGGAGGCAGATCTGCAGCTAAGGCTGCAACAAAACTGAAGGAATGAGAACTATTAATCAAAAGGTTAGGAAAAAAAGATCATGATTTTTAAGTTACTATTATATGGCATGCTTTTTATCAATAGTTTGAGATAATAGACAGATCTGCACTCAGAACAAAGCTCTGTAACATGTGTTGAACATCACCTGCTGGCACTGTTAAAAAAAGCATCCATGAGATAGGCAAGATATTTGGAAAGAACACTCTGTGCCTTGCAGTCATTAGTTCCAAGCAGAAAGCACCATAGTAGGAAATTCAGAAACACAAGCAAACCCTTGAATATATTTTACCTCCATAAAAAGCTCCATTCTTTCAAATTAATTGGCTTTACAGAATTAAAGTGGTTATAAACCCCACGTGGAAGACCATTTTTATTATGAGATCTTAAGAGTAAGAAATTATTCTGGCAGCAGCAGTGAAGATAAAGGGCATAGGCAAGTCTTGGAAAAACTGTCTCAGCTAAAACTCTCCAGTACTTCCTATTGTAACACTATTTCTTCAGTTCTTACAACTCTACCAAGCTACAGCTGTTCACATGGAAATTTTCCACAATGGACTTTTGCCACTTATGAGAGATATTTTTCTAGCCCCTTCTGACAAAGAAGCAGGGTTAAAACCACACTGCTCTTTACAGATAACGAATCCTGCTGACCTTTCCACTAACTCTTCAGAGTTAATGGGCCACCACATACAACTTTTTGCCAACCCTGGGAAAATCTTCCTGAACTTGGCCAAGTGTAACTGTTAGCACATACTGCTAATTTACGTATGCAGCAGATTTAGATTTTAGCAACTCACTGATCACCCTATCCAAACACTCCACAGGAGACAGGGAAGCCACACGTGGTAAGCACAAATGACTAGAAGCAGACAAAGTGAAAGATGGAAACAGGCATCAACACGACAGCAGAGCTGATATATGCTGTGTGAGTACAGAAACTGTAGAGAGTACTAAAGAAAGAAGGTTGGCTAGTAAGGTGAAGATGTGGAAAAAGCAACAGCAGGAGTCTCATCTAGGAGAAAATGCAGCGGGCAAGAAGCCAGGTCCACACATTCCCTTCAAGAACTAGAACAAAAATCAAAATTGCTATCTAGTAGACAAATGGTGACACGTACAATCTGCAGAACTGCAAGTAATATATGCTATTTCCCTGTGGACCCCAGAGAAGATAACTACATACTGCTCTGCTAAAATCAAACTTCTAATTCAAATTACAGAGATCTGTTGGATTGGAAATTATCCATCCTGATAAAGAACAGCATCTGTTTTCTTTCTAACTTACTTAAAAACAAAACAAAGAATTTACAAGCAATAAAACAAAATTCAAGAAAATCAACAACTGCAAAAACTGAAAGTCTATGTAATTTTAATTGGGCTTTTCTGTGTCTATGTTTTATGAAAGAATTTGTGAAGACACAATCAAATAGAGTAACATACATGACATTCTTGTTTGCTTTTTTTTCTAGCAAGCAATGCTCTGAAAGCTAGTAAGAGTTGCATAGAAAAAGGAAATGCTGTCTGCAGAACATCAGCTGCAGAATTTAGAAGTTCTGCAATGAAGGAAGCAGCCAGTTGAAGGTAAGAAAGGACAGCCCTACGGATGATGCAATTAAGTGCTGCATTTAAGAACTGACTGTATCCCTGCTACTGACGCAGTCCACTGGGAATGCCAGAAAATCTGTGCAACTGTCCTGAGACCACAGGACATTATCAATCTGTGGAGTATTCTGCAAATGAACTAGGGCTGTGTTTGGAATATGAAGGACTATTAAAGATGGTAATGCAAGAAAATCAATTGACTAGGTTAATGTTTCCAAATGAGTACCAAGAAGTGTGGTTACATTTGTCTTCTTCCTATGGCTCAGTTCAACCAAGTAGAAAATGTCCCTCTCATCTTAGGCTATTTTGAAAATAAATTAAATTGTGTAGTGGAAATGCTTAGTCATGGCCTGAACCAGATACTGAGCTCCTGGTGGGAGGGCAAGGCCAGCCCAGGGGAGCTCAGGTGCATGTAATACATCTGAGTAACAGGAAGGGGTGGAACCAGGATCTACCCCTTCCCAGACCTCATTTAAGGATCGTCAGTGAAGGCAAGGGTATCTTGCTAGAAATCCCTGCCTACCTGAGGCCTTCCAAAGGTAAGCAGGTTCTTTCCTTTGTTTCTGTATCTACAGCTGTTGCATTTGGGCATATCCTCACCTGCTGCAGCCCAGGACTTTGCTAATATGCTGTCATTGCTATGCTTTGCATTGTGTTACAGCATTACAAATTGTCAAGAACAAAATGGAAAAATGATAGTTTGAAAGTAACTGTCCTTGTAATAATATGAACCCTAGAATATCTTGATACAGCTCGTGACTATACTCTTAGCATCTCTGCCTATACCTATATAATTCCAGAAACTGACAGTAAATTAGGGACTGATGGGGCAACACCAAAAACTAGTAGTTTACATTACATAAGTATCTCTCTTGTATCTTTCCAAAGACTTTTACCCCTTAAAGTTGCATCCTGACTTAAGTGCAACTCATAGCCTTCCTGTGGCTCTTTCTCACGTCTCTAATTACTTCTGTCAGAGATAAGGCACCCTCCATCCCATTCAAAGAAGTCAGTAGCATTTAGGAGACAAAATCACATGGGACTGATACTTCATTAGACTTTACCTCATTTTGTGGAACAATAGCAAAAGGCTGGATGACAGCTGCCAGTGGAATGCGAGCCTGTTTGGCCATATCTGAAGATGACGGGAAGCAGTAGGTAGTACATCGGATATAACGAGGGCTGGCATGACCTAGAACACCCAACAAAGCAGGCACAATGAGAGAGAAAAGGAGTCTGTCTGTTCCAAAAACATACCAAGATTAAAAACAAAGCAACAAGTGCAGATTCCTAAATTAAATGTATGCTTTCCTTCCTTCTGTGCAAGCTTCTGCCCTTATCATCTCTTTATGTCAGCCTATTGCCTCCTCCTGTAGGCAAATTTTTTCTGGCTGAGATATAGATGCTGGTCTAAATTATACCATCAGTTTAGTTTGTATTAAAGTATCAAGTCTGCTGCCAGGAGCAACACGTGCAATATGGTATTTACAGGCTCTAGGCAGAAGCAAACTAGATACACTAACCAAATGAAAACATTAAGCCAACTAGGCAGCTCATGCTCTGTCCCTATAACCTCAACAAAAGATTCCAAAATTTATATCTTAATGTACAACAGTGCCAGGTTCATTGCTTCTTGTTAATATCTATCTCTTAAAGTTTCAGAATAATTTGACGATGCTTTTCAACTTGAAAACCTTGAAAATGTTCAAACTGAAAAGAAATGTGGTGTCAATTATTCTTATTATTTTAAATATCAGCAAGCACAGAGATGGGGGTAAAGCAATCTCAGGGATTTCACTAGAGTTAACTGTTGTCAGCAACTGGTGGCAATGCAACAGTTAACCAAAGGTGTGAGAATTCAATTCCCATTTGTCCCACTTCTCCTTTTTTCCACCCCTCCAAAGGGAATGATCTTCCCATTCCATGTTCAATTCAAGACTAAGGAGCACCATTTCTAGATCACGTGAGAATTTACTCATATATATACATATATTCATTTGCTTTTACCTAAGAAGATTCCCAAAGCAGTAACAAAGACAGTTACCTTGATCCTGGATTAAGCAGTCAGTGGTGACAAGAGGAGGAATCTGTCCTCTTGTGTTTGTAGCATACATCTGCCCTCCCCTAGAAGCTTTATCACTTTCAATTACTTGAATCTGATGAATAAGAAGCGAGAACAGTATGAGAAAGGTTAGCCACGCATTCAGGTACATTCATAAACCATTAACATCTACGCCAAGTAAATCTATTGACATTTTCTTATACAGGTGTCCCATTAACTTCCCACATACAAACTCCTAGTGCAGTCAAGAACTAGACAGTATAACTCAAAGAGAAAGTTGCCTGTTGGAACTCTGCAGAGGAAATGTTACACATAGGGGTTGACCAGACCACTGTGTAGTGAGCAAGTGAATTGTTCAGAGTATGTTGACTGCAAGGAGGACAGACATTTTCAAGAAAGTCTAGCCAGCAAATCAAGAAAAGTGATTACGTAAAAATACATCCTTGCTACTGCATCAGGTCTTCCATACTCTGAAATCAAACTAAAGTGCCAACAGGTTGCATCACCTGACTCATATGCCACATATTCCAGGTTGTATTTTCTATTACCACAACTGTGCCAGCAGCTGCTCTTGATAAATCAGCATGCAGGTGATTTATTAGACTGCAACAGTGAGAAGAGTTGGCCCTTAGCTCCTCTGCTAGACTCCATCCACAGGATAGTTAAGACTTGAATGATAACCTATGTAGTACATCACCTTCCTTGCTGAGCTATTTTCAGCACTGTCATTTAGAAAGCAGTAATTTCAATCCCCAAGAAATTCTTGCTGGCCACTAAGTAATATTTCAGCACTGGAGCTCAGTGTTCTCAATCCCTGAGCCAGCCCCATGTTGTGAGCTTCCTCCCAGGATAAAATAAACAAGAGCAATCATAGAAAACTTCTTGAGAGGCAGCTCTGATCATGTACAGATTTATTCTGGTTGATGCCTAGTTTACAGCAAGCTTTGGTGTATTTTCATTACGTACTCATGAAGCTGGCTTTAGTACTGAACAAATTTCCTTTATATATACTTTCTAATACTATCACTTCTGCACAGTCCTCAATACTGTTTAATACTTATCAGAATAAAATAGATAAAGCTGTACACTGGTCCACACCATAAACTGGATCACTGAGATACCATTATTACTCTTTTTGCTCAAAGGAGATCTCTGTTCAGCAACACATTTTAGAGTGTAGCCTAACAGCTATGAGAAAAAAAATAAAGAAAAAAAAATAGGAAACTGGGAATTTCTGAAACTGCCTTTGCCACTGCTGCCAGTATCCCATGCAATTGTATCTTTACACTGCACATCATTTTCTAATAATAGCTGGGATATTTCAGAAGCCTCATTTGGAAAGCAAACAGAGAAGAAAAACAAAACTGGTCAGTGCAGAGTCTATTGATCATTGTTTAAGAGGTATTTCCTAACACACTGGAAATAATCTGGGGCCTGTAAAATTTTCTCTCTATTAAGTTTTTGTATAGCTATTTAAACATACAATACATTCCTCAGAGCTTGTTCTATCTTCTGCTTGATTACTTTTCCCTGCCTGCTTGGCTGGTCTACTTTTGCTAACTCTTGCATGAATAGGGAAAGAGGCTTTGTTCAAACACCCATTGGCTGAAGGAAGCAAACTATTTTCAAGACTCAGCTCTGCAAAGGATCATAGCACCGTGTTATTCTGCAGTTAACTGACCTAAACATATCATCATTCTTGGAAATAACACCATGTTCTTGGAAACCACATGCTGATTTTCACAGATGCTGTCAGAGCACATATCAGCCTCCAACATACATAAAACAACATACATCAACAATTGGTTACAGATAAGAAGTAAATTTATCTGACAACACTATTGTAATTGTATAATGTAAATATAACAAGAGAATTACACTCAGTCATACTTAATCAGCTTTTTTCCCCTCTTCAGACATTGACCCAGATGGTGTTGCTTTTAAACATATCATTTTGATCCTCTCTGTGCTGCTAAAACAAACCTTTTAACCTATTTTAGCATGACTGTCATAGTAAAGTTTATTCTATGTGCATAACTGAAAAAAGACATCAGTCCATGCTCACATGCCAGACCTCCCTCTCTTCAAACCGCTTTTTTTTTTTTTTAATATATTAGACATGATGATTTTATCCTTCTTATGTAAAATTACCATACTGAAACACCATACAGAAACACCATTAAGGCCACTGCCTACATTTGCTAATTATGACAGTTTGGTTTTTTTGGTGTGCGCATGTGTTGTTTTTCTGTCTGTCTGTATTAAAACACACAGTGATCTTCAATTGCATCTAACTTGAAAATTGCATTTAATGGAGGCAATGCAGTTGTTAACGTTACTCTTAGGATATTTTCAGTTTTCCAGTAAAAACATCATCGGATAAAACAAAGGAATATCCCAATAGAAGGAAGCATGGCTGCACGCTGCTAGACAGGGCTTCCCCTCATCACAGTAAAATACAAATCCTTTCCTGTACAGCTGTACTGCTTCAGCAAAGGAGTGGAAGATTCCTTCACTCAGAAGAGCTTAGTAGAAGGTTCTGCCCTGTAGCTGCAAGACAGTCTGCTTCAAGAGCCCTAACTCTCCAAAGACCTTTCAAAGTGTCCAAGTGATCACCAGAACCTGTAGAACTGTGTGCATCAGTGTGTGCTCTCCCCAGGAGTTCAGTACACTTCCTCCTCCCCTCCCCCCAACTCTGATCAACTGTTACCAATAAAAAACAATTTAATTACATCCTGAATCTAACAAGATACTCCTTTGGGTAATACTTAGACTACTTTCTTAGCAGTAGATGGACAAACTATACCTTGTTTTATTTTTCCTCTATCATTACTCTAAAAAGAAGAGGCAAAGTCCCATCAGAGCATATTCAGGCATGTTTCAACAACTGAGCCTTTTTGAATTGCGTGAAGCTGAAGCATTAATTATATTCTAAGCTACTGAAATCCTTACAAGGCTGTAACAACTAGAAGGACATTTAGGCAAGCTGTTCTAGTTAGAATATCAGCACTGACTTTACTTTGTCTTCAATGCAGAAGAAGTTCATAAAAAATTAGTGGCCTGTTACTCACTGGGCTTGGAATCGAGTCAGGATCAAGCTTCTTCTGTGGTGGACCAGAGAGCTGTGCTGGACCTCCAGGAAAAGCACCGGGATAAGACAGTTGAGATCCTGCCATCTGAGGGCCATAGTTTGCTGCAGAGTTACAAATGACCATTGATTTCAAGTATTTAATTTCTGTTATCCATCTTTAACATCAACTTTTGTCATACAAATCATTTTTATTTCAGCTAAATGCAGCTCCTCTTTACTTTCTGTTTTCAGCAAGTATCAGAATAGGTTCTGGCTCACAGCATCTGTTTTGAAAGTAAGCATAAAACTAGCTTAGATTGACAACTCTAGCTTCAGACATTTTCTAGTACATATCACACAGGACTAGCTAGAACGGGTTATTACAGCTACTACACCTAGAGAGCAGGCTATTGCATTAGTGAGAATTTCTCTGTTACTGTCAGTCAAAGAAAACTAGTCTAGGAAGTTTTACGATTAAAAAAAACAGCTGTTTTACTCACAGGTGTCAGGTAAAATAAAGCATGCTCTTTTACAAATTCAGCATATTCAATTTGAACTCTTTACCCCTATAGTAAAGAGGAGTATATAAAAAGGAGTATTATGACTCCTTCCTGCTGTACATTGTGCCTTTACCCACTAAATCATTTTGCTCCTTTTTCTTGTTCTTAACAGTGTTGAATTGTTGAGCAAAAGTACAGCCTGCCTTGAATGCTCCAATCACTGAATCACAGAACGGTATGGGTTGGAAGGGACCTCAAAGATCAAGAATCTCCAACCCCCCTGCCACAGGCAGGGCCACCAACCTCCACATTTATTACTAGATCGGGTTGCCCAGGGCCCCATCCAATCTGACCTTGAACAGCAGGGACGGGGCATCCACAACCTCTCTGGGCAGCCTGTTCCAGCACCTCACCACTCTCTCTGTAAAGAACTTCCCCCTGACATCCAGCCAAAATCTCCCCTCCCTCAACTTAAAACCATTTCCCCTTGTCCTGCAGTTATCTACCCTTTCAAAGAGTTAACTCCCCTCCTGTTTGTAGGCTCCCTTTAGGTACTGAAAGGCTGCAATGAGGTCACCCTGCAGCCTTCTTTTTTCCAGGCTGGATAAGCCCAGCTCCCTCAGCCTGTCTTTGTAGGAAAGGTGCTCCAGCCCTCTAGTCATCTTTGTGGCTCTTCTCTGGACCCTCTCCAACAGCTCTCTGTCTTTCTTGTACTGGGGGGCCAAACCTGGACACAATAATTCTTCAGATGGGTCCTCACAAGAGCAGAGTAGAGAGGGGCAATCACCTCCCTGTCCCTGCTGGCCACCCCTCTTCTGATGGAACTGGTGAAATTTTGATGGAATGGATTCCATTCTGATGGAATGGACTGATCTGTTTGTCAGTAACAACCTTTTATTCTACAAAACAGAGATTAAATTTTCATTTCTTTAAGCCAGCAGAACATCAAACTTGAGAGGTCAACAGTGATTCTCAGTGCATTTTTTGTTTTCAATTAGATACCTAACATCCTTCTTTACCTTGCTGAGGATGATATCCAGGCCCTGGAGTCTGTCCTGGAAGTTGCTGCAAGTTAGGATTTGGAAGTCCAGATCCAGGGACCCCATCCTGTCTGGCCATACTAGGCAACGATGACTGAGCACAAAGGCCACTGAAATTATTTGCTGGTGGAGGAATCTGTGGTCCAGGTTGTAAAGTCATTTGGTGCTGCGTCAGTGGCAGTTGCTGTGGACCCTGAAAAGATGCTGGATGTCCGGAAGATGTGTGAGAGCTTTGGATAGCACCAGGACCTGAGCAAGAAATTATATATAT
This sequence comes from Lagopus leucura, assembly GCF_019238085.1. Lineage (NCBI taxonomy): Eukaryota > Metazoa > Chordata > Aves > Galliformes > Phasianidae > Lagopus > Lagopus leucura. The sequence goes on along the minus strand of NW_024962264.1, from coordinate 34,621,972 downwards.
GTGTCAAATGAGTTCAAAAATTATAGGCTACTAGCTTGGTGTGGAAGATGTACTGAGTAAAAAACACATCTGCAACATATACACATAGCAAATACTGTCTCTCATACTGATAGTGCTTTATCAGGTAGATTCTGAATGCCTGTTTACAAAACAAATCAGATTTCACAGCTTAAGTCTGAACTCATTCAGATGTTCAACTTCATTTCCTTTGACTCTATTATCAATAAAACCCTGCAGCTCGGGTGGATGGGGAAAAGGATAGGGAGGCCAATTCAACAATTCTTGATTAGAATACATGTAAATTGCTATTTGCTTCTGATATTATAATTAATATGAAACATTCCTTTTTTGCTTAATAATCAATTCTTCTTATATTACTTTTTTTGTTAGTACGTTGCTCCCACTTCACCACAACAAACTCAGTGGAAGTTCAACCGACAAATTTAATCTGGTTTACAACCATTCTCTAGAATTGATGCTAAAAAATGAAACGTGGAAATTACTTAGCACACACTGGTGAGGAATGCTGTTAATAAGATCCAGATTGCAATTAAAATTAAGAGATCCTGCAAGTGGTTTCTTTCTAAGACTTAAAATCTGTAGATGTTATTTTATGAAGCCTACATTTTCAGTCAAACATCTCCTGAAGAACAACAGCAAAACAGCAAAATGACTAACGTTAATAAACAAATACTGAAATGCACCTTAGAATCATAAAATTGTTTGCGTTGGAAGGGACCATTAAGAGCTAGTTCCAACCCTCCTGCTACAGGCTGGGACATCTCTAGACCGGGTTGCTCAAAGCCCCATCCAGCGTGGCCTTGAGTGCTTCTGAGGAGGGGGAAACTCCAGTCTCACTGGGCAACCTGTTCCAGTGTCTCACTTCCCTCACAGTAAATAATTTCTTCCTGATATCTAGTCTAAATCTACCCTATTCCAGTTTGAAATCATTCCCCCCTGTTCTGTTGCTACACGACCTTATAAAAAGTTCCTCTCTAACTGTCCTGTAGGCCCCCTTCATGGACTGGAATCTTCTACCAGACTTGTTTACTGAAAACAGATTTCACAGAAAACAAGTTCTGATTCTCAGCTGATAGAAATAAACATTGCACCACAAGTCTTAACAGCTATCCACTTCAGTGCTCTTCCAAGTTACAGAACTTAGGCTTTAGCTAAGCAAAAACCATAACAATAAAACCTAACATGGGGGCATAGTTGGAAAGAAGCAATGCCTTCAGTGGTCTGAAGGGTATCTCAACCCTCCTCCATCTAAGATAAGCAAGAACATTACATTTTATATAATCATTGCTGGAGGCAATGTACTGAAGGCAGGAAAGAAAAGCAATTCTTTCTTCTCTAAATAATTTCAGTTGCTGTATATGAAGTGCTGCTGTAGAGTGCTGGGTCAAACTCCATCCTGCATAGAACAGTCTGACTTAGTTGTGAACTTGCAGTTCAGTACAGAAAGGCTGAAGTCTAAATTATTTTTATTACAGCAAAGAAGGAAGTTTTCACATGTAATTGTACAATAGAGGTCAGATCCTTGGCAATTACACAAGTTTTTATTTAACTCAAATCAGTACCTTGTAAAGTCAGAGAAGGAACACCCACACAGTCTAAACTGGAAAGTTCATTTTTACTCATATCTCAATGAGATACTGATGAACAAAGTTATCTCAGTTTAACAGTCTCATCCTCACAACCATACCAGCCACAGCAAAACATGATGCTGGCTACATTCCCACTGCTTTTCAATCCCATAGTAAAATTGGCCAGGAAATATTCAGAAAAAGCGGGTCTAGACAGACAGAAAATTACAAATGGAAGTGATTTACATGGAAGAATCACATCTTACCTCAGTTTACTTCTAACCCTGGATTAAATACAAACGAGTTTAGATGGAAAATTTACAAGCTTTGGACCAAAAAAAAAAAAAGAATTAGATTGTTTTGAAATCGAAACTATAAAAAGATCAGAAAAATGAAACTGTATATTTTTAGTCATGTCTTGGCTGTTATTGACAGCATAAACAAATAATGAGAAATGACTGATAAGGTAGCCAATATGTATGGAAGGCTTAACATGCTCTAATTCAGAACTAACCCAACAACACTGATGTAAGAAATAGGATAAGATTAAAAACAACTACTTGAGTAAATGAAAGAGGGAAAGATTTTATTATCTGCTTATACAGAAGTTCAGTAGATATTTCTAATTATCACAGTCTTACAAGCTTTAAATGAGAAAAGAGTCAAACAGATAAAATTGATTACCATAGCTATTTATCTGCATGCTGTTCAGCTGGTTGGCAAGTTGTGTACATGAAGTGGATACAGCATTTGGGGAGGCTGGCTGGGACTGATGACTGCCAGGAGGACAGGAAGGTCCTGTATTGTTCGGAGGTAGAGGGCTTGGAAACCTATATGGAAAAATGAGTGCAGTTATGCAAGAAATTACACCAACCAATCATAATTCCAGAAAGTCTGATACCTTCTCAAGTGTCATGCTGAAACAGTTAATTGGGATGATCAAACTCGCCAGAGTTTTCTCATCTTCTGCTCAGAAAAAGTATATTGTTAAAAGCACAAAGAGAGAATGCCCCCTCACACACAATAAAAAAGAATATGTGTGTTTGTTTAGTTACTAGAAGCAAATAAGAATGTATTCCATGGAGGAGAGAATAACTGTATGAAAACTTGAAAAGTAAGGAACTTAAGTTTCTGAACACTCTCTCTTCACCCCTTCATAGAAAGGAAACTTCCTTCCTGGGGATGAATGAAGTCTACTCAGAAAACACATATTCAGTATCTCTGCAAAGAGAGAGCAATTAACAGAGAAACTGCTAAGGAGTTCCCTGCTGTAGAGAGAAAAGGAAGGTGCAGGTGGGAAAACCTGCTGCACGGTTATCGGACATGGGAAAAAAGGAGGTACTGAAGAAAAGGAGGAGGCAATACATGTGATGCTGCTTTATTCTGGACAAATGAGATTTCAGGCTCTCTCTCAAGGATCTACACTGTTTTACCTACAACCATTTCTAAAACTGAGGTGTGTCCTAGGTATATCAAAAGAAAACTTCGATGTGGATATTCCCTTTGCCAGAAGAACACCACTCAGCAATCTGTGAATTAAACAAGATCTGGATAAAAGAAGAAAAATTAAAAGCTTCAGGACAATGACTGGAAGGAAAATAGGAAAGAATCAGCATTTTTCTGGGCTGGTCGTGTCAACTTGATTCTCTCTTCCTTGTTTTCAGGTCTTCAGAACAACAGACACTTCTCCCTGTTCATTAGTACATTGTCTTTTACAATGGATCACCAGTCTCTGCAGGTCCTTTTCACACAGTGATAATGCACAAACAAGCTTTCACATTTATACGCCTCATGAAACACACGTGCCTTTACTTAAACACAAGTAACTATGTCACAGCTAAAAAAATACAGAAGTAGAGCAGGAGTTCAAACAATTAGCTCACCCACTTAGAACCCTCTGAAAGATATACATTTTGTAATCAAGCTTATCCACCCAATCTCTTCAACTCCTCATACTACAATTTTTCCAAGATTTTTATAGCCCCCACTGTCCCTAGCATTCTCCCTTTATCCACTCCTGTCTTCTACATTTCTTTCTGTAAGCTCTGGAGATAGGAAAACAACACTTAAAGCATTGTCATTGTTAATCTCAGGCCTGAGCAAAAAAGCAACAGTCATTAACTTGAAAGGCAAACCTGTATTATAAAATGTCTTTAAAGTAACCTGCAGAACTTCAGCGGAGCTCCCACAACAATGAAGCAAAGATACCCTAAAAAGGGGGGAAAAACCTACAGCTATACAGACATGATTACAGCGAGAGCGTGGTTGGTCTCTTCTCACTGGTGACAGGTGACAGGACGAGGGGAAATGGTCTCAAGTTGCACCACGGTAAGGTGAGGTTGGATATCAGGAAAATCTTTACAGAAAGGGTTGTTAAGCACTGAAATAGGCTCTCAGGGAGGTGGTTGAGGCACCATCCCTGGATGTGTTTAAAATCGTTTGGATGTGGTGCTCAGGGACATGATGAAGTGGAGGGTTGTTAGAGTTAGGTAGTATGGTCAGGTTGCAGTTGGACTTGATGATTTTGAGGGGCTTTTCCAATCTGAGCAATTCTATGATCCTATGTACCAGACTCTGGTCCAAACTCACTGACAACTATTAATTTTTTACAAACTTTCTGGTGCCTCACAACAAAGGAGAATTAAGACACCAAAAAATGACCAAAAAAGCAGCTTCTACATATTAAAAAAAATAATAATAATCATAACATCTTACTGCTGCTTATGGACAATAAATCGAAAGTTGAAGGAGGAAAAATAATTGAAAATAAAAAGCAACTCATGATAAAGACATGACTTGCTCTAAAAACTGAATTAATGGAATTATGGGTTATAATCTATGATCAGGCATCTTAACATCACAGGAACTAAACTACGAGATCCAGTTCAGAAGCAGAATGAGTAAGAACTGCCAAATATAAAAGAGGTGCCATACCTAAATGGCAGTGAAGCAGCCAAAGAGAGGAAACAGAGGTCAAACAAATCTCATGTACTAATTCTTGAAAGTCACCTATGTGGCTGTTGTCCTGCTGCACTTTGGAAGTTGTTCTGGCTGACTTGATGTGTACCAGGTGGTAGAGGCCCAAGAGGAGTCGAAGATCCAAGAGGCACAGTTGATTTCGACATACCTGCCAAACAAGAAGTACTTTTATGGAAGAATCCTGTAAAAAATGCACAAGATCATCAAGAAATACAAGTGTACAGCCCTGATCTGGCAATGAGAATATCAGCTATAGGTGGCCCTGCATGTGCAAGTGTGATCAGACAAGATAACCTCAAGAGGCTCTTTCCAAACTCAGCCATCTTCTAATTCTGTAAGAATAGGCAGATTTTTTATCAGCTACAGAAGCAGACATGAAAAGGGACAGTAAAAAGCAACTATACAGCAGTTGCTAACTTTTCAAAAAAAGAACACAAGGGGGACAGTAAGAAGGAAGTAAAGATGGAGGAACAGACCCTTTGATTCACTTTGGGTTACTGGAAATTCCCTATTACCCTGTTACCTTTGCAGAGAAAGCAAGAGGCCCCTTTGCTTTAAGAGACTTTTGCCAATAAGACTGCTTGGAACAGCCTTTAAAAAATGCCTCCATATGCAGATCCAGTAAAACTATGCTAAAAAGGTGCTATAACCCTCTTTCATAATTCAGAACTCGAACATCAACTTATTATAATTTATGTTATCGTCAGAAGTAATTCTGACTGTATGCAGCATTGGGCTAGAGTCACAACTCCTGCTGGTTTTAATAAGAATTTTTAGAGAAACCGGACAAAGCTTTTTCTGTAATTTAATGATACCACAAAAATCAAGCAGACCACACTATTTAATATAGTGGATCTTTAGTTCTGTTATTACTGTATTCAAACAGTACCCAACTTACATTGAGTTTAATGTAAGTATCACCATATGTCTGGTATTAAAAAATTATTCAGTCTTTTTTATTGTTTTCGATATGGTATCGCAAAGAAAATTACAATTAAAACAAGAGAAAATTAATGCTGCGTGAAGGACAGATGATAATAGGTTTACCTTCTGGCCATCAACTACATCATCTGCAGCACAATTACATCGGTAGAGATAAAAAGAACCCATTTACTTGTAAAAGCTACCCAATTCCCCTCCCAGTAGAAAGTAATTGTCCCCTAAGTGGTTAGAAAGCAGATGGGCTCCACTTACCATACATTATCCAAGCACATCACCAAGCATGCAAGACTAAGTAGGAAAATATCAACTTGTATTCATAGGCAAGTTTGTGCTCAAGAACTTGGTTGGGCACAGGTCCTACTGCGAAAAATACAACATATTTCTGAGAGCCTGCTTGCCATTAACATGTATCAGTTCAGAACTGCTGCTCTATTCCCAGAAATCACTTCTTTCTACTTTTCTGTACTAGGAGTTAATCACAGCACTGCTACATACTGCTTCTTGGACAAGAGATCACACACAAGGGTCAGAGTTCCACTACCAGGCACCTTATATTAGCATCTGAACAACAACAATGCAGGCAAATGTAGCACAAGAGCCTGTTACACTAGCAGTGTAAAACTGAGCAGTGTGCTGACTTAAGTAAAATGAAGAGACACAAAACACCACAGAAACGTACAGTCTGAAGAGACATTCTAAGACAGTTATGTACCTGGTTGAGGTGCTGCTGCATGTGAGGAGTTCGGGTCTCCATAATGCCCATAATGAAGTGAAGAATTAGGTGGTCCAAAACCTGCAGAAAAGCCTCCCATTCTTGGCTGGGATTGGGAATATGGAGGAGCTGTAACATAACCCTGTTGACTCATGACGGCAATATTCTCATTCCAAGTTTGGAGTACTCTTCAGGAATCTGCAAAAAAGAAGGTGACACCTGCTATTACTCTTCATTCTTTGGAATATTTTAGAAGGCTGAGAATTACATTCCCAAAAAGACAGAAGACACATTAGAAGGTAAAAATTGACCTAGCAAGATAAACAATCCTCTCGTTTGTCAGGTTGCTTAGTTTCCTCAACAACGTGAATTTAAACAAATCACTGAAATTATCTGAACAAGATTAACCTCTCCCTGGCCCATAGAGAGAAAAACTCTAAGGACGTGTATGTGGAAGAAAAGTAAAAAGAAAAGTCTAAAACTGTTCCCTTTAACAGGAAAATCTAAACTTCTAATACAACCAAAAAAAAAAAAAAAAAAAAAAAAAAAAAAAAGACAGTCTAATACTCTAAATACTAATTATTCCAAAGAACAGATTGGAACATCAAAAAAAGCAGAGTAACTGGACTACCAAATTCCTCTAGTCAATCTGTCTCCTATCCTAGCAGACCTGTCTTAGATGACAAAGTATTCCACAGTGAAACTGTTATGGCCTCAACAGTATCATATGTTGTCCTTGCTGCTTCCATGCACCTTTTTCCTAAGCTTTCATATCTTGATTTTGTTGTTTTCAGAGAAAGGGAGAACAAACAATTGAATAACATATTTTCCCACCATGAGATTTGTTCTAAAAGATACTTTCAGAAAGCTTTCAAAAACAGGGAAAGCTGATGAATGCTAAATCAGACGATTCTATTTCACATGATCAGTTTTCAAATACAGAGCATTTTTCCATCAAAGGTTTTAAAAAATTACTAAGGTAATATACAATGAAGCCTTGACTGCTAACTTCCACTTTACCAGATAAAAAAATTTACTTTGATTTCATGTTGAATTAAAAAACAACAAAACAAACAAACAAACAAAAACCAACCAAACCACAAAAGCAACAGAATTCCACTGATTTTATTTATGCCCAATTTAAAACTGTTTTGACAAATGATTAGGATCTGACCCAGTGAAGTACTTCTGTAAAAACCCAAGTACACAGGAGAACTAGAGATCAATTAAATAAACTAGTATTTCAGATGTTAAACATTCTTTTCAAATAGCTTTCCCAACCATCTGTATTTCATGTTTTCTGAGTTGCAGAATGGGGTGGTCTCAGAGCACGCAAACACCTTAAGGAGTTGTGTTTCAGAAGCATGTATGAAGGCACTTCAGAATTAGATACGCCTCCAAGATCACAACATATTCAAGCTGTGCTACCACATGGCAGTAGACAGAAGTCATACTCATCAGAAAACCCATCTCTTGGAATCTCTGATTAACCACACTGGAGAAAAAAAAAAAAGTTCTACTAATCTTACCCATCAGACAAGAAATCAGTTTGAGCTGGGTACCCTCCTCACAACCTGGCCATAGTACTAAGTCTCACTTGTCAGCATGGCACTAAGTTGCTTTGGATGGGTAAGCCTGGGGGACTGCCTCCTATTTCTTAGTTAAGAAGGTAAAATAAGAATAGGAAGAAGAAAAAAAATGAATATGTTTATACAGAGAGGCTTCTTGCTGTCAGCCATACTTTTTTTCCTTTCCCCACCCCCATCTGAGAAGAAGTGTGTTTTAGTTACTCCGAAAGACAATAAATCAGTACTAAATTACCTACACAGTGGTATAAACATATACATATTTTAAACCTATAAAGAGATTTTCACACTGAGCAACAGCCAACACCTTCAGCTATGACAACATCCAGGGGAAACGACTTCCTCCACTGCTTACTCACACAAAATCTTGCCACGTCGAACTTCCCACAGACAGCATAAACACATGCAGGCTGTGCTGACGAGAGGCAGCAACCAAACATAAAAAAAGCTTATAGAGCACAGTTCCAGATTCTACTTACAAGCAAGCACATTGAATCGCTTCCAAAGATACGGACATAGAGAAACTCAAGATGTAACTAGCTTCAGCAACACCTATGATATCAATAGGAACTGACTGCTTAAGTTTTATCAAGTTCTAACAAGAGACATACAGATTCTGTCTGGAAATCAAACAAGAAAGATCAGAGAATCTGCTAAACTGAAAGCTCTCGCTGGGTTTATCCACTACAAGTATCAGTGCACAGGACAAAAGTTCTTGTCTCTCTTAGCCCCAGTTTAATTTGTTCCCCAAGGCCTATACACCACTAAAACAAACACTTCTCACAACAAACTGCTACTAGAAGACTGGTTGTCATCTTTTTATCCAGAGGGCTGCTCTATTTACGCAATGCTCTGCTGCACCAATACCACTATGAAGATGTAACACTACATTAAGTACACGTAGCATCATGATCTCAGCTACCTGCAGGGGAACTGTTAACTTTTTTTTTTTTTGCTTAGCAATGTAACATCTGGAAAGAGGCACTGCTCCTGCCCAGGGCACTCTACAACATCATTTTTGCAAATAACGTTTGGCACGCATACCTGTACACATACAGACATATAAAAGGAGGACAGCCACATGCATTACGCTTACCGTTTATAACATACATTCTGGAAAGAGAAAGCAGAAGGCATCACTGACCCCAGCTCCGTGCCCAAACGGCACTCGGTTAGCACCTGTCTCCCCATTACCTGAGGCCGCACGTCAGTCAGCGCTGTACCAGGTGCTGCTCCGAGCCCAGAGTGAGACACGCCCGCCCGCCGTGCCCCCACACACGGTCTGCCACCAGCTCCCCCGACCTCCCGCCCTCGGGCTAGCTCGCAGGGCGACCCCTAAGCACCCCGGCACCGCTACGAAGCATCCGCTGCTCCCCACACGGGGCGGCGCAGCCACGATCTTCCCTCCCACGCCCCCAGCAAAAAGCAACGGCCGCGAGCCGGGACAGCCGTTACCTGGGCGCGGTGTGCAGCCCTCACCCGATAGAGCGCGCGCCACCAGCTCACCAGAGTGCCACGTCTGAGCCCGCCGCGCGCCACCGCCACGCGGCCCCCCCCGCTCGAGAGCGCGCCCGGCAGCGCCTGCGCAGTGCCCGCAGCGACGCCGTGCCCTTAGCGGCTGGGAGGGAAACGCCGGGAAAGGGCGCCCGCCTCACGTTTCATGACTTTTTTTTTTGTCGCGTCTGCCGGCCTGAGGCGGGGCCTGGCCGCGAGCTGCCGGCTTTGAGGAACATCGGGAAGGACCCGATGTGAAGTCCCAGAAGTGTGATAGGGAGGTCGTTCCGAAAGTAATGCCTCCTGCTTATTTCCATTGAAACTACAGCAGACACAAAGACCTCAGTAACACTATTTGACAGAGCAAATTTTCAGCTACACTGCTTTTGTTGCCACTTCTGAGCTGAAACGCATCACCCAGCCCCACACCGGGCTCACATCCACTGTTTGGTCTCCACAAACATTCAGCAAGGGTCACTAAGTATCACTGAGTGCCACTGTTTCCTTATGGAGAAATTCAGTGACACGCCTTGGCTTCATACGCGCTTCCATGTCAGACACCATTTTGTCAGACTGCCCCTCTGCTGCCATCTGTCACACGGCAACAAGATGTAATGGAGTACTGTTGGGAAGGTTCAGCCTCTACTGCCACACCACCACCATCTGCCTCTGATGCTGTGGGCCAGCAACATAAAACATGAGGCATTACTTTTGGAGTGAACCTCATACTTGTTTTCAGATGCTTTTAAAACATATATCTCTGACATTACACGCATATACAAAAAATTATGCCACCTGGATATCTAGAGTAAAATGCAACATAGCAACATCACGTCTTTGCCTACCCCAGTTTCAGTTCCTGCCTTGGTTGCAGGATAAAAGAATTGTTTTTCTAATTAACACATTAGAAACATGAGAGTAAATGAGAGAGATGTGTTGGTCCAAGTAAAAAAATATTTTTTGTGGGGTTAAGAGTAACAAAAGGCACACAAACAAAAAGAAAAAAGGAAAGGGAGGGGAAGAGGGGAGAGGAGAGGAAAGAGAAGGGAAGACCAACAAACCCAACACCTCATTCTGCTAAAGGCAGCTTCACAATTCAGATGCACCTGGAATTCAGGGTCTACTGGCTTTCTCATCCTTTGAATGCTTGTTCTACAGCCCCAGTAAAGCTTTTGAAAGGCAGATTTTGGGGCTGAAAGTTTTACATGCAGCTAAATCTCAGTAACATATATCAGGACAAGACTGTCAAAAACATTTATTACTATACAAAAGAATTATGAAAAAACATCCAGTGCCTTTGAAATAGATGTCAAAAGTAGTCTACAGGAGTATCGTTGCCATGAATGAGTTGACTGAAGCCTCAACAGGCAACACAAAATGACAAAAATAAGTCTTAACCTGTCTTCATACACTACTGAATGACAGAAGCAATTCTCTAGCCATTACTGGAACCAAGACTTTTGACATTTGACCAAGACTTTTTGTTGACATTTTGGACACGTCAACAAAAATCTTCTGAAACTTTTCAGATCTCTCAATCTGTCTAACCAGAATGGAAATGTAGACCAGGAGGTGGCAAGCATCATCTGCATATGGTTTTGGCTCCAGAGTATCGGTGACTCTTCCATAACCAGGATGCAAAACAGTGCCTTTCAGCACCGCTATGCTGCCATTTCACCAGTTGTCCCTCCCTCTTTTGCTGGTAATATGGACACATATAATTACCTTATGCAAAATTCTTTTGAAATCTCAAGCTACTGAGAGGAAAATAATGATGTTAAGTTTGGATGTCCCCTATTTTGCCGTGGAGACAGGCTCTCTTGTACTACCAGCCCTGTTGTGTCTAGCCTGCAGCTATTAACAGTAAGCAGCTGTGGATAATTCAGCACAGAAGAGCACTGCACTTACTTTGCCACTGAATACTTACTATCAGATTTCTCCTCTGTGAAATCAGCTTTAGTGAAGTTGATCAGTAAGAGACAGCAAGGAGAAGCAATGCTATGGTCAGTTCTTCCCTTGTTTCAGGATGGCTCAGGATGTCTCCTTTCTGGAGACCACAGCTTTCCTTCCATCTGCATGGAATGCCGAGACAAAAGGCATCCAGTTTGCCATGATCTTGACATTCTGAAGCTACAAATAATACTCATCTACAGTTTCCACTTGTAAATATTAAAAGTAATTTAAGGTCTTCTATTTCAGAAATGTGGAAACATCATTAAAGATTTAAGTGCATTACTGATCCGGAAAGTAATTTCATAAAAAAAATGACACTGCAGGATTGCTAAACTGGTGTCACTTCATTTTAGTTAAATCATTTTAATTAAACTCTACCATAAAATCTGAGTCAGATTTTTCTTCTCTATAGGTGTTGAAGGTTTCGTAGGTTTTTAACCTACAAAGGTGTTGAAGGTTTTTGTAGGTTTCTTTAAAATCAGTTCATCCTCAAGTTGTACCTACGTAACCAATGCTATTGAAAAAGAATATGATTTCAGATACTTGAGATCTAATTTAGAGTTATCACAAAGTAAATAGAATAATTTTTCTAAATCTAGATGCTTTTCTTTTTCATTCTGATAAAAAAATAGCAAATCCTCTGCTTCCAAAACCTTGAATTTAAAGTTCTCATTATATTTTTTTCTAACAGATCTGAAATAAAAAAACAGTCTTCCATCACTACAGGAGATATTGGTTACAGAATCAACAAGAGTACTCTAAAAGACTAACTCCGATCCTTCAGAGAGCAATATTTTTTCTTCTTTTTTTACTTCCCCCTCCCCCCCACCCCCCCCGATGACTTTAATCATTTGAGACTGATCTGTTCCCTGAAATTATTACCAGCAGCCAAGAAAAGCCCCTCATGGGCAAACAGACTCCATGTCTCTATGTTATAACACACTGCATTAAGACAATGTATGATTCAGCGAAACCTAAATCCTAACCTAATCTTCCCATTTAGAGGATGTCTTTAAAAAATGTCCTTAGCTGAAGCTGCCAAGAAGAATGAGAACTATATGATGCATTGGAGATACAGACATGTATCTCTCCGGGTGATAGCTACAGTAAGACAGTTAACATTTATTGTGTTAATATACAGCTGTTCAGTTAACATCTGCAGTTTAGTGTTGTATCATTTCTATCAAAATATATTCTAAACCCTTTCCTTAAGGCAGGATGAAGACAATCTCAAGTATGTTCTTTAAGAAAAGTGTTTTATCACAAGGAATGGCTCATAAAACTCCCAAAGTTCTACATATCCAAAGGCTTTTTTTTTTGGTGGTGATGGTACCGGCTTTCTCTTAATTTCGTGTGTGTGTTCTGCAGACATGACAACAGGTTTATTTTTGCATAGCATCTAAAACTCCTAAAAGGTGCTTACACGTTCTTTTCCTATGTTACTTACAATAAATCACAAAAGTCTTTAATGTTTTGTTTTCTGTATAGTTATGGACAGCAGTTTACTGTGAAGTGTTTTACTTTAGAAGTAAAATGGAAATGAAAATTTACAATTTTGTTAAAACAAAAGAAAAGGTAACTTTTTTTTTTTTTTTTTTTTTTTTTTAAAGCAATGAAATATTGAAGGGATCATGTTTGTTTTGCATGACTGAGGTCAGACCAAAAAATGTGAAAAAGAGGAAAGATTAGTATTTCAGGAAACAGCTCCCTACTGAAAGAAGAAACACATCAGTACTTTGACTTGTAGCATTTCTCATATAAAAAACTAGGCACCTTATAATCAGAAATAGGGTCACAATAGAAGTGGATACTGATCTCTCAGTTAAACAAATTCAGTAGCATTTAGAAAATATTACTGAACGTACACCCTTTAATGACTGCCATATATAAAACAAAAGCAGAGGCAGAAAAGGGATTTTAGAATACGAGGCTGACGTAGCTGCTGTTATTTGGGGGAAATAACACAGGTGATGTTAAAATCTGGGCATACAGTTATTGGTACATAATTTTCTCTTAAATAATTGGTCTTAATTAGATACTTCCTGTGATAGTGACTATCCACATTAGTCCTATTTCATATTAAAGGACAAACAAACTTTTTTTTCTTGGGGGGGGGCGGGGGCCGCCGGCATGATCAGACACTAATGAAGCAGTTGATTAGTCAGAGTACCTAGACCCAAAATCAAGCCTGGCCAAACAGAGGGGACACAGGGACACAAGAGTTGCTGAGCACACAGATCACAAAAGAGATCCTCCTTTACTCCCTATCTGACTGAGGACATCTCGCTCCATAGTGATGGAAAACACAGTTCTACCTCAGGCTGCTCGCAGCATACCATATGCAAAGAGGTCCTGACCCCTCACACTCATTAAAGTTTCCCAAATATTTTAAAGATGTAAAGCTGTAAATCCGAGCACCCTGCTGAAATTCCAGTTTACAAAATTATAGCCTGTCTGAATTCCTCTGCAAATTCATTTAACTGAATATTAATCTCTGTTCCCTGTTGTGAACTGAAGACTGGCTGCACTTGTACAGTTGCTGGTGGCCTTTGAACAGCTGCATTGTTCCACCCTAGAAATGGCTGCATTTTGTTACCATCTGTATTGGCAGAGGAGAGGAAGGGCTGGGAATGTGTCATTCTCTCTCAGTCTCAATCACCTTTAAACAACGGTGGCAAATGGTAAATCCCCAGTGATAAACCCTTTTGCTTTTACAGTCCCCAGCATAGGACAAAAACCAACCTCCGCAGAGGACAGTCCAATCCTTGCCTACCTCAAAAAACATCTGTAAAGTTTACTGGCACATTTGCAAACATAAAATTCTGTTTATAGATAAAGCATGATATGTAAGTGAAATGGTGTTTAATGCCATTATTTGCCTAAGAGACTCTTTTTGGGTCTTGCGAATAGGGCACCTGCTTTAAAGCTAAGTTTCTGATTTCTTGTTAACTTGGCCTCTTAGGTAAAACCACTCTTTCCCTGAAACTTGGCAAACCAGAAATGATTATAAATGTTCAAAGGACCACAAGATCTATGCAAGTCAAATATTAGAACAGCAAATGTGCTTTTGAAAACTCACTGTGGCTGCTTTTCTAGGAAAGATTTTCTGGCTAGTTTAAGCCTCTGGATTTTTCAGTGTCTGCAAACTGCAAGGCTCATCTGCTTACTCTCCGTGGCTGTTGCTATTTTGGTTTTCTAATGAAATCAACATTCTTGCAACTTGATCTGGAACATTTACAGGAGATAGATTCAGTGTTCTGAGAAAACTGCTGTGATGTTTCAGTTGGGGAATTTCAATTATCATTTCCAATTAGTTTAGTACTGTCTAAGACGCATGAGAGTGGAAGACTACATTGCTAATTCTTAAGGAAAAGAACACAAGACTTGATTATCCTGCTGTAACTGCTACATAACAAGCTGTAACATAAAAACACAGGTGAGAACTTCTCATTATAACCCGATGAATAATGTATGATATATAAAGCACAGTGAATAAACATTAAGCCACTGCTGACGGTCTGCGAAAGGACAGCAGAAAGTTATGTGATCCTTTCCATGTTTGCTTGATTAAAGTATGGAATTTCTGAAACTTAGATACATTTCACTTTTAGGTTCAAAAGCATCTGAAGAAGCCTTACTTTCATTGGCTTTCCTGTTATATCTTCTGCCAATGTATAAAATTTCTGTGTTAGTGGAGTCTTGCTAGAGAAGAGTACTCAAGTGTACTGTCAAAAACAAACAAACAAACAAACAAAAAACAAAACAGGAAACCATATCTGAGCGAGAAGCTGCCAAACACTTCATAGAAAACTATTTGATTAATTTTCTCTGCTCTCTCATTGGAAAACATGGGATGAGTTTATAAAGTTTGTCTTTTCCTTTTGACTTTCTTTTCAGCCAGTTCTAGTGACCATTCAACATAACTCCTGCTGTTATTAAAGACATTTCTGCTTCATATAATTGATTGCTTATGGCATCTCATATAATTTTATTCCCTGCCTCTTCTTGGTTGATATCGTGAGAAGGGTTAAGCTGTTTTCTACTTGTTAGTACTCAGAAATATTCCTAACTGCTGAATGAATCTACTATATAAGAAAGACAGCTTTTCAAAATTGCTAAGAAAGCAATTGAGATGCTGATGGTTTTGTGTTTATCCATGCTCATCTTCACTGTGCTTCTGCCCTACACCACTCTTAATGTAAGAGTAAGAAATCTAATACCTGAGCACGGAAAAGTAATGTAAGTACTAGGCAGCAGTAAAGGAAATCAATCATTTGTAAAAAATATCAGCATTTCTTACAGAAGTTTTGTTTTGTTTTTCTTTCCAAAACGCTGTTTTGAGGCTACTTAGATCTCTTATATCAACTATTTGATTCCTTCCCCATCACCAGTGAATAAATCCGTATCAGAATTAAATAAAAAAGAAATCAGAATTAAATTTAAAAATCCTTCACATTGTCTGTATATGATAGATCCAACCAAGGGATGGCAGCTGGCATGAAAATAGGAAAGGGCAGGACCAAAATGTACACTAGATTTGCCAACTTGTCCAAGATTTGCAGACATTTGGCAGTTGTCTGGAAATGCAGCAGGTCCATGCCAATACCAGCTAAGCAGCAGATTATCACCAAAAGCAGAAGCCTGCGTCAAAGGCAGAAGGAACTATGAAATCTGGAAACTGGTTCTTGGAAAGAAGATGTAGCGCAGCAGGAAAGGATGTAGGATCAGCAGGGGTTAAACATCAAGGTGTTTTTTGAGGGCTGACTTTTCTAATACGCTCCATTTGGCAAGGAGTTAGCTATCAAAGCAGAGAGCTGGGATTCCTGATCCTATAGCCATGAATGAAGATATCTGAATTGCTTTTTAATCTGTCTGCATGTTGGGTAAGATTTCATGCTGGGCGGTGCTTGCCGTATCCTCTTTGATGTTACTGTTTCTCTGGTAAAAATCTACACAGAACCATCCAGATGCAGAGAAAAAGAGAAGCTGGTAGCCTTACGCAGCTGTAACTTGATGCTGCAGCAACTCTGTGCGCTTCCCCCTTGCTAGATGCTGCAGTTAGAACCACCAACATCAGGCTCACTGGGGAAGACTGAACAAGATGTTATACAACATTTGGGTAGGGCCAAATATTATTAAGTGCTTTGCAAACCTTAGAACTTATCCTATGCATGGAAAGAGGGAAGAATGGGGTACTATAGAAGGATAAAAACTCTCAAACCATTCATTGGCATTTTCTGAAGTTCAAGCAGATTTCTTAAAGTTATACTGTAGATTGGCTATTTTCCCCATTTAAAAGGCCCAGACCATAACTTAGATGTTATTTCACTACTGTAAAAAATGAACCCAAGTTTCTTGAGACCCATACTATATTATAACACAATTTTCCTCTGATTCTCCTGATAAATGCATTCTTACAGGACTTCCAAGTAGAAAACAATGCGTGCTTTAAACTGCAGTACAAAAGTAGTTGATTTTTTTGCTGGACGTGAGCCACGCATGCAATCACTTCTGCTTTTTAAAAGCAACTAGTCAAAGGGAATGAATCACTTTTATGCTACCTAACACGAAAAAAAAAAAACCTTCAAAAAAGATGAAATTTGAGAAGTCAGCAGATTAATTCTAAATCTTCAAGATCTTCAATCTTCAGTGTCATGATAAACCATCCTTTCAAATTTTAACACACCACTGAAGCCTAATTATTAGCTCAGGTGGTTAAAATCTATTTTTCAACTGAATATGACATGGTTGCTCTTGATTTACGCTACTGTAGCACATGAGAGAAGTGTTCAATATACCTGTTTAGTCCAATTAGTAGGTAAGAAATATTGTATACTTAGGTAAGGAAGAAAGGAGGTAAAAAAGCTGACTGCCTAAGGTGAAGTAATAGACAGAAATTGATGTATTAATTAACACCCACCTTTAAATGACATCTTTAAGAGCAGGGTGAAGTATTATGGCAGAGTTGATGGATTAAGATAAGCATAAAACATCTACTTATATTTAAATTACATTCAAGAAACACTCTGTATGAACTGCTGCTATTCACTGTGTTATCAATCAGTAATCCTCAAGGATATTAACTTAGTTTCCATTCTCCATTATCAACTTCAGCTCATGGCTGGAGTTACGATTGTGTAACTATTACTCATTCCACAAAGAACAAGACAGGGAACCAAGAGGTAGCCACCAGATAAACAGGCAGAGGTTTGACATTTCCTCGATGTCTAAAACTTTGTTAACCTTAACTGAGGTGGAATGGAGGTGAGGTAATTTGTTTCCAGCAGAGAATAAAAACAAATCAGTTTTCCACCTTTGAGAGAGGTGTGGCTGAGCACTATTCTTCATTGCCCCCAACACTTGGCAGATTGCAGACTTACAGTTTTTCACAAAGCTACAGGCCAACCCTGTGTACTTCAGTTTACAAAGAGATTTATCTCAGATTTTAAAGTATCACTGGATTTATTTTATGTTTCTGAGAAAGTGTTCTTTCAGATCAGATCCAGATTCAGAACATTTCTCTGCATCTTCCACTGCAATTCATTTGCTGGTTTTGAAGGAAAAAATAACAAAGCGTGGGAATAGTTCTGAAATTGTAACGACTACACAGCATCTAGCCTGATAATCAACAATAGGGATTAAAATCTGAAGCCTTTGCCTTTACCAGTGAGAAAATACTCATGCCTCTTATGAGTGCAGGCAGATATTTCCTGCCTGGACTTAGAGGCATCTAATAAATATCTAAATGTTCTATCTTTAATTTCTTTTCTCCTCACTAAGGTCTTCATATTACTGTTTTACAGTATCTTTACCACCACATGTCTGTGCTTTCAGTCAGCAAACCCTATTTAGTTTGCAGTGCACAGCTAAGTTCCTCACGCAATCAAACATCTGGAGTCTATTAATTTCTCTTGTAGGACAAGAGAAACTTGATGGGGGAAAAATGAAGAGCAATCAGCTTTAATGAATGTTAGCTGGAGCTGTGCAGCTTGAACCTCCCGACAACATATTTCATTCACTTTGTCCATCATTTTAAAACTTCTCCAAAAATTAAATCCTTTCCATGTGGTTCTGTTTCTTGTTGCTTCTAAAGCCAAGGGAACAAAATTAAGGCTAGAAATTAAGCATAAACGTATTTTTCTACTTCCATAAGGTTTGGGGAAAACGTTATGTAGCTTTGCATTCAAAGTTTGCTTTTACCTTATATAACTACTGACTTACATTACTGTTAAATAAGGAATATTATTAGGCACTGATTCAGGACAAGAACATAGGCTACATTGCCTTGTATTACTTTTTAGCTTGCAGAAGCCACTTTGTTTTAAAAACTCATTTGAAGAGGCCATTTTCAATTCATTTGGAAGAGACTGTATTTCATGTTTTCTTAAGTGGCATGGTTTGATTCTATTTTTGTTTTTCATTTAATGCAAGTGTGTTTTTTTTTTCTGTGTAATTAATAAGCAAACAAAACAAACAGCATTGCAAATCTGTTTTCTTTCCCTATTTCCTTTTTTCTTTTTCTTTTCTTTTTTTTTTTTTTTTTTTTTTTTCCCTGCTGATTCTCCCATTTGGCTGAAATTACATACTAAAACAAAATGTGTATTTTATTAGATTGTTTACAGATGATCCAGTTAGAATCTCCAAGAAAGAATTTTTAGGGAACTAGTTGATTTTATATGAAAAAAAAAAAATCGGATGGAAAAGAGTGAAATACATAAAAAGGAGAAAATCATATCATCGAGGTATTTAAGCACTAAAATGCTGCCCATAAATTAGAGATCATGATATCCCCTTTCCCTCTCTCTATTTCTCATTACTAAGGAATGGACGGAAAGATTTGCATTTTTAAACAATCTACAGTTGTAGGGTACTTTTGAAAGAAACTATAGGTGAAATGACAGCTTTTCTTTTATTGCAGAATGAAATACTAACATACATCTTTTTTTTCTTACAAGTTTGTCAAATGTCTTCTGAATCTAGCTACACATTTTCTTGATTCACATCAGATTTTACAAAAAAAAAAATCAATGTCAATAAAACACAAAACTAAAAGCTGGAAACCATAATGAGGAATATTGACCATCTGGATAAACATGACTTATCTGTGAAGAGTTAAAATGGTTTTCATAAAAGGAAGACTCACAACTGTAAGGCTGTCCTTTGAAGGGATCAAGAAACACAAGAATAAGAATGATCTAGTTGATCTTGGATTTACACACGGCTTTCAACAAATTCCTTCACCAAAGGCTTTTAAGAAAACTAAACAGCCATTACTGTAACACAGCTTAAAAGTATAAAGGTGATGCACACTGGGGATTATTAATTTTTTCTAAATATAATTTTAAAAAGTATGAGGCAGCTTCTTCCATAAAGAATGACTAATTATTCTGTTTATCTTCCCTTGAAAACACATGACTGAGGTGAATATGACAGTTGTCTACAAAATAAGTAACGTAGGGTGGCTGGGCACTTACTGTTGAGTTAATTCCGGAGAAGAAGCAGGGGATGTCAAATGAACCCATAGGATCCAGAGTCAAACAAGAAGTGATTCTTCATATCATGTATGGTTGGGGATTACTTTCCACAACCAGCTATCAATATCAAAAGTTATGTGGGAGCAAAAGCAAGCAGGAATAAATCATGGAAAAGAAATTCATAACTGTTATTAAATACACAGGAACTGCACTTGGCTGAAGAATTTCTTGAGTGGTACTTGCTGAATTTCACCTGAGGAAAGTAGTGTACATGTCCCATATTCTTATTCTTTTCCATGAACTGTCATTTTTTACCCCTTGCCAGAATATACATTCTCACTTAGGTCTAAGTACTACTACTTAGCTACTTTTACTTTACCGTGGCTCATCAAAAGCTATTGTGCTAAATTTTTGGACTGGCAGTTCTTGAAAGTAGATGAGCAGTTGGGAGTTTGACCTGGATTTTTCATAAAGATCTTATCACAGAAGATCAAATTTCAAGCTGAAGTTTTGCCTGTATTTGGGCACAGATGAATGTCGGGTAAGCTCTGGCATTTGCAATATGATGACTTTCCAAAGTTAATTTTTGCTGCGTAACATTTTTACCAGTCGTTGCCTACACTTGAATGTTTTGGTTTTAGAGAAAATGATGGAGATGAAGGCAATGCTTAAATGTCTGTTTTTCCTGTTAAATTTGAAGTTTTTGGTGATCTCCAAAAATTATCTCTGAAACGATGCAATTTATTTGTGCCATAGAGACCAAATATCAACCAAAATGTCATAAATCCCACAAATGACTCCACTTTTATGATGTGTCCATTTTCTGACCAGCATTTAGAAATCCCAAAGGATGCAGAGAATGCACAAGAAGATAAGAATAACATTAAAAAGCAAGATAAGCTGAGGCATAAACATTTAAGAAAGTCATATATGGCAAGTGGAAGTAGTTAATGCCTATGGAGCATTATTTGATAGAGATTAGGACACAGGGAGCTTTGCATCTCCCCATTATGGGAATAGCTTAGTTACAGAGTTCAAATGTGGGGTTTTTTTTGTTTGTTTGTTTGTTTTTGTTTGTTTTTGTTTGTTTGTTTTTTAAGTTGAGGAACAAGCAACAAGTTCTCTCTTACGAGAAAAAAATATTAAAGAGTAATTTGTTTGGAATCGTTGCTATAAAAACCCCTCAACAGACTACTAGGGAAGAAATATATATTTTTTTCTATCTCCGTTCTCCTGTGAGGACCTTCATCCTTGTCAGTTTAAGCAAAGGACACCACAGTTTAAGTGCTCCAAGTCAAAAGCTTTGCCATCACACTTGATTACTCCTTTCATTTTTTAATATTATTTACACAGCTTGTTCTAGAGCTGTCAATACTACACAATATAAATAGAAACTCAGGTCCTAAAAAAGAATTTCTGTGTGGAGATCAGAGGTCTTAGCGCCACTGACAGTATCTATTGGTGCTGCTTCCACTGAACTGTGGAGCACCACATAGATTTCACAAAGCAGAATTAAGTAGAACATTAAACAAATACTGAAATATTCAGCTTTAAGAATCCAAAAGCACTAGCACACGATTTTACATAAAACTTATTTTTAGCATCGAAGAGAAATTTCTCCAATTTTCCTTGTGGTGATTTTGGCCAAAATCACTGACATAATTTTACATATCAATTTTCTGTTGTCTTTTGCTATACCAATCAATTTTGAAGTGCTTCTCTCTGTTCTTTTGCCTCAAGATTACAAATAGAGTAAAGGTGGGATTAACATCAGAGAAGACCAACTACTGATATTTCACCAACTGTACGTAGATACTTCACTTGTCACATAAAAAAAAAAAAAATCAAACTGTTCTGACTTATTTTTTCCAGCTGAGTGATGATTAAACAAGCTTGTTCCACATTATCATTTTACACTGTTCTCCCTTATGGTCAAAAGAGATAAAAGTATCTATATCTAGTAAAAGTTCCTGTCAACTATGTGACCATTCAGATGCAGATGGTACACTTTACCTTGTTTTCTACAGTAAGTTTTCTGAGACATTCATAAACAGAGATCAGATTTGATTATTCCTTTTTACCAAAATGATAAAAAATAGCCTAGCACAAACTCAAATGCACCCTAGCAGTAATGAAACTATAAATTTTCTTACAAATTTAATTTCTTACAAATAAAATATACAAAGGGCTGATATTCTGTAAGATTTGTTTTCCTAAAAAACAAAACAAAACAAAAAAACACCACCAACAAAAAACCCACCCTAGTTTTTCCAGAGGACATTTTTTGCAGCTATATGCCTAAGAATACTGTCACAAAAGTACCTATAGCAACTTCTATCAATAAGAAAATTAGAGAATTTTATCTACAGCAAGATTTTGCTCACGGAAAGATTAAAAAAAATGTCTGCTATGGCAACAGATCAACATTGCAGAAGATAGTAAGAATCAGCTAGCCCTCTTGAACTGTTATTTTAAACCAGGCTTTTTTTTCACTCAAATGTTATCTAGCAAAGCCCCTTTAAAGACTATTCCCTTTCTGAGTATGGTTTGTCTGGCAGAGTTTTTTTGAAGTATTTAATTTTATGTCAGACCATGCTTCTGCTTCTGCTTCTCCTGAGCCTTTGACTTGTAGTCGATAAAAAAAAAACAAAAGCACTACCTTCAAATAGATCCTGACATTGAGATAGTGACATTTTTCATCTGTTTGTTGAGGGAACTTGTCTCTACCCAGCCTTTGGGTTACCTTAATGCCTTCACATGCCTGATGAAGGGCTCAAGTACCTAAAGCTTGCCTACTTTCTCCATAGTATTTCAGTCTAACAGAAGACTCTGCCTCTACCTCAGTATTTTGCCTAATGGTTTTTAAGGAACCCTGCTATAGCAATTGGAAGCATCACTCCATAGACATCGAACTGACGGACAAATAGGCTTAGTTTTAAGCCCTCAACAGCTACCAGATACTTAGTAACTTAAAAACCAAGTGTTTTCCACTGTCCCAGCATTTCTGAATATGTTGAACTAGCCATCCAAAACCACTTTGTACTGAGACCTTTCAAACCACTCCAATTAAACCTACAGGAGCTCAGCTGTCAACAGTTAGACTACTTAAAGTCAGCAACTATGAGCAGAACTGCATATAGGCCTTGTAATGCAGCAGCTAATAAACTTCACAAAGAATCAGTTCTTTTTATACTTATGATAAGGTTACCTTTTGTTGCTACCTGTTGATAGCATCAGCTGTTGATAGCATCAGTAGAGAGAATTGGTATAACTGGTATCTTATTCCACCAGTTCCTTTCCTTTCCCCGGTGCAAAGGGCAGCAGTCTGCATAAGAACAGGTATTATTAGGGTCTAACAATGCTTCAGATCATTGAAAAACAGCAGTGGATGCTGAACTATGCTGAGGCTACAGAGAACCAGTGAAAGAAGCAATTTTAGGACTGGGAAATTGTGAAGTTTTTCCATTTTTTGAGAGGGAGACATACCTATAGTGCTGCAGTCAGTGCACGCAGAATGGAAATGAAAATCCTAAAAAAGCTTTCAATATCATTGATTCAGATGTACACAATGGTTCACTTGAAATTCTGCTTTCTTCTTTGTTTTGAGTATGAACACAAGAAATGGGTAAATTTAAAAATGACTGGCACCATTTACTAAAGTAAACTTATGTCCTAAATCATCATTGGGAAATATACACTTCTTTCTGCATTTGTTTTGATTTAGCTGTCGTGAGAGACTCGTGTTTAAATGCAGGCTGTTCTGCCTCATGGCCAAGTCTCTTTGTGTGCATTTTCTAAGTGTTACTTACTTTACTTTGAAGGTGGGCTGAGCATAGGAATCTGACGAAAGAGTGGGCTGTGCCCTTGATCTGAGAGCTCTAACATTCTTCTGAATGAATACATTTGCTAGTGCAGTACGCAGCAGCAGCAACAGTGTGGTGCTCTGGGTCTCCAGCTCTGCCTCAGGCTCGCTGAACATCTGCAAGACAATTTTTTATGTTCTGTAAATGAATGCTGCCTAATTGCACCAGGAAAATGGGCACAGGGGATTATATCTGCATTGCTATGAGCGGAGGGGCGCCTTGGGGCTTTAGATTGCAAGGTGGCAAGGAGCAAAAGCAGCCTTTGCAAATCGCCAAGGTAGGATCGTGAGATGTTGTCAGTGTTTTGTGTGACATGAGTGAATAGTTTGCTAACTACATACTGTCTCCAGTGAAACTGTTGGTGTGGATCATATTGAGATGTTTGTTTGACTGAGCTAACATGTTCTGCAGGGATTATACAGGGGCTGATTGTGTTTGTTTCAATAAAAAGCATTGATTACTTTTTGAGAGTTAACAAGTATTGCAAACATTTTCTTAAATGTAAAAGACCTAAAATTGAGATGATGTATGCCTTTCAGCTCCTGTACGATTTGCCGTATGTTTTTGAGTGCACTCAGCATATTGCAAAACCGAATCTCATATTAGGAAATGCTGTTTTGGTCATTTATTTATGATACTTCTCCTCTCTAGGCAAAGAAAAAGTACAGCTTTATCATGAGAAAATGTCCTTACTATTTTGGGAATCCCAGAAAGAATTACACCAAGTTATCTCTGTTTTTGGAAAGTTATCCGGTCTTAGGAGCAGCCTTAATAGAAGCCAAACATTTCCTTTTATATTTCATGAACAGCACTGAAAATTACTGAACGGCTCATAAATTATCTTCATGTATAAAATGAAAGCAAAACAGATAGTAGAAAAGGTCAGAAAAAATAAAAATCAGAACTGGCAACCCTCAGCCACAAAAGTAATACTTTAAAAGTGCTGTTAAAAATCAGTACTCATTCCATTGCAACAATGACAATTTGTCATAGTTATTGAGGCTTATGTAACTGTATGGAGCTGTGTTCTGTTTTCCTAGACAAGGGGGACAATTTTTGTCTGGAGCACTGGGATCAGCAAAATACCATTGGCTGAGACCATACCGGGACTGCTCACCGTGCAATGAATTCTGCCCCATCAAATTGAGAGAGATTAAAATACATAAAAATAGGCTGGGAAACAAGATGCCGAGGGATTTACAGATTTTAGTTCTTGGTAGTCCCAGTACACTCAGTGTTAAGTTTTTTGAATTTATTTATATTATTTTAGGTCAGCGGTTCAGTTATTTAAGCTCTAACTTTCTTAACTTGTCAACATACTTCTTAACTAGACACATTTAATTTACTGGATCAGTTAACGTTTTCACAAATAGCACAACAATATGTGAAAATCTACTTCATCTTATAAAAGAAAGTCTTTTTAGCTCCTTCGTCAAGGAAACATCGTCTTTCCTAATTATTTTCAATGATTTTAAGTCCATAATGTTAACCATACTCAATAATAGAAATATTTTTATTGCGTTTACGTATCCCTTTCTTATTAGTGGGGTTTTTTTGGTGTTATAATACTTTGCAAAACTTGAACATGTTTTAAAAGTTTTCCTACTGATAGGCAGCTGCTGCTCTGCACGTAAAGCTCCTGTTAATAGATAACAGTGGAGTCCTGCCATCTAGTGAAAATTTATAGCTAGAACTTCAAAAATTGTAAGTAACAGAAAGGCAACTGACATTGATTATGTAAAACTAAAAGTAAAAAGCACAGAAACTTGAACACAGATTATGAATAAGTTTTTCTGACAAGAAAAAATAGGCTATACCAGATACTTTTCTCTTTCATGTTCACATCCCAGACAGCAGCCCTTAAGTCTGGCATCTCTCTTATCATCTGGGGCTTGAGAAAGAGATGGATGGCAACTGTTGTGACTTTGCACTTTTTCCAGTGGGAATAGCTAAACTTAGGAAGATATTTAGGAACCAAAAAGCATGAGTTTGCTCTCTTGAAAATGAAACCAATCAAAAGGCCAATATCATACTTAAGAAGATTCTTAGTAAAAGTTCACACATGCCAGCATATATGTGTTATAAGCATGGTGGACTTTGTGAGTTCCAGATCATTTCTCCACACTTATGAGTGGGTGAGATCAGTGAGACTTGAAAATTGACATTCATATCTGGCCAAAAACCTGAAACTTAGAGCTGACAGGTCACAGCTTCTTTTGTAGCTCACCTTGTCAGCAGGCTTTGCCATCCTTCCCAGGGAGCTTGGGCTCTCTTGGAGGTACACGGACCTGGGTCTGCAGGTCAGGAACCACCACCAGGCTGAAGCTCTGTGACGTGGGTGGTCTGCAGAGGGGCAATGTTTTCAGCTTCTCTTTTGTTATCCATGAAAACTGACACTAGTAGCACATGGAAGATTGAATTATTCCCCAACTACTGCATACTAATTTTTGCCACTGGCTCTAAGATCCAAGGATAGTGTTTCCCAAATACAGTTTATAAATATATACAAGTACTCTACTGGGGTACACGAATGTTGATCCCATTGCTAATGTACACCAGTGGAGATTTTGCCAGAAATGCATGCATCTGCTTTCAGTATCTCAGCTCACAGATACTGGGAGAGCTGCAAAGGTTTGCTCTCGTGGTTGCCAAACTCAGCTTGAGTGCTGTAAATCTCTGGATCACTGCAGTGGGAAGTACATTCAGGCCCTGGTCACAAGCAGAGCACCGGCTGTGATAAAAATCTAAAGAGAGAGGGATATATCACAGAGGGAAGTGAGACAATCCAGGAAAGCATAGTAGGATACAGAAATGCTGAAGTCACACTTATCTACAATTTGGTAAAGGAAAAACTCTGTGTTTAAAACTAATAAGTCATAGTTCACTACCAGAAAGAACTTTTACCATCTTTACACATACTCCCTTTTAAAATTTCTTTTTTCATCAAAAATGTCTGGTTTTTGTTGCCTAGCTCTTAAAATGTATATGTAAGTAGCATTCCCACTAAAATCAATGAGAGTTTTGTCTGTAGTGTAAAATACCATATAAAATTATCATGCTAAGTTTTAATAGAGAGATAGAGACAAACTTTTTGCTTTCCCAAGAAATATCTCGGTATTCTTTTCTCATCAGCACATAAAACAGGAAATTCTCATCAGCAAACGATTTTTGATTCAAGATACTTCCATAATTTGCTAGATGTGAGACTGACACAAATGGACATTTTCTTTAAAGTATCACAAAGTACCACATTACTTTTTCCATTTATAACTCTTATTCTAAATGGTAAGTTTTAAGAACATTTGATACCACTTTCATAGAGGCATCCAAAATGTTAACCCACTCTCCCACTCAAACACTGGATCTTGAAATCAACTTACTTTGTTATGCCCACTAATGTTGCAGTTAATGAAAAATTATTTTCCATTAAAAAGAATTTTCATAATTTCATATTGACCAAATAGATAAAAATTACTTTAAAGTATCTTTTTAAAGTACAGTACAAAGGAGACATTGTGGTAAAGAAAAATACCTCATAAATGAATGTTCTGGAAATAAAAAAGATATCTAGGAGTATTATACCAAGGGAAGAAGCGGTAGAGCTGGCTATGCTGTGTATGCACCCCGACAATAAAGCATGTCAGTACTGCACCGTACGGTAGCTTCACCAAAGCAAGAGGCAGTTAGGAAATCTCAATACAACAGTGACCCTAGATGGTTAAGAATTCAAAATACATAAGAGCAAAGTGACACGTGGTGTGCCTTTTGCTTCCACCATGACATACATGAAAGAACGCTTTTGGTCTGAATATCACAGATTTTTCTTTCCTTATAAATATCTGCAGTTTTTAATTTATAGAATATATAAAACCAGTTGGTACAAAATGATAGACAATTTTCTGGACTAACACTTAAAAGAAAGTCTTATGAGTTTTTCCACTAATACTTAACAATATCAGCCACATAAATATATTGAAGCTGTATCCTTTAAGACGCATCTCTTTTGCAACAAGCAATCTAATGGAGTTTTCTACAGATGATATTTGTTTATAATTCAATCATGATGTATCTGCATTAAAATTACCTGGTTACAAATAGATACATTATGTTCAGCATATTAATTCATTACCTGCACCAAAGCAGCAATTTGATGAACTCACTGTTTTTAGTTGTCAAAGTATTGGTAATTTAAGATTGGGAATTTATCTGAATATTTCTAGTATTCAAAGTGAGAAATCCCATTACTCAGACCTCCAATCACTTCAAAGGAAATTCAGTCTCCTTTCTCATATTGTTATCCTAAAAGCAAAAATGAGCAGGTGCTTAAAAATCTTTATGACTAATGGCATCACAGATTTTCATTCTTGAGACACTGGAGGAACTAATGAGTGGAGGACTGAGGAACCGAGCAAGGTGCCTCACTTGTTAGTGATTTCAGATACTGTCAGTTTCAGAACTATTCCAATCAATACGTACTAAACATACACATACATTTCTACATAAGTCAGCAAGAAATACATTTTCAAAGGGAATCATGTCCTGTTTTATGTCTTTGAGATATCATAAAGATATGAAGAAACATGCAGTGAATTCTTAAATTGCTGAGAAATCTTATATAATTTTTCAGAAACTTTTTTAAACTGCATTTTTAGAAAAATGAAATAGTAACATTTTCCTCTTTTAATTTCAACCATACCAGTTTGCTGGTGCAAATTATAATGCCTATTTTCTAACATTCCAAATTATTTGGAAAATCTTTATGGCTAAGTTTTTTTTGTTGTTGTTGTTGTTGTTGTTGTTTTTTAATTCTTTTGAAACTCAATCTTTTCCATGCTCTGATTGAAATTTTCTTAGGTCAGAAGATGCAAAATATCATGCCATTTTCACCGTCTTGTAAATGTTAACCATACTCCAAATTAATCCTATGATATGCCTTCATGCAGGCTTCAAATCCAACATTCTCAGCTAGGCCTCATGCGAAACCTTTACCTTATGTGGCTATTTTGCCAGGTTCTGAAATAGGCTTCTGCTGCTGCTGCTGTTCAGTTAGTGGCTTTATTTTTGCCTTAGTAATGATATATGATAGCTGGCAGCCTGGTCATTTTGTATGCATGCATCTGATTTCAACCCTCTGATTTCAATCCAAGTGCCAGTTTCATCATTTTGGTTTAAATAGATCTTGAAATTGAAAGTGAAACTCAAAGAATTGGCAACAACTTGAATAAACAGTGTGAAAGTGGTATCTGGATTTGATTAATGCTGGGTGCTTACAGAGGTGGGCTCTATTGTGGCCATTCGAGTTGTTTCATGTTTGAAATACCTGACATGTGCAGAACGTGCTCAAGAGGTTTTCCTCAAATTGACCTTTACACTTAGTTTAACAGAGAAGAGGAACAGTATAAGATATGTCAGCACAGTTATGCTTTTGATCCTGAAGTAAGGAAAAGAGCGTCATTGTCATGTGCAAGAGAGCTGCATTAGCACACAGTTGGCTCATCCAAAAAGTATACCAGCGCTGCTAGATGTAAGGAAACTTTTTCAAGCCTCTATTCTGTTACATTTTCACCACTGACACACGTTCACACTGACAAGCAGAAAAAAAATGGGTTAATAGAAGCTGAGATTCTGCTCGTTGGGTTCCAGTTGAAACATGGTAAATACACTTGTTGCTATACCTGTGCTCCCAGCTCATTTCAGTGCCAAGTCACACAAATGGGAATAAACCAGCAGCTGCTGAAGAAGTGTTTTTTTGCTCACCTGTGTGCACTGATAGCATAAAAGCACCATCCTCCCCATGAGGCACAGGAAAGAATTTGTTTAATGCCATCTCCCAATGACATTTAAAATTGTCTTTGAGTTGGAGTTGTTGCTTTGGTACCATTTGATTCTGAACTATGCTAGTCAACGCAAACTCAAGTAAGGTCTCACTGTATGCTAGAATGTTTGAAAAAGAAGATGCATACACTTGCAGACGCTCAGTACTGAACCATGACTCTGCTGATCGCTCTTTATTTGTATTAACTGACATTTTAAACAGAATTTGAATACAACTTTAGGCTAATATAGACAGAGAAAACAGTGTTTAAAACATGCTGACTAAACTTTGGCAGCAAAGGAGGGGAGTTTGGAGTTAACCCACAAGATTTTAAACACAACTTGCCTTACTTGGACTGTATTTAAAACTGTTTGTTTAAATTTGCTAGCTGATACATTTCCAAACATAGTTTGTTTGCACAGTCTGGACAAGCTCTTATTCTCAAATTCACCCATCAGACCATCTGACACAGCTTGTATCTGATGGTATTCAGAAAACCCTATAAGGCATATTTACATATTCTTTCACATAAGGAGTAATGAGGAAAGTTATGGTATTTTTTTTTTCTGTCTTTACGGAAAATAATTTTGAATCCTTTACAGGGCTTGACTCAATTTAATTGATACATTCTACATGTTTGGATGACATAGTTCAGCTTCTATTTAAGTAAATGACAAAACTTCCATTGACAAACTGGAAAGAAGGAGGATGTTATAGATGTTAGGTTAACTTATATTGCAAAATGAAGGAACAGTTTAAATTTCCCCAAATCTAACTAGAATACACTACTGCTTATGGAAAGCTCTCATTGCTAATTACAGACAGAAAAATAATTAGGAAAGAAAATTCCATATACCAGCAAAGGCTTATAAGTACTTCCCCCCAGGGTTAGGGTTCCGCACTTTCTAGTTCCAAACTTCTGCATTCCAGCTATTGTGCAAAGTGGAAATGTTTAGTACTGTAGTCCCATCTAAGTTGTTTAAAATCTGCTGGCTGAATTAGAGCATGATTGTACACCCTGGTTTGGATACACAAGACCTACATACCAAGCTGATTTTGGCATGCCTTCCACAGTATTTAGGCAAATACAAGCATGCTTTGGATACACAGAAGTATTCTTCTGTGTTTGTTTCTAACACATACTTTTACAGCTCTCATGCTAGAAGAGTTTTCAATGGAATAGAATGAACAACATAATTCACACTGATTTAAACCAAACAAGTTAAAAAACTCAGTGTATTCCTACTAAATTACATTAGTTGCTTTGTGTAGAGATTTGTTTTATTGTTTAGGTTCTTTGCTGGAAACATTTGAAGTACTTTGTATGACATTATTATGTTCCATTGTATCTTCTTACATATCTTATATTCTCACGTATCTTATATTATGTTTCTGTATCTTCTGCCACTGCACTGTGATTGTGAACATGAATGCAATAGTAAGACTTCCGGCTAAGTTCACCATAAAATATCACAACAGGAAATGCTGTTTACAAAACTCTTTAGGATTGTGTCAGATAATTTGAGAGAATACAGCTAAAGATCTATGCAAATCATGGAAGGGTTTTCTGCCAAATGCAGAATTTGGCGTGCTTCTTACTTGTTTTCTGGAGCAGAAAATAGTGTAAAGGACCATACTTCAATAGTTAAATGCTTACATACATGCTTCACTCTGTAAAGCCAGACTGATGCACAGAGAAGGTTTATACTTCAAAAGGAATGATTCTGTGCATGGAATTAACTGCGAACAAAAATGATAACATTTAGATTGCAACCAGTACTGTTAGATGGAATGAAACTGGCAGTAAGGAAAAGCCCTGGATATCAGCTTGAAGGTTTTAAATTTCAGACTTATTGTACACAAGTTACGCAGTGGATTTCTTTTTCCTTTTCTGTAATTTTTCCCATCTGTCCCATTTCATTAGAATCTGCTGTCCATAGGCAGAGTGCATGGTTAGGATAAGACTAATGCACATTTAAAGCAAAACACTTCAGCATGCACCAAAAAAGAGCTATTCTTTGGTTACTTGCCAACAAGCATGAAAGGCAAAAATCTTCAGAATACCTCAGCACCTTGCTGACAGAGGGATACTGAGAATAGCAAAGCAGTTGCTTTATTTGTTGCTTATATGGAAGGTAAATTACAATGAAAAACTATATCTATGCTCTCCAACAGCCAGTGGGCTCCTAACCTGAGCTCTATATCATGTGCTGCAGTCCTGGGCACAGCACAGGAACCTTTCTTTTCTAGGAAGGGAAGCACAAACTATTCATCTCCTTTCTACTTCTGCAGAAAGTTATTCTGAATCCTTTAAGATTCCTTCTTTGGTGCCTCCCTACATCTTGGTCAGGGCATCTAATGCATGGGTATTTTCCTTCAAAGGAGTTATGTCATCCTGAACAGGGAAGATGTGGAAACTATTGTCTTATAAACTTGCCTAACATATATTTCAGAAATATGGTCCCATTTAGAAAGCTGGATGCTTTGATTTTTGTAAGCATGCTTTATATTACACTTCATTTGCAGAAGTACTGGCGATAGGTCAAAACTATGAGCAAATTAAATCAGCTGTGGTTTCCTATGCCAATCATTTGCCTTGCTGTTTTCATTTGGTATGTTCTTTCTATGCATAAACATGTCATTTATGTCATAAATTGTTACAAAATGGAATTTCAAGAAAAAAGGTCTATAAAATAAAGATAATGCAAGAGAATCATGTTCATTGTGGAACTTGGTAGTTACAAAGAACAGAAAGAAAAGCAAACCGAATGGCAGGTGAGTGTGATTTAATTAGACCAAATTTCCTTTTCCTAGTACTGTAATATAAAGAGCATCAGAAGATGCTTGCTATCTATAGGCAAAGGTGGCAAAGCTGAATCTTTGTTTTAAAAAACAAGCAGCTGAAATTGCTATAAAGGAAGCCTTAACAAAGGAGTTGCATTTTTCCCATGAACTCAATGGGCAATTTGCCACTGACTTTAAAGGGTAAAGGACTGAGCGTTAGTATGTATAATATAGTATAGATACTTAATTAGAAGCAGACGTTGAGAATAAAAATCCTCATTGGGAAGGGTGTAACAGTTTTTGCTAGAGATCTATTTCCTACAGTGTTCTGCATCTAGCAGAAGTCATTCCCTTCAAAGGAAAAAAAAACCTTAATAAAAACAGACTTTTGGGTTGAATACTGTTGAACAGTGCAACTTTTTTCAGGCTATCTGGTACTTGCACATTTCATTTCCAAGCTCTCTTAGAAGTCCTAGTAAGCACCAAGATATTCTTTTGAGTTTGAAGACATTTCAGTTTGCTTATTCATAAGAAAACGAAAAGAATGCTAACAATAGGTACAGGACTGACATTACTAGGAACTCAGGGCATTTATTGAAGGGCACAATATATAAGCGTAAGCTAAGGGGGAATTTAAACTACGGACATATATCTCAGTTGCAAACGTACTGGGTGAAGGAACCTTGTAACTGCCCTTCTTGTTTCCTTCAGCTGTGAAAATAGATAGGCTTCTATTAATTGAAACGAGCAGGTATTTCTTAATATAAATACCAGGGCTTTGCAAACTCACCCCATTTTGTCTGAGAGCTTTGGGACAAATAATGTGAGCAGCTCTTCTGAAAGATCTGAAGTATAAAAATATCCAGAGGAGAATAGGGAGGAGCAAAGAGCAGAGTGCCAAGCAGCTCTGGGTGGCAATCTTTTCAGCGTGCACAGCTGTGGCTAGACAAGGCAGGCAGTAACTCCTGGTTGGCACACTTAATGTGCAAAAGCATTTTCAATTGTCTATCTGACTTCATACTGAAGAGGTTCTAAATGCCCTGCAGAAAAATCCTCTGCTTTTCTTCTAGAAGAGCAGCATCTACACGGAGAATTGTGCAATGTTATTTATTAATGGTTGCGTATGTCTGTATAATAGCAGGTACTTCCTGGATGTACTGCATTCAAAGGGAATAATTTCATGAATTTTATTGGCTTTATTAGCTCAACCACTATTCCTGGTGTTCCTGAAGGCATTATATAACTCTTTATGTCTGTATACAAGCTTCAATCCTCTTGCACCAGAAATTCTTCCTCTGATTTCTCTTTATTCTCTCAGAAGTACTCTTACTCAAAAACAGAAATACAGCTACTTACTTAGGCTCCATTTTCAGTGAATTTACTGAAAATTGAGGCCAAGTATGCCTGAGAATTTATAACCTTGCTACTCAGCTAGAATGCTACTCTGCTAGCGTCCATCACTCTCAGTCCATTGGACAGAAAGAAAAAAAAAACTTTCTGCTTTGAGTAAACTATCTCATCACTGAAATCTCTGAACTGCTAGAGCATAACAGATGTGGCTGGAATATACTGATCAGCATTTTGTTCCACAAATTTTCCTGTTGTGCAGAGATCACTTTAAAGACTTTCTGCCATGAGCTACTGATTTTATTACAGAGGATGCATATGGAAATAATCTGAAAGGGATAAATTGCTTTATATATTATCATGTATTTATTATGATCCCCCTGCACACTGGAAATAATACTTCCAGAATGCATAGTCTAATACTTGCTTACAAAAATCCTCAGATTAGAAAAGCTATCATTAATCAAGGATGTTTTAAGCAAAGTCAGGCATTAAATAATATTATATGTTAAAGATCCTTACAAAGAAGCAGCTGTTTCACATCTCTCACTGTGGAGAGAGAGAAAAAAAAAAGCAAAAAAAAAGCAAAAAAAAAAAAGCAGTTTTGTAACTTAGAAAAGCTATTTTAAAATTTAGAAAAAAAAAAAAAAGCAGGTAATGAACAAGAAATTAGCATGGTTTCACCTAAATTCTGTCAGTGTCATGAATACAATTATGCCAATTGATACAAAACAAGCCATTAGCTTGCCTTGGAGGAGTTAGTTAGTTACATTAGTTACTTATATTTGTTAGTGCATAACAAAATTACACAAATTAGCTTATGAGATGTTATTTCATGGAACCCATACTGTCAGCCAAACTTTGTATTTGGATGTGTTATGCATGTTTAGGAGAATCCAGGGAAAGATACCAGTCAAAAAACTAAGCTAGAAATCACAACTAGGGTATTATTCCTTCTCACGTCCCCAAATCCCTTTGTTGAATGAATTAGTGGTGTGCATTGCATCCTACAGTCCCAAGGGAATTGACTGACATAGTTGCCAACACGCTCTCACTATATTTGAAAAATCATGGCAATTGAGTGAAGTCCCTGGTGAATGGAAAAAAGGTAACATCGCATCCATTTTTAAGAAGGGTAAAAGGGACAACCCAGGAAACTCCTGACCTGTCAGCCTCACCTCTGTGCTGGGAAAGACCCTGCAGCAGATCCTCCACAAAGCTACACCTAGGCACATGTAAAAGAGGAAGACGATATGGGAGAATCAGCATGGCTTCACCAGGTGCAGGTTCTGCCTAACAAATCCTGTCACTTTTTACAATAGTGTAACTGTGACAGCACAAAGGAAGAGCCACTGACATAATCTATCTACACTTTACTAAGGCCCTTGACACAGCCCCCCATAACATCTTCCTCTTCAAACTGGAAAATACAGATTTGATGGGTGAACTGTTAGACGGACAAGGAACTGATTATAAGACCACCCACAGAGTGGTGGTCAATGGCTCAATGTTGACAAGCCCAAGGGACAGGATGCCATTCATAGAGGCCCTAGACAGGTAAAAAGTAGACCCAGAAGAATCACATGAGGTTCAACAAATTCGAGACCAAGGTCTTATCACAACCCACATCATCAGTACAAGCTGGGGCCCTGCTGCAAGGGACCTGGGGATACCAGTGGATGGGAAACTGGTCATGAGCCAACAATGTCCCTCATAGCCCAGAAAGTCAACCATATCTAGGGCTGCATCAAAAGAAGCACAGCAAGAAGGGTGAGGGAGGTGATCCTGCCCCACTGCTCTGTGCTGGGGAGAGCTCACCTGCAGTACTGTATCCAGATGTGGACCTGTTAGAGTACATCCAGAAGAGGGCCACAAAAGTGATCCAAGGGATGGAACACCTCTCCTATGAGGACAAGCTAAGGGAGAAGAGAAGGCTCTAGGGAGACTGAGAGCGGCCTTTCAGTATCTAAAGGGGAGCTACAGGAGGAAAGAAGGGTATAAACTCCTTTGTAGAGTCTGCTGTAAAAGGACAAGCGGAAATAGTTTCAAACTAAAAGAGAAGAGATTTAGATGGGATATAAAGAATAGTTTTTTTGCCAGTAAGGGTGGTGAGGCACTGGAACAGGTTGTCCAAGAAGGTGGTGGAAACCCCATCCTTGGACACATTCAAGGTCAGGGTAGATAAGGCTCTAAGCAACCTGATCGAGCTGCAGGTGTCCTGTACGCTGCAGGGCAGTTGGGCTATATGACCTTAAAGAACCCCTTCCGACTCAATCAATTCTATGATTCTAAGACTGAATAACAGCCTTTTTATGATACTGGCATATTATTGATTATCACTAGATGGTGCTATTATTCACAATCTGCAAAAGCATAAATAACTAAACGTAAAGGTAGATACACCTTGGAGAAATTCTGGTTGCCAGTTTAGTGTTTTCTTACAAAAGCTCATAATTATTGTTCAGTTCAGCATCTCCCAGGTGAAATAATTTCAAAGTGCAGAAATAATTCCTCCCCCAAAAATATGTAAACAAATCAAGAATCACATAACACCAAATCAGTCAAGCACTACCTCCCTCACAATGGCCTTCTTCAAGCCATTCCAAGTCTTCGTATCACACCTACTTAATAATCTGAGTGTACAGACAGAAAATATCTTGAAGGAGGGCTCAGTGAATTTGTGCTGGTTTTATTTGTGAGTTTATAACACTAGGACAATTACTTTGAGAAAGTAACTTTAAAAAGTAATATTCCATAAGGACTTAAGGAAGAAACAGTCATAATCCTTTAAAAAGAAAACAAAAATATGTCTACATATATTTTATATCATATTATGAATATTTGGTAGCAAAACTGCATATTACTATTGAATACACATGTAGTGAAATAATAATAAAAAAAGAGTTAAAAAAATAGTTACATGAAATCTCAGTTTCTTCCAGCTCAATTTGTCGAAGGCCAGGGCTGGGAGCAAATGGAGATCTAAGAAGTCTTCTTACCAATCTTCTAACCAATTTAAATTGAATTTTAAAATATTCTAAAACATTAATTTTTCTAAACTTCTTGTTATTGTTTCTTCTTTTCTTCCTCTTTTGTGCGTGTGTCGGTTTCTCAGTCTGCAATATTAGCTCTTCTAAAATATGCATCCTTGAACAACATTGGATCTTGGAAATCTACCTCAGTTTTGCAGTTTCTGCCCATTTTCACTGCAATATTTTGAAATCAACAGAACAGTACAAGTCTGATCCAACCATTTTTCACTGACTGCATCATTCTTCTTTAAAGGCTCTGATTCAGCTTTGACACTTCCTACATTCTCAGATCACCAACATCACGTTAGTAAAAGATTTCTGAATTCACAACACAGTCTGTAGCTACAGAAAGGACTTGACTTTAGAAACTTTTATCAATCCCTGACAGCATATATCTTCCAAAGTCTTAGAATTAACGTTTTTCTTCTTCTATACCTAGAGCAACAGTGAGAAGCAATATAAATCGAGTGCAAGGACCATGTATGCCTCTTTTTCTGCACAGGCAAGAACAGTACAAAGGGTATGATAATTAAGCCTGAGGAGACAGTTATCTTTGTGGCATTTTTTCAGTCCATGAACAAATGAAGCACTGAAATTCACTGCCTGAGAACAATGGTGCCGGGCTCTGTACCACCCTCATGGGTCATTCAGTTGTTTGCTTCCAGTCCTGATTTGCATAAAAGGCCTGGAAAAGTTGCAGAGATTGACAATTAGCAACAAATTGATACAGGCTGCTAATTGCTCAAGCAAAAGCTAAAGATGCATTGGCCCGTTCAAATTAGGCTTGAATTCAGGCCTTCTGGATTCCTGCATCATCAGGCTCTGAAGAATTAAACTCTGGCACAGTTCAACAGTTGCTGGGTCATGGGATAAAAATAGAGGCAGTGACTGACTGGACCACATTTTAGCACAGACTCAGCTGAAACTGAAAAGGGTGGGAACGTTCTCTTCCTCTTACGAAAAACAAAAACATTTTCTTCTCAAGTGTTCTAGACTATAGCATGGCAATTAAGTACACCTAAAATAATAGCCAAACTAAATCTTTCCTCTACACCCTACTGCTGCTCTCAACCCAAATCTTTTTTAAAGGATGTGAAATAGTCCTTATTCTATGTTTTTCTGCTGGTGTGTTCCAGCAAGAACAAGCAACAAAATGTATTTCAATGACTGGATGAACCACGTTAGGTGGACATGCTGACTAGTCACAGTTTTTCCTCTACAAACTGCAAGGGCAGTTACTTATTGCCCCAGTCCTACACAGTACCTTTTCCTTGTCTGTCATTAAACCGAAACGTTTCTTCTAGATTTCCACCAGCTGATAATGAGCAAGCCCTCAGGTGAGCTGTGTGTGATAGAGTACTGACAGCTTCCTAAGACTTCAGGATTTTTAGTAATCCACAGACTGCGGGATTGAGTTTAACATCTGGAGAAAACCATCAGTTTACGTGTGACGGAAATGCTGTTGTAACAGGTTTCTTAGTGATTTCTAGTCCCTTTGGAATTGTAGCACTGTCGCCTACCTTAATGGGAGAGGAAAGGTTATGCTACAAAACTCTGTTTTTGTAATTTTGTAGTGCTACAGAAAGCAACGTTTTCTCCTAGGGATTCATATAATCTCATATTAAACCTATACATCACTTAAAGCAAAACCTACATGTTGGTTTAATGTGATTTAAAAAACTCCACAAACTTTCAAATTTTTCTAGTTTTACACTTGCAACATGCTCTCGGGCCAGATGATCTTAACATGCACGTTTCACTGTGAGTATTCCATTTGGCTCCTTCAAGCCTTTTGTACCTCTATTTTCTCCATCATTTAACAGATTTAGTAACATCTAAACTTTAATCTCCAATACAATTCCAGCTGCGTATGAACAGTCAAGAAAATATTCACATGACTGCTTTGCTTGGAGAAAGCTAAGGAATATTTAAGGTGAAGTCCTAGAAGCAGGCCCCAGTCC
The DNA here is from genome assembly GCF_019238085.1 of Lagopus leucura. Classification (NCBI taxonomy): domain Eukaryota; kingdom Metazoa; phylum Chordata; class Aves; order Galliformes; family Phasianidae; genus Lagopus; species Lagopus leucura. The sequence goes on along the minus strand of NW_024962264.1, from coordinate 34,583,441 downwards.
CATCCTTCATCTAATAATGCTTACTGTGAACATGCCTATCAAATCTGCTGCGACTGTCTATTCTGAAACATGCCTTCCACCTCTCGACCCTCCTCTTCTACTCTCTTATTTTTAATGTGGAATGCTTTGCTGTAGCCCTGTGTTGTCGGTCACAGATCATTTCTTTCAAAAAATATCTATACAGTACATGTAAGAACACTGTAGTTGGGGGCAGGTGAAGGTTGGACTTGGTCTTACATTTCTTCTCACAAAAGACAGTAATCTCTGGCAGCAAGGATTCTTCATTCAGGCAGAGAGAGCATAAAATTTACTTCAACGTGCAGCTTTCTAGTTCTTTCCATGCAGAAAGAAAATAACTGAAAAGCAATTCCCCCCTGATACTGTGACATGAATACACTCTTGCTGAAGTGTTTCCTTTAGATTACTTATTAGGCTTAAGTTAATATGAAAAAGGTAAGTTTCAGGACAAAATAATAAAAAAAAAAAGAGAAAAGGAAACTGGACACCAATTCTAACACTGAATTTAATTTATGAAGGCATTGACCTATGACATCTGATGAAAATCTATACAATCCTTAAAAAGTGTGCTTCCCAGGGAAACTTGAGAAGATACTAGCAGTTCCTGTAGCGGGCCCTCTCCCTCAAAAATATATTAATAATGAAGATGTCAACAAAGTTATAACTCTTCTAGGGCAATCTGAGTTGATTTTCTTTTATACTAAAGACAGCACTGTACATTTCTACAATTCTATTTAATAGCTTAGAATGCCATTCTTCATCTTCAGTTGACTTTTAAATGATTTCTTTTATGACCAGCATGCTGAAATTTATACCTGACTGTAAAGGTTTCTTAAAGAGCATGAAACAGCACCATGAGAAAGTAATCACATCACTCCAATTTCTAATGCATAAAGTAACATGAATTATAAAGAAGTACTTGCTCAAGAAACAAATCCAAAAATACAGAACTGATCCACACAAATACCTTTCTAGCTAGGTCTTCACATGTCTCCTAGCCTCTACTGCCCTTATTAGATGATTTGAATTCAGAAAAGTGCTGCAGTTTAGGGCTGACTTTACCATTACAAAGGTTTCCTGACACTCCTAGAAATCCTTCATGAATAACATACTCATGTTGTCAGATATTCCTTTAGATTCTTTTATATTTTCTTTCACTACTAAGCATCCATATGAGAAGATACAGTGATTTCCATTTCCTGTTCTGCTTGCTTCTCATCTTTTTAAGCTGCTATTCGACCTTTGTTGGGAGTTGGAGCCCTTTCTGTACATCTGAAGGAAATACGCCAAGGAGGATTTTGCCTTAGAAACTGCCAACCCCTTAATTTCTCATGTATTCACAAGAAGTGCCTCTAAACTCTGTACAAAGAATAGCTTTTTCCATTGTTTTCTTCTGTCAAAAAGGCTGCTCTTGGTCTCAAAACTAAGTTGTAAACATCTGGCAGTTTTGGATTTATACAAACTAAAGTTACTTGGAGGTTCCATATTCCATATGGCTGTAACAATGCAGCTGAGTTAGATTGACCATCTAACAGTTGAAAAATATGCAAGGTATCTTGCAAAGAATTTGGACCAACAGGCACCTCACAAAATAAGAAGGAATGCTGTTGTCCTAAACTAATATAACCACAGATCTATGAAAAAGCTTTCTACAACTACATTAGGGTGAAATAGCAAGTAGGTATTTTATAGCCACACGTTAATCTTTTTGAATGGGGTGCATTAGAAAATTAAATCCTTAGGGTTTACATGCTTATATTTTTCAGATGTTTGATAAAAATGAGATTATCCTGCTTGTCCTGTTGTCATATTCTTGTTTCTTTCATTGCTATGTTCAGAAAATTCTTTAAAACTCAACCTAACATCCGGGCAAGATTTGAAAATCTTTATTTTAAATCTTTTAAATCTTTTAAATTTAAATCTTTATTTTAATCCAACAGCATTTTTCAATTATCTTTCTTAATTGTTACTTCTATTATTTATAGGTTTGGAAGAGGTAAAATGACAGAAGCTTATCATGACTTAAAGTTGTAGCATTTACTTCCATAACACCACATAGGATAGGCCACATCCATAACTCTGTCACAAAAGTCTTTAAAAGGTGATAAAGAAGAACTGGAGAATTCCTCAGTATTATCATGCTCTTATTGCAGATTTGAGATCTTTAAGACTTTAAAATATGAAGGTTCAGTAGCAGTAAAATCCCGAGTTAATCTAAATTGATTAAGCAAATTAAGCAAAATTTTGCCCTAGGTTTTGTCTTCACTAATCAGCTTTAATGCTTCTGGAAGTTTACTAAAGTTGCAATGCACAGGAACTATGATGTCTTTAAAAAAAAAAAAAAAAAAAAAAATCAAAGCTTTTCACATGTGCTCTTCCATTATAATAAGATGTAAAGTACACTTTCATACACAGTTCCTTGTCTTTTGGTGGTGGAGATGTGCCCACATATCTGCTACGTGTGACAGTCTCATTGGTAGACCACAGTCAACTTCATTTGTGAGCCATGCATCACTTAATGAAAATACAAACAATAGCAGCAAAAGTTGTCTTTCACATTTAGTAGCATGCTTTGATAATGTGTTTGATAATAAAAATAGTGAGATGCATCTGTGAGTTAGCAAGCATATCTTCAAGTTAGAACAGATTTTGGCCAAAGATCATCAAAGCACTTCAGATTGGGATGAGATGCCATATTGTGTTTGGGTTAGTAAATAATAACAGTATTTCAGAGAAAATAATTAAATGAAATAATAAAGAACGTATGCCAAAGATCTGCTTGAAACAATACTCAGTTTCATTTATTACTCCAGAATTGTTAAAAATGGCAGTATTAAAAAACTGTTTTCCAATCTATGCACCTTTTGGATTTCCTCAAAAATTCAGTCTTTACTGTTTGTTAATAATGCAACCATTGAAATTCAAGAATGCTCTCCTACTGTTTTTGATTATTTTAACAACACGGATGCATTCTACTATAGCTCCTGTGGGAATACAAATCTGTGCAACAAAGAATATCATTGTCTCCAGCTCTCTAAAAATCTCTAATATCAGGTTCAGAGTTAAATGGATAGCAAAACAAATTAAAGCATCTCTACTTCTGCATCTGAATGTAAAAACAATTTTTCTCTCTTCAGCCCCTACCATTTTTATAATTTCATTCTAATTTCCCATCTAGGTGGCACATCCAATGAAATATTTTAATTTTTATACAGTAAATCTGCTTTACACAATTAAAATTAATATCCTGAAAAGAAAAACATATCTGTTGTGGTCATATAACTTAAAGAAAATGGCAATAATAAAAACACTGTGAAATAATCATGGCTATCTTGCCAACTTATAAAAAAAAAAAAAATCAAGCAAGTCCCAGAATGTGCACCTTTTTTTATAATGGTATTAGCTACTGAAGTCTTGTTCTTAACTGATTTACTGCCTAAGTTAAAACTAGAATAGCCTCAAGTTCAAATGATTCCATCCAGAAAAAAAAAAAAAGGGGGAAAAAAGAAAAAAAAGAGAAAAAATCCACCAATCAAACGATTCCAAGGTTTTAATGCTTGAATTATTTTACATGTGATATTGCAAAAATTTTTACTAACTAGTTGTAGACTAATAGAAGAAGCTTGGAAGGACCACAGTCAGTTTGAAAACATAATACACCTTCACGGCACCTCAAAAGCAATTACAGTTTCTATGGACAGAAACTGGGGAGATGTACAACAAGCTACTATTAAAGAAAAAACAACCAACAGTGGTTTTCAGAGTTTACACCAATTGTCACAGTGATATAAAGTTGTTCTCCCACATTCTAGAAGAATCCCAGAATACTTCAGCATTCAAAGGGCATGTTGATTTTTGGAAATCTTACAGCACTTTAACAGAACTTGCTGTGTTAGCTTACTTATACAATTACACACTCTTGAATCATTTTCTTTCCACTAACAATATTATTATATTGTGGATAATACTGTACATGAATATTAGATACTTCTTTGTTAAACTCGCTCATTTAAAACATTAAGATGAAATCAAACAATTTCCAGGCTGTTTCTTATGCATTTCTGCTGAACTAGATGCTCCTTTGACATGTCATGTGTAATTTCAACATCATCCCTGTGTGTGACTGTATATACAGATGCTTTAGGCTAACATTAAACAACGTTCTATAGTTATGAGTGTTTTTATAATCCAAATAGAGTAGGTAGTGTTTTTATAACTATCAATTCTTGGGTTATGGAGAATGTCTTCAAATAGAACTGGAGAGAGGTTTATCATTACAAACAGGTCTCATTCCCTTAAAAGGAAGTTGTTTCTTTTTTCCTCTGCTTCTTTGGAGATCTGGCTACAAACTAGGAATGGTTATTGTATGACTCATTTGAGAAGAATAGCTACAGTGTAAAAAGTTCAGAAAGGATTTTCATAAAATCAAACCCAATTATTTTCTGCTTTGGGCATGATAAGGATAGTTTTAAAGTGCAAAATACCAGATTTTTCAGAACGATATAAATCAAGATAATACAGTAGTGTTCTAAAGGGAGAGGGAAAGAAGTCAGGAAAAAACATCCCTCCTAAACATCCCCTTCTACACATGAGACAGAAGTCTCCTATACGCAGACTTTACACATTGTTTATTCTGGTTTGGCCTGAAAGTGAGCTCCTTCACCCACTGATGCAAATCACTGACTGCCAAAAACACACAGCGATCACAGGACTCACTCAGCTATGCACAGATAATACTACTTTTCTACTGCACCCCTCCTCCTTCAGCTTCTTGGAACCTCCTCAAAACCCCACTCTAAGCCCAGCTGTATTCACAGTAATAAAATTATTTAAAATGAAAGTGCTTTCATGACAAACTGCTATTGTGAGGACATTAGTGACTGCAAATGCTACAAGTAAAAATGATTTTAACTCCTTTTATTGTTCTCCCGATGGCGTAAAGGATATAACAAAGCTAGGACAGAAAAAAGCCCTTTTCATCTTAAGTGTCCATTATCATTTATGATTTGGCAACTGAAATGTTTGGCAGAGCATAAGGCATGAAAAAGGTAGCCTCATACCTCACAGTATTTGCTCGCCGTGCCATTCTAAGCAGAGGCTGATCAGAAAGTAGATGGCAGCATTCAAGCAATTGTTGTATCCTTTCATCACAAGCCCCATCTTGGATTTCACATATTGCTGCTCTAGTCACACAGTGCCATGAACTATACAAGTCTGGTGTGTAGCTCACTCTTAAATAACATTCATCTAAACCCCAAATGAGAAAAGCTGGATAGTCTATTTACTGTATGATAGTTAAAGATCTGCTGAACAGTCTGTAATAGTTTTTGTACAACTCAGGTTTGTCTACTTGAAGTGTTCAATAGAATGGCAACCATGCTAATATTACACGTGCCCATAAAATTCTGTTGAAACCATTTAGAGGGGAATGCAATATACCATTTTGCCTTAAAGCTATAATCCATCCTGAAGGAATAAAATTGAGACACTTCTCACTCTGCAGTCCCAAGAATATTCTGCATTAATAAATCACAGCCATTTCACTCTAAGCAGTGACAAGAATCACAAATTTGACTGTTAGCCCTTAGTGCACCTATATTTCTGAGTTCCCTTAAGTATCAAAGAATTGTTACTTGAGTTCACTTTGAAGTAAAAGTCCATGTACATATAGGCCACTTAATTAATGTGTTTAATTAAAATGCCAATGGGATTTCTTCAACCTCTCCTGCTTTTAGCATTATGAAACTTTTTTTTTTTTTACTGTTCCTTCTAAGACTGAGACTGAATTTAACAAAAAGCGACTGTGTGATTTCAATGGGAGTTTCACATTTCAAAAGCAAAAACAGTATTTTGGCAAGACTGTCCATTTACTTAAATTTCTTTTCCAAGGAAGTTTACAGGAAAACATGGAACATGTCACATTGTCATGACACTGCTTGCACTTGAATCTTCTTTCAAATACATATAAGGACTGTGGTCTAAATACTAGATTTTAAAAGAAGAAATGGCTTTAAAGCCTTCCTCACCTCCCTTCCACCCTGCTGATGCTTGATCAGCTGAGAACATCTTGGCCCATACAAGATGCATGTATCACAAGTATGTATTTCTTGGAGAATCTAAGAGTTTTGCATAACTTCAGACTGCTCTGTTCTTTACAGTGTAGCTCAGGAAGATGACAGATATGCACTGTGCTGTTTCATGAAGTACCTTTATGATAAGAGACCTAAAGTTGCAGCCATAATTCACCATTGCATAGGAGGAAACCGAATGCAGCCAGTTGTACCTAGAGAGAATCTTAGAATTTGGGTAGTTTTAATATACTTTCAGAAAACATATTTGCAGGCTTCATGGTGAGAAACAAATGCAGGGGCGAAACTGTTACTGTCCCTCAGCGCTGTTCAGTGTTGGGTCTGCATGGCTGGTAGCTGTGAGGGGACAGTACGGGGTCTGCCGCTGTGAATGGGAGACCAGGTGGGACAGGAGACTCCCCTCACATCTATCCAGCACTCTACCTGATAGCAATGGGAGTGATGTTGCAAAAGACTGCAAAATAGAGCCTGTACTTCTTTAAAGGAATGTCCTGGACCTGGTTGCCAAGGAGCTGAGGGAGGTAGAAGGCTGGCAGGAGGCAGGAAAGAGGGAAATAATTCAGTTGAATTCAATTAGATTACATCAGCAGAAATAAGTAAACAAGTAAAATAAACAGGCTCCCCAAAGCAGAAGCGGCTATGACCACAGAAATCAGTCTTGAAAGACTTGTTTTGCAGTATATGGAGTTACCAGTGCTGTGTAACATGAGCCACTACATCACACATCTGCAGTGCCTTCAGGACATGATTACATCTAAGACTGCACATGTGGCATTGGCCCACCTCAGTTCATTTGATGCTGGTAAAGGAAAACAGAAACAACAGTATGAGAGTATAGAACTGTGAGCACACCGTTGCTTCCCTGCTCTACAGAGGACTCCTGTGAACACCCATAATGGATGCTCAAGAGGAATGCTTTTGGATTTTCAAAATATCCCATCCAAACTACTGGTCAGGAAATAACCTTAATCAAGCAGATATAAAGCAACAGTCTACTAATATCTTCAGATACACTAGATCATTTTTCCACTGAGTGGTAACTAATTGATTTAATGAGAGTGATTTTCATACTTAAAAGGAAGCATCCTGAGCATTTCCTGAAGCCTGTAGATTAAATTTGTTCAGGAATGATTTAGGCATTCATCAGCAAGCAATTATCTGCTTTTTGTTTATAACAGGCGCAGCACTAATACGAAAGCCAGAAATTCAGGAGGAGGCTGGGTGCAATTACAAAGTATCACCTGTAATAGTGACAAGTGGGGTTTTTTTGAACCTGTAAGAGTGTATTTACAGACTGCTAGAACATTTTTGTTTGACAGTAGATTTTGTAGATGTGTTTGACTGAAAAAAAATCACAGAACTAAGACATAGAAACTTGCAATTTGAAAGTGAAGTCCTGCTCCCTTCCCGTGCTACATCTTAGTATTCTAATATAGAAATGTTCCTGACTTCTTCTGAGCATTATTTTGCATCCTCAGCTCCCAGAACCATGAAATTGCACACAGCAACAATAAAACTCCAATTCAGTATATTTTGAGGTCTAAATGTTCCTCTTTGAAAAAAAAGAACAATCCCTTAGAAGGTATCCCAGAAATACTGGTGAGAATACTTTTGTTCAAATTAATACACACAAATGTGCTCCCTATGGAAGAAAATTTCCACACTCACAATCCAAAAAATGGGTTTTTTTTTTTTTTTTTTTTTTTTGGCAATCAGAAATAGAAACTGAAAATGCTTGCAAGATTTTTTTTTTTTTTTTAAAGTAATGCCTTTTTTGGTTATGGATCAGCATTGCTGACAAATACCCGATTCTTGCCAGCAGCTGAAATGTGAAATAGCAAGCTAGTCCTAGTCCATTTCAGATAGACCACAGGCAAATATGGCCACATTGATAAAACAGCATTTTAAAATTAAAATTGCAATGAACAGCATGACACAGAACAGCCTGATGCACAGAACAAGAGTGGCAGTATGTGTTAGTAAGCTAAGTGTCCTAAGCCGTGTACTTGAAAAGAACATCCATGGAATCCAATACAAAATGTCAGAAATATATTATTCAAAACTTCTCCCTTGATCCACTTCAGACTTCTGCAGCATGGGTGAGATTGCTGAAAAACTTGGCAGCCATGAATTTTCAGGGTACTGTTCCAGTAAATTCTTTCTAGATACGTGTTTAGCTTTTCTATTAACGTAATCAGGGGAGTGATTACTATCAATGGAATTATGCCAAAAGCTTACAGTGGAAGCCTTCATTCCAGTGACCATTGCAGGAGACAGAAAGAATCGATGAAGGGTAGGGATGACTTGAGAGTCCACACAGAATAGTTCCATTTAGTATTACAAACCAGAATCTAAGCTTAGACATCCAATACAGCTCATTTTGTACATATTTATGACTTCAGATTTCCACTTTCTACTGTTTTATCTTCAAACCTGACTTCCATCACATCTGAAATACTAAGTGGATCAGCTCCGAACAGACCTAGTCAGAAACTCATCTAATCTTTCACCTTTCCACCATCCCTCCCCAGACTCTTAACATCTGCAAAGTGCTGCTCCAGCTTCCTCTGGCATACAGAAAGACATGAAATTGCAACTGCTGTCTGTGAACAATCCACTTCTAAATAGTCTTTGTCCAAAAAAAAAAAAAAAAAAAAAAAATCTTTCTTCAAATACTTTGCATTGTTTAACGTGTTTGCATGTATAAAGGCACTGGAAAGCTACATTATGGCAGTTCCATCTGAGATTGTGAGGATTATCAAACACTGAAGATCAATTTCAGTTTTTTAACTGAATGTGTATGCTACACACACTGTATGCACAAAAAGATATAAATGATAATGACAGTAGATTAAACTTGGTTCACAAGCCTTCAGAGACAGTCAGTATGACATTCCTTTTCATTTATGCAGCTGAATAAGTTTACATCAGCCAGTGAGGGGAGAGGTCTAAGAAACTGTTTGGACTACATACTACAAACACATCTGTATAGTTGAGACAGCTTTGAATATCCATTAAAAAAAAACAAAAACAAAAACTTAAAGGTTTCCAAAAGAATCTTAATATTATTTCTCTCCCTCAAGCCAAAAGAACACCCAAACCAAAACAGCTTCAGAAGTCATGTAAGTACTTCTATATCTTAATACATAAACTGCTTAAACAGTCAAGTCACACAATAGAACTTTATGCACATAAAAAATGGAAAAGGATTAGTTTACATATTATGCATTCAAATAACTATCAGCCAAATACACCTTCAAAAACACTGATATACTAAACAGAATAAACACTGCTAATTCCAAACAAAAATTACTTATAACACTTAGCAAATAGAAATATCCAGTTATGGTATGTTTCAGTATTTAACCATGCTTGGCAGGGAGAAGTAAAAACAAAAATATATTCTGGCAATCTACAGCACATTGGATTGAACAGCATTAACCAATGTACTCATCTTGTCCTATTTAGGAAATGTTTTTGTTTAGATTGCTTTGTTTGCATTCAGTACGCAACTGCAAGCTGACACAAAATGACAGAAAGCTTTATTCCCTGCACAGTATTAGAGTGCAGTCACAGATATGCCACTTCGTTGTTTGACCATAATAAGGATTGCAAAAGGTCTGCTAGACTAGAAAGAAAGCAGTGTGTTGGCAGCTACTTTTCAGACAGAATTTGCTACTACTACTGATTTAGTACACTTGCACATGAAATAGTAAGGCACTTACTGCAGAGTATGTATGTATGTCTGTCTTAATGTAGAGTGTATCAAATTCTCATACATTATGAATGTTCTAAGCATACAATTTCAATAGGCTGGATTGTATTCAGCGCTCTGGGAAAAAAAAAAAAAAAAAATATAATTCCTCCTTTGCAAGTAAAGAGCCCCTTCTGGAGTGTTTTATTTGCTTGTACTCAGAACACTTTGCTACTCAGCCTTAGTCAGGACTGTGACATCTCACAACATAAAGTAACTGGTTTTCATATGCCTGAAGCACACACAAAAGTGAAAACAGAGTTTGGACAAGGTGACATCAGCACTGACAGCATCATTCCAAACAAGGAACCAACAAGGAACCAGGCAGGGCTGGGATTTCCTCACTGCTATGCATGGTAGCTCCCGTAGAATGATAAATAAGCGGAAGTATTAGGAAGAAGCACGTCAGTTTCCTTCTATTTTCTCTCCGTTACACATCACATAGTAATAAATATGTTTTATTTTGAGATCTGGATTCTAAGGAACCCAAACATATAGCTACCATTCAGCCTAATCTAGCTCCTTTGCTTTCCCCCTCTGAGCCAGATTTATTAGCCTAAGCTTGGTGTTACGGCTGCAGGCAGCAAAGGCAAGAGGACACTGCAGCAGACTTTGGGAGCAGTATGAAGTAAATACCGTAGAGGCTAAATCTTGCCTTTTTTTTTTTTTTTTTTTTCCCCAAGTATGGCTTGGCTAGAGAACTACTGGGAGTCATTACTGTATAATATGTTAGATATACTTGAACAAGTTAATTTTTTTGTTTTCTTGGACAATGAAGTGATCTTCCTTCTTTAAGGTATGATGACTACTGTAAAATACAAATTGAGATATTTTGTTGACACGTGGGTTTTCTTTCATTTCTTTCTGGTTTTATTTGGTTTGGTTGTTATGCTTGGTTTCTAACAAAGCATAACTTTCCATCCACATTCATGTCAGCAATGGCTTTATTTGAAACAGCAATTCTTCTCAAGGTGCCTCGCAGGGTGATGACCCTTAATTCCAGACATCCCAGCTTTGATTAAAGCCACATGAAACAAGTTCATTTTTGTAACTCTGTACTAGTATATTGTCTGCTCTCCTTAAGCACACAAAAAGCCTTTTCTAAGACTACATTAATCCATCTTTATGTTGGTCACATTTTCTTGAACTCTGTCTCTCTGTCACAGTTCAAGCCCTGAACCAGGTACAGAATTGTCAAATTGAAGCAAGATCAAAAACAAGATCAAGAATTAAGTATGAAATATTACATATATTTTCCTTTTGTCGAACATTTTATATATATATATATATACATATATATGTATATACATATATGATGCATCTTATATGTGTCCTGCCTATAAGTAAATCAGAAAAATCCTATCACTTGCAGTAAGAATCTCAGTAAAGAAAGGAGTAGGGACTGTTAATTTTCTTTAGTTTAACTCATACACAAGACCACTCTACATAGGAGAATGCATGGTGTGAAGCTTTATCTGACTTGTGAGTTAAGCAAGAAGGAAATATTCAGTGTTGACTCTGAAGTTAAAGATTTTCCTCTGTACTCTCCCTCAACATCAAGTACGCCTGCTGTTAAGAACAACTATTGCAAAACAAAGCTTTCCTCCTGAATGAGGAGTGGTCGTTCTCCTTTTGAATCCAAGAACTAAATGACATTTTCCCATAAGCTGGATCTCCCACTCTCTTCTTCAGAAACAAACGGCCTTTTATTTTCCCTGTAGTTATAAGAGGGTGGCTACTCCTGCCCCCACCAGTCCCTCAAAAGTAGATGGTTAGGAGGGAGAAGAGGAAAACAGAAAGGAACAGATATTGCAAGAGCAAAATCATGAAGCTCTCTGGGGAAACTGGACAAGTCATTAAAAGAAAAAAAGAGAAGAAGGTAACACATGACTGTCACCACCAAATCTTTGAATGATTATTTTCAATAAAAAAATCCACTTCTAAATCGGTTTTGACTAATTACAGCATACAGAACAAAACCTCTAAATATATTAAGCACAGCCACAAAAATTATCTTGAACTCCCCTGCCCCTAAAGTTGTCAGACACACTCTTCTTTAAAGAAGATGTAGGCAGAAGACTCAATTGATAAAACACGGATCAAAATAGTTATTTTCTAGTTTGTTATCTGTCCATAAGCACAAGTGAGTTTTCTCAAGGTTATGAAGAAAAAACGACTCCCAAGGTTCAGTGCAAATTCCTCATATAAGAAGTCTAAACACAATGTTGCCAGTGTAAATTAGAATACAGCTTATACAATCTGTTGAAACCCTAGTAGTTCTAGATGCAGAAATACTTCTATACACTGAATCACAAGAGAGTAATACATAACGAATCCCAAAAATAAATTCAATCTTAATAATTTTCCATCACTATGAAGAGTGAGTTGCATTGAATGTATGTTCAGAATGTTGAATTCTGAATTTAAAAAATGTAAAAAAAAAAAAATAATAATAATTAAACAATTTAAAGCCAGTAATTCAATTCTTTTTAAAATTGTGGTTTCACTTTCTGTGGGAAACAATCTTTCCTGTGGATGGGACCACCTAAAGGAATGTCAAATAGCCGCAGTAGACTGCACTGCAAATAGTAGTCCAGATTTTTTCCCAAATAAGCACCTTCACTCAGTTTCAAATGAGCCTGAAATGACTGTTTTTTTTCCTTTATTTTCCAGGTAGAAACAAGTGAAATTTTAATTGAATTTTGCCAGGATTTTTGTTTTAATTCATTCAATTTCAATGTGAACCACCAGGAATGCAAATTGTTTACATAGGCATATATACAGAAGGCAAAACTAAGTTTTCATGGTCATACTTGAGACTTTGGAATGCGACCTGCAGAAGCTATGCATTAGAAAGTTCATATTTAAATAAGTATAGTATCTATTTCCCTTTTCTGAATACCCATACAAGATAGAGCTGCCATTTCAATTTCTTAAGCTTTAACATGAGTTGGAATTACAGAACAAGCATCTTTCCGCAGGTCCTACAGTAGCATCTGTAGAATATACATTCAACAATGTATGGGCATTAACTGTGAAAACATAAAATCAGAGCCTGGACAGTTATGCTGTTCACATATATGAGAGATTTTTTTTCCTCAAAAATTGTAGGGAATTTTGTTTTTCAGATTTTTTGAGGCTGACTTCAGCTCTTGTACACTTGTATTCTTGTATTGTACACTTTTCTATCTACCTTCTCAGTCAGAAGTGGCATATGATATGCTACAGTTGTCACAACCCAGCAACATGCTTCAGCACGTAATTTGTATAAATAGATGAACATTAATTAATGCAAAGGCTATCCGTTTAGAATTAGATTCACCCTGAAACACTTGGGTAAACCACAGCAAATATAACTATTAGACAGTACATAATTAGACATTCCTGTAAAATACTGAAACATAAAACAGAGCCAAAAGAAATTTAAAAGATTTGTATGGATTAAACTGCCACAAAACCGAGCATTTTCATATAATCATATGAGACCAAACAACTTAAAACAGGTGGTATTTCTTTTACCAGTCCAATAAGCACAGCATTTTAGTGTCTCAAGTATTTACGAAAGAATCGTAGCTTGAGTTCTAAACTTAATCTCTTAAATTGATTTCAAGTGTTAAACTCCTTCAAGTACTAGAGAAGGAACAGGATAGAATAGAAAGCACAGAACAGCTTCACAGAGACCACCAGGGAATTGTTGAGTCCTAGAGATAACAACTTCAAAAAAGTACGTTTCTATAGTAGAAATCCAAGGCAGTTCAGGTATAGACATGCTTTGTAATCCCAGCCACGAGAATTTAGAGAAATCTGGGAATTCCCAGATCTATTCATAAGATTTAGAAAGGGAGACGTGGAAAAAGTAAACTCAAAAGAATCATAATAGTTATTTTGCACAGACAGTTAATCAGAACGGCAGGTTTTCTCATTCATTATCATTCACCTTCAACATTTAAAGATGGATTCTTGTGAAGAACTCCATGCCATAGGAATATATTTCTTTAGCAGAGTGTGCAACTGAAAATGGCCACAAACTTTATCCCACTCTCAGGTTACAGTTCAAGAAATTATAATTTTAAGGTTACTTCCTCCTTTCCTCCTAAGCCCAGCCCTGACATCTAAATTCATCAGCCCACTGCAGTAGTTGTTCCTTTCACATGCCCCTCAGAACTTGCTATTCTGGCTTGCTATTCACATAGACAGGTCCCGAACACCAGGGTTTTGTCAGCTCCCTCGCAGTTTTATGTGCGTAAGCACCTACGGGAAAATCAATGACTTGGAAATGAAAATATGAGGTCAGAGGTGAATGAACATGCAGAACTGCAAAACTGCTCGGCTGGGAAATAATTGGGTTCTAAAACAAAAATTCATAATAGGGGTTGCATTCAGACCTTTCATTTACCAGTGAATAAGCACTGAAGCACTGACTGCACAGTCATTGCTAATATCCATGTAGGAAAAGCCACCTTTCTTTAGTTCATATAATACAATATCAAGGCCTAGGTCACCTTAGCCCTTTCTTCCTTTTACACTACGTTGGTTTCTTCACTATTACTTGTGGTAACTATAGTACCACAGAACAAGGACTGGAAACTTAAATCCTCACAAACTCGAAAGTGTAAGGTGTAAGCTATGTAAGCATCCTCTGTCTTGGGCATCTCACATAGGTCATCAGTTGTTGAAGAAAGTAGTCAAATAGCTCCGTACCTCCAGGCAGCAATGTTGCTGACCTTTATGGCATGGGAACCTCCATAAAGCCCTGCTTTTACCAGGGGTAGGAGACAGTAAACAGCCACTAACTATTGGGTCTCTAAAGCAAAAGAATTCTGACTCTACAGATATTTCAGCACAAACGTGCAAGTAGATTTCTCCAAGTTTGTGGCATTGTGTTTCTAGGGAGTTGTTGAAACCATGCCACTGAAAAAACATTTTGGGACAATATAGTAACATCTGTATTAAGGTATCTTCATGTGCTTATCTCAGGGAGGATTTGTTTTCTTTAATTCTATCCAGAATACTTCTCCAAAGTTCATTGCACGCTCCAATCTGAAACTGCTGCTGAGGATATAGCTCAGGACAGTCCCTTCAAAGGGACTGTCTAACTCACAGCACTGCTTTTTCTAAAGCTGAGTACCTGAACAGAGTTACACATGAAAATGTTCACTGCACGTAACATTAACTGCAGTTGTTTAAGCATTGAAAATTACTACAATGGAAGCTTACACAAAAGTTTGGAAAGAATTATTTACATATCTCTAATCCAAATGTGAAAACTACTGTACCCAAGGCAGATTCTGTTCCCTTTGCAGAAACTGCAAGCTTTCCTTACATTTCAAGGCTGATGGCTTTTATCTGATCTATCTGAAGAGAAAGAAACCATGCTAATGAAGTAACAATGAGTTTTGTGCACAATGTCATTAAGGATCCCCAGCTTGCTTTGCTTCTTGACATGACTTACTCCTCCTGCTGTTTAGCTTTAATGCACTGTGAGTAATCAGCCTCCCAAATAAACAAAGTCTCTACTGTGTGTGACACGGACAAGAGTTTCCCGCGGACCTGCTTTTTCTTGTACATTGTATTTTGTAAAGTGGGAAATTGAAAAAGTACTACTGATATCCAGTCAATACAATTTCCTACTGAAGGAAACTATTTCTGTTATTGGTTTGCACAATTGTTTCCTTTTTTTTTTTTTTTTTTTTAATTTTTTTATTCCCAGGGGGAAGTGAGGTAGGATATGTATAACAAACAGTAAGCCCCACTCTACTGAAACTCAGAATATGAGCTATGAACAATTTAGACTGGAATTATAACCAAGTTTTATAGCCTGCTTTGAAAGAATTGAGCTAGATTCAATTCTAAACAGGTTTGTTGGAACCATTTACTTTTTGGCAACAATTGAAATGATCAGAAATTGTGCTTGGGTGTTGAGCGTCTTTGCACTCTGCATTTTTCTACTCTTACTTGAGAGAGAAATTCTTCCTCATAGGTTTAAGCAGTTATAAGCAGTCAAAAATAAAGTCAATAAATCTCTTGATCATCAGAATAAGTCACTTATTTGAGGATAGGGAGATCTTGGCATGTTTTGTAATCACAAAACGACATAAGACAGGTAACACTGCTCAAGACATTCACTGTAACTATAGAATAAAATATCTGTTCACTACATAATCTGTCTGCCTTAAGAGCACATCACAAAAGGGGATATATGAGGTCAAAAAATGATCTGATGAAAAAATTACCTTCAAAATTCAATTAAAATAACAATCCAACCTGTTCAAACATCCAATACAGATGCTGTAAGTTCACCTAAGAGGTGGCACCTCTATTTTGTGGAGAAAGGAAGAACTGGAAAAGTGATCAGTTAAATCTGTTTTACTTGAAGATAAAATACAAAGAAATTCATATACAGGGCTGCTGTCCATGTGTGTAGAGATATGATTAGGAAAGCCAAGGTGCAGATGGAGCTGAACTTGGCGAGCGATGTGAAAGATAACAAGAAGGGGTTCTACAAGTACATAGGTAGGAGGAGACAGGCCAAGGAGAGTGCTCCCCCTCTGATGAAAGGTAATGGGGAACTGGATTCTTCAGACATAGAAAAAGCTGAGGCACTCAGTGAGTACCTTGCTTCAGTCTTCACGTATAGTCAGGCTTCCCATGTCTGTCAGGACCATGAGCCTCGGTGAATGGGTGGGGAGTGGTTTCTGTCCCACTGTAACAGTGGAACAAATCTGAGCCCTCCTCTTAAACTGAGACAGGGGAGGTTTAGGTTAGATGTTAGGATGAAGTTTTTTCACACAGAGCGATGGGACACTGGAACAGGCTGTCCAAGGAGTTGTGGATGCCCCATCCCTGGAGGCATTCAAGGCCAGGTTGGATGTGGCTCAGGGCAGCCTGGTCCATTGGTTGGAGATCCTGCACACAGCAGGGAGGTTGAAACTAGGTGATCACTGTGGTCCTTTTCAACCCAGAACATTCTATGATTCAATGATATTAATATCATCCTTCATTAAGAAAAAAAAAAAAAAGTATAGGCCATGAAGCACACGGAATTTAAATGACAAGTTTGTTTTAGGATAATGATCTCCAGAGACTTTCTGAAGATATCTTTGCTTGGCTATTATTCAGTAAGTGTGCAGTGAGATTTCAGGCCAACCTTTAGCTTTCCTAAATTTAGCCTGAACACAAAAAGGTGAAAAAAAACAACTGTTTTGTTACAGTGCTCATTCCTTTGTCTTTAAGAAAGATATACTGCTGACTCAACAAAAGTAACTAGAGATGCTTAAACTTAAAAGCAAGGGAAAGGCTAGATCCTACAAGCAGAATCTGAGTAAAGAGATATTTTCCTATTGATAGCTTACTGTAGTTGCCATCACATAGCTTTTGCTCATTACTGATCTTCCTGCCAGATCTGCATTTACAACACCTCTTTCTCAGGCTTTACTAAGAACAAACCCTAACATCTTATTTGATGATCTCATAATCTATAGAAATGACAGTGGAATGTATGCCAAAGTCTTCATCAATTTCTTCTAAACTAAACTTCCTCTAAGGACAAAAAGCTAATAGCCATTTCTTTATAACCAAGCAAATTCAATCCTCTTTTGAGTTCTCACAATTCTACTTAAAACTTACTAAAATTAGAATGTTGTCCTTTTAAATTAAACAAAACTCAGTAGCTTAGGCTGAGACAATGGCAGTGGCTTTCAGACCCACTCTTCCCAGTAGACTGCCTTAAGGGACATTTGTATGGGTTATAACTAACGCCTTGTTTGTTCTCATAGCTGGCTTGGGACAGCAGAGTTCCAAAAGAAATAGGAGAATAATTTGTTTATGTTAAGACACAGTTCTGCTCCAAGATGTCATTCCATTTCTGATCTCTTCCATAGATTTAGCCTACCCAGAACCAGATGTTCCTTTTTCAGAGTGATTGATATTAAGAAAATTTCATGATATCAGTGTTTAAGATTTCTCACTGCATCACATTTGAGCGTGGAAGCAGGCAAAAATGAAGTGCAGAGAACAAACACTGTCCCAGAAGAAAGTGGAATATTTTTCCAGTTTACAACCTGAAGAACTCATTCTCAGCTCTACTAAGCACAATACTGTAGCGCAGTATTGTCTTGAATTAGCAACCGAGAGTGGCTTAAACTTTCCATACGTCCTTTGAACACTAGTGAAATAATTTACAATTAAAAAACTCTTGGTACTTTGACATGATAGGTTTCTGAATAATAACTTACTCCATGTCTGATGATAGGGAGACTGCCTTCATGACTTTGCTCATGGTTTTTTGTTTCTGCAAGGCTAAAAAACGTGTATATTGCATCCTGGCTTGCATTAGGATGGGGAAAACCAACAACTAGCTGCCACGATCCTCATGCCTTCCTCTATTTCCATCAGAAATTAAGTATTAGTATTAGACTGTCTAAATAGTAAGCCAGCACTGCCATTATGACACAAGGCTTCTCAGGGCAGGTCTAGATACAGATGAATGGAGAGCAGTGCTAAGCAAAATAGTTACTTTTTTGAGTTACCCATACAAGGAAGTGTTGGTTCCCCCCCTCCCACACACACACCTTGCTGCATAATTACAATAACAACAAGACATTCTCAAAGGTTCTTTGTATGTATCTGCCTGCTGTTCCTTCAATATTTCAGTTTCAATGTTCACTCAGTGTAGGGCCTGCTCACTAGAGATGACTCAGTGCTGAAGCATTCTCCAAATGTGAGGCAAACTGGCACATCCAGGGGATTAGGCTGAGGTTAAAAATCACTCCAGACTCTCTGTATTAGATACGAATTTGGGTCAGGGAAAAAAAAACAAACCAACCAAACTCTTGTTCATTAAATCATTCTGCCACTTAGTTCATATTAGCTGTACTTTAAAAGGTAATTACAATCCCAAGAACATGGAGAGTTCTGAGGTCAATTAACTTATCTGGCAAAAATGTACTGATACAGACACTGGGAACTATATGATTCTAACTTTTCATAACCAGACTTTGCTATAGTCATCCACAGGTTTACTAAAGCATACATATTTGTAAGTTGGCTGCAGGATCCCCACTAGCATAGAATATAGCTTCCTGCATTGCCCCAAATGGGATGGGAGAAAATCATACTGTACACTCTCCTTTGGCTGCTGCCTTCTCACATAAAATCAGTGTGGATCTTATGAACTCCAAAGAGCTCCATGCTACTTTATTACAGAGAAGAATGCATATACTTATTTTTATGCTTATTTTCTCCAACACAGAAAATAACTGCTTTGGCTGTTATTTTCAAGGATTTTATATTTTATATATTTTTTTATTTATTATTTTATATTAAAGGCACTCTTCCTCTCCCAAAAAAAGCAAAAAAACAAAACAAAACAAAAACAACCAACAACAACAAAAAAAACACCAATAAATTAGTAAAAAAAAAAAAAAAAAAAAAAAAACAAAAAGATGAAATGGAGCTATATTTAGAGTTCAAGATCTGTTTATGTTTCTATGGTTCTGTATGGCCTACTCTGTAACTGTGGCAACTACAGATTTGATAAAGTCTGCAGACTTGCCCCCTCTTTCCAGTCAAGTTATTTAGGTAAGCACTGAGGTGCAAGCAGACCCACATATCAAGGGATTCCTTGCATCATAGTGCACTAATTTCCTGCAAAATCACACCATATCTACCAACTTAGACTTTTACTCCATCAAAATCGTAGGTGCCATGAACTGTGGCTAGTCAAAGTCAAGACTGGCTTGAGAACCACCAAACACCAGTCTCTAGCCCTAAGGATTAAATAATCTTAGCCTATTCTTGACAGAAATTTGCTTAAAAACCCTCCATTGGAGATCCCAGGACTCATAGGTTAACTAAGCTTCTCTTTATCATCAGAAATATTTAAGATTCAAATTTTATTTGCTGTAAAGTTGATTTCTTACTCTTTCTTAGCCTACATATGAGAACAAACAACTGTTTTTTTCAAGTTCTCTGCCGTGAAGAGGTTAAATTCTACACCCCCTCCATCTTTTTTTTTTTTTTTTTTTTTTTTTAAAAAGGAAAAAACTCTAAACTGAATGCTAAATTCCTCCAAAACTTCCTCATAGGTCATGTTTCTAAATTCTTTTAGCATATTTACTGGCCTACTTTGCCAGTAAGTACAAATCTGCAATTTGCCCACATCTTTCTGACCTTGACAGAGTACTCATAGTGCCAAATGAACACAAATAATTGCCTCCTGTGTTCTACAGATAGAGCTATCCTATTAGTACAGCCCAGGATCATGTTTCCCTCTTTAAGAAATCAAAACACAACCCAGGAACCACAAGAAACACTACTCCCAGAACCCCAGATCTTCCCTTCTTTTAGAAACATTAAACATCCTCCAGCAACTTTGCAGCTGAGATCCTGTGTCAGCAAGATACTTATTGTCTTTATGAATGCAACTTCTCTTTCTCACATGGACACGTTTGCGTTATTCTAATGAATTATATTATTTCACCTTGTCTTCCATTTTCCAATTCATCTTAAATGTTGCTTTTTCATAATGTTAGCAGCCACACCCACTTGGTTATCATTAGCCAAATTTATCTGTATAATATTTCTTCAATAGAAAAAAATGGAAAAAGTGAGTCATAGTGGAATCATGATATAAGCCTATAATACTTCTGGAAATATCTTTTTAGTCTCAAAGTAGAATACTACTTTTTAAAACATGTAACTTTCTAGAGGACCTAACCTTGCAAAGTACAGCCAGACAATAAAGATAAATGACTTGAAAGAGTTGTAACAGAAATCCTTCGCTGGTTTTCTTGAGTAAAACATTAATAGTTGTCTTATCAAAGACGGAATGTTGTTGCAATAAAACGAGACATGCTTTGTGCAAGAGATACAGAAACTCACAGGAGATCTGTCATTAATGACAACAGCTATTTTTCAATTCCAAGGGGACATTTTTTTCTACTTACAAGCACTGGTGAAAATCCTAAAAACCCCACATCAAATAACACATCAGAAGGCAAAGCAGCACAAAAACTGCTGTATCAGAATGAACTTCGGATAAATTTAAGAAAGGAAAGAAAGAAGTGTTTATATATATCAGCTATATCTACATGTCTGTATATAAGCATCAAGCTTCTAATTATTACCGCTAGCTTAAAGGGACTCTAAAATTCATATTAAGAAATATGAAAATGGTACCAACTGTCAGTTGGTCACAATCAGTGTTCTGTAGGAAGTGTCTGCTTTTTCATAAGAAAAAGTCCTGAGTTTTCTTTTTTCATATTTCAGTTTTATCAAAATATATTCAGATATGGCAAATTAAAAAAAAATCCACCCCGATGTATAAAATCATCATAGTAACTATACAGAGATTTGCAATTTAATTTGCAAATGCCCAACAACAGCCATTTCTGATAAAGCACAACTAGAAAGTGCAATTGTAAGGAAAGAAAACAACCATCTTCCTATGATAAAGCATTTTAGTTTTTCTTCAGTGTATTCACTGCCCTCTACTGCCTCAGACGTGAGCAAAAGCCACAAAGGATCAATTTAACTTCTCTTGACAAGTAGGCTGTAATACAATTTGATTTGGGAAACCTGTAATGAGAAAACAGTGATCTCATCTGCTTCCTAAGAATTCAACTTTGTACTATCAGAAAGGCTTTCCATTAAAATATGTAATTAGAGTGAAGACCTTTGTTGTTATCTCATTAAACTAAAATGTTTGAACTACATTATACTGCTTTGTACAATGGGCACTGTGTATGAACCCAAGCAAGGAACTAAAAAAAAAAAAAGCTTCATCAGTAGTCCAGAAGTTGTGACATGCAGAGATCTTCACTCAGATCTTCACCAGCATTTACTATTTAAAAATCACAACCTTTCAGATCTAACAGTAAATGGGGAACTAGTCAGTACATTCGTTTGATGAAACACAAGTGTTTCTTCAAGAGTAAAGTGAGGTTTAGTCTTTTTTGACTATAAAAATGTCTATATAACTAAGGAGATGTTGATATCTGAAAACAAGTTGTATGTCCATATAATACAGTGACAAGGCAAATGCACTGGACAAGCTCTTCAAAACGCACTGGAATGATGCAACATATCACCTCACTATAAGGTAATATAACTCAAGGTAGAATAAAAACACTGAACTCCACCATTCTACTTTCAAAAACAAAGGTAGCTTATCTTGTTCAGAGAGATATTTGGGTCTTCTGGTGCTGATCAGCATGACACAGATTCAGATTCTAAAACTGCAAGCAGATTTTGAACTGTGTTCAATATGGGGCTTTTCAGCACAGCACAGATTTTACTGAATAACTGACTTATAACTAAATACATTAGATGCATTTAATAACGTAATGTAAAAGTACACAGGCTGCTGAGCTCACTAGTACTGTAACAGTAACGGGCAGCAAGAAGGTGAATATCACAAGTATATCACCAAGTTAGCAGCTGCTTAGCTGCTTACAGTGCTTTGACACCTACTCCAGTAGCATAATTACAATTGCAAATACACAAATCCCAATTCCACAATCTGAGCACTTCTCACTCTTTCAAAACATACAAGTAGTGTCACATTACAGCTTCATGTGTTCTGGGGATCACAGTAACTTGTCAAGATAAACTGATGGTGAAGAGGGAGACCAGAGAAACAGTAATCTTTGGGATTACACTGAGGCCTGGCTTTGTGCGTTTAGAAAGCAACAGAACTACACATATTTCACTACAAGTAAATAAAATCTGGAAGTCCTCACTGATTTTGCCAGCCTGCTTAATCAGCCACATTCAGACTATTTTGGAAAATCCTCTTCATTTGCCCATACTGAACATTGTCCATTCCCTATTTAGTAGTTATAAGTCTTTCTTTCTCTAATTGTTATCTTTACTACTTTAACAAGACACATAGTCTCTTCCTTAGACTTTAGTCTGTATCTCAGCTTGTTCATGTGGCTGGCGAAGGTGAATTTCAGCCACATTCATTACCACTATCAGCTACTTCAACTATCTATATTGTCACAAGATCTTTTAAAAGAGTTCAGTCGAGATCAGTTATTGTCCTTACTTCAATTACAGCATACATATCTGCATCCAGACCTCTAGTATAGAAATTCATACATTGATGCTTTTTTTAAAAAAATACACATTAACATACAGTGAACACACTGTGACTAAAATCATCATGACCATGATCGCTTACACGCAATCGTTACTGCCATTTTCATTTTGGCACTCTCAAAGATGTAATGTGGTTCTCATAATAAAAATACAGCAGCTTCCTTAATTTAAGAAAATTATGATGCTCTGTCCAAATGTTCAGTATTTGCATGGCTGAACAAGAAAGTCAGCTTTTCAGTAAGATCTCAGAATATATCCCGTGAGTATAGTTCTGACGTATGGTTTTTCTAACTACTATATAGCAGTCAGTTACTATACTTAAATGGCTTCTGTAAGACTAAAGATAGTGTTAGTAGTTAAAGTACTGTTTTAATAGTGTTAGCTGTGGTTTTATGCATATACCTCATGATAATCCCATACAACTTTTATCATAATATTTTTCCATATCACAGGAAAGCAAGAACAGTAAGGTGAAAGACATACACACTCCCACATTTACCCTGTGGTCATTATATATGATGTCTATATATTTCATTTTTAACAACAAGCATGACGAACAAACATACACTGCCAGAAGGAAGTCATTGAAGATCACACTGATGTCAGACACTGCAAATCTGTGAAATCTGTGAGAACAGTATAGAAAAAAAAAAACAACATCCTTAATCCAAACCCAAAAAGACTCTTCTGCTCTTGAAAGAAACACTCAGACTATCCAAGAAATTACCAGAAATCTTCATTCACTCTGAGAGAAGAAATTTGAAAGGGTGAATACTTGAGAAACGGGAGCTGCTACAGTCTGGGCATAACGAGACCACCAAGTATAAAGACATTGAGTAATACACTCATTAGACCAGTGTCATAAAAACCTGAGTACATCCCTGGAGGTGTTCAAGGCCAGGTTGAATGGGGCCCTGGGCAGCCTGGTCTAGTATTAGATATGGAGGTTGGTGGCCCTGCCTGCAGCAGAGGGGATGGAGCTTCATCATCCTTGAGGTCCCTTCAAGCACAAACCATTCTATGACTCCTTTGTAGACTGGCTAGTTAATTCAAAGAGATTGTAGAAGGTTTTGAACTTCACCATCCTGGTAACAGGATAGTACAACTCCTTCCAGTCCATGGTCATATCTGGACCCCCCAAATTTCTTTTTAAATTATCATCTGCCTATATTATATCGATCACAATCTTAAATAATTTATTCATTCTGTATTAATATTAAATTAATGAAGGAATTGCAAGCTTTGCTTGGACAGTTCATTTTTTCCGTACTCTGATGTACTCTAATAGACAAATAATGACTTAATATTTTCTATCAGTTTCATTGTTTTTCCTCAGTTTGGTTCATGCATTCTGTTTTGGATTCTCAATAAATACTACGATTTCTTTTTCTAAAACACATAAACAGAAAATATTTCTAAGATTACTAATATGTTTATAAATATTTTGGAAGTGAGTGGTTTTCCAAGCAAATTTCTGTGTTTAACTAAATTCAGGTTTACACGCATGCACACATGACAGCTGTTTCCTATAACTCTGCATTTTCTGTGGCTGATTTAACCTTAACTATTTAGAGGAGGCCTGATCAAAACACTGTACAATCATAACTTACAGCACAATGGTTCTGTAATGTAATGTTTACAGCATTATGCTGATGCTTATTTTGCCTCTTATTTTGCCTTTGCTGAATCTTATTTGCCTCTTACAGCAGTATTTCACAAGAAATGCTGCTATTTTCAGAAGTCCCAAAGAGCGGACTGGGTTTGACTGGGTTCCCACCTCCCTCATTATGAACTTTAAATGCTTTTTTTCCTTTAATTTTACAGAATATTTTACTGCCAGTCATGAGAATACTATGAACTAAAAAGAGAAGTGTGCTTATTTAGAGACATATGGAAGACAGACATAAAAGTTTAAGAAAACACTTCAGAAAAAGTTTCTAATTGTATTTAACCAAATCTTGAAGTTAGTATCAAATAAGTATCTGCAAATAAAAACAGATTAAAAAAAAAACAAAACAAAACACAACAGAAAGCCCATTCAAATGACTTCACACATATCCTACAAAGCTAGAACTTACAATTTTAGATGTTCAGTCAATGAGGACTAAGATTTCAAGTCATGTCTGCTTTGTTTTCACCTCTACTTCAACTCTCTCAATATACCCATCTGATATAGGAAAATAAACTTGGCCATTGAAAGGTTATACACTTCACTGCAAAGAAACAAAAAGAACTTAACCCACTTAAAACTTCCCTTTCTGTGATCTAAAAGTTAAGCTAGGAGCTCATATACCTTTATTGTTACGTTGGTTTAGGCATCTGCATGATATCAATGTGTGTTTTAAATTTAAAAAAAATGCAAGGATGATGTGATATTTGTTTCTAAGCTGTTAGTGCTCATCAAATTATGTAGCAGTAAGCAGTTCTAGTCTTCTTTGTATGACAGATAAGGAAATGAAAACAAATTGAGTGCAGAATAGTATTGCACAGAGCATAAAGTAGTGGAAACGACACTAACAAAGTTAACTGAGAATATATTCACACAACTGACTGACCAGATGTACATTTAAAAATTCTCAATATCATAAAATTGAGGCGCTTATTAATAAAAAGGAAAGTATAAAGTCCACTGCCATGTGAACTGCATAGTCAACAGCAATCTGAATTAATTTCTATAACCTTAACCAATCATTATTCAGGAGACATCGTAAAGATTTGTTTAGCTCTAGAAGGAGACTGTTCAGGAACTGGGGAGGGGCAGCTTGGGATTCCTCTCCAAGACAGCTGCAAACTGGATCAAATTAGGAACATGTCTTCACTGCAGGGCAAGCCAGCAGTGCTGATGACATTTTGGAAGGAAGAGGAGACTACCATGGGAATATTCTTTGGGTGCTTTCTCAGTCAGGCAAGGGAACATATAGAAGCACTTCACAGGAAGGAGATTAAACATTTTCAGCTCACTGCAGAGTTAAGAGCTTCCGCACAGGTGGAGAAGGATGAGGAGCTAATTTCTGATGTAGCATTCTGGAAACAATTGAGACATTGCAAAAGGTCTTCATCAGAACCATATAGTAAAAGGTACGACCAAATTACTGAAGTTTATCATGCAACAACAATTAATTTAAGTACCTGAAAATTTTTATTGCTAACCTCTGGCTTCTAGATGCCCTGGTGATAAAGTAACAGAGTTCGGTTGTGGCGCATTTACGCTATGAAGAACATTCAAGTTATACGGATGGCATTCTTTTTACGATGTGGCCGACAACTCAGCCACTAAGGGGCAGCGTTGCTTTGCTAGAAAGCACAGGGACCTGTTACCGCTCACCTCCCTCCTCCCAGCTAGCTGATCGCTAATTTCTCCTTCAAGCGCAGTTCCTATACTTCCAACATAACGAAACGTTAGTAGGGCCATTCAATCCTTCTGTTCCTGCCCAATATTCAAAAAACAATATAGATCGTACATGAAGCAGATTTCACCAATGAAGGCGAAATCAGCTGCAAAGGCAGTCACATGCAAAAGTTTGACCGGAACGTAGCTTCGCAATTTACTTTTAACTCCTTCTCATACCTTTAATAAGCCAAGACTGGCACGCCAGCTTATTCAAAAGAATTTGAAAAGCAGAGAGTATTGTTTCTCTTGCTGTTCCCAGTTCAGTGTTTTAGGTAGATAACAAAATTCCAAGTATGAACTATTTGGCAATTGTTTTGCCTCACACCAGTCTGCCTTGTCTTGCCTTCTGCTTTTTCTGGAGTGCAGGCATCATTTCCAGTTGCTATGCTCTGTTCATGCACAATTCAGATAATCTAGCTCTCCATAATTTTATTCACCCAGAGCCCAACAAGTTACACCACAGCTAGCTACACAACATAAAAACAAAAGCATAAAGCCAAGGCAAGTTAAGACTAAAATCTGCTTGCTTCTGTCTCTATTTAGAATTCATGTTATGAGCCATGTTGGACTGCAGCAAACACAGACCCAGAGTCCTTAAATTAGCACTGCTACCTTATCTAGTCCTCACTCAAAGTCATTTTGGCCTCAAGTGCTGCGCTAACATTTGCGACAGCTGCTAAAACCAATTTTACCTGGACTGCCTCTGAAGGCTCCACCAGACCTGAAGGCCTCCCTTGCTTTACAAACAAGTTATTTCCTGCAGCCGAACAGCAGCAGAAGCAACACTGAGAAAGTTTATTGAGAACAGTTTAAAGAAATTCTGTTCAGATCCTTTTTACTATCTATTCATAATAGAATTAGGTACTAAAGGTAACACAGTTATGTGTTTGCTGAATTATTCTACAGCAAGCAGGAAGAAATGAGCTTCAGTAGAAGGCTGTCTAGCAAGCCATGCTTAATGCCTGAATTTCAGACTCTTCCTTTATTCTCATTTAACTGCAACAGCTACTCTTACCTCACCAGACTGCTTGGCTTTTCTTCAGCATACAATCAGCTTAGGTGCATTTTGTACTCTGGATAACCAAGGAAACTATAAGTTAGAAAGACTGAATTCATAACACCCAGTTCTACCTACTTCCTCATGAGGGACATGACACCAATCTGCTGTATTTTCCCAGTGCTGTCATCTGCTTGCACACTAAGTTGCTTTTTGGCACCAGACCATGCTTGGAACCATTCCTTCCCTCTTGCATCATCAGTTGTGATAAAGAGCCCTCCTCATCATTTTTAATGGCTATAATGATATTTTCAAGAACCTGAGAGATGTTCTGAGTAGCATTAAAACCCAAATATTAGATCTAAACCTTTGATCTCTATTACCCCTCCCCATACAAGATATCAAAAATCTGAGTACCTTTCTTTTTTTTCAGTTTTACATAGACAAATCAGGTTTGTTTTTTTTTCATCCCTCAGTGTATTCTCATATATTATCAAAACATATATATTATTAAAACACTAATGATCTCCCCAGCACGGCCTTATATAGCTCTTTGAGTAGAATATCTCCCTAAAAATAGAAATCTCTTTGACACTGAAGTGCCAGGCAACGTGGAAACTGCTGCATTTCAAGCTGAAGCTTTTGGAAAGCCACTCTGTATATCTACAAGTGTCCCACAAATATGCAACATGTGCAACCTGTCCTGTTGTGAACTTTGGATAAAAGATTTTGTTTGCAGCCAGGGCTGCTGCAGCAATAGCTTCTTTGAAGCAATAAAAAGAAAAAAAAAAGCAGCACTGGCAAAAGGTGCAGGATTTACAGCTCTGCAAGATAACACCCTTTCTTTCCCCCTCCCTCTGCCCTCATACACAACTGCCAAACGTTCCCAGACTGCCTGACTGGGCAAGATACCCTGAGTTTAGCCCAACACTTGCACTGAGGACAGAAGGGCAGATGAAAACAAGCAGACAAATCTCATATGTCAGCATCGCAGATTTTCCAGTTCTCAAGCAGACATCCCCCTTGGGAAAAAATAAAGAAAGGAAAGGGCAGAAGGAACACAAATCCTCTTGGTTGAGCTTCTGAAAATGCTGACAGATTGCTCTTACGAAAGAGAGAGAAATTAAAAGTCATCAGCTTTGCCAACATGCCTAAACTGGAGATTGTAGGAGTAAGTCTGATTCCTCAGAGCGTTAAATCCAGGAGCATTAAACAGAGCTCAGCACCTCTATCAGACTTGCTCAGACATGACTATGCGACAGTCTTCCAGTCTTCAGTTCTATAGAAAGTCTCATGCATTCACTGCAAGATAATGCATTTTTCCTCCATTTGGCCCCATGCTGGAATTCTGGTACACAGCCTTACGTGGTATTTTATTAAGAGCTGAAAGGCAGTCAATGAATACTAATCTCCGTGTCAATTTTATGACACATGCACAAGTTAACAAATAGGTTCAAGGAGATGGTGCCAAAGTAAATAATTGCAATAGACATACGCACTCTATTTTTCATAATTATTTTGGGTTAAAGCCACATAAACAAGCCACTGAAGAAGGAAGAATTTTATGTGAGGACTTGATCAATTCAACTACGATTTTAAAGCTTGACTGAATTAAACTAAGGTAAAGTTTGAATAAAAAAGAAAACTCAGATGAGTAAATTTCCATTCCTAATTAGGAATAGGCCAAATTAATTGAAAGCACAGGCCTAAATAACACACTCAGTGTTGTTATCAGATGAGTGGCAAAGTCCACAGAGGGCATCTGTCTTGTAGTTCCCTGTAGGATCTTGAAATAATACTTGGGAATCCCCATCCACCATTTTCTCCACTATCTGGGCCTCCTGCACAAATACAGAAGCCTTGCCTCCTCTGTAGAGGGCAAACTGGAGGATGACTGACCTCCTCTGGTAGGCATGCATATTCTTGGTGTCCACACACTTCCTGAGCCATCACTTCTGCTGTCTCAGCCAGCTTTATTTGAGTCACAAGAGAGAGATAAGGCTGATGAACATCTCAGCTGCCTGATGAGTCACCAGAAGCTGTCCAGGATAGCAGGCATATGACACTGGAAGGCATCTATATGAACATATTTTGAGAATGTACTGGCATTCAGAAAATTCACCTGGATTTGTAGAGCTTTCATTTGTAAACAATAAGATGAATAGGTCTGTTACTGCTTTGTCTTGAAAAGTTATTTCAAAACATCACACCCAAAGCATGAAGGACACTAAATAACATAGCAGACCAGTGACAGAGTTTGTGTGCTTTTTTTATTTTTAAAGCTAAAAAATGACCTAAAGTAATAGCAACTGCAGTGCTTTCTGCATAGAATTCTTAGCTGACTTTGAGCCACTGTCTGATTCAAACTTCTCCAGCGAGTTGGAGCTCTGTGCTTTCCTTTTAAGAGTAGGCACTGGTCCTCAATTTGTGCACATTAAAATAAATGTTTAAATTACCTAGATGCTGCATTTATTAGAAGCACACGTTATTGGGTTTCTATGAACAATCTAATTCATTTGCACTTAAGGAAATTCCAAAAGCCCCCACGCCTTACAATTTGAGATGTGGCCCAATTGAACAAAGCACTGTACAAACAGAAAGCTTTCTTAATAAATGCACTGCTGTTGCTCCTCCACTGGAAGCGAAGCAGAGCTTCTGCTTACCTCTTCACGATCCTTTTGGTGCTGACTGAATTGCTACCAAGGCAGTGAGACAAGTAGCAAGAAATACCTCATGGGACACACTTTTCAGTATAATCTTGACATCACTGGCAGGGATAGCTACAGCCCTCACTGAAACAGAAACCTGCAAGACAGCATTTGTTTCTTCTTACTGCCTTCGCTGTTCCTTTTGAACAGGTGATCATATATACCATACTTGTATCTTTCCAAGCTCATGATATAATGTTAAGAGGTTGCCACAAAACCATATCTGGAAATGAACTGATGAGACTGAATAATGACTTCATTATAACTGCCACTGGACTAGTTTTGCTCTAAGGATTCAATATGTTGTCTACTACCCACATTTGTAATGAAAACCTTCGCTCCTTCCTCTTTCAGCCTGTTTCCCCTCCCCCTACTTCAATAGAATTTGGGCAGATGACCAATGAAATGAAAATGAGACAGGGTAGCCACATTGGACTGTAACTGATACAGGATATGAAGCTAGGAATGAGTGGGTTTGACAAAGCACACACTAGTAGCCGAGTGGCTCATTTGCCTGGTAGCAGGATGGATTTATGGCCTGTATGTCACTAATTAATAGGCCAGTTCCCCATGCCCCCTCCAAGTAGTTTTTCCCCCCCTCCCCATTGCTTAGTCGGAAAGGCAGATCATAGGAAAAAACATCAAATTACAAAAACCCCGCGGTCTAAACTAAACAAAGCACAAAGACTTCCAGCAAGCTCCTTCCCTCCCACCTCACCATTCTTCCTTAAGACATATTGATTTCACACTATTCCTATCATAGTGCTAGACAGCATTCTAGAGGATAACAGGCTATTCTCTTGTGCCTTTTCTCTTTACTACTTTTGATACACAGAAATGCCAAAAGTGGTCTGAATCTCCCAAAGATGTTCCTGAGATGATGTACCCTCTGTTGCTGTCCAGGTGTCTGGTTGAAATCAGATAAATGGTGTACTGCAGGAATATTACCTATTATCAGACCCAGTTTAATAGCTATACATGCTCTGTCACCACCACAGATGAGACCTGCAAATCTTCCTCAAATCTCATTCACAAACGATTCTCAGAAATTCTACATTATAAAGCTTATTTTACATATTTCCAGGTGCAGGAAAGCTAGCTGTAGCTGAAACTTACAAAGCAGCTTCAGTTCTCTCAAGGAAGACAACAGCTCTAGACTTCACAAAAACCAACAGAGTAGTCCAGCCAAAGCTGGAACCACTCATTTCATGATGGATGAATGCCAGCTTGCTCCGTCTGAACACTGCTTTGCTCTCTTGTCCAATTGTACAGAATATAGTTAAAAATCAATGCCAACTTGCCCTCAAGTTAGAACCTCTTGGTAATAATGTTCCATTAGCCAGAGACAGTAAGTTGGTACCAGCATTGACCACAGTATCAGCGCTACTAACAATTTTAATGGCTGTGGAGCCCTTAACCTCAAATTCAGTCACCACTAACTGCTGGCCCGTCCAATCTCCACCACAGGTAAATGAAAACAAATTTTATCCTGCATTTTGCAGCTTAAAGTTATCAACTATTAGCCAAAACAGTACAGCTTGGAGGAGCCCAGCTCTTAATGAAGTCTCCAGTACTGGAACGGGGCAATCAGTAAGCCAGTTTATGAATGCAGTGTTAAGCTCTGAGGCTGTGCCAGCCATAAACCCCTCTCCAGGAGGAATGTTCTTTTGCCATTTGATGTCCTTATTCATTACAGCAAAAATACTAGTTTGAGCTGTTCCTTTAACCCTGAGTCTGGAACCTTGGTTCCACAGTTACATATAATTGGAAAAAAACCAGCATCCACATCAGCAAATTTCATACATGATAAGGCTGCAAAAGCAGTAAGAGCTTCTGCTCTTTAAGTTATTTATAGAAGTTTTGAATACTGCCTCAACAGGCCTCTGGATACCTAATGTTGATTTTCATTGTCAGAAAATAGTCCTCAGTGTCAGAAGCCTAGAAAAATTGAGTGTTTCAACTGTATTTTAGAAGTATAAACACAGCAGTTGTATGTTCTGGTATAAGCTCTGTGTTAATGGAGCAGCCTGAAGAGTGACTCAAAGAATCATGAGCATGCAATTAACAACTATGAAGGGTTGCTCAATAGAGGACCACATACTTGAGCTGTCTCTCGGCAAGATTAACTCCATCAAGGAAACATAATCATGTTGATGTAACATGCTTTATCTAAGGGACTTGCCTTGGCACCACAGATTTTGCCTGAGAAATTTCAAACAGCTCATTCCTAAAACGCTTAACAGTATGTACTCATTCTAGTTGACAGTTAAAGCCACACAAATGTATTTTAACACCAAGAATAGTCTCCTGACTGCAGCACTCAGTTTCTGTCTCCTCTTTGTTTTCCTCCATTTGTCTCTAAGGACCTGCAACTTTTCTTTGAGAGGCTCGCAGTTTCTGGCATGGGTCAGGCACGCCTGTTCAATATCTTTCTCATACAGTTATCCCAACTCTAGTTCTGCAGATATCTTGCGCATCTTTATTACAGTGATGGATGATATACAAACTCCACAGAATGAACTAAAATTTTTTTAGTTGATATACGATATCAAGACTCAGTTGAGCAAAGAGGAAGCATACACCCTGTAATTCCCATTCCCTCACAATCACAGGAAATAAAAGATACTGTCTTTCTAAAGAAACGGAATTTCAGACATGGAAGTACACAAGTTTTTAGTTTCTTCTCCCAGCTGAGATGAGCCTATGCTAGAAAAGTTGTTCTCTTTGTAACTGTGTACAAACATTCAAGTTCTATCTTACTATCATCATATGATGCCTACTTTCAGGTAGCAGATTTTTGTATTTACCTTTCATTTACCTGCCTTTTGATTGCAATTTTAGAATAGGAAATGAGATGCTTTTTCTGCTGGAAACACCTAGCCTATGGTCTTTAAATCATACTAATGGTGCAAATACATGGCAGTGGAACTGCTGTATCAGTGACAAGTTCATATCAAGATTATGCAGAAGGTATGCTTACCATAAGCACAGTATGTTGTAGTGCTTTTATTCTTATTACCAACTGCTCTGTAGTGATTGATATAGACATTTCTCAAAGGTACACAACCATATTAGCCTCTTGTTAGTCAAGACTCACCATAGAAGTTCTTTTTCCAGACCAAAAGATACACTGAATGGAAAAGAATTTTGATGCTAGCTATATAACAAAGAACCCAATAAAGAAGCACTGACAATCCAATTCTTCCTCTGCACATGGGGAACACAAGGAAGAAAATAAAAAGAACACAGCTACAATGCTCAAGAAAAAAAACAAAAGTTGATTAAAGATTTAAGAAGCCAGAAAGCATTCAGTCAGTCACCATTTAAGCAGGGCAACAAGGAAAACAGAGCAGGAAAAGAAAAGCCACACTACTGAGGTGGCATTTCTCTTGTCACATATTTACCAAGTCATACACAGCACTAATGAAAAAGAAAATAAACATTTTAATTTTGACACGAGGTACTTAGTACAGAATAGTACACCCCAGTGAAAGTATAATCCATAGCTAGGCAGGCTATATGCTAGAACTGTTGTGCAAAATGAGTAAGAACGTCAAGTGCTGTACCCAAGCTTGCTATTGGGAAATCTGCTGTGTCGCCAGCATACCAGATCAATATTTCAGAGATCATTATCTCATCCCTTCTTCAGCTGCTATTTTTGAATTTCTGCCAGAGAACGGCAAGCCAGAGAACGACTAGCAAGATGATACACTAGTGCATGAGTTTTGGGAATTTGAGCAAGCTTTTCTTTTCACTGAGATTAGTCAGCTCTCTGGCTCCAAAAGTCACAAGGACTTGGTCAAGATTTAGATGGTCAAACATTTTATTTAACTCTGACAACAGCCTGTAAGCTGTACCAAACAAATTGATTCTTCTGCATTTGTCAAAGAAACCATGAGGAAAAGTGAACCTTTGCCTACATAGGCCCTTTAAAAGTAATGCTTTCTATTTATTTCCATAGAAGCTACTGCAGATACAAACAGCACAGTAACACTATCTCTGAGAGCTCAAACTCTCGTTTACAAAACACTATTCCTCAACATAGGCACCAACATCAGCAAATTTTCACCAGTGATGAACAAGAGCCTACATGCTGTGCTTGTAACCATCTGCACCAGCAGAGGTAACCTGTTTAAAAGTACACTGAACCTCAAACACAAAAAGCAACAGAAGGACTAATTGGAGACAGCTGTACAACAAGTAAATCAATAATCAGATCATATATCCTGCATTCTCTATAAGTTTGACCCATGCATTTATACATGACTAAATCTTAATTAATATTTTGTTTGAGCTATGGGTTGGTAGATGAACCCAGAACCTTTCAGGCAACTAGACTGATTATAAAGTTATAAAGTTAAGAAGTGCCTTCATTTAACATAGCGTAACATCCTATGTCACATACTTTGCCACAAACTAGCATAATCCTATAACATCATTCAACTTTTCTAGAGACAATCCTATTGCAGCACTTCTATGAGCTTGAAAAGCAGTACCCTGCCCCACCTCCTGGAATTACCAGAACACCTTCTTGGTATAATTGAGAGCACCAATAGTCACATACAGGAAAAAAGTTGACTCACCAAGATGGTGATGAGGGTCTCTGGCTGTAGAACATTCTGTCTCGGGAAGCAGTCAGGAGACACTTTCCCTCCAGAGCCTAATCCTTAAATGAGCCCAACAGGGGGTTGGTGGGAGACCAGGCTCCAGCCCTCCCAATCACATGGAAAGCACAGGTAAATTGTCAGCACCTGGGCCAGCCTCTGTTGGGCGCTCAGTCATCAATTCAGGCTATGATCCAACAGTTCTCCTACATCAAGGGACTGTTTAAGCCTATTTAGAAATATCAAAAGTCACATAAAGAAATGACTCACCTGATGAGCAAAGAGGGTTTCTAGCTACAGAACAATTCTTCTCAGGAAGCCGCTTTCAAACAGGAGGCCTCCTCCCTTTGAAAACTAGCCCTTAAATGAGACCAGGGAGGGATACACACAGGGGCCACCCCTTCCAGTCACATGGGAAGCACAGGTGAATTGCTTGCAGCTATGCTTTCTGGGCCAGTCACCCCCTCCACCAGGTGCTCAGTCATCAGTTCAAGCTGTAACAAATCAGTTCCCCTGCACCTGACTATTGGAAAGAATTTGGTGATAGGTAATATTTCAGTGCTTATCTTGCAAACCAAAGATACTTAATTATTCAAAAACATTCATGAGATAGTTAGCAGTACTTTTGTTCAACCCAATTATTTAACAGACTTTTGCATGATCTCACTAGTCTTATGGTACAAATTCTACATATATTCTCAAAAAATAGGACTCAGTGAATTATAACATGCAGGAAACTGGATGATTTGTACTACCTAAAGTCACAGCATTCCAACTTTAACATCTAACATGCTCTAGAAACAAGCACCCTTACTGCATGCCCACGATTTCAGAGAGGTTAGCAGGACCAGGAGTTTGGATCTCATACTCTTACTGAATTTGCCCTGCCCAAAGGCTTCTTATGATGGCTTTTTCTGTGATTGAATCTGAAAGAAACTGGCTCATCTAGTGAGGAAATTCAATGCAGAAGTGAGGGGGAATGTTATAAACTTAATATAAACTTACCTTCAGGCAGTGCAGATACAACTGGTTTGAGCCATGTCGTGCAGCAGACTCAAAACTCAGATACAGGTATGGCTAATGAAAACACTGACATTTGATATGCCATCTAAAGATATTTTTTATAAGAATACAGTTTATGTAGCCATTATGGATTTTCATAATCCATACACTGAGTATCTCTACAAAGACAAGACATCTCAGTCTTGTCTGCACCATTAGTGTGACACCATGCTATCTCAATGGCATATGTGCTTAAGATCTGACCTATAAGCTTGAACTCTGGCCTGCTAAAAATATCAGGCCCCTTTGTTTAGAATAAAATCCCAAACCCATTATCAGGTAGGCTTAAGTTACCGTATAGATGTTTCTGTCTCAAAAAATTTTGCTAACTAAAGCTTACTTTTTTGGTCTAAAAGACTTCCATGTTGTATAAACAAAGTAAAACAAAGTCCTAGGCCCAAATTTTTGATAATCAGTACTGGAATTAAGTGCATTTATAGCTTAATATTGAATTTCTTAATTTCATACTACTAGAACCACTAACACACTAGTAATTGTGCCACTCAGTGCTTCTGCTTCCTAAGAAAATATTGTACATTGTTAATTCTATTAGACTGATAGACAACTTTTAAATATATTTAAATATGATTTCAAGCCTCTGTCTTTGCTGTGGAGATAATAATAAAATAGATGAAGTGCTTTTTCATTCTGTTTCTTAAGTGCTATGCCTTTGATTCCTGATCCTGAACTTTATGACTAATAAGAAGCTGATCAGTTAATGAGGAATATAACTTCTGGAAAGTATAAAATAAAAAAATAAAAAATAAAAAAATAAAAAAATAAAAAAACCAATGCCATGTGCATGAGAAAAAGATAGTCAATAGGGGAGAAGTGCACTTCCACTACATCCAAGGGCAATATTTTCTGTTTTGTTATCTGTTTCCTGCAGACAAACTGGAAAATGATCAGTAGAATGCCGTGAAAATAATTTAAGTTTCAGAAAGCTCGCTTTAAATTGAGGATATCTCTATGCAAACATATGTGTGTTTTAAAGCCACAAAAAGCATACTTAATAAAAATAAAGGTAGAGAGTAAAAGAATTATGTTCATGCCCAGATTGCTTATTTTCTCATTCAGAAAAAAGGTTCAGTCAGGCTACAGCTGAAGCACCTAATTTAGATTCTCTAAGATACAGAACTGTAATCCCAAAAGCACACCAGAATAAGATTTAGATATACTCTTATAAGAAGTCACTGGTAAAAACAAGATTATGAAATCTTCTACTACATTTTGTATTAGGGCAACTGAAAGAACTACTGAGTGTCCTCACATGTAATTACCTTATGATACGCTACAATCCAATGACGTTATTATCAGATTCAGCATACCTCAACTCTTTGATCTGCACACTACAGGACTCAGATACACAACCAAGACTGTCAGCTGGTAATTTGAGCCCAAATTGCTTTCTATGCATCCACCTGCAGCCCACAGTAAATAACAGGTGAATCTAATTTAGCTTCATCAGGGCTAGATTTTTTGCAGCATGTTTCCCTGCTATCCTTTACCACATGTTGATTTGCAATGTGGAACGCTTTTGAGTTGTATAAACTGAACTGGTTTCAGATAAAATGAAAGGAGCACATCTAATACACAATAGTTAGGCAAGGGGTCTGCAGGCCATATAACGAGACTAGAGTTTGTCTAAAGTAAAAATGCTATAAGGCACCCTGCATTAGCTTTCTCTACAAAACCTCCCCTTTACCACATACTACAGCAAAAATAGTCACAGTGTATTCCCTTTGCTTATTCATCTTTCATTGGATAAGAAAGTGACTAACTACTGCTGGCTACAAGCACCAAGGACTGCCCCAGACCTATCAGCATGCCACAGCTACCACAAACCCAGAGTTAGCTAACACAGCGTGCTTTCTTCCACTGAGAAGAAAGTGCCTCTGAGATGTTACCTCTCACCAGTACATTACTACATAAAGACCCACAACCCCATCTCAGTGGGACCTGTGCTTTGTCTTTTT
Organism: Lagopus leucura; assembly: GCF_019238085.1. NCBI lineage: Eukaryota > Metazoa > Chordata > Aves > Galliformes > Phasianidae > Lagopus > Lagopus leucura. The sequence goes on along the minus strand of NW_024962264.1, from coordinate 34,545,741 downwards.
CCTTCCTGGTGCTGCTGTGCCACTTATTTTTTTCCCCAACAAGCGAAGGAAAAAGAGATAAATGTATTTTCTGCTATCAGCCTTTCAGACTAATAATCTTGTATTAAGTCAAGTTTCTGTCAGTCAAGATCTTCCCAAAATCTTACTTACAGTTTCCAGCTCCAGGACAGACGATCCTGAACATGCTGGTAACAGCCCAAGCCCCACCCCCATGATGAGGGGTGATGAGGTGCCAGGTGAGGGGAATGAGAAACCCTCCACCAGACTTCATTGCCACTTCACTGGAAAAACTGTAATTTAAAAGAAAAATAAAGCAATTTAATCACTGCACTATATACAACTTGAGTAATAAATAATAATATATTGAACAATATTACTATATTACTATACAAATCATATGCTAATACTGTATTATATGTAATACTATAGTTCACATAGGTTCCTCCAAAAGTAATGCTTCTTATTTATTTCCACGGAAATTACTATAGATACAAAGAGCACAATAACTTTATTTGATAGCGCAAACCATCAGCTACAGAACACTGTTTCTCAGCAGAGGCCCAACGTTAGCTATGCATTTTCACCAGGTATGAACAAGAGCCTGCGTGCTGCACTTGTAACAATCTGCATTAGTGGAGATGACCCACAGCCGATGTCACCACTGCTGAAGCACACCACCTCATTGTGCTCACAGCCACTATTTGGTCTCCATCAACACTCAGCAAGTATCAGTGAATGTCAGTAGATGCAATTTTTTCCTCATGGAGAAATTCAGTGATAGACCTTTGCTCCATACACACTTCCATATTGGATGCCATTTTCTCAGATTGCTACTTTGCTGTCATCTGTCACACTGCAACAACATGTAACAGAATATTGGTGAGAGGGTTCGACATCTACTGTCATACCATCACCTCCTCCCTCTGACATCATGGGCCAACATAATATAACAGGATGCATAACTCTCAGATCGGCCCTCTGTAGTACTATACTATATATAATATACAGTATAAACTTCAATAATAAAAAGTCCTGGCCGAGACAGGAGCAGAAAAGTAAAAAAACAAGTCTGAAGTGCTTCAACATTCCCCAGGAGCAACTGTTGTCTAGACAGGTTCAGCACAAGTGTTACAGGCTCAGCACTGCAAGCACTGAAAAATCAAGAAAATTTTTTTAGTAGATCCCATTCACAAATTTTAGGGTAAAAAAGCCCCACCTTTCCCTCCCAAAGAAAAGTCCAGCCCAAAGCAGAAAGAAGCAACAAGTAACTGGAAAGGCCTGGGCTGCAGTGCAACATAGGAAGAATCTCTTTGAACAAAAAATCACCCGAAACAATCAAGGGTGTCTGGTAAGGAGGTCTATGTTTAGCTGAGTAGTCTGGTCCTACTCTGAGACTAAAATGATGGTACTTTTCCACTCTACCATTAATCTGCTACAATTCACTATAAAAGGTGCTGTAGTTCACCTTCCCCTTTTATTTCTCCAACAGAAACCCCAAAAAGAAGATAACACTGATGTTATCTTGAGGTTGGGGAAAAAGCTGACATACAGTCAGGAGAACCATTAACAGGTACAGCATGTGCAGCGTGATCTTGTCATGGTAAAATCATGTTAAAGGTTTGATGTATGCAGATAAACCTGGAAATAAAATAATGAGAGAAAATTTGCTCTAATATGCATATGAACTGATCATGAAGATACCAGATCATGAAAAATAATGACTTACAGCAATTTTTTTCCAGCATAGCCAGTGCTGAGTTCTCCTATATAGGCCCAAGTATCTCACAGCTTGTGATCTTTCAAGAATTCAACAGGGAGCAAAATGGACTAAGGGGCCCTTTCAAGAACAGTAAAAAAAACTTCAGTGTCTCTATTTTCTTTGAATGCTACCTAGGAGACTATTAGAAATAATGAAACCATCTGCGCTGTCCAATAATTGACAGAGATATATTAACACTGTACATTTGAACTTTCTCTTTTTGACATACATCACTGAAAGTATGGAATAATGGGTAACAATTTCTCTTCTGAGACAGTTGCAAAGATAATCTGTGGCAGACTAATCCCAAATTCTCAGGCACTTAATAAAGAAACAGAAACAAGTTTTCTTCTCACATTTGTTGGTATCATCTTACATTATTTCTGTATTCACATGTTGCTGTGTCTTTTGAAAAAAAGCCATTCTAAATTCTTCTTAGCGTACACATTAAATATTTACATACAGGCCTTGTACAATTTTAATAGTATACCTGCCTATTTCAAAAAACAGCAACAAAAAATCAACCAAAATCCTAGCTCATATATAAAGTAAAATACTAAACACTATCTAAACTGCCATTTCTTCCCAAAGTACAAGGATGTTTATGCTCTTGCCTAGGGGAAGATAAACATAGCAGCATACCACTCCATATTTGTAAATGTTAACTCCTCTGCAAGGTAGTAACCAGCTTCTGTATGCATGAGCCATCTGTTTTTTCACTGCTCAAAAAGCCATAATATGACATACAGATATGCTTAAATTGAAACAACAAAGATCTATGGCCCCACCACAGGGGGAAAAAAAAAAAAAAAAAAAAAAAGTGCAATCTCACTTATTCCACACATTGTTCGGACTCCAAGAAACTTCAGAACAGCCTTCAGAAATGCTTCCTAGGCACTAGTCTAGTGGCCTGTTAGGATACCAGGGATAATTCTATAAGTCCATGGGAATACGTCACCCTCAAGTCCAGTATATATGAGAATGTGCTCTTCTCGAGTCAACAGAGATTGACTCTGCTGCCTTAAGTGTGGTAGATCTATGCTACTTCTAAAAAAAATTCCAAGCAAAAGCTCTGATGATTTTATTCACCCTCATAACAGACTGGATAACATCTTAAACCATCGAATGCCCTTATAAGAGTATAAGTCATAGTAAAGTACTCCTGCAAGCATTCTGGTTAATATAATGTACTGTTTGCCAAATATGTACTTTAAAACTAGTAGTCAACTGTGGGTATAATGTGAGTGGTGTTGAAGCTGTCTAGGTTTTGTTATATAAAAACTATGATAAGCTATAACATGCTGCCAGTGGAAAAAAAGAGTGAAACAGGAAAAAACAAACAGTGTAGATTCTTGAATGAGTACTTAATGGGAGAGGTTAAACCATAACAGGAATCTTAATCTTTATTAAATCAGAGAACTTATTCAGATGACTAAACATGGATTTAGGATCTTCAGCCATTCTTCAGCCATATAATTTGGCAACTAAACCTTTAGTTGAGCATCTAAGGAAAAGTGTCCAATATACCAGGAATTTGTAAACCTGTAGCTTTAACAGCAAGCAGATACTGAAATTCTGCCCAAACAGCCTGAAGTTATATATTCTTCTTTTGAAATCTTGGCTTAGCAGTCTTCCATTCTGGGAGAAGCTAATGAGATTTTTGCCTTTCTGATAGATGCTAACTGACTGCTGTCCCTAGCTTCTGTGTGTGGTTTTTTTGTTTGTTTTTGTTTGTTTGTTTGTTTTTTTTTTTTTTTTTTTTGTACAAAGTTAAGTTGGGGACATATTTCCTGCTGCTTTCAAATGAACATTAAATGTGCAATATGGAATTTTGTTTTTGACTCATAGGTTCGCAACAAAAGCAAAGCAGCTAAGGCTGGCCTGTGTGAGGGGGATGAGGTGGTGTCTATCAATGGCAAACCCTGTGGAGACTTAACCTACGCTGAAGTTATCGTTCTGATGGAAAGCTTGACTGACGTCCTGCAGATGCTTATCAAGAGGTACAGGAATGCTCAGAATACTTTGGTGCAATTCTGTTCAGCATACCACATAGAAAATGTTGGTGTTGAATGCAATTATTTTGCAGATATACAATGTGAGCTTCTGATAGTCCTACTGTTTGTGTCTTTCATTCTGTTTGTCTGCACTGAAAAGAGAGGGAGGACAGTATATTTGAAGGAATTAATGTACAGAATTCAAATGGCACAGTTTATACACAGAAGGGTAGAGTTTCCAAACATAACAGTTGTATTTCTTATTAACAATATTTGGTACTTAAAAGGAGTCCACTACCATATTTGCACACTGCAGAGTCTTGAGTTCAATTATTCTTTCCACTCCTTTGAAGTAGCGAAGTGTTGTTATTCCCCACAGATAGGGAAGTGAGGAATATAATAAACAAAAGCTGTATAGATGGAGAAAGTGTGTTAGACAGATATGCATTGATGGTGACATGGCAAATGGTCTTCTTGGGTAGCATGTGTAGCAGCTAGGACAGAGAGAGGGCCTGGAAATCATGAATTATGTTTTTGTGGATAATATCACTCCACTAAATGAGGCAGGGAAAGTCACTTACGTCTTTCTGGGTCTCAGATTCTCCACTTACAAAAGTGACAGTGAAGTTCATTTTTCTTCAAAAATGCTTAGAGCATCTTACAATAGAGAACTTCCATGTAGATTTACAAGGAAGCCAGAAGACTGCTCATCAGTGCATCTACAAGTTCAGTCCTATAATGATCATCAACTTAATATATACTATCTTGTGTTCAGAACCACTGATAGTGAACACGTGCTCACCGAATTGTGCATTCAGACAAGATGAAGTCTGTATTGCCTTCAGCACGGTTAAGAAGAGCAAGAAAAGACCTGACACTTTTTTCTTCCATGTAGGGACCTGTAGCTGCCTCCAGAATTACTGTAGTCCTCCGTATCTGCTCTCACAAAGGCAGGAGCAGGAGGACAGACAGGGTCAGGATTCCTCACAACAGCTAACAGCATCATTGGAAAGGCTGAAGAGACTGCTACAAAAAAGCTTCCCTATTATTACCAAGGAAGTCTAAAAAAGCAAGTGACATTTCTCCATGTTTTCTGCAACCTGCGCAAGGGAAAATTCCAAAGTGCGTAGTAGTTCGAAGTCACTATCTGCCTTCAAAACAAAATGCTCTGAAGGAATATTCATTTTATTCATAACAGACATTTTGCACGGCCTGCCTGTGCATCTTGTTCAGGGCTAAGCATTGTATCAATGTGATGAGATCAGGGGAACAATGACAGCTGAGCATTATAGCTTATTTTCTACATGTTATGTAGCTCATTTCTGGTTCAGTAGCATATCATTTGAGTGTTCCTTGTGTGGTAACTACATTCCTGTTTTTAATTCATCAGATGACAACAATAAATGCACTTGTAAAAATGATATTTGTGGTTAACCAGCTGCCTTCTCTGCAGCCATACAAATACCTCCATATGCTTTGACTCCTGGCTGTTGCTGCTCCTTCAGTGACATTTCAATTGGTCTGAAGGTCCCATTACGCTCCAGCTCAAAGTGGCAGAATATCTACTCACTCAATTGCTTCTTCTTGAATGTATGGTAAACAATAAGACATTTCCTGAAAATTAGAGCTGAGCCAAAGTGTTAAGGACCACTGTTTCATGGAATGAAACTCTGTGCCTCTCAGAAATTTTAAGAAAATTGCGGTTGCTCAACAGTGTTCTGAAATTTTTAATGGAATTCACTATGAGAATCTGAGAATTACTTCTTGTCAGCTCATCTCCCAATTCCCAGCACTTTGTGTCAGTATCTTATCTGGTGGGGAAGATTAAACTGAAACCCTTCTCCTCCTTTGCAACCACTTTTGTAGGTAATATCCCTCTTAGTATTACCACCAGAAGGATTTTTCAGTAAGTGCCTTAGCACACTCAGAGCAATGAGAATCAAGTCATTTTTCCACAAGGAGCCACTTGTTAGCCATCTCAAGAAAAGACCAGGAATCATAAGAAAGGACTAATGCCTAATTAAAGTGGCTTTCCAACAGTGATCTCTGCATCTGAGCTTCTCTTGCTGGTAGAAAAGCCATCCCTTGTTAGATGCCAAAGGCAACATGGTGACCAAAGATCAGGATAAGGCTGAGGTACTTAATGCCGTCTTTGCCTCAGTCTTTAATAGTAAGACTAGTTACTCCCTGGGCATACAGCCCCTTATACTGAGAATTAGGGATAAGGAACAGAACAGGCCCTGAATGATTTGTGATTAGATGATTTTGGACCTGCTCACAAGTCCATGGGACCAGATGGACTGCACCCTAGAGTGCTGAGGGAGTTGGGGATGTGGCTGCCAAGCCACTCTCCATCATCCTTCAACAGTCCTGGCTAATTGGGGATGTCCCCGCAGGTTGGAGACTGGCAAATGTGATACCCATCTTCAAATAGGGCCGGAAAGATGATCCTGGTAGCTACAGACCTATCAGTCTCACCTCGGTGCCAGGGAAAGTTATGGAATGAATAATGCTGGGAGCCATCATAGACCAACTGAAGGTCTATCAGGGAATCAGGCTCAGTCAGCATGGGTTTATGAATGGTAGATCCTGTTTGACAAACCTGATTTTGCTCTATGACACACTGACCAGCTTAGTCGATAAAGGTAAGGCTGTCAATGTGTCTATCTGGACTTCAGTGAAGTCTTTAACACTGTACCCCACTACATCCCTGCGGAGAAGCTGGCTGCCCACAGTTTGGATGGGCATACCCTCTGCTGGGTGAAACACTGGCTGGATGGCCAGGCCGAAAGAAACTCTTCGTTAAATCCAGTTGCCAGCTAGTCATGAGCGGTGTCTCCCAGGGCTCGGTTCTGGGGCCATTCCTATTCAGCTTCTTTATCAATGATCTTCACGAGGGGATCGAATGCACCGTCAGTAAGTTTGCAGATGACATCAAGTTGGGAGGGAGTGCTGATCTGCCAGAAAAAGGCACTACAGGGGGACCTGGATAGTCTGGATCAGTAGGCCAAGGTAAACTGTATGAGTTTCAATAGGGCCAATGTCGGGTCCTGCATTTTGGTCACAACAACCCCAGGCAACCATACAGGCTTGGGAAGGAGCGGCTGGAAAGCTGCATGATGGAAAGGGACCTTGGTGGACAGTTGGCTGAATTTGAGCCAGCAGTGTGCCCAGGTGGCCAAGAAGGCAATGGCATCCTGGCTTGTATCAGGAATGGTGTGGTGAGCAGGACTAGGGAAGTCATCCTGCCCCTGTACTTGGCACTGGTGAGGCCTCACCTCAAGTACTGTGTTCAGTTTCGGGCACCTCACCACAGAAAGGAAATTGAGGTGCTAGGGCAGGTCCAAAGAAGGGCAACAAGGCTTGTGAAGGGCTTGGAGAATATGCCCAATGAGGAGCAACTGAGGGAACTAGGGTTGTTTAGTTTGGGGAAAAGGAGGCTGAGGGGAGACCTTATTGCCTTCTTCCAATATCTGAAAGGTGCTTACAGCGAGAGCAGGGTTGGTCTCCTTTCACTGGTGACAGATGACAGGACGAGGGGAAATGGCCTCAAGTTGCACCAGGGTAAGGTTAGGTTGGGTATCAGGAAAAACTTCTTTACAGAAAGGGTTGTTAAGCACTGGAATAGGCTCCCCACGGAGGTGGTTGAGTCACCATCCCTGGATGTGTTTTAAAACCGTTTGGATGTGGTGCTCAGGGACATGATTTAGTGGAGGGTTGTTAGAGTTAGGGTAGGATGGTCAGGTTGCAGTTGGACTCGATGATCTTTAAGGTCTTTTCTAATCTGAGCAATTCTATGATTCTATGATTTCTTCTTGGAAAGCTTCTTACTGTTCCTGAACTATGTGCACAAAAGATCAGATTTTCAAAAGCTTTCATCATTGACCTGACTCTGTTCTTACTGAACTCACCAGGAGAAAAAATAGCTTTTAAATCAGGTTTTAAGATGCTACTTGGGCTTTGATGTACAGAAGTTTTTCTAATCTGTAAGCTACAGTTACTGACCAGCAGTGCCCAGAAAATCTTTGGTTTGCAGGGCAAATACCCTCCAGATACCATGTTGGGGAACATCTTACTGAGTGGTGCCAGCCATGCTCCCCTGCTCTTTTCACATCAGCATTAGCAACTCCTGAGCTTCAGCTGAGTCTAGAAAGAAAATTTTCTAGGGGAAGCAGGGAGCATGCTCAATGCATACCTAAATGAAATATGTAGGGAGTAAAACATGGCTCTGAGACAAATCCTGCTGTGCTGACTCTATGAATTTTGCTTCCTTCCTGGAATTATACAAGGGGTGTTGTTCCTACAGTGAACTGTAAAGACATGAAATAGAAGTAATAATTTGTCCAAATAAAATCATAAATGACAATTAAGAGATCAGACCAAGTACTCTGCCTCTTGACACATGGACACACATTTATGTCTATATAGAGTAGAAGTATATCCATAAGTAGCAAGGGCCTTTTAAGGTGGAAATCTTTTCCTCTCACACAATCACTCAGCTACCAATAAAGGCTAACATTTAGCTGACCCATCCCCCAGTCTTATATCCTACATGGAAATGTTTATGGATTTCTGTAATTTATCTGTAGTTAAAAGCAGTGCAATTGATCATCCAAATAACATAATATGATGGAATCCAGCAACACTCACAAGGAGCTCCCTAAATCAAAATCTGTCTGACCATTACGTAGCTCCACATGTGGTGTAATGGATGTTACACATTTTGTGCTATTTGAGGCAGATCAAGACTTCTACAAACAGTATACCACATGGCCAAAAATGCAAGTGTTATTGAAGTTTCTTCTATATACTGACAGATTTATTTCTTCTATCTCTTCTTCCAGCTTTTCTTTGTAGAGTGGTTCCAAACTTCCAAAATACTTGGGACTTGCTTTTGATTTCAGAAATCACTGTAATACTTGATCTGAGTACTTTACTGAGAATACCTATCACTCCTCTCATTTGAAAATGTGTTTTGCTACCTTCTAGTCAACAGAAAGCCTTAATAGCATACTGCAATTTGTCATTACGGCCCAGAGTATTGAAAGAGCAAGCTGGGAATCCTAAATTCAGTAAAACAGCCAAGTCCAGGGGAATGAATAGTTCATGGGAGTTACTCTGAAGTATGTTGCAGACTTAGTAAAGACACGGCAACATTTGACAATCAGGAATACATTTTCCCTTTAACTAGAAAATGTTGCATGGCTTCACTAACTTTTCTTGTTGGACCACCAAAATAGGGCCAGAATGTTTTAATTATTCCATCGTATATTTGGATTATGATCCTCACAGGAATTCTTCGAATGTGTATTTTAAGTATCCATTCCCTCCCCCTCCCTGGCTTTCTCTGTCTCTCCTTCTTATTCTCATCCCGTAGTTTATTCCTTAGAGAGTAAACTATTTGCTACAGCAACTATGTGTGAGTATGGTGCCTAAAACAGCTGGGGTAGTAGCCACAGTGCCAAAAATTAGGCACTGTTCTGGTGTCATGCGAAGTTAATTTTCTCATGCACATGTGAAATATGAAGCATTGTCCAAGAAGTCTCAGTAGAATCATTATAACAGAAATGTGTCTGAGAAAGCATTTCACTTTTCCTCTTACTGAACTGCTAACTTGAAGAATTTTGAAGTATTCATAGATGTTTTGAGACTTCTGCATTCTGGGAAAATTCTTCTCCTTAAATGGTCCTGCTAGCAGGTACAATTAACAGAGGGGGGGGAAATACTATACAGAAATTGTTTTTCTTTGCAATTGTGTTTACACAATTACTGTACTTACAGCAGCTTAATATCTTGAATTACTTATTTATGTATGTGCAGATCCTCCAGTGGAATAAATGAAACTTTGAGTGCTGAAAGAGAAAATGGAAAGCACGATAACGTAAAAAATGAGGACTATAGGGAGAGCACTACACTGCAGATTAATACAGCCAAAGAGATACCCCATGGAGACTTGTGCATCACAGAGATATACAGTGAGACTCACCAGGGAGCAGGAGAAAGCAACATACACTTTTCTGAAATGAAACAAGAGACCACACAAAGTCACAGAATTACTCCTAAAGTGATAGGCACCTCCAAAGCGCTTGTGACTGATGAATCTGTTTTCAGAGGGAAGATAGAAGAAAGAAGGCCAGGCAATATGGTTGAGTTGCAGTTATCCCTCTCAAATGATGGTCACAAGAGTACCAACACTCCTGCTGTGACTCTCTTAGGGGCAGAAAAATGCACCCCTTCAGGAAGAGGACTCAGTGTACAAGAAGACGGGACCAACCCTGTAATCGCAATTCCCCTGAGTGTAAAAGAGGGCAACATCCAGTGGTCAAGCAAAGTAGTCCAGTTTTCTAGTAGCAAAGAGGTCAAGATGATCCAAAGTGCAGCTCCATCTATCCCCAGGGTGGAGGTGATCCTAGACTGTTCAGACAGAGAAAAAGAAGCACCCAAGTCTCTGGCTGAAAGGGGGTGTGTTGATTCTCAAGTGGAAGGAGGGCAGTCAGAAGCACCTCCTTCTCTCCCCTCCTTTGCAATCTCATCAGAAGGCACAGAGCAGGGAGAAGACAACCAGCACTCGGAAAGGGATCACAGACCTCTCAAGCACAGGGCAAGGCACGCAAGTAAGTACATCCCATCTAATCATTTGCACTGCCTGAGGATATGCTTTGTAACTTGAAACATCATCTCAGAATTTAGATTGCATTAGAAAACGTAGTTAGAGCTTCAGTCTGCAGTTTTTTAACTTTCTGTCTTCTAAACAATTCTTGCTTTATATAATTTTCCAGGGTAATGCAACACTCCTGGTAATGAGCCAAGATTAAAGCCATACCTTAACTGTGCTGAATAACTTTGTTTAGTAGACTTCCACTCTGAAATAATTTAATGACTTTGTCCAATTAAAAATACTTTTATTTCCAGAAAATGCTGAATTCTGCTGGCTTTCTCATACACACTAAGAGGCAATCTGTGGAATATTAACAAAGAAAAAAACACACAAACAAACAAACAAAAAACAACAAACCAGGTTGCTTGCACATATCTAAATGAATCCTGTGGGTTTCTGTTTACAGCAAAAATTTTGTGCTATTATTTGCATCATCTAAAATCAAAGCCATGGTACTGCTCTTAAAAGTTGATAATAAAAAAGGCTATTAGTAAAGCTTGATGTTGCCTGCAGACGAGATTTTGACAGACACTAGCATGTGTATAACTGTTACATGATCCTTTCAGCTTTGTCAGTCTTCTCTAGACTGTAAAGTGAACTTACTATTTCTTCTGACTCCCATATCCAGAGGTCAACTACAAAATCCGTCCAAGAAGTTTACGTGAAAGCTATTTTGAAACTGAATCCAGTGTCAGTTTATTGAGTATAGATACGTAAAATTAATTTATTATTTTATTAATTTGATACCTTTTTATTAGTGGGTTGTTTTTTCCCAACAATGTTAAGAATCCTGACCAGGGATTTAATAACAGTATGGCAAAGCTGCTTGAATGCATGCAATGATATACTGTAGCAACAAACTATTTCATATGTAGTGTTGGAATTAGTCTGCTAACCCTTTGCTAATTCCACTGTAAGCATATTTTTAGCATGATAACCACTTGTATCTTATTTGCAAGCGGATTAAGCAGTTACTTATGCTTAAGTGTCTGCTTCCAAACCACATATTTTAACATTTTAAATGGAGCGTATAAGAAGAGTGCACATACTTTACATTTTGGCTGCAAAGTTAGAACCATCTGTGGGACTGTGCCCGTATATCTTAGTGAACAGTATTGCCCTTCTAATAAGGCAAGTTTGTAGAGCAAACTACATATTACTTCTTTCAAGTAATATGTATACTTGGCCTTTTTCTCATCCCAACTATGACAGTCTTAATTCTTTTTAACCTACTGGCACGCCATTATTTTTAGAAACTGATGCAATCTATCAAAATATTTGCTTTTATTATTATTTTTAAAATGTGATTTACACATTAGAACTATCACGTTGCTAAGCACAAAGGAATAGGCTGCATGCAGCAAATACCGTGCATATGATTTTTTTTTTTTTGTCAAATTAAAAGTTACAATGCAGCATTTCGGTCTAAACTACAAAAGAATATTTATTACAGACTTTACAGGTAAAATTTATGGTAAAGAAATAAATAGTAATTAGACTATATCTATCTGATTAATATTTCTTCTGGAAGCTTCTAAATCTATTGATTAAGTAACTGCAGATGAGTTAAGAAAAGATACACTAGCAAAATGAAAAGTTTCAGTTTTTGCTTTCCACAGTACTATGGGTTCCTGTTGAACTCCCCTCCTAGAAAAACACTCCCTACTGCTTGTGCAAAAGCAGCTTATTTGAAAGTGTGGAACTTAAATGCTGAAGGGTGACCATATCTGTTTGCAGAATCACTCTAAAGGTACAGGCCATAATTTCAAAACTGTCCCCAGTAAACACTGTAAGCATTTGACTTGTCAAAAGACTGAGCCAAGGATTTGGTGATTTGAACCTCTCAAAATAAAATACTACAAATTCATGGTAAAGGCACTGTGCTCTTTTTGCTCTTACGGTGTTTAGAACCATTTGCTCTTATGGTTGTGAGAAGCACTGGTCTAGTCATGCTGTCATCTGGCATAATGGCAAAACTCCAAGTGTCTTTAATAGGAGAAGTATCAGGCTTCATCCTCTGACATAGAGAAAAGAATCATTAATAGAAAATACATCACAGTGCTTTCTTTAACAAGTTTGCTTTATTTGTACTAGCAGAAGATAATGATTAACTGCTTTATTTTCACAAATCAGAGGCACACCTCATCCTTTTGAAAATAACTGGAAGGGAGCCATTGATCTAGGCAGAATTAGCTTTTTATTTTAAAATCTAGCTTTTTAAAAGAGAGAAACTAGTGAGGTGGTCATGCTGATGTGCAGTGCATCTATCAGCTTTATAGATGCAGATACTCCTGTGTGCTCCCCACAGCTTGATGAAAACCAATAATTTATGCTTTAAGAAATATATATTATTTTGGTAGGAGCCTTCTCCACTCATTTCTTAAATGTGTATTCATTCTTGCTGCATGGTAAAAATAAATGTTCTGAAGATGTTATATCCTATACAATTTGAGATTATGTTTGCACTCCCACTGTCTTTGAGGGAGCTGAAAATTAATAATTTCCTTATATATTTCCAGGGATATATATTTGCTTTTAAATAGCTAATACATATAAATATACCTATTTTTATCAACTACACAGCTTCTATAATGCAATAAACTCTTAAATGGTAGAAGCTGCTACCACTGTCAGACACAATACACAGTTTCATTTACTCTCAAATGTTAGACAGTCATGGTCCTGGCTGGCTGGGAATCTGCTGTAAGCCTAGCAACTGTGGTCAAACACTTGCTACACACCAGATCACAGAAATTGAGTAAATGAGAAAATACTGCCTACCTATTGCTGCAGAGATGACTGCTGGGAATGAAAATTGTGGAAATTAGAAGACACACCTACCGTTCCTGTTGAAGTAAAGAAAGTGATGCAGCCTTTGAGCTTCTCTGGGTGTGGCCCTAAGGAAGGAATGCTGGATATGGAATTTGTACCACAGTTGTTATTGCGGGCAAAGCTTACGCATAACAATCCCTCCATGCACAAGAAAAGAAATGTTTTAATATGAGGGAGAGAGGCAGTATGCAAACTCCACTACAGACAGATGCATAACCACTTGCTAATAAACTCCATCTATTTTTGTGGGCTGCATGCAATTAAACGTGCATGTTGATTCTTTCCACAGGACTCCGGAGAAGTGAGAGCCTGTCAGAGAAGCAGGTTAAAGAAGCCAAATCTAAATGTAAAAGTATTGCATTGCTGCTGACGGCAGCTCCCAACCCCAATTCCAAGGGGGTGTTGATGTTCAAGAAGCGTCGGCAAAGGGCGAGGAAATATACTTTAGTCAGCTACGGGACTGGGGAGCTGGAACGTGACGAAGACGAGGGTGAAGAAGGTGAAGTTGAAGAGGGAGACAAAGAAAATACTTTTGAAGTGAGTTTACTTGCAACAAGTGAGTCAGAAATAGATGAAGATTTCTTCTCTGACATTGACAACGACAAGAAGATTGTGACATTTGATTGGGACAGTGGTTTACTTGAGGTTGAAAAGAAGACAAAAAGTGGAGACGAGATGCAGACGCTTCCAGAGACAACAGGTAAAGGAGCCCTCATGTTTGCCAGGAGACGGCAGAGGATGGATCAGATTACAGCTGAGCAAGAGGAGATGAAGGCACGCACAGCGCATGCAGAGGAACAAAGGGAAGTCACAGCGTCAGAAAACTTCCAGAAAGTAAGCTCCTCAGCATATCAAACAAAAGAGGAAGAAATGTTAAGACAGCAACCCTGCATAAGCAAAAGCTATGCAGATGTGAACCAAAATGATGGTAAAATTGTACAACAAAATGGGTTTGGCTTAGCACCAGACACAAGCCTCTCTTTTCAGTCTTCTGAGGCTCAAAAAGCAGCATCTTTGAACAGAACAGCTAAACCCTTCCCTTTCGGGGTTCAAAACCGAGCAGCTGCACCATTTTCACCCACGAGAAATGTCACTAGTCCTCTTTCAGATTTACCAGCACCACCTCCCTACTGCTCTATCAGCCCACCACCAGAGGCGTTATACAGACCTCTATCAGCTCCTGCAGCAAGCAAAGCTGCGCCAATTCTCTGGTCACACACAGAGCCAACCGAACGCATAGCATCCAGAGATGAGAGGATTGCAGTGCCAGCCAAAAGAACTGGGATACTGCAAGAAGCAAAGAGAAGGAGCACATCAAAGCCTATGTTCTCTTTCAAAGAAGCACCCAAAGTAAGTCCAAATCCTGCCCTGTTGTCCCTTGTACACAATGCAGAAGGCAAAAAAGGTTCTGGAGCTGGTTTTGAGTCAGGACCTGAAGAAGACTACCTCAGTTTGGGAGCAGAAGCTTGCAATTTCATGCAGAGTCAAGCATCTAAGCAAAAGGCCCCTCCTCCTACTGCTCCAAAGCCTTCCCTCAAGGTCTCTCCTGCTGCTGGTACCCCAGTTTCACCCGTTTGGTCACCAGCTGGGGCTTCTAACAAGGCTCCTTCTTTTCCAGCTCCAGCCTCACCGCAGGCAGCATACCCTGCACCACTCAAATCCCCACAGTACCCTCATTCTCCCTCTGCCAATCCTCCGAATACTCTCAACCTATCAGGTCCTTTCAAAGGGCCACAGGCAACCCTAGCGAGTCCAAACCACCCAGCCAAGACACCAACCACCCCAAGTGCTGGAGAAACAAAACCCTTTGAGATGCCGCCAGAGATGAGGGGAAAAGGAGCACAATTATTTGCCAGAAGACACTCTCGAATGGAGAAGTATGTGGTTGATTCAGAGACTGTGCAAGCAAACATGGCACGAGCCTCATCTCCAACTCCATCTTTACCAGCTTCTTGGAAATATTCATCTAATGTCCGAGCACCTCCACCTGTTGCTTATAATCCCATACATAGTCCATCTTATCCTCCTGCTGCCACCAAGCCTTTCCCTAAGTCCACTGCTGCTACTAAAAACACCAAAAGAAAACCTAAGAAAGGTCTCAATGCTTTGGATATTATGAAACATCAACCTTATCAACTTGATGCATCGTTATTTACTTTTCAACCTCCTAGTAATAAGGAAAGTCTAGCTATTAAGCAGATACCAAAGTTGCCCATTTCAAAGCAAGCTACATCCTTACGACTGCCTGGTTCTGCATCGCCTACAAACGTCCGGGCATCTTCAGTATACTCTGTGCCAGCCTACAGTTCGCAACCGTCGTTCCAATCAAATGCCTCCACCCCAGTAAATGAATCATATACGCCGACAGGCTATTCTGCATTTTCTAAGCCAGAATCCACTACATCCTCTTTGTTTACTGCTCCGAGGCCAAAATTTTCAGCAAAGAAAGCTGGCGTCATTGCACAGGTGTGGAAGCCATCTGTTATTGAAGAGTAAACACTACAGCTAAAACTTAGTGTCCATCTTGCTTGCAAGGCATTATTGTTTGCAGTAGTAGCTGGGCACACAAAGAGTGTCAAGAGTATTCCTTAGCTTATGTAATATCTTCAGATGTATCACCTCAAATCTGGGTCCAAAATACTTGAACTTTTTTAAGGAATCAAAATAGATACAAATTCTAGCATATTTATGCACATTATCAGATGCTTTATACACATAAAATCCTGCAATAAATAGACACCATTGTGTTAAGTAAGCAGGACACTAGGTTTTTGCTTTAAGTTGACTACAACAGAAACAACAGTAAGCAGTACTCTTGGTTTATCAAGCTAATAGAGAAGAGCTTTATTTCTATCCCCCACCCCAATTATGTCCAAATGACCTAGGGATTTGAGGACTCTTTTTTTTTTAAGTGCCTTATTAAATGCTATTAATAATAACATGTATTACTAACATACATAGTCTAAAATAGGTGAAATATTAGACTCTGACTGATCATTAGCAGAATACAGCAGGATATACCTTTGGGTATGCGTGGAGTCCCACCAACTTCAGTCAGAATCTGTCTTGGCTCAAAGGTCCTTCCATAGGAATCTGATCAATCGGTCAGGGGATTAGTTTGCAAGTTATGTGGATCAGCTGTGATCCAAAATCATGAATTGCCTCTGTGATTTCACAGAGAATGTGCTATAAGAGATGCAAGAGTATTCTGTGGAAGACTAATTTAAAGTAGATGGAATGACAGCTGGGAAAAATTGTTAAACATTTCCCATTTTGGGGAAATTTGACATCCTAAGTGTAGACATATATTTGGACAAAACTTTGCCTAGAATCCAGTAAATAACAAAAACTATGAAATCAAAAATATTGATTTAGAGAGATGAGATGGGTTTTTGGGTTTTGCAGCTGCAATATAATGCAATAGTTTCTTGTGAAATCGTAGCGACTGAGAAATGAAGGGATATGTATAATTGAGAGTCTTGCAACCAAAGTAGCATATGCCTCAAAAATCAGCATTTAACATTAAATCATAAATATTACCTTGTCTTCCTATCAGTCTCACACACATTTTCTTAATTTCAGTTTGGGCTTTACAGTGCTTTTTCCCACTCTTAATCTTTTTACTCTGGTTTTACACTTTCACCTTTTACTTGTATTGGATATAAGGATTGAAATACTGCTACAGTAGAAAATTCTTAAGAGTCCGTAGTCTTGAAACCTACTGCACAATAGTGCAAAAAAATACACAGTCTTGCTGAGGTATATTTAACAGTTAACAGTTTAGCATGCTGTTCTGTAAGGAGATTTGTTTACCTCCATAGAGCTGTCTGAAACAAAATGTTGTTTCACATAGCTAAGGTTATCCAAATTCATCCTAAATGCAACACTAAAGATTAAAACATTGATATGTGAATAAAGGTGGCAGAATCTGTTGGTATATTTACTTAAACTACCATCCAGCTAGGTACAGACACAAATAATGATTTTTATATTATAATGGTGAATACACTTCTATTAGAATTATCTATTTAGATGAAGGTGTTCCCCAGTGTGAACAAAATCACCTACATTCAGTCTCATTATGGTAACTGAAACCGCAATAAAGTTTGAAATGAATAATTTCATTGTAAATGTGGAAGGCAGATTGGAATCAAGTCAATAGAAATCACTCATTTTAATTCTGGACCTTCAAAATTCCACTCCCACTTCCAGATTGGAATACTAACTGCATTAAAAGAAAATGACCAAGTGATCCACCTCCCTCTTAAAATTCAGAACAGTGATGGGAAATCTTAAGAAAAAGAGTTTGGAAAACTCAACTAAGAATTACACTGCATTTTCCAGGAAATAGAGTAGCAATATTTTAATCCTCTGGAGATCTCCTTCTATTTTCCACTGCTAGTATCTGTATTATTCTTCCATCATTAAACTTGACCCTTTCTTCTCTGCCTGTTTGGGTTTCTTTTCTTTCTTTTTTTTTTTTTTTTCTTTTCTTTATTCTACTTATATATACAGACAGAAACATATTAGAGGAAATCTGTTTTCTAGCAATTCTGTTTCTATGCAATTCTTGCCCTTTCCCCACTTCCACTTCTTCCCTCTTCCCTTCTTTTCCCCACTTTCCTTCCCATTCATTTTCTCAGTCTCCTCCTTTCCTTCTGTCTCACCTCCCTTGGAATAAAGATACCCTGTCAAAGGTAACAGAAGTGCTACTGGAGAGCTACACAGAAATCTAACTCCTTCCAGATAACCTCATGTTGCCTTATATATTTTTACTTGGCCCGCTCCTTTAAATTCTAACTTTAAATTACAACCACATTTCTGTACTTGTTCACCACACAAGTGTTTCCATAATTAGGAAATTTTTAGCAGTTTTGTACATTCACCACAGTTTTGAGGTTGATGAACATGTCTATTAAGGAGATACAGAATCTTACACAGCATGGTGACCTGGTCACATCAAGCTCAGGTCAGTAACTTGGGGAGGTTTCGCCATCTCCAGAGCATCCTGTGTGAAATATGTGAATTATTGAAATCTAGTTTCTAGCGTAATATATGCCCGTGTGTCACTTTCCAAGTAAGAAATAATAAGCAGTATTATTCTAATTATAAGCATGTGAAAAAAGGTAGATTTGAGATACCATCTCACCCAAAGAAAAGCAGCTCTCCAGAAAGACAAAAGTCAAGTTAATGGGAACTAGAGGAGAGCTGTGATTAGAACAGAGCATTTCAGTTTCCTAAAACATCTGTCTAGAACTGAATTCACCTGAAGGACAGCAGTGTGTACTTATCAGCTTGTAAATTATTTATGTATCCTTTTCATTTTCAGAAACCAAAATTCCAGTTAGGACACCACGTAAATTATTTGCACGCTTACAGCTATATGCTAGAAGTCAGCTTCTGTGGTAGCTGTATAAAATACAGCAATTAGCCTATCTTTCCTCTACTTTGGCCAGAAGGAAAGGAAATTAATATATGCTAAATATTTGGCTATTGATTAGATTTGGATTTTTTGCTGTTATTCAAACACAGGTATTTCATATGGCCAGTAGCAATGACAGAAGAACTTTTTAAAGCATCAGTATGTTAAAAGCAACAGCCACAGTGACAATAGTGCTCTTAACTCAGTTAATCTTTTGAAAATCCCGATCGAAGACCGAGTCTGAGATCAATTTTATACACATACACTATTCTACATGCATAGTGCTTGGATCCAGCTTGGCTTCAAGGCTTTTATCAATCAGGTAAGTCTGTAATTCTCACTAATATTTCAGAAGATTGCCCTACTTAAATTCACAGTTTTACATGAAGTGTAATCTCTCAAGATGCAGATTAAATTTAGAGGAACGCTGAGCTGTTCATTGCCATGAGTACAAATTGAGAGCTAAAGATAACATCAAGCAGAGCTGAAAGGGGAAGAAAATGAACTGTTTGCAGAGAGGAGTGAAGACATCTGAATTTCTCCATAAAAGAGAAAGAAATTTTTGCTTTTTCCCCCTCCCCCAAAATCTATTAGAACTATCTTAATATATTATGATAATTTTCCAAGATGCAATGGTTGTGCTTCATATATGGGAACATTTATCAGTGAATTTTAGGCCATTCCTAATAACAATACTTCTAATGCACTCACATTAAAAGATCTATTTAATTTCTTTTAATTATAGTCCATACAAGAGGTATTATAACATACCAGTTTGGATTTCACGTTTTGAGATAGCCTTTCTTTGAAAACAGCCATACTAATGAAGGGTTTATATTCTTCCAGTTTCTGAGTCAGTTCCAGGCCTCTTTACAAAACCTGAACTTAACAGTTTTGTTTTGGAAATGAGTGGCTTTTAGACAAGAAGTTAAATTTTTGTTACAAAAGTAAACAAAATGTGGTTACTGGAAATAGAACTATCAAGCTTCTCTTCCCTTCTCTAGGGGAACTACTCTTATTAAGTTCCTAATCAGCAAAAGATAACATATTATGAAACAAACAAAAAGATAGCCAAAGTTTTTTGTTGTTGTTGTTTTTGGGTTTTTTTGTTTGTTTGTTTTTCTGTGGGTTTTTTTTTGTTTGTTTGTTTGCTTTTCTGTAGGGACATTTACGGAGTAAACAATACCATCTTTTACAAGTACATCTTAAACTTTTGCTTTTGCTCTCTTATGGAAGAAGTTATTTAGTCAGTGTCCTAAGATGTGACAACATCCAGTGACAAGCTGCCTGGGTATCAAAAGCTCCTGGCCTATGAACTGGGACTTTATAAAACATTCATATTAATACGTGTAGTAGGAAATGCCCATTTCTCTTCTAGATGTGCAGACAATTCACTACAAGATCAAGCCATTGCCATTACAATATCAGCCACCAAGAAGTTTCCATTCATTTTTGTCTGAAGTCCTATTGCACTCACCCAAAATACACCTGCTTTTATTCAAGAATAAAGTTCCTGAGACGTTCAGGAGTTGAGACACAAAGCCAGCCCTAAAACTACTGTGACCCGTTTTGCTGTCACCATAGCAATCGGGCAGCAATAAGGTTTTTTTTCCCTTTTTGGCAGAGGGCTGTTAGTAGCCACCCAAAAATGAATGTTCAGAATTCAGTGTGTTTGTATTTGAAGAAATACTAAGAGGCTAAGGCATCTCCAGGATACAGCAATTAGGAAGTGAAGGGCTGGTACATGCTTCATATCGGTAAGTTACTCATAAGTGACAGAGCAGCAATTTTAAAAGAAAAGAAAATCTAGAATTGGGGATGTGCAGTAAGGAGGAAACTCCAGAACAAAAACAGAGGTTCAGTTCTGTCAGAGGTTCAAGACATACCGAAGGTATAAGAGAAGAAAATAAGTAAGATGGGCTTAAGTCTGCTCTGAGATGGCTGACTATTTCCAGCCTTTTGTTGAAATTTTCTAGGTTCTTCTTGGATGACAGAGTGCTCATATCACTGGGCATGTTTTTTTTCCTCTATTTACAAATTGTGAAAGAATGGAAATGCAGCAAACCCAGCAAAAAAGAGAAAAGTGAGCTTTTTATAAAAACAGACCCTATCAATAGAGTATTGCACTGAGAGGCAACGTACATATAAACGTATTATCCTAGATAGCTCCTATACACAACAGTCTTCAAAAATGCTAAAGTAAACTTTGATAAAAGATAGTAAAGTGCCCTTCAGCCCTGAGAAGCAGCCATAAACAGAAATCGGTACAAGATGATTTGGGAGGAGCAATATTTACCAAGTATCCAAGACAACACACCAGCAAACGACCAGCTTTACTATGTCCTGCTGCTCCAGCCTTTCCACAGGGAATTGCACACCATGAGGTAGGGAAATACCAGCGAAACAGCAGCAATCTTTGCATCTAACAATTTGCAAAATCTTTCTCCTCTCTTTTTCCAGGATCCTCATCCAGATTTCCTAGCTTGCAGAATGCAAAGTGATTGGTTATAAAAAGATCCACTTTTCCAGTATTACCTTTCTCAAAATACAATGATACAACTTTGTCTGAAGTTAAATGCCCAGGATTCCACTGATCGTTTTGTGAGTTCAGCATGGCAAGTGCAAACCTTAATTACACAGCTTGGCAAAATGCTATTTTAAAATGAATCTGCTCAGTTTGAACAAGAAATGTTATACAAAGAAGAAATTCGATGACAAGATATTAAAAAAACCTGTGGATTCAGAATCTTTGAACTTACTGCTGGTAGAAATGTCTCTTGGGAAAATATGTGAGCCTGGTATTTACTTGGTGCCACCTTCACAAGTTCATAGTACCCGTGACAAGAACTGTACTTGATCATAAACATTACTTCTGCGTGTTATTACAGTTGGGAGGAGCTGGAATCATTCAAGAGCTATGCTTGACAAGTGCTTTTTAGGTTGGAGCCTTACTCCAGAAAGAACTTCAGGATTTTTATCAGATGATTAAAAAGTAATCCTGAAGCTGAAGGAAATACTGTGTTGGAAGGTACAGAAACAGATTTGAGCTCTTGTTTTACAAGCTAGGGCTAACCACAGAATGATGTTTCTGTGGTTTAACTGTCAGCATCCTTGAGTAAGGCAGGCAAAGACTTTTATATAAGATGCTAATCAATTCTCCTGTTACTCTGTAGTTTCCAGAGGAAAAAATCTATTCTTGCTTGTAATGATCTTGACAAACAGTTTTTAATTTCAATGCATGTGAAACCATCACAAAGTTATGTGGTGGTACTGTATAACAGTAACTGTATGCTCCCATAAGCTGAGGAAACAGCTCTGAGAAAAATAACTTACTGAACCACGCGTACAGATGGACTAAGTAGATGAGGGCTTTGCAAGCAGGTTATTCAGTATATCAGGACAAAGAGTTTTCAAACTTGTTTGAAGAATCCTTGATTCTTTCTTACGGTTCGAGACTGACATATTGAAAAGGTAATTCCAGACAATTGAAAGATACATTGCTGCAAAAGTAACACATTGCCTGCCATTGTTTTTCTCATAGAATTTCCGACTCAATTTAGGGCAGACAATGGTACTGCTCACCTAATGAACAGCCCTTCACTAATTTGTACTGACCTTGTTCTGTGCATAGCACCATCCCTTATATAACACAAGCTCTTCAAAGTATGCTCTTCATGCTGAATGACTTATTTCCACAAAGCTTTTTTGGTTAGCATTTAGTTGATTCAGAAGCTGTAATTCGTTTTTCCGCTACTGTACGAATGAGTAAATGAAGATGGAGGCATTGGTATTAAGATGCTCCTTAGCATTAGCTTCCCAGTTCAAGACACTTAGCATCAAGGCCAATAGGATGTGAACCAGTCACTGTGCAAAAGCATAGTTCTCCTTAATAGTCTGTGAATGTTCATAGATTACACTTCTCCAGGTGGAATTCCAGAAAAGGGAATCCTCAATGACCAGACAGTGAAAATGCCTTTCCCACAATAGTGTAATGTTACTTTGTTACATTACCATACAATTTGCTAAAAGAAACGCTAAAACTGCACTGGATGGGGCAGCGGTGCTAAAATTTAATAAAAATTTGTATGCACTGGGCAATTATGTTTACATTTCATAATTTTTGAATACTTATCTTCCATATTTAATTCCATTGCTTCAAGGTAACTTTGTGTGTTTAAGATCCAAAGGGTTTTTTTTTAGAACAAACCAAGCCTCAAAATACTATCATACAGATCACTGTTACCAGCAGGGTTCTCCAGCATGGCTTGGACCACCAATTGCCATCATGCTACTTAAATCCTAGAATGGCCTGAGTTGAAAAGGACCACAGTGATCATCTAGTTTCAACCCCCTGCTATGTGCAGGGTCACCAGCCACCAGAGGCTGCCCATGTCCCCACTTATTAACACCTGGCTGTGAATCTGCACCAGGAGGATGGCACACTTTCCAGTGGGGCTCTTAAGTGTTTTCTGACATCAGTGAGATCAAGGAAAGGCACACTCCATCCCTCTGGGGAAGAAATTTTTCTGGAGTTCAGAAGGAAAGTACACAGCAGTAAACATAGGCTCTTTTCCCCAGGTATACTTTCACGGCCCCATTTCATTCTATTTTTTTCTTGGCCTGGCCTCCTCCTCATAGCCTAATTGCAAACTAAACAGGTCAATTTTCTATTCCTTAAGTTTCTCATCAAAGCCTATGAAACTTGGCCAGTTTGACAGCCAGGTGTCAACAAGTGGGGACATGGGCAGCCTCTGGTGGTTGGCAACCCTGCACATAGTTTACCTAGCCTCATCACTCTCCAAGCCAGTCCTGAATACAGTTTTCTTTCTGTATCAAGTATTACTATCTTGTAATTTTGTTTTGGCCAGACTTTCCTCAGTCCTTCACTTGCTGGTTTCTTCCACTCTGCTGATATTATTCTTGCCCAGTATATTCCATTCAGATGTTTTCCCTTTCAAAGATGCTTTGGCTCAACAGGAGGCCTTGAGTTATGTCAAGAGGCAGGTGTGATGTGAAGCACACCTCAGTCCTGAACAGTGGTTGTGCAGAGCCCTGTATTCAGACCCAGTGTTGTGAAGACAGATTTGCATCATATATCTACACACAGAACTTTTTGTGAATGAAAACACAGCTGCACAACAAGTGCCAGAGCTATGATACACCTCAGTGACTTCTCCAGCCTGTGGAAATACACATAGCCTGCAGGTCTCACAGGTAGAGCAGGACACTGCAGGAACTGGGAAACAGATAAGGCATTCCTATTGAGCCTCACATTCCTGATGAACCTGTGTTACCTAAAATTACTGGACTGCTTGGTCTGGACATAGATAGGCAAGCATTAGAATAGATGTATGAGACGCTTCAGATTCAAAGATCAGTCTCAAAGCAGTTCTAAAGCATAAAGCAGTACTACTTTTAAAGGAAAAGGAGTCTAGAATTTTTTTGCATCTGTATGCCTTTTTTTTCTTTTCTTTCTTCTTTTCCTATTTTCACTCTTTGAAGTGATTGAGCCACACGGGTTCACTCGGTTAAAATGTAATTCAGGGAGCTGAATCATTTGAGATGAAATAAATAAGAAAAATAACCACAAAAAAGAGGATTTTGGTTTGAAAGATTTCATAAGGAAATTATATGGACCAGGATAAATTATCTTTTCACTTGGAAATGTTCAGAAGAAACAATGCCACCATCTCCAAGAAGTACAATAAATTCAGTATTTACTTGATTTCATTTTAGAAAAGATATCAGTAACCTTCCCTTAATATTAAACACTTTTGTCATCCATACAAAATAGAAATGTCAGAAACTGAGACCAACTTTGCACTTGTTTTCAAACTTCTATTGAAAAGGAAGCAAGGCTTCATGCTCTAAGGCCTTGGGAATTGTATAATATTTAAGTCCAGAAGATGGCAGCAAATGTTCTTCCTTAAGGGAAATAAACTGTCCATTCCAACACCCAAGGACCAAAATGCTGCATTCCAATTTTATTAGTTTCATTTTGCCTGCTAGAAATTATTTCCAGCATTTTTAATTTTATTCCCTTTAAAAAAAAATAAAAACTGTAGTTATATTGTAAAGTAGCCACGGCATTTACAGCAAAGTTGGCAGCATTTCAGAGAAGTTGTTTTTTTCACTATATAAAGTTTAAATCGTAAATGCTTTCAGACAAAAAAATGCAAAAATAAGCTTAGTAACGTCTTCTTTCTATATATTGGTCAAATTAAAAATCTGAAATGCTTGTTCTTCAAAAAATTGGAAAGAATGAAAGAATTGAAACAATATATGTATGTCTAAATCAGGTATTATTTATTTTGTCCTACCATCTTCTCAATGTTCTCTAACTGTAGTAGCCATTACAAATCAATAAAAAACAAAGTGACAAACGTAACCCTCAACTTTTATAAAGACAGAGTCATTCCACAGCAGTCCAATTGTTTTAACCACTTCCTTTTCCTTTGTTCCCCTTCAGTGTAAACATTAACCAGATGCTAACATTAACTCTGATTTGAACTTGCTTAAGCCTCATGATTAAAATGAAAAGAAAAAATAAAAATGCCTTAATGATTTAGAAACCTAAGTCAATCATATTACATTTATTTTAGTTTTACTTATTAATACACAACTCTTAAGTACTAACAATGCTTACAATAAATGCATCCTTCACTCACCAGTTTATAAACATCTTGCATTTTTTTAACCAGCATTAGCTTGAATCTTTTTGCACAGACACCTGGTCAGCAGCTCTTGCTAGTGTTCTATGGCTACAATGGACAGTTCTGAACTGCCTTTCCTTTTATTGACATCCAGGAATCATTTTCCCTTTAATAGCTACAGTAGAAAAAGCCTTGCCTTTTCTCTGAAGGAGGAATAGAAGAATGCAAGTTAATCACTGTATGGCGTTCCCTTTTGTTTTGTAGCCTAACAACACCTTGTGTTCTGGTACAGTATTTTTTTAATGTTTTACAAAAAGAGTACAGTAATACAGTGTGTGATAATTTAATAATTCTGTTATCACATCACTTTTCCTTCCCTTTTCTTTTGACTGTGAGAAGAATAGAAGATCTTTACCCCTCTTTTTATAATCTTCTTATATTTTACAGTGATGGGATAGAATAACCTTCCTCCATTTGCACTTCCCTCTGTCTGTTTTGCCTCTGTCTCATTTATTACCAAAGGTTTATGCATTCTTTTTAGTGTATGCATGTCAAAAGATCTATTTTAACATATTTAATAGAAAGGGAAAAACAATAGAAAGTATCACCATGCCTGGCCACTGCTGTCTAGTAAAGGAATGATGAATTCTGGTGATTAAATGTTGCCTTGGTTTCACAGTATGTTAGAAATCAGTTTATGAATATCAAATGTGGTCTGCTATGAGTTTAGAGATTTTCACACCTAGATTTTCAGTCTAGGAACTTCACCACTAATAATAAGAATTAAAGGCAATGTTAATCATATCTCAGTTCTTATATTTGAGACATTTGTTTTGAAGGAAAATCTTATTTTTCCAGAAGTATTTAAAGTATGGAAATATGCCAAAGATTATAACAATTTCAGAATACAGTTGGGGTAGGTATAGACAAATATTAGACTACTTAGATTATTCCAATAGTATGTCACTATGTGATGTTTATTGATTATTCAATCAAGTGCACAAAAATCTGCTGTGCAGCATGCTTCTGAGTTACTTGCATTGCAATAGATACAACCATAGCAATCTTATCAGTGAGTTATCTTAGAGACTGAATTCCTCCTCCTTAGGGTAAACACTGAGGCATTATGGCACAGTGCACATAACTGATGCAATTGCTTTATTTCTTTCATGGGTGATGAAAGAAATTGAATAATTTTCTGTGAAAGAGCCATGAGAATTACAAATGAATCCTGAATTCAAAAGGCTCTGCTTCAAGGTGCAGTCACTTCACAAAACTTGGCAAATTGCTTCAGGCCCAAAGTGATTTTCCTATTTAATTTTCCTAAATTAAATTTTAAAATAGAATTGGAATACCAAAACAAATACTATAGTTCATCATTTTCATCTTGCAGAGGGAACTTTGTTGCTGTCATTCGGATACAGGTTGAACATCCATCCAGAATGCAGTAATCGTTGATTACCTTCTGTGATAAAGATCTCACTGAGTGCATGCACTGTATTCATTATATCTAGTTTCCAAGAAAGATACTTCGCACCTAACAAAGCTGCCCACAGGGGCAAGAGAAATCAGTCTTTTGTCACCTGGTCTGTTTTTCCATCTTAGTTAAATCTCTGACAATAGCTATTAATATTAATAGCTATAAAATGATGTCTAGAACTTAACATGATTATGTGAGATCCAAGAGTCCAATGAAAAAATGCATGAACTACTCCAGCAAACTGAAATCAGTGTAAAAAATAATAGTTTGGCAAAATAGACAAGACCTGAAATAGCTATTCTTGGGGTTCTAGAGTAGAAAAAAAAAGCATACTTATCAATTTTTAAAGAAATAATTTATTCCAAATTAATTGGAATGATCTCTTATTGCCCAGGTAAACTGTTACTCCAAGTCACCTGGGAACCTAAACCAAATTTTGTTGGAACTATCTATCACAGACATTTTCATCTAATAGAGTGATCATCACTGGGTACATTTCTTTGGTAGCTAAAGAAAGCCATCCTTACGTAAGGAAATGTTCTTCATCTATGAGATGGTGTGAACTACTTGGATTCTTACGTAGTCATTTTATCCCTGAGAGCATTGCTAAAGTTAAAAATGGAATAAGAAAATGAGTTCAAGTAATTTTAGTATAACTAACCTCATTCCCAAGGTGCTACTCACACTCCAGCTTTACTGACTGCTTATCTTCCATCAAGACCTAACATTCTTGTCAAATATAGACTCACACTACACAAAAGCTCAAAAAAAAAAAAAAACAAAAAAAAAACCTCAGAACTAAAATGAGAAAAGATAATTCCTATGAGAATAAAATCTTTCACATGCAAGTTTCTCACGCCATTTGATTTTTTCCTTACAAAGCAAATACAATATTCTCCAGATTATCAACATGTCTGAATGCAGGTGCTGTGGACAGATATGACTTGAAGTACAAACATTTGTTCATTGAAGCCTTCCAAATTAAGATCCTCAAGGCAGTAAAGCATTCTTTTTCAAGTTTGTCCAAACTGTGCTAGTCCCTTTATACTGTATTGATTGATTCACGCTGAGAATTTTTCTAGGAATTCATCTAGATCTGCTGTCAGTTCCCTTCCTTTGCCTTCTATAATAACAAGGAATTCCTAGAACACTTTCCAGCATCGCAAAAAATTATTTTATTTTTCATTACTGATTTAGATTATCTGTCAAGTCTGATATAGTGGTAACTTGTATGTAAGCATACATACAAGTACAAGTGGTAACTTGTGCTAATAAACTCCAGAACTCACCACATTTAATTTTGGCTACTGTATTGCTGCTTTTACAAGCTTCTGCCATTGTAAAATAGTAGAATGGCTTATCTGACAAAATACAGAAATACTTTTCCTAACTCACAATTCTCTAATCAAACTGTCAAGAAAAATTAGCTCCTGCTTTATTACTGATAGTTATGCCTAAAAGATAGCTCTGCCACTTGGTGAAAACCAGGAGTTTTCTCTAAACATAACAGACTACACAGAGCATTTCATCTGACCTGCCTTGAAATGTCAGCAACATTCAGTGATAACAGTTCTGTCTACATTATCATTTCCCTCTGCATCTCTGGAATCCCATGAAGTACTACTAGCAGGGCTTGGAATCTCCATTAAGAGGCTTTCCTATTCAGCACAGACCACAGTCTAGAACCACTCAGAAAGCAATTATGACAGGTAGGCTAACTAGCAGAACCTGTTTGATCAACTTATTTTAATCCCTCAGTACAATCCTATCTTCTTAGTTTTGTGGCTCTGGTTATTACATTACTTTGTAATAGAAACTGTGCCTCACTTTACATGCTTACTTCGATTTCATACCTTAAAAAAATTGTTACTGATAACTTAAATAAAATGCACTAATCAGACATGCTGAAGAAGCTACTTTTGTAGATTCAGTGAAGAAATAAATTGCAATACATTAGAGGAAAGAAAAGTACTCAGACAGGCCTGTCTGGGACCTGGATTCTTATTTTCTATGGAAGTATGAATCCCTCTCCTTAGGCAAAAATCTGGAAAAGGTTAACTCATGCTTGATGGCATATCATTTCAAGTGTGTGGAAAAAAAAAATATGTTCTGCATATTCCTTCATTCACCTTCCAAACATTTTTGCTTTTTACATGCTACCAGTTTGCAGTCTGCTGATAGGACCACATCTTAAACCATGATGTGATCAAGCATTAAAGATTTAAAAATTAACTGTCAGTTTGCCCAAACCTAAGTACTTCTTGCAGTTAAATGTAGAACTTAAAGAAAATGTACCAGAAAGATGTGGTGGTAGGATTAGTAATATTGGGAATTTCCTCTCTGGAACTGCAAAATGGGAACAGCTGGTTGTGGCTAAGCGGTGAAAAGATAGTCCTATTGTAAAGCATAAGTTGTGAATCTTGTCAAAGCTACACAAACACTAGATCACTACATGATCTCTTTGTGTCACTATACACTTTTAACAGATTCAACTGTGCACCACCAAACTGAAAATAATGCAATCGGTAGTCTTTTTCTCACTTTCTATCTCTCATTTACAAGCTTACATTAAAACACAACATAAAAGCACATGTGGAGTAGAGGTCATTCAATTTTTTATTTAATTAAATTAAGATCCTATGCTGGAAAAGTCTGTAAGACACAAAGTTGCTATGTGAACTATTGCTGGATAAACTTTTCTTCATATGCTCAGGCACTCACTGACTGGCATCTGGATCATATTCTCAAAATTAAAAGTTTTGGAAGCGAATTAGGAAAATTAACATACATCAACATAGTTAAAATGAAATTTTATCACAGCCTTTGTCAACAGAGCCTGGAATTTCACACCAGATTTCAGAGCTAGAGGCATTTAAACCTCAGGATATGAATCAGTGGGTGTAAATCAATTACTTGAGTGACCACTCTTGGTACGAACAACGTGATTTGTCCAATACAAAGAACGTAACTGGTTTGGGGAAAAGGCTGTTTTGTATGCCAAATGAAGACTGCTGTGGGCAGGACCTTCTCACAAACAGAGTTTCTGTTTCAAAGTGCTGCATTACTAAGAAGATTAGGATTTGTCAGATATGAATGGATTGCTCCCATAAATGGGTCAGAATGTTCTGAAATTTTGAGGGCACTGCTTTCTAAAGAAGCCAGGTTAGTGTCCTGTAAAGGTATTAAGGAAATGACTACATTAACATTTTTAATTTTGTGTGTTCATTTTTGACCCACCTCATCCAAAGTTTAATAATTTCAGAGTAAGAAATGTCTTTCTTTAAAGGAGATTGCCAAAGATATGCTCTTGGACAGATGTCCTAGACAGAACCTGTAAGTAAATTAGTCTGCGCCTGCATGAAAACACACAAAGAACTGTTGCAACACGACTTCCTTTATCATTATCAGAATGAGGTTTTTTCCAGAACAAGACATACTAGCTAAGTAGTGGAGATGGAAGTAAAGCTGAACCGCTGCTAACAGAACTGTACCTTTTCAGTAACAAAAGCTTGTCTTTGGTTCATTTACTTTTCTAAGAAATGCAGTTTGCTCTTCCTTTCTTGATTCTTTACCTCCTTTTTCATACCTCATCTCTTTTCATTAAATTAAAATACTAAAAAGTAGATATAAAACAGGATTGCTAGGATGTCACGTGCTTACAGAGTTTATTGTTCCACTGAGGAAAAGAAGCTTCTGCTCTTCTTGTTTAATGACTTCATCCATATTTGGTGTTTTGTTTTCCTAGGAAAGAAGCAGTGGACGTTCATTATCACTTCCTGGGAAACCTTCATTCATTTCTCGAGCCACATCTCCCACTTCTCCTCTTATATTTCAGCCTGCCCCTGACTACTTCAGCAAGCCAGACACAGCAGCTGACAAGCCTGTCAAGAGACTGACTCCCTGGGAAGCAGCAGCAAAATCCCCTCTTGGTCTAGTGGATGAAGCTTTTGGGCCACGAAATATGCAGGAATCCATTGCTGCTAATGTAGTATCAGCTGCACACAGGAAAACACTTCCTGAGCCGCCAGATGAATGGAAACAGAAAGTTTCTTATGAGCCTCCAGTCCCAAGTGCTAGCCTAGCCTTATTAGGAGGGAAGCAATCGGGTGTTACATCAGCCCGAAAAAGCACCCTGTCTGTGTCAAATGCCACCACACAGGCTGGCTCTCAGCAGCAGTATGCCTTCTGCAGTCAACGGTCCCAAACAGATCCTGATATAATGTCCATGGATTCCAGGTCTGACTATGGCTTGTCAACAGCTGATTCAAACTACAATCCACAGCCAAGGGGATGGAGGCGTCCAACATGAACAGCAGAAGGGCCTGGCATATTTTCCCTTCTTCCAACTTTACAAGTTTTAGATTTGAGTTGGAGAAGGAAAGTTTCTTGCTGGCTTCACCATCTCTGAACTAAAGAAATGAGGAGGCAAGACTGAATGGAGCACAGTTTTCACATGACTTCAGGGCTAGCAGCAGCTAGAATAGACTCAGTTTTACACCTAACCTAAGATAGTTCTGTATGTAAAAGGGGAAAATTGCATATTTCTTGGGGGTGAGATGAGAATGAAGGTGGGACAACCAATGTCCTCATTACGAAAATTCAGAAAGGAGTTAGATGGAGACTGTACAAGCATTTGCAGTTAAGTTAATGTGGAAAAGAAAAAAGAAATTAGAACAAGGGCATTTTAAAGGCAAGAAGTATTTTACAGGATCTTGCAGGTTTTCTGGATGTGTTAGATACTCGAGTTCCAGATTACTGGATAGAACCAGCCTTGAGAAAGTTCCAGTGAAAACTGAAGGTTGAGGAACATTAGACTATTGGTCTTAAGATTTCTTCACTTCATTTTACAAAAGAGCTAGCAAAGTAAATAAGTGAATAGTTACACGATGGTAGCATTTAAAATACATCTGTGTTCATGGTACCTGAATTTCTACAACATGGAGGCATATGCTCGTTTTACAGTCGTACATTTCAGATTGATTTCATAACTGTTTCAATGAATTTTTACATGTTGTAATTAACTGAGCAATCTGAAAACAAAGGAAGAAAGGTGTTAACAACAGAGACCAGTACCATGATACTTGAATAACAACAAAAGGGATGATGAAAGTGTTTAGGTTGTATTTAAACTGGATAGCAAGGCAATTTTGTAATAAACTCACGTGGGAGTCTGGAACAGCATTTACTCCTCTGTGAAGTGCACTACTCGCTGAACATTTACAGCTGACTGGCTGGGCAGTTATTCTTAGTATCTAGGTAGCTCAATGTTTAGAAGGCTTTTGATTTGTTTTCTCAGTTCAAAAACATTAAGTTGATTGTGAACATGAAGTTGATGAACATAAATTGTTCATCAAGCACAGTATCTGTGTAGAAGGTGGTTTGTGAAAGAGGGTTTATGATATGTGTTACAATGGTGTGAGTCTAGTATGAGTACCAAATATTTGGACAGTTGGTTAGAGTTATCTTGATGGATCTGAAGAGATGGCAAATAATTGTTGCTAATGATAAATACCTTGCATTTACAGCTTATTTAAACCATAGTCATGTGTGTCTAAAAATATACGCATTGCAAGCTTATGGGTAGTTTAGATGTTGTTAAGGCATTAAATGAATACTCCAAGCTTTACAAAGCTCTCTGCATCCTCCTCATTTTTTGGGGCATTCTCCAAAGATCTGTTGGGCACAGCCAACCACAACTACTACAGAAACACTGTTAACTATCCCTATTTTCAAAAAAGTTGTCAGCTCTGCTTAAAGTGGTTAGATTAGAAAGAACTAAAACAAATATATAAGAAATATACTACAAAACATTCCCATCTGCAAACAGTCTTCCATTATAGAAATTATGAAATAATTAGTATAAAGAAAAAGTAAACCAAGTTCATTGAACTGAAATTTCCTGTAGGAGCAACTAACTGCAAGAAAAAGATACCATTAAGGAGTTTAAGGTGGCAGTAATTCTCTAGTCAAATATAAGACTCTTTGAAATCAACTGATCCTTTTGCCAATCAGAAAATGGAGACATGGAAGCTATAAATCTTTAAATTTGAGTCATATTGCTATAGCATCTTAGAAACTTATTTCATAACTTATGAATATGTGGAACAAAGATGATTTAGAAACATTACATGAACAAGGCTGCCATGGTGTGTCTGAAAATGAACTTTGCACCTGAGAGTCATACACTGACATAGTTAGAATAAGTTTTCCTGCCACATAAAACAAACAAACATGACATTTTTCTCTGCAGCACTCCATAATGCCCTTTTTCATCACTACTAGGAATATTGCCCCTGAAACCATTGGGACTGTAGTAGTTCCTTAAGAGTATGCGTTTGGATCCAGGCCTATTTCCCTAGAAATACATGTAAGCTTTCAACTGATTTCAGCATAATTGATATCTAGCAGTTACGTTTATAAGTCATTAAAGTCTTAGGTATTCAATAAATGTTAGTGTACATGTATTTTACAGAACGAGTACATTCTGAAAATTATTTAATGCTTACGTATTTTGCTGAACTGTGGTATGTATTATAATAATAAAAATGATTCCCTGTATCAAGACAAGTTCAGATTTTTGTTTGAAACTGCATCCTTTACACTATTGATAAAAAGGGATTCATCAGTAAGTACTTCTATGAACATGAGAATTAATGGTGCTGAGTTTCTTATGAATTTGCATTTTATCATAGATTAACTTGGGTGTTTTACGTAATCTTCTACAGATTTTTCTTTCCTGCTACTGAAGATTTGCTAGATCTCCTTCCCATATGGATTCTCTCATGTCTAATATGGGATAAGTTCATCCTATAGAATTTCCCTCAATAGCAACGCTGATAAAGCATATACATCCTCCACTCAGTTGCCTATTTTTAAGAAATCTGTGGGAAATTGATTATTTTTGAGGTCTATTCCACTGCCACATAGACAGAAACAAACATTTTAAATATTAGTGAGAGGACAGACGCATGGAAGCAAGACAGATCATGTAGCCTTGTTTACAAAAGAAATCAGGCCAAAACCAGATTGAGACAATGAACCCATTTCAATGGAAGCAGCAGGCCCAGACTACAGACCACTAATTCAAATGGTAATGCATACACAGCTTTATGAATAACCACAGAGCATCACTCACTCTCTCTCCTTCATCCTATTCCTCCACTAGCAAAACATCTTTCTATCACAAATATTTGTAACTGTTGAGTGTGAGTTCTGAATATATTATAATACAAGTATTTCTTACATTTGTTTTTGAATGCACAGATCTGTTCAATAAATGGGAAAAAAAAATCTTGATATATTAAATGTGGTTCTTCTGTTTACTCTCCATTGTTTCTGTTACTATGGAAAGGATTAGAATACATAGTAGAACTAAAAATTTACTTTCTTCAGTTACAGTAGATGATGACAATCACGATTATTGTTCATAATTGTTTTCATTTTGGTTCCCTTTAATGCAACCAAATATCTATTCACATTGCATTTCTGCTCAGTCACAAAAGGCTGCATTGTCTTTATAAAAGGCTGTTCATTTCTAAAGGCTTTTTGTTCACTGCAAAAGACACTTTATTTGAGAATGTACGCCAGAGATGTAAATTGTATCATTTAATAAAGTGATTTGACCAATCAGATGATAAACACAATTTTGCTTTCTCTAAATTCTTGTCTGCTTGTTTTGAATAATCTGAACCCAAGTAAAGCCTAATCTCTTTTTTTTTTTCTGTACTATTTTTAGATTCACTGACTGCCTGTCAGTGACCTTGGGCTGATATGAGCTTCTAAAAGCTTAAACCAACATCAGGTCAAATGGCAGCATGTCAATTCAGCAGAATTTCATTTTCACACTGAATAAGCAGAGAAAGGCAGAGTGAAGCACAGTCTACCAAGGTAAAATAATATGGTCAGACTTTTTAATCATTTGAATGTTTTCACACATCTAAACTTCTGTTCATTCACTGTAGGTTTGTTTAGAAGGGCTGCACTGCTGTATTTTCTTGTTTATTCTTAATTGAGCCATACTACTTAAAAAGAAATTAAAACGGAGAATAAATTGTGAACCCCATCTTGACATTGTTCAGACTATTCAGTGAACAGCTCTGAAGGATGTAAGTACATCCATGTAAGATATGTAGTACAATCTAGCTATGAACATTCAGATCAGATTTCCACTCTTTAAGAGAATAGGCCTGATGAATCACTAAGCAGTTTTTACATTGGTAAAGCAAGAAGGCTTTTGCCCTCCATAAAAGTGATTGGCGCATGTAAAACTTGGTAAAATGATAAAACTTGAAAATAGTATTTTTAAATACCTAAGGTACATAAAGGGTTTTCAAGTTTGCAAGAAAAATCAGTATTATTTCTTCTCATGATTACAGGCAGAATTTTCATTTTATATAGTAAGTTCTTGAAAGATTGGAAACGAAGAAAGCATAAATCAGATTCATTTTAACACAACATCCT
Source organism: Lagopus leucura (assembly GCF_019238085.1). NCBI lineage: Eukaryota > Metazoa > Chordata > Aves > Galliformes > Phasianidae > Lagopus > Lagopus leucura. The sequence goes on along the minus strand of NW_024962264.1, from coordinate 34,510,483 downwards.
TGTACTCAGCCATCTGCAGTGGCTTAAAAGTCCCACTACACACAGGTGAATAGGTGCTATTTTTGTATAATGTGGCACCATCCAGAAAACATACTTTCAGTTTCTTGATATTCCCTAGATTCTCTGATACATTCATCAACATTCAAGAATTTTTAGAGTGACTGCAGGACATCAGACTGCTCTGTTACTGAATGTGAATATTTGATGTATTGAGTCATTTTAGGTCCAGAAAGAAAGGTGGGCGTTTCCAGGCCACTACCTGTCTTTTCTCAAATTGAACATTAATGTTTTTATGTTGTTCATTGGATTCACTACTGGATTTTAAAAATAAGTTGTGTTGCATGTGATCCTTGTACATCAAGACAGCTTCACCTACGTTCTTAAGCATAGCTTGGATTGCATGCGTTTGAGGTCTGGGGATGTTTTGCTCTGAACTACAGTTTTCCCTTTTGGCAATGGGATGACTACATGCATCCTCTTGTCCACTGCTTTGTGCACAGTTAGTGTGAAATCCTAGAGTCAAGGAGGGGAGAGTAACATAACAAGATAGTTCAAAAGGGATTACATAAATTCATAGATGACAGGCCTACAAAGAGACACTAAAGAGGACAAGCATGCATGTACTTTCTAATATTCTTAATTCTGCAGTTAAGGATGCTTGTGAGGGAAAGGGATGGCAGCGTGTAGCTAGAGCCACAAATTCCTGTTACATAGCATCTCCTACTTCCAGAGTAAAAATTCTGGGCCAGATGTATTATTGATTGGAGCCACGAGGCGTTTCTCATTGCTTTTAACAAGGAGGGACTCATATTGTTCTCAAGTTTTCTTTCCCTCTTAAGCCAGCTACATGCAATTCTTGCCTCAGTTACTTAGGATTCTGTTGATTTTTGAGCTTGTATTTGTCCTCTTACTGAGAGCAGCAGTGTTATTTAACACCATACCTTTTCACTTGCAGGGTTTTCCATCTTTACTGTGATGTTGTACGATGCCAGTTACAGGACCAGGAGTATAATTCAAAACCATGACTTCAGGTGCCATCCAAGGTTCCACACTGCCTTAAGTGAGTCAGCAGGGTGTACATGAGCCAGCAATGCACACATGAGCCACAAGTGTGCCCATGTGACCAAAAAGGCTAACAGCATCCTGGCTTTTATAAGAAATAGCGTAGCCAGCAGGACTAGGGAGGTGATCGTCCCCTTGTACTCAGCAGCGGTGAGGCTACACTTTGAGTACTGTGTTCAGTTTTGGGCTCCCCACTACAAGAGTGGCAATGAGATTCCAGTGTGTGTTCAAAGAAGGGCAACAAAATAACATAGAAGAGGATAAATCTACCTATTGATTAAGCACATCCTGTGAAAAACACAGCTTAAAGAAAACTCAGAAACAAGACAAAGCAATAAAAGCCTTCCAACTACATGGAACAAAGTCCTAATTCCAGCTAAGACAAGGGGAGCTTCACTGTTTTACCACTGATGTCAGCAGGGTGACAATTTCACCCACTGAGGAAAGTGCAGGACTACAAACTAAAAGAGGTCATGAATTCACTACCACTAACTGATGTTCAGTAGTTCCACAATGTTTTGAAGCCTATTGTTTCAAAAAAACATGGTTGACAAAGTAGCAAAGGGTATTAATCAGTTTTCCTAACATATCTTCTGTTAGCAATTTGCTGCTTTCCATGTACAAAAATACTTAACGTTATCTCTGTTGGGACTATTGGGACTCTTCAGGCTCAAGCTACTGTATCAGTATCCTGTGTTATTAGTATGAAGAAGCATATTCGAAAAGCAATTCATCCACAAATACATGGCTAAATCAGGTGGACTGGACGCTAAGTCAACAGTCTATTGGGACAGATGAGAATTAAAGAGCTAGTGACAGTGTGAAGAGCACTGAAAGAAAGGTGACTGCACACCTCTTTCTAAATATACAGATCTATCTTAAGTACAAATATTGTGAAATATTTAGGATGCAAAAGATTTTTACCAAAGGCTGAAGCTATTATGGGAAGTGACATTTTAATTTTGGTCATACTGGGATAAGTACATGCTTAAGTTACAAACTAGGTAGTAGAATACAAAGGTAAGTTGAGCAAACAGAAACAGAATATATGCCTTGCTTTCCAGACCTAAATTGCTTTTGTATTACAGTATATCCTGGCACAACCAGTTCTCAGTGGACTTAGTAGCCCCAAAATCATACTGCTTGGGCATGCAGTACCAGCTCAGACTGAGAAACAACCTGAACATGCTCCTCATCTAGCTAGACTTGATCTAGAGTAAGGAATGAAGACCTTGGATCCTAAATACAGTTATGCCACTCTAAACGCATCATTGGTTTGCAGTGGTCTGATTGGATAGTTCTGTACTTGTGATATGGATTACCAACAAAATAGATAATCCATCCAAGGATACTGAATGTTTGTTATTTTGGTAGCCATACAGAACTTGAGCTCTAGGCAGATACTTTTTCAAAAGTGACATGCAGGTTTCTCAGAGGAGGCAGAGGAGGGGATCATTAAAAAGCCATCTTTCTGAGTTTTAATAAGCTGCTATTAACCCTGGCAGAATTACACACAGATCACTGTATTTTGGATGTGTATTAGAGTTGGATATGATTGCTCTGTATTTAACTTCAAATGAATAGCAGTATAAATACAGGGTTGGATGACAGCTGGTAGATGGGTAACATTCAAACACTATCAACAATAGCTTTATTTTTTCTTGTGACCTTTGTCATGGTTTCTACTCCATTGAATGCTCTGCCATGAACTGTATACCAGAGAGTAGAAATCAAAGTGATTTAGGACCAAGTTTGCAACTACAGTAAGGGCATTTCCAAGGCACAATGTATTCTTCCAGATATTAATTTGACTACTTGCATCTCCAGTATTTATAATTTTCTTCTCCTTTTAATATTTGCCATTACTCATGATTTTTCTTCCAGACACTATACTGTATATGAAACATTTTTGACAGAGCATACATTTTCCCAAAAAAGTACACTTGCTGAAAAAGGAACTGCACCATAATAAACACTCACCTTCATGTACACAAAATGCTCACAGAACACAGAACTGAGACAGGTAGAGAGCAAGAGGGGAAAAAATTGCAATCTTCAATCTTACTTACAGAATGCTATCATGTTTTTGTAGCTTAAACTTTTCAAAAGATGTGTGGTTTGATTGGAATTGGATGTAACTATTTCTGTTTCCTTAGCTGACAAAAACAGATACATCTGACACAAAATTCAGGCTAGGAAATTGGAAAGTCAGTATCCACAAGCAGTGATATGTAAAGTTGTTTGCAAATCTTTACTCTTAGTGCAATTTAATCTTTGTTAATAGGAAAGGAAGGATCATAAAGTGCACAAGTTCTAACAAAGTATTTGCCTTTTTCAAAAGTCACTGACACTCCTGAAAAGATGTTCAGTGTATTCTTTCAGAGTCCAACTTCCAAGCTCTGAACAGCAACACAAACAGCACTTGAACAAAGTTTAGTGCTGCCCAATAGAGGGCAATGGTACACAATTCACATAAAATTAATAACCTATAGGCTCTCACTGACAAGGAGTATTTCAATAGAGAAACTGCAGTAGAGTTGAGGAGATCACCAGACACCAACCAAGGTAATTACCAGTTAGCCCTCACACTATAACAGAAGTGGAACTTGAGTGCTATAAAACTGAGCTAAATAAGAAGAGATAGGAGGCATTAACAGCAGGCTATTTTATTCCCACCACATATATGCTAGCTAATTATTCCTGACCTCAATGCCATGGCATGGATAGATGTTATTATCTCACTTTACAGATGGAAGAAAATATGACAATGAAAAATCACATGAATTGCCCATGCTTGTTTAGACAACAGACTCCAATGAAGACATACCTGGCTCTTCCCTTCACCTATAATTCACTATTTATAGTAGCAGTGCATGCTTAACAACTAGTACAATTACATTCTTACAGTCCAAAAATAAATAAATAAAGATGTAGCAATTTGACAGATCAATATGATAGGAAAGGCATTACAATAAAGGTTTGGTGACAGAAGGACCAGCACAATAGAGAAGTGCTATAAAGGAAGGCAAGATTGCTCACCCGAATCAGGTTTTGAAGGGGAAAATTTCACCAGGGAAGGATCTCCAGAAAGAGATCCTTCCCCACTGCCAGTCAGCCCTTCAATGAGGGCTAAGAGAGGTGCACAGCCAGGCTCCACCCCTTCTGGTCACACAGCTGAATTGCCTTCACCTGTGCTCCCAGGGCTGACCGGGTCCTTTCCCCAGGTGTTCAATCAGTGGTTCAAACTATGACTCAGCAGCTACCATACACAAGGAAACTACAAATCAATTGAAGAAACAATCTAAGAACTGCATTGCAGTCTTCCAGCACCTGAAGAGAACGTATAAACAGAAGGGAAAACAATTTTTCCACATGGGTAGATAGCAATGGAACAAGCAGGAATGGTTTTAAACTAAAAGAGGAGAGATTTAGATTAGATTGCAGGGGGGAATTTTTCACTCAAAGGGTGATGAGGTGCTGGCACAGGTTTCCCAGAGAAGTAGCAGATGCTCCTCCTGGAGGTTTTTATAGCCAGGTTGGATGGGCCCTAAGCAGTCTGATCTAGTGTTTAATTTAGTGGGTGGCAACAGCAGGGTTTAAAGATCCAGATGATCTTTAATATCATTTCCAAATGAAAGCATTCTATGGTTCTAATTTCTATACATTGTTTTTCCCAGTTTTCCCAGTCATTTCCCAATGACATTGAAGAACAGCTTCTGTCAGGGCTCAAATGAAAGATTAATTAACTTCTGGGGGAAATAAACTTCACTCTATTGGTTCTCCATCCAGTAAAGCTCCAAGTCCTGCACCAATAACTTGGATTTTTGCAGTGTATTTTTTTTTTTTTTTGAGGGAGATGGAACAGTAAAGAAAACATGAAGTTCCAGACCTCCCTCATTACTGCTTTCGCATTCCAAATTTTCCCTTTCTGATCACTGTTCTAAGAAAAAGAGGAATTTGAAAAAGTAAATAATCTGCAAAAGCTGGCAGTTTTGATTCGATTTTGCAGATAAGCTTCATCTGAAAGTGTATAAAAGCATTGGTACAGCAAGTACTATTTTACTGGGCACAAAGCCCACATTCAATGAGGTTGAAGTAATGGAGAAATTACTCAGGAAAGTGAAACACACATGTACAATTCCATGATGTGTTCCCATACAGTGTAAGGGCTTTGAATTCTACATCTGTAGGACATCAAGACTGAGAATGGAAAATATCTGGGGCATGGCTGGACTCCTGTAAAGTGGAAAGTATAAGCAAGGAGTTTTGTTTTCTGTTAATCATCTAACAAGCCTATTAGTCATGCAGTGCTACTAAGCTAGGTTAATTGGTGAAGAAGTAAGAACAACAACTTTAGGATGGAATAAAGCATTTTTCCAGAGTGAAATATTCCTTGTCCTATTTTAAACAGTGCAAAATATGCAGCAATTCTTGGTCTTTGATTCTCCATGTTTAACAGGTATGTACTTGAATTCACAATAATTTGGACAGAGTAAGTAAATAAATGGTCTTAAAAATTTAAAGGGGTAGTTTGATGATGCTGTAATCTGGATGTATTGATGTGGCAAAAGTTACTTCCAAGCCTGGTGTTAATACTTGGTTAAAATCATACACCTTTCATAAATACTGCAAGGTACAGACTTACTATGTCAATCTGCTCCCCTGACAATCTTTTATCTGTGACAAGTAACAAATAAAGGAAAAAACTGAAGAAACGCAGAATGAATCAAACTTACAACTTTTCCCCAAAACAATTACACAACAGATGCACAAACGTTACTGTACTATTTTGTATTTCACAGTGGTAAAATTGGTATAACACATTAACACTTCCTCAGCTATGATGTGTTATAGTTTTGAACTTCACACTTGCTTAAATTAATCATATTTTTCATTCTCATGTAATGAGAATATGTATCAATGTATGTATCTTGTATGTAACAAAAGTCAATAACAAAACTTTTTAAAGGTCACAACTCATCTTGATTATGCAGTAACAGAGAAATGGTATTTCTAATACAGTTCATTTGCATTAACTTAAAAGGAATAAGTGATTGATTGTGTTCCATACATTTCAGCCATGAAGTGCTCCAATTAACTTGTCAGTTAATTGTTATAGCCTTTAACTCATTACTTTGGACTTCCCAGTTAATGTCACATCCCGAATAAAAAGGTGAGACAGCAGTTACTGAAAAAACACTGATCTATGTTTGGATTTGTAACTTATAAGTTAACTGGATCACTAGAAAATATCTGAACACTGGAAATGTCAAAAGCAGACCACTGACATGACTGTACAATTTCACAAAAACTCATTTAGATGGTTGCCAAGGATTTGCACCACTGAATGCAGGAACTGGTTCCCTAGTGAGATTGAAAAAAAAAATCCTACATAAGAAATCTAATTGACATTTTTCTTACAGTGATGATAGTGCTGAATCTTTTTCAAGTTGGGCTTTAGCTTCTGAAAGAAGAGTTCCCATCATCATATGGGGACAGCTTTGGTAGTAGGCAAGGGCATGTCTTTTCTACAGAAAATTGACACAAAAAAAAAAATCAAGAATTCTTAAGTTTCTTTGATAATGAAAACACCAAGTGGAAAATAAGTTCAGAGATCTGTAGCTCCAAAAATGGAGTTTGCATCTCATTTGTGATTCTGAAAAACAACCAATATGCTATACTGAGTCTGTGTAATTACACAAACACCTTGAGAAGAAATTAGAGAAGAATATATATATTCTCCACAGGCAGACTATAAATTTACAGAAATTAATCTCTTTGGAGGCCAAATATGAAACTTACTTCCCCATGTACAATCAATCCCAAACTCTTACTTTAAAGGAAAACTCGCTGTTCTGAGGACAAACCTTCAACAGATCTGCTCACTTGAGAAAAGATAACACTGGATATAGATTCAGTTCCCTGAGAACCATCCACAGCCATTTTTAACCAACCTTTGACTTATTTCAGTCTTCCCTATTAATGTCACTCAATGAATAAGGGTGAATTGATGGCTGCTGAAAAATGCTGGTCTATGTTTGTGGTTTTGTAGAAAGTAATCTCCATGTCAAAAGTCCTTTAGCCCAATATTGCATTGTGAATTCTAAAAATAACCTAACCTCTATTTTTACAGTCTTGGATAAGGTAAGTCACTAAATTCACGTTCAAATAAAAATGACTTTTCAGAAGTGTTGAGGACCAAACCCACTAACATATAATTGCTCACCATGTCTTAAAATCAGCCTCTGCATGGTTTCATGCATGCATTTCAGATAGCTCGATTTCAAATGCTTTCTGAAAACAGTCTTGCTGAAGCCAGGGACAATCTTAAATAGAAGCTTAGAGGCATGCTGTTTTTGCCAGTTGCATAGCTGCTTTCTAGAAAATGCTGCTTTCCCAGCAGAAGTATTTTCAGAGGTAGATATGCTGTAGGTTTTAATATTACTTAAGATACAACTGTAAGACTCCCTATAATGAATGCATGCAGTTTCCATTGACATTCAAAGGAGCTATGCACATACTAAAGTGGAAGTCTTTTTTGGCAAGTGACACTACCACACAGCATTGCAATCCACTGAGTACAGAGACAAATCCTGGTTTCAACTTTTGCACTAGCAAAGCTCCCATTAGCTGACACTCCTTTCCCTGAATCAATCACGTATATACTTGTTCTGATTTAAATATGTTCCTGTGCAGGAAGGGCAGCAGAGGATAATTTATTTTCACATAAAAAGATGAGCAGTTATAATGATTAATGTGAACATAATTTTCATATTACTGGCATACTGAAAAGAGAAAGAAATATGGGACACGTTATGTAATGTGTACTTACTAAAATATGCTGCATGTTCCTGAAAGGAGGTTTAATCCTGCTATCTCCAAAGTGAACAGGACCTTTGCCACTGGTGATTTAAAGCAGCTGAGGTCCCCACAAATCAGTTTCCATTAATTTATTCTAATTTACAGTAAAATAATCCTGGGAGTGCTATATCAAGAACAGGTTAAGGACAAAAAAACCTACACACAACAGCAGAGTGTCCACCAAGTGACATAACCTCTATTCCTGCTCTGTAAAGAATAATATCATATTTGTGACGCTTAGGCCTAACACTTGGTGACAGCAACAAGTATGAGAGCTGCATTGGCCAAAGCAACTAAGGGTAAAGCAACATTAAAGCAGTTGCTCTCAGTCATGCCTGCAAATTCTTCCAGACTTTGAGACATTAATCGGAATCACTTATAAAAAGCAACTCTACCCAGAATAAGTGTCTTGGAAAGAAACCACTGTTACCTAAGATGACACCTCTTGGAACTATGATGAAGTTTCCAGTACAGACCTCATCGTAATTCAAGGGATTATAACACGCCCATAGCATTTTTTTCCACAGGGCAGCAGGAATATAACATAGTTCCTCAATTTTTTTTTGTAAAATTGGACTTAGTGCCTGGTCACAGGTACTCATGCATGTGTCTGCATTGAAAAATTTTAATCTACATTTTTAGTTCAAGTCAACTAAATCACTGGGATCTGCTTTTCAAACTGTATTACAGACTACACAGTGACTTAGGAAGGGATTTCAAGTTTTCTGAGTCTCCTATTGCAGGTTACAACTCAAGTAAAGAGAGCAGCCTGTAGAGGGATGATGTTCTTCACCCTCCTGCTGTCATAGCAGTGTGGAGAGAGAAAAGCTTCAATGCTGCAGCTCCAGCAGCATAAAAACTTCCATTTACTGATTCATTAGTGAGACAAATTATTCTGTTAAAATACATACCAATACAAATGATTTATATTTAACCTGTGTATATGTGATATGGCATACCATGTGGTTGTGAAACTGCAAAACTGCATCCAGTCAAGACTGTACTACAATCCGGTCTCCACATCTCTAGGTGCTGAGAAGAATTCTGACTAAGACTTACTATGAGAGAGATGAAAGAGATTTTCTGGTAGTAAAAAAAACATTGTTTATTTCTGTTAGGAAGCCTACCCAAATGCTTTTTTTCAGTTAGTGGTTACATAAAGTGAATGTTGACCCATTCTAGGGCCTTGTAAAAGTAGTGATCAGAAGTTCTGCAGGTTTACAAAGGCCAGCAGCATGCTCTTGCAGACCAGAAGGCCAATGATATCCTGGGCTCCATCAGAAGAGGAGTGGCCAGCAAGGACAGAGAGGTGATTGTCCCTTTCTACTATGCCCTTATAAGGCCCCATCTGTAGTACTGCATCCAGGTCTGGGACTCACAGTACAGGGAAGATGAAGGACCGTGAAGATGATCCAAGGGCTAGAGCACATCTCCTATGAAGACAGGCTGAAGGAACTAGCTCATTCAGCCTGGAAAAGGCTGCAGGGAGACCTCATTGTAGCCTTCCAATATTTAAAGGGAATTTCTGAACACAAGAGAAATCAACTACAAGGGTAGTTAGCAACAGGACGAGGGGGAATAGTTTAAAACTAAAGGGGAAATATAGATTAGATGTTGGGGGAAGTTTTTTATTGAGTGGTGAGGTGCTGACACAGGCTGCCCACAGAGGTTGTGGATGCCCCATCCCTGAAGTGCTTAAGGCCAAGTGGGATCAGGCCCTGGGCAATCTGATCTAGTACTAGATTGAGCAGCAGGCAAGCCCAGCCTGTGGTTGATGATCCTTGAGGTGCCTTCCAACCCAAGCCATTTTACGATGACTTTGTGATTCTATGATTATATTCTTCATGAAGACAAAGGAATCTATTCGCAACATGAACAAAGAAAATCCTGATTTGGAGGACAATTACCACTGGAAACAGTTTGTAATTATAGAAGAGAAGCAATGTTCAGCTGGCTTAACAAAAACTATATGAACATATATACCAGTAAGTTTCACATCCCAATAAATATAACACTTTGGAGGACAGAGTTAGAACAAGTGATAAACGAACTTTGAGATTCTAAAGGAATATTGACATTGGTTATGAAACCAAACATCCACTGAAGTACTATGCATAAGTCCAAGGCAAGATGATGAACTGGACAGGGGACCAAGCAATGGAGAAGCAAATTGAAATAATAATACTGAAACATGGTTTTGCAAAACTGTGCATAAGAACAGAAAAATTCAGATTTAAGACTACTGATGACATGTTTCATAACTAGATTTCCTGCAGTTGTTTTATATTTTCTTTATCCTAAGGTTTTTCAATGTGGCTTGCTTTTTTTTTTTTAATCTGTATCATCCACTTTGATTTGTTTATTTTATATGTTATGGGAAACAATTGCTTTATACTTCTGTTTTCAGGAAAAAAGTGTTTAAAATAACTGAAGCACACCAGAAATAAAACAGTTTCTGTGCTAACCTTCCACAGAGTGCTTCTTGACTGATGGTAACCATAAAGTATCAGTATCAGCCACAGAAATGTTTTGTCACAGCAGGTCTACCTGTGGCTGCCAGCCAGACTGCTTATTTTTGAAGTAAATGAAAACATTGATAACTGTTCTCTTTCTTTAGGGTGAAAAAGGAAGCACAAAAGCAAGCTTTTCCACCTTATTTGTACTGGGTTTTTTATACAACAGTGTTTTCCTGCCAACTTCTTCCTTAGAAAATATTTGGCCACCTGATTGTTGTATTTTTTTTTCCTCCCCTCTGTGTTTGACAATTTCCTGCCAACACAGTTCTTGTGAGCACATCACAGTGTTCCTACTCAACCATAATTCCAACCTTTTGGCCTTTACTCTTTCTACCTTTATTTTCAGGTTGGCAGTTGCTTATTTTAAAATCTTTTCACCATGAAAGGCTATATAAGCCACACTTAATAAACACAGGCCTGATATTGCTCATGCAATATCAAATACTTTCCTTACTGCTCAAATTTGTTTCTAGCTCTGGAAGCTTTGGTTTTGCCCAGTGAATTTCCTTTCTGCTGAAGCAGTCTAGAACTTGTGCTCCAGCTTCCTTAGAACAGTAAGCCCATAAAAAACTAAGCACACAAAATTATGCAGGTGTCCATTGGTAGGTTTATTTTTGTTTAAACCATGAGTTACTCTCTTAACTGGTTATTCTCAGCTTTGTTTACCAGTGTTTACCATTCTAAGGTTGATTTTTAAATGGTGGAATTTTATTCTATTTATTTTTAAAAACAAACATATGAACTACAAAACAAGCACAAAAAAACTCATCCTGCTCATAACAGAAGACTTGTTGACTGAATATATTAACATCAAACCACTAAGTTTTATAGTAGTCAGTTTTATAAGCATGGTGATTGAGTTCAAAATGTCAAAAACTTTTAAAGATGTTTTCAGATAAGTGCTGTCAAAAACAGGCTGAGTAAAGTTAACCAGTGGACAAATGCTAGGTCTGAATACTTCTGTGTCTGAGTCTGCACTATCTTTGCTGATCACAATGGCACACCTGTTACACATGCAGTAACCATGCCCAACTCAGATCAATTCCTCCATGAATAAGAGCTGCTCTCAGCTAACTTTTCTGAAGGTTCCTCTGATATACAGTAGTATAAGTAACACAGAAGCCACAGCCAAATTTGTCATCTGATGGCATTTGAATGACTGCCTCCAAACTTCTATTGAAAAGATATTTGCATAATGAGCACCACCAGCATCACTGAACATAACTGACAAACTTGTAGCTGTCTTTACAGATAGAAAAGAAATGGTACATTCTTTTTTTCCTGCAAGTCAGGTCTGACGAAGAGCAGCAATGCTGCTAAGAGAACAGGATTTAATCTCAAGTTGCAAGTTATTCTCTTTAATTGCTAACTCCTGCATACAGAAGAATCCAATCTTTCCTCAGACACTGAGTTTCTACTCACAGGAAACTGAGCAAATGAACTGAAATGCATGTCAGAAAAAGGTTTGTATGTACCTTACCCCAGAGCAGTTAGAAGCACACATTAAGTATAAATCACTGACCAGAAAATAGCTGGAAATACAAGGAAAATAAGCACGGAGTTAATCACATGGATGTGTAGATTGAGTACAGCCAATGGAACCCATAAGAAGTGAGGCATACACTGAGGTTTGAATTGGATCAGCATTTTAAAATACTTTAAAAACATGCTATACAGTTAATGATGGGAAAAACATTTTACGATTGAGTTTCCATCTTTAATTTCACTTTCAAATAAAACCCCAAGCCTTAAGATAGTCTGGAGTTTGATATTTGGCACACCTTAGCAAACAGAAGCAGTTTACTCTCTCAACAGAATGGTAGTTTTTGCAACTCTTCTTTGAGCTCCTTTTTCTTTCAGAATGGAAATGTAATAAAATACAAGAAACATGCAATTAAACTATTATTGCTTTCTTTTAAAGGTACAGTATCAGTATCAAAAGTTCACAAAATAAAAACAGATATTTGAATTTTGTAAGGAAGGCAGCTAAGTAGATTCACTGAATATGGAGAAAGGAAGGTACAGTTAAATGATGTATGAAAAGGACTGATTTCCAAACAAACACCAACCTGCCAAAGACATACAAATACTCTACTTGCCATGCAGCAAATAAGAATTAAGACTTCAGCCTTGACTAGATGCTCACATAGGCATAGTATTACAAGCACATACTATATCAAACTGTAATCTTGTAACCAGTGAGAAGACTTGCATCCTTTTGATGAAAGAAAAAACAACACAAGCTTTGCAGTGCAGTAGACTACCTACAGAAATGAAGGAGTTTTCAAGTAGTGATCATCAGAAAATGCATGTACTAAATTAAAGCTTTCTGGACAGCTGCTGGCTTTCATTATGTCTTTGACAGCACAGGCCTATGCTTGTGGCCTTATCTCTTGGGATTAAATGAGGCTCTCAGCTTACTGTGGTTTTCTCCCCTCCCCCCTCACCCAAACAAATAAAACTGTCTTATACTCTAAAAGACTGGAATTCAAGTATGAAAGTGTGAAACAAGAGATACATCTTGAGAAGTCCCCCCAAATCCGTTACTCCTGTAGGCTGAACTGGAAACAGCAGTAACACAGCATCCCAGGGGCTGCTGAGGCAACTACACCACACTCAGTGAAAGGTAATGGCAATGTCAAGCCTTCAAGAAGAAAGGAAGCTCTACTCTATCACTACCCATGCACAAAACATGTATTTTTAATACGCACATCTTCAATGGAGAACGGTTCTAAGGCATAAGAAAAAACACAGTTGAAGAAATGCTCTTAGCTCCTTGTACCTACCACTACAGGTACAGGCTCTCCTTGAGCCAAACATAGACCACAGTTCCCAATGACTTATAACCACAAAACCACGCATTTCAAGGGAGGAAAGTATTTAGCAAGTGGCAACCTAGGATGATTAAGGCAGCTGATGATCAAGGAAAATATTTACCTTCTTTCTTCCTATTATTCATTTTATTTTATAGACAAGACTGTTAAAACAGAAGGATTTGGAGTTTTTTTTAAGGCTTCTATGTAAATTATTTCTAGATCTGATTTTCCAGATATAGATCCTTCAAAATAAATGATTTTCCTTAAACAAACCTGAGGATAACCACGAGAATACTAAAGACCTCAGGAAAATGATAGACTTGGGATTTAAACAGAAAGGCAATTTTTTTTTTTAACCAATATTTTCAAAATTTTTTCAAATGTATTCTACACAATAACAATGCCTCAAAAGTATTTATCTCTTGGCAATTCACTCAGTGAATCCATAGACCTACCAACCCAGCATAGTTGCAAACTACTTTATTATATACATATTATAAGTAAAGTTTACAGAAATTACACACTTAGTTTGTAATTATTATTCAATTTTCTCTTAATGATAAATAGTAATTAAACACTAAAATACAGACATAGAATTGACTGAAAATCCTTCACAGATTTTTTCAATAGGAAAACATCTTTGGATGAAATAGAGGTTTTCACTATGAAACAACAAATAATTCTTTAAAATTATAAATTTTTAAAAACAAATTATTTTCTTAAAAATAATTCTGAAAATTTTATGAAGACATATGCATAAAAACAGCTAGGAATGAAAAAGGGAAATTGAAATATTTTCATTTCTATCTTCCAAGATTTATTAAGATTAAAAAATGCAAGTACTTCATTTTTTGAGTCATAAAAATGATGGTTTTTTTCCTTCTTATGCAAGTCTTAATATACATTTAGGACTGTTTCCCCCCATAGTGAAGACAGGAGACCCTGTACCACCTCTGCCAATATGCAAGAACCATTTCATAAAAATTTTCAACAAAAATAAGATTTATCACATTGTGAGTGGGAGGCTTAGGCTACCTCAACTTCTCAATTTAAGTAAATACAGGATTATAGATATACTGTTTTTAGTTTCTCATAAAGACATAAGGAACCTCCCTATAGTTGTCATTTGTTTAGATCATACTAGCATTATGAAAAATAAGACCATGAGAAAAAAGTCTGAGATTTCCACAGAAGGTAAAATAAAGGCAAAAGATTATTCAGTGCTGAAATGCTATAGTGTGATAGAAAGAATGTTAATGAAAGAATGTTAATGAAAGCACAACAGTAGTAGCATAGTGGCATAATCCTAGGCTGCAGCAAATAAGAACAAGCCCCATAACAGCAGTTGTGGACTGAGAACAAAGAAAAAACTGCTTACCTTCAAAACACCTCAGTAAACAGGGACCCACTACCACTCCTTAAATGAAGCCTCTGGAAAGGGATGGATCCTGACTCCGCCCTTTTTCATAACTTAGGTACATTGCATGCACCTGAGCTCCCTTGAGTTGGCCCTGCCTTCCTACCAGGTGCTCTAAGTCACTGCTCCAGGCTGTGACTTAGCACTTCTACTAAAGGAAAAGCAGAAGAAAGGAAAATGCTTACTTGATCAAGCTAAAATGATGTAATGGAAGAAGATACGGAAATGTTGACCTTGTTCATAGGCTAACTCAATCACTCCAGTTTGCTACAATATAAATAATACTTCCCCTCATTGAAATGCATAGCTTGATTTCTTTTGATGCTAGCGTATTACCTTCTTAACCTTTATTCATCATCATGAACATTTAGTCAGCTACATACATCTCTAAAAAATACTTTAAAAATTTGGTAACGTGAACTTTTATATAATCAATGAATATTAATAGATTATAACTATGAATTAAACAAGAAAGTTAGACAAAGCAGATTATAATAACAAAAAAAAACAGTAAATAGAAAGCTTACCAATATCCTAGGCTCACTTTCAAAACTCCAGCAGAGTTCCTTCCACAGAAGAGATCCTTTCCTACTAGCAGCCAGCTCTTAAATGGGTGTAGGAGAGGTGGAGCCAGGCTCCACCCTTTCTGGCAGCACAGGTGAATTGAATCAATCAGAGGTTCAGGCTGTGACTCAGCATACACCCTTCTGTAAGCAATAGGAAAGAAATGTTATTTAGCATTATTTACCATTTAGCTCTTGATTCCTAGCTGTAACAGTATATGGGAACTGCTGAATCACAGCCCGAACCTCTGATTGATCACCTGAGGCGAGCAATGAGTCAGCCATGGGAACACAGGTGAAGGCAATTCACCTGTGCTGCCGGAAAGGGTGGAGCCTGGCTCCATCTCTCCTAGACCCTTTTAAGAGCTGGCTGCCACAAGAGGAGGATCTCTTCCTGGAAGTCCTTTCTTTGGAGTTTCACGGTAAGCTCAGGGTAAGGGTAAGTTCTCTATCTGTTCTCTTTTTGGTATAGTAATCTGCTTAGCTAAATTCTCTTGTTTATTTTGTAATTACAGCATCTTAATATTCATTGTTCATACAACTTGTTAAATATTCTTTCTTCCAACTGCTATATGTTTGTTTTTCATTCCATTTATGATAAAATCTTCAGACAGTATCAGTAAGGTAAATCCTAGTTAAAAGCATCTATTGCTAAGATTATTTGTTCTGCTATCTGTAAGTTGCTGTTGCTTCTGTTTTTGGAACAAAACATACTGTTCAACAACAGTAGAAGCAATGCAACAAGTGACAACATATAAAATTAAAGGAAAAGAATAAAAATAGGCGTGGCTACTGAAAGCATTCTTATATCTCCAATCAGAAGTACTCTGGTAAAAAAAAAAAACACTTGAACTAATAAGTAGGATTAATTCACAAACTAATAAGTAGAACGAGCTTACAAACATTTCAGTGTTTTTGTCCGCATTTCTTTCCTGTAGCCATCAAATGTGCAATCTCTTGTTCTTGTATTATTTCCAGTATCAGATACTGAAATGCTCTGAACAACATCAAAAGAGGTTCCTGGATACATAAGTGAAAGCTTGTGGAAGTCTTAAACAAAACTAAAACATACATTTGTAGCTGTGATATGTGAGTACTGTGCTACCAGAGATAAAGCTTCAAAAGTAGAAGATAGTTCTGGTACTGATTCCAACAGAAGTGGGGGGGTAGAAAAGGAATCTAATAGGGTAAGTAGTGGTATTGGTAATTAACAATTATTTATTTCTAGTGGATGTCTATATTCAAAGAGTGTTGTACAGACACAAAGGCTGAAAGAGAAATCTAAAGTTATAAAGTTAATACATGTATTCTGAAGCTGGGTCCAGTATGTCTAAACTACATTCTCTTAAAAATTGCTGAGAAACTTCTTTCCACCACACTGGTAAGCAACCAGGCCCAGTGTCAGCTGTCCTAGAAGGAAAGCTCTAATATTTCATCAATACTTCTGAAATAAAATCAGCTGATTATTTGTTGTTTTAAATTTTGTGAGCAAGATCAGAGTCCATATTATGGAATCACTTTACATGCGAAGAGACTGATGTCATGGTACAAGTCCTTCTTGTCTTTGCTAAGCCAAAAACACCTAAATCCTTTCATTCTTTCCTCTCAGGTAATAATTCTTAGTATGTGTTGTCTGCATTTCATTCAGTTCTTGACATCTTTGTACTTATTTAAAGGCAATGAAAATGCTCCAGCTCTTTGCTTTCAGTAAAATGAGATGATCTTGCTTTTCATATACTGTTCATGGTATATGAACATATAGTTTGACCTATTTCATAGGTCAAAATATAACCATATTTTGTGATTCAATATAATTCTTCTGCTATGCTGTTTTAGAAACTATTCCTAATTTGTCTTTCTGATGTGAAACTAATTTGCATTTTATTTCTTAGTTTAATTTTATTGCTTTTGAATAATTACTTTACTTTGAATTATAAATATTTAATTATTTTGAATATTTCTGTGTGATTTTGAACAGGCATCCTACATCTCTCAAGAGCTTGCAGCTCTCAAAAACTGACAGATAGCTAATTGCATATGCCAGCACAATATTGCAAAAGCCCAAATTGTTCACGTAATTTTCATTCTGTCAAAGAATTAGTTACTGGAGATTGTAATAGATTGAACCCTGGACTATTCCATTGAAGATGGCTCTTGGTATGTCCTCCTAGATTAAAAAAAAAAATATTCAAGCTTAAGGATAACTTCAATGTCAATCAGTTGAATGTCCACTCTAAGATTTCATTAGAATTGCATTAAATTACTTCCTAGTTCATCAGAATAACTAAACAGTTACATTATTTCATACAGATTGTGTAATATTCCTAGAGTGGCATTTAATTGAGGCTCCCTAATCCACCATTCGTATTATTAATGAGAACACTGAGCAGCACGAACCTTGACAGACTGCCTTTCAGTCCCAACTGATAGCTTGGTGATGAATCACTAATTACTAGAGTATGAGTTTCCAATCAGTTGCATAGGAGTTTCAAGAACACTTAAGTGTGGCATGCTATCAAAAACCTAATGAAAGTCAGAATGTATTATGCCTACTGCTTTTGCCTTTCATCACAGGCTGTCAACTATTGTCAAATAAAGAGTGAATTGGTTTCATAAATTTCTACTGGAAGTTTCCTAGCAGCTTATTATCTTGCTGATGCTCAAAGACTGATGTTTCAGTCATTTATATTTGAGGGACATGAGAGGATTAAATCAGTTTCTATTTCAGTGCTATCCACTTAAGTTAAAACAACACTGATATTTCTTGTGTGTGTGGAAAGTAAAAATTCTGTAAATATTCTGTGATTGCATACATCCCTGTATCC
The DNA here is from genome assembly GCF_019238085.1 of Lagopus leucura. NCBI lineage: Eukaryota > Metazoa > Chordata > Aves > Galliformes > Phasianidae > Lagopus > Lagopus leucura. Next base: position 34,492,423 of record NW_024962264.1, on the reverse strand, counting down.
CTTATCAACTCAGTCCAGTTCTTGACAGTCTTGGGAAAGCATGTTATGAATTATAGAGTAACTAACTTGTGTTAGAAGAGATCTCTGGGGGTTCAATCCTCTGCTCAAAGCTAAGACTATGAGGTCGAGTTGCACGTGGCTTTGGCCAGTCAGGTTTTCAGGAAACAAAAAAGCAGCATTCTGATTGAATTAAAACTGAATGTTGTATCATCTTCACATTTTTTCTTCACTTTAGTTTCATTATTCTTCTTGCTCATATTCTAAAACTTCTATTCGCAAATATGTAACAGGAATGGAAATGTTCACTATATGCTTTTTAAATTCACTCATCCTATAAGAGAGAGGAGAAAGACCTATTTTTATTTTAGAAGTATCTACACTAGTCTTGCCTTCACTTTGCAAGAGAAATCACTGAAAGCCTCACACGGGTGCAGAGCAACCTCTTTAGTTAAATAGGTTAGAGTCAACCTAAGACTTTGATCATGCTTGCTGGTACTATTGTAAGTGGCTGAATCAAGCATGAAAACCTTGAAAACAGTACACAGCATTTAATAATAGCATTAGATTCTGATAGTGGGGAATAAAATTCTCTTTAGGGCAGTGTATGGGAACTGCTGAGTCATGGCCTGAACCTCTGATTGATCACCTGAAGCGAGCCATGAGTCAGCCAGAGGAGCACAGGTGAAGGCAATTCACCTGTGCTGCCGGAAGGGGTGGAGCCAGACTCCACCCCTCCTAGACCCTATTTAAGAGCTGGCTGCCAGAGGGGAAGGATCTCTTCTGGAGATCCCTCCTTCTGGTGTTTTGTGGTGAGCCCAGCATAAGGGTAAGCCTTCTGCTTATTCTCTCTTGTTATCATGTCCACTTCGCCTAACTTTCTTGTTTATTTTGTGATTGTAACATCTTGATATCAATTGATTATACAGGCAGAGATGTCTAGGATCTCAGAGGAATGATTTGAAAAGGTAAGCGTAGGAGGAGAAAGCTTAAGGAGAAAAGATTAAGTAATTTTTGGTTGAAAGCCTTCTAGGATGTTTTATTGGGTATATATATTGTATATGTCTCAGCCTGCTTGCTTGAAAAGTTATAAACACTATATTGGTGTATTTTATTACTCTCTGGATTCAATTTACATGCAGAATTCATTTTTCCTGTCGAACCAGGGCCCGAGCTTCCCAGAGCAAAACCAAATCTGAATCAGAAATACAAGAACTATTTCATCTTCCTATTACTGCTCATAATTCAGTTATCTGCATTGAGTGGGGGGAAGAAAGGTTGAGGAGGGAAACTTCCTTTCTGCCACAACTTTTCTCTGCTCAAAGTTTTTTGCTGTTATGTAACATTTGTGCTTCCCATGTTTCTTTGACAGCGTGGCACAGCAGTATCCCAAAATGCTGAATTTGATTACCTCTCAGACTTCTGCAGGTTTCTCTACCTAACACACAACAAAAATGTTAAGATTTTGAATAACAAGTTAAGGGTGTGTATGTTTTCTTGAGAAATTACTCCCAGCCATTTACAATACTGAAAATTACACCCTACTGCTTATAAAACTGAAAAAAAAAAATCTCATTTCTTTTCTAGAACAGACTTTGCGTATCAGCCATCTGCTACTGACTTTAGCCATCTATTGAGGTATGGTTTCATCTTTCACTAAGGATTAGCCCATGCCATTCTCATCTGATACAGACTTGATCATCCATATATTTAATACCGTGTTTTTAAATGTCTCCTTCCTGGTTATAAGACATAGATTATTAATCTCAGAGGTGATGAGGAGATGATCTGTATGAGGAACGCATTCCATTAAATTTTCCAATAAGCTCTTAAAGGGATATAAACTCTCTTTGTTGTGGGTGCAGCTGAATCTTTCCCGTTCTCTTTTGCCAGGAAGATATGAGTGGCTGGAGTGTTTGATTCTATATATAACTAGTTGATGTCAGCTGGATGCCAATCCCTTTGAAGAGGATCAGCCCCCAGTTTGTCTCAGTACTAGGTACCATGCAGATCCAAGCACAAGGGTAGAAACCATCCTGGACCAGGCAGGTCACCCCCATTCACAACTAACTCCTGAAGTTTCAACTAAAGAGTTGAGATCACTTTTTTCTGCACAACGAAACAGTACGGTAAGTGTATTGTTTCCTGAAATATTTTGTCATTGACTGTCATACAAAGTAGCAGGTAAAAGACATCTATGTAACCTCTTGGCTCTGCAATTTAAAAGATGTTTATTTTTTAACATAGTCAGAAATGCACCTTCTTTAAAGATGCCAGAGCATCTTATTCCTCAAATTCTTTATTAGATTAAGAAGTATCAGTATAACATTTTGAAAACATAATACAAGGTATAATAAAAATGTTAGTTATGAAATAATCTTTTATTGTAATGTGTAGATATGCAAAGGCCTAAATCTCCAACACTGATTTTGCTGCAAAATGTATGTATCCAACTCAAAGCTCATTCTTTGGCAGTTTCTATCCATGTAAATACCTTCTAGTATCGAACTGCAAGCAGAAATTGCCAGTGCATCTTGCCTAGTTAAAAACACTGTATTTCTACAGGAGAAATAATAATAAAAAAAAAAATTACTATTCAGCCATTCTAAACATGCTATCAGAAAATTAAAGTTGGCTTAATAGCATGAGCTGGCTCAACAATATAAAAATGTGTGGGTTTTCTTTTTCTTCTTTTTTTTTTTTTTTTTCAGCAAGGAAAAATCACATCAGAAAATCACAATGTTATCACATTCTGCCATGGTCAAAGAGAGGAAACAACAAGCATCAGCCATTATGGATGAAATACAGAGAAATGGTATAGAGCTGAACACAACTTACTCTATATGCACTGTCCTCTAGCCTTCCCTAAAACATTTTTTAATCACAGAGTTTAACTCTCTTACAGCTTTGTCTCTGAGTGTTTTGCCATAAATAATCTTGGGGGAGTATCGTGCTGCCTATGGTAACTAATCCTTTTGTAGTTGCCTCTTTTCATTTGAAAGCTATTTTCAGATGAACAACTGCTGTGAAGGAATGAAGTAATCTAACAGCTGATGTGCATTCTGCTAGGATAGCCTTTCAGAACATTATTTGGGGTTAATAACGTGACTTCATTCCATTTTAAATGGCTATCATCTGAGGAACATGTTGATCTGCCTATATCCTTTTTTTTTCCTTTGGCACTCTTTCATGTTGCTTTTTTTTTTAATAGGAATGATATTCCTATTAATAATTTACACCTCTGTTCCTAATAATTAATCTCTGTAACTAACAATTTGCTATCAATCTGGCTATTTTCTCCCAATTCATAGCCACCGGTTAATCCTATATGCAGAAATTTTACTTTTCTGTTGTTGCGTTAATGGAAATGTAGACATGAGAAGGTAGCTCAATGTTCAAAAAGAGCTTATTAAAATTACACTTCTAGTGTGACACCTTTGGGAGCAATTAACTCACCTGGGAATGCTGGTTGTCTTAGTTTTCATTAGGTATGTGCTGGGTGCTTTTGGAAATCCTTCCAATCCTTCCCATGAATCTTTTAAAGATTAAAATATCACTATTTTTAAAGTGATAAGAACTCCATGAGTGGCACTGAAAAAAAGAGTTCTGCCAATATTAAGAATTTTTGAAAATCATACTTCTTACATACGATAAAGCACTGGACATTAAATTTCAATACTGAAAAAATTTCTTGTGGTCTTTTGATGCAGAGTTTTGGGAGGTTTTCTGTACGTGTTCATTGACCAATCTGACTGCTGGAAAAGTAGGACCAGAAACATAAAGAATTGAGAAGAAAGTAATATTGCAGTGTTGGTCCTAATACTGATAATTACATTTTTCAGTAATCTCTGTTCCTCTTCCCTTTTTTTTTTTTTTCCCCCAACTGAACACACACAAGTCTAAAACCCAGACTACCCTTACAGATTTCATTACAACTCAGATTTTTATTTGTCATGAAAGTATCATATGTGCCTGAAATAGCCACTAAGCTCTTCAGGGCAGAAAAACTGTTTAGAATAATGAATTTCAAATGGTAAATGTTGCTGTTCGTTGCAATACTAATAAATATACCCATGCAGTTCTGGTAGTCATTGGAGTAGTTGAATAACCTGGGTTGATGTTTACCTTACATAATCTGTCCTTTCATTACTCATACATGTAGATATAAACAGATCTTACAACTTGTTTTTTTAAGACGTGCTGTGATACAAGGCCACTGAAGACAATACAAACACCTTAACCCTTAACTTTGTATTCTACTTCTGCCTCTTCTTTGGATGTCTGGGATACATACACTTTTTTTTTTTTTTAAACAAAGGGAAATTTCATGAAATGTGCGTGGTAACTTGTATAAGTTAAAGTTTTAGACTCTTAAGTGAAACCAATTTGGAAATAGAAGGATAACCAAAGCCATAATTAGACAAAATATATGCTAATTCTCTAGGACCAAATTTGAACCATCCTTCAAGAAACCAGGGATAAATCTGATCTTTAAAGGAATAAAGTATTCTCTTCTAATTTTGACAATTTATTTCCCCTCAGTTGCTAATTAAACAAGTTTAGCCTGAGATCTGGAAGATAAAATGTTGTGCATCACTGTTTGTAATGAAGGTCCCACACCTGAAAATTACCTAAAAACTAAACTTCATCCTGAAAGAAACTGCTGTTTCACAGACCTTAGAAATACTAAGCATTAACAGGTAAACATTAACAGGAGGTTCTGTAGTGCAAGTACTTTTGGCTTGGGATGGCATTCAGAAGTATACCTACTGCATTTTTATTTTAGCTCCTCTTTATTACAATGCTTTCACATAAACACTGAACCTTAAACTCCTTATAGAAGATATTCACTGCAGAAATATCTTATGGAAAGCCATATAAAGTTGTTAAAGTTTTTATGACTGTCTTAAAACTGGGCTGGGTTGGTAATGACTGGAAGTCCATGTTTTCCTGTTGGCTATAGAAAATTACCTCATATTCTGCTTAAGTTCTGTGTGTCATAAAATGCTGCAGTAAAAGACACCCTCTTATGATCTCACAAGGGAGCCTGTAGGACTACAGCAGCATCGGGAACACTGTGACCTTTCAAACACTTACTCTTTCCTCTGGGAGAATTGGACGTATCATAAAATTTCTAAACCTAGTTGGTAGAGGCATACAAATATGTATATATTATATTTAGGGAAGTCTTTGGAGTTTCTCAGATTAGTATTCAATTAAACTCAAACCTCATGTCTAACTCTGCCCAGGTTCGTAAGTGCATTCTTCAGTAGCTAAACAACTATTATGACAGAGTTACAAATTCTTACTTCTGATATCATAACAAACATAATACTTATGATTAGAATTTATAATCCAGAGGTCTGGAGAAGACTGTAAGCTAGAAGATCAAAAGGGATTGAGGGAAGAAACATATAAATCATACCTAAATAAAGTTAGTAAAGACTTCAAGGGCAGAATAGAGCTGAATTGGCAGGAACAAATAAAGAAATGAAACTGGACTAAGATTAAGGTTAAACCATGAAATAAACTTCCAGCGTTAATGTCCATTTATGAGGCTTTTTGTATTGGTGCACTTGGAGATGTTCTCTTTTTGTCATGCCCTACATGTTCTTCTTTCCTCATTTTTCATCACCTTTCTTGCACTGACACTGAAACAATCCCTAGACACGTCCTGAACTAGACAGCAGATTAGATTTTAGTTGGCAGGGGATTCATCTGAACTTCACAGCTATGTTTCTGGGTTGCTGCCTAGATACACAATAGTACACAACTGTGAGCTACAAAGAGCTCCACACCTTGGAGCCCACAGCAAACATTTGCAAGAACGGTACATACATAAAGGAACAGCAAAGAGCAAAACAGTTAACATCCACCATGCTCCCAGACAAACACAGAGTAGTTTGGACAGAGATCTTGGCTCAGGATTTATATACTACCAACTCTGCAGACAATGAAGATCAACATTTTCTATGTGAAAATGTTGCTGATATGAAGAGTAAACTTCTCATCTCTTATTACCATAAAACCATTCAACAGCCCATAGCTCTGTAGTAACCTTGAAAAGGAAGAAAATCCAAACATGACTTGTGGGTCAAAATTTTAGGCTATAGGCCAGTAACTAGTTCACTTATCTCAACTACTGAGCCAAATCCCCACCATTATCTGTCACTGATATGTCTGGACAAGCCGAGTCACTTTCTTCCATGTTAAGAACTCTCTGTTTTGTAGCTAACAAATAGCAAGAGTGTGTTAGGATTCTTTCTGCATACTATTAATAAAGCAGAAGAGCATGCTTGATACAGCTAGCTTGCCCTAGCTCCAGTTAAATCTCCTGCAAGCATTCAATTGAAATCAGTAAGAACAGAAGTGGATCAGCAGCGATATACTCCATGGCCTATAAACTTGTTTGATTTACTTGATGGAAAACTCATCTAATACAACTTAGGCTAAACTTTTAATGTATGTATCTCAGTTATATTTTCCTAAGTGTCAGCACTACACGTTGCTTCTCCATCATAATTACTAGGAGACATAAGCCATGTCACATATGCCATGTACTCAAAATGAAACACTGAAAAATAAAAACACGCCCCCCCAGTATATGCAGTATTAACTTTGACATTAAGTACCTATGCAGATAATTATTTTGTACTGCTAATTTTAGATTGGGTTTCCTGTTTGATTCACCTGGAAGCAAGATACAGTTCCTTACAACTAATTAGGTTTCATTTTAATGCATTAAAATACCTAATGAAATTCAGAATTTTATACCCTGTAGATTATAAGAGCATGTAAACAATAGGAGATCTTATTATTAAAGAAATAACTTTGTGACTTTGAATAAGTGGATCGAAGAAATATAACACATCTCTTCAATGTAATCTTTGAAATACATTCCATCTTCATTTTTTTTCGTGAAGTTCATGAATAACTGAGAATAATTGTAATTAACAAAATTATAATTATTAATAAAAGTGGGAATAGGAAATTATTTTGTTAAAAATTTGTTCTACTATATGATCCAATTGTTGTTACATTTTTTCAATTCTTCTAAGTTCTAAGCTGAAATAAATTAATACAAAATAATAATATAGTCTTGAAGTTACTGTATTGTAAGTTTCAGCACTACCTAAAGATTGAGGACATCTCATAAGAGAGTGACTACTCAGCATCAGCTTGCTCACTGACACAAACATCCCTCTTTCCGGAACATCACCACAGAGATGATCAGTAAAGTTTCAGATGTTCCATGTTCTCCATTTATAGTCTAAATTGATCTTCCTCATCTTCATTTTCAAATCCCCTAGGAGCCCAGTAAACAAAAGACAATAATTTTTTTTTTCCTGAACAGTGAATAAATTAACACTGCATTTAATAGTTCAGTCTCTGATAGTGTCATGTTTTGAGACTTGCTTGTAACTTTTCTCTTAAAGAGGATCAAAAATAAATATTCTAATGTATGGGAACTGCTGAGTCACAGCCTGAACCTCTGATTGATCACCTGAGGCGAGCCATGAGCAATGAAGGCAATTCACCTGTGCTGCAGGAAGGGGTGGAGCCTGGCTCCCCTCCACCCCTCCTAGACATATTTAAGAGCTGGCTACCAGTGGGGAAGGGTCTTTTCTGGAGATCCCCTCTTCTGGTGTTTTTTGTGGGTGAGCCTAGCGTATAGGTAAGCCCTCCATTTATTCCCTCTTGTTATCTTAGTCTACTTTGCCTAACTCTCTTGTTCTTTCTTTTTTTGTGATTATAGCATCTTAATATCCATTAATTATACACTAAACATATAGTTTTTATAAGCATGTTGTAGATCTTTGTTCTGTCTCTCATTTTTAACATCATGAGCTTTATTTTGAAGGTTTCTCTGAATATAATAAAAAATATTACTTAATGCAGACTTTCTAATACATACTTAATACATACTTGTACGTAAGTACAAAATGGCCCAGATTTAAAAAAATAAATAAAGCAGAATATTAAAGAAAGATTAAAAATAAAACATATATAAGCTATAGGAAACTGGTAGGTGTGTTTAAAAGGAGATACCTACTCATCTATCCAGTGCAGAACACAAAGTTAACTAAAGGTTTGATTTGGGAATGCTGAGGTCAGCTGGAATTTTGTTACTAGTTTCAGCAGAAGCCATTTTTTCCTAGTCTCTGTGTGGGACAACATAGATCCAATTTTCAAAACAGCTAAATGTCATTCAGCTGAATTAAATGTGGAGCTTGGGGTCTTTGTAATGTTCTACACTCTACTCCAAAATGTTGGAAGAATGATTAATTTCACTAACACCGTATGAAGCTCCCTCCATGTATTAGATAATTATGCACTGATGTGTTATTGGGTTTCAGGTGTAGGGTGTGTGACATCAGGCATTTAAGAAAAACACAGGTATGTATTTATTCATTGTATTGCAGTCTCACCCAGCTTAAACCTTGGAAAAAAGGTCAGTACCCCAAGAGACATCATGGTGGAGGAACTATCAACACTCAGCAATAGAGGCGCGAGGCTCTTCAAGAGACGTCAGCGGAGATCTGACAAATACACATATGAAAATTATCATTATGTTGCAAACAAGCCAAGAAATGTGAGTATTTTGTAATAACTTGCTTACAAAACACAGTGAAACTAGCCTGAGGTTCCTTTTGTGCTTGTGATAAATGTTGTGCATGATTTATTTGTAGCTTTAGGAAGAACAAGGAGACAAAAGATAAAGCTTGTTGCTGAAATACAATTATTTTCCTGAACTGGTCCCCCAGGAAATGGGATAAAGCATTAGCAATACCCTGGGTATCCTTATGGCAATGATCAAATGTACCTGATGTTTGTCTCATCTGTGGCCTTGGCAAAATACTTAAACCACTTGTTTATTGTCTGAAAATAAGGAGAAAAACATTTATACACTTTATTTAGGTCTTAATTATTTGAGTGTGAGCACTTTACATCCAATCTAATATAGCATGCGAGCAGCCCCTCTAATTCCATCACAACTTTGAATCTTTAAATCCTGCACAGGTGATGCTATGATTGTATTAGTATCCAAACCCTACAGAATCCATAGAAAGACTTGTACTGAAATCTTCTTTTGTCAAGAACTCCACTTAGGGAAATAAAAATAATGAGTATATGTCATGTACTGATATGATAAAGCCTGAAGTTTGAATTGGTACAAACAGGAGATGAGTAATTTATGAACCAAACAGCAAAGCACTAATGGTTATTCAAACTATGTTCAATTGTATTAACAAAAACACACATAAATTAATCAGAAACAATAAAACAAGTGCAGGTTTTTGACTCTAAGGAAACTTTCTTGTATAACTGCTTCTCACAAGGAGGCTTTTGGAGCAGAAAGTTTGTAATAAACCATCCTAATGGAAATTTTGCAGATCTCTCTACATCTTCTGTAGTATTTCTCACAAAAACATACAAACCATGCATGATGTACAGTCAATATGACATTCTGACAATGGAAGAAATTATTTCTCTTTGGCTTCTGTTCCTCTCCCTTAAATACCTATTTAGACATTGTTTTCTGCATCAGCTGATTCTGGCTGCCAAAATTAATCTTTCTAATGTACCTTAGGATAGCTCGAAAACAGACTGCCTTAATCTTTTTTCGTTTGTTTCAAGTTAAAACAAGTATTGAACATTTGCTTTCTTACTTTAAGAAACTCTTACTCTAAAACTGTCTATATTTAAATTACTTTCAGCTTATGTGTCATAGCTAAAATAAGATACTGACTTCTTATGAGACTCCAATTCTATATTTATGCAACAATGATTAAGCTTTTAGATGTTTCCTTAGAACCGGTGGCCCAACAGCCGAGTGGAAAATAACACCGTATATTAATCTTCAGAAAGTGACCCACACTGAAGTTGCTATTTCTATTATAAACACAGGGAAAATCCCAAATGAAATCAATTCAACAAATGCAGTGGATTTTCAAGTAAGATAGGAAAAGAAGCTTCGAAGAATCGGTGCTTTGAAACTCAAATGGCTCAAACCTAACAGATTTACAGAATATTTAAGCAGTAAGAGGGCCTTGTCTTGCGTATCACAACTCCTGGCATTTAATGATCCCTCAGCCCCCAGTCAAAGTAACAGGATTTACTATCTGCTGCGAATCATGCGGCCCACAGGCACAGGCAGGTACTGTAGTGCCCAGTATGAGCAACAGAAGGGGTGAACTCTCTTCTTAGACTGCATAATTAATTAAATAGATAATAGATAGATAAGTAATTAAATAGAGCTTAACTTCAGAAAAGGACAACTCAGATGGTAATTAGGCCTCTTATTGATCTAGCTCTTCAAACCCTCAATTCTTTGTATAAAGCTTTAACACACTTGAAATATATACATTTAAAACTGTGCTGTAATACCATTCTTAAAACTCATAGACTATTCACTTTTGCTTAGCTAGCCATTGCAAGAGAGTTGTGGAACTGTTTAATCTTCTGGATAACAATTGGAAAGCTCAGAGGAATGCTGTCTAGAAAAAATGGTACCTAAAAGCAGGAAAGTATGCCTTTGGATAATATGTCCTGGGTCTCAGACGTGGGCTGTAAATACAGTAATACTCCGTCCCTCAAAAGAGAATCATGGATGAACTCTTTTATTCCTTTTTTATTATTATTTTTTTGCCTTTGCTATCAATGATGTTTGTTTATACTCGAATGCAGCGTGGAGAGCCCATACACAGTGTTAAAATGGATGGCCTCAGTGTTGAAGGAATTCCCCAGCATGCTCCAATGACGCCCCCTAATACACCTGATCCCCGGAGCCCACCACATCCTGACAACATTGCCCCAGGTAATACAGTAACTTGTAGATGTGAATGGTACTTAGTGTTCCTTACACAGCAAGTGACAGAGCTCTTTATAAAACATCATTAACCATTACTTAGGAATGGAATTGCTGTTAGAAATTCATAAACTTAGTTAAGATAACTAGTCAGAATTTCCAATGGAAATTTAAAGCAGTACAATTTACTTGCTTCATTTTTAATGATTTTACCTGCCTTTTGTGCAACTTTTCCTTCAACTAAAATGTGCATTATGATCCGGTGAAACTGCTCATATATTTATTGATCCCATAAATATTGAGAAAGCTCCTCAGTTGTTAAATCAGACTAATACACTGCATTTACACTGCCCTAGTTTCTAAACTGCAATACAACGCTCAACAGTCTGAAAATTATCTACTGTAGTTTAATTAGCCAGAAATGTAAATATGAAGTTATCACAAGTTTTGCTGGACTCTTCTATAGAGAAGTAAAGAGGAATTTGCCCCAGCTATAAACACAGTTCTGCTTTATTTAAGTCCTTAACTATGAGGGTACTGTTTTTTTTAATTAAAAGCAGTGAGCTGACTTAAGGCCTTATTTTGTATTCTCTAAGACTAGAGAAGGCTAATTTGTTGTGATTAATTTAACCAGTGATATATTCTTTCTTCCTGTTAATGAATTACCCATGAACACACTGTTTTTTGGTGGTTTTTTTTGTTTGGCTTTTTACAAATTCATTCTTTGTTTGGAATTATTCAATGCACGTTTTGTGCAGACCTTTTCCAGTCTATGTAAACTAGGTCAATGCTACTCTGTTGGAGAATGCTAAGACTGTGCATACATGGGACAAATACAGTTCAGATAGAGGCATTTTCCATTGCTAAAAGATGATAGAAATCTTCACATTTGAAAATGGTGAAAATTATTTGTTTTAGTTCTGGTGAAATAAGTAGTTATTAAACCACAGAGTAGGGTTTTTTTTTTTTTAATGCTTGTAAGAGAAAATAGCATTACTTTGTAGAGCTAGATGCTGAATAAGGACAAAAGGGAAAATAGATTTCCTTTGTTTTTCAAATGATACTATAGGTCATATATTAGGATAATGCCTTGCTGATTTCTAATTCTTCAAACTGTACTTTCAGGCCTGTTTTTCCTCTCTCTCTATTTGCTCTTGCCATAATGCACTTGCTTATAGAAGAAATCACATTGAATATGGAATTTTCTTGCCTATTAAAACTCTGATCAGAGCCAGACCCTCAGATGTTTATGCAGAGAAAAATCTGTTTGTTAATTCAGGCCAAGGATGGTATTGATACACTCTCATTTTCAAACAGATACTTATGATTACATGAATAAATTTATATGAATTAAATGTAGCCTCAAAAGGAGAGTAGAATACCTCAGAGCAGTTATCTAAAAATCTCCAAATGCATTCTGTGACCTATCTGCTGTTGCATGGCTTTGGTCAACCCATTTGTTTCAGTAGTTCATTTTATCTATCGGTGAACTGATGGAATATCACTTCCTATTTTCATAGGACAATTATAAGGAATCAAAAAGGCAATATATTGTTATACTGGTTTTCCTGTGATCTCCTTGCAGGATATTCTGGACCACTAAAAGAAATTCCTCCTGAAAAGTTTAACACTACTTCTGTGCCAAAGTATTATCAGTCTCCTTGGATAGAAGCCATTAGGGATGATCCTGAGCTGCTGGAGGCCTTATATCCTAAACTTTTCAAACCTGAAGCAAAGCCAGAACTGCCGGACTACAGGAGCTTTAACAGGTAATTCTGAGAGGGCACTGAATTTTACAGTGAAGAATGACTATGAAACAAAACTTTTCCAGCAGCTGTAAAAATACACACCATCTGTACTTGCAAGTATATCCATCCAAATTTACACAGATTACAAGCAGCAAGCAAGAGCTCTTTCTGCAGTGTGGGCCCAACACCAACATTAATTATAGAACAAATAATGGGAGATTAATTGTTGAAAATACTGAATAAGAGAAAGAGAGAAACAAAGAGAAAAAGAAATAAAGAGTGACATAAAAAATAGTATAGGATATAGTAACACTTCAAACTTATTCCAGCATTTCTGTTGACTTTGGCAGGTACAGTATAATGACCTCACAAGACCCATCAGGGAAACTTTGAGTAACGCTTGGCTTGCAAACTATATAAGGCAAACCACATTTATTTTTGCTTTTCATTTCTTTAATTTTACTTATTTATTTTACACCTCACACCTTACTGGCTTGTTCTGTAGGCAATGGGAGTACAATGAGCTCTACCCTCTAGCAGTGCCACAGACCAAACAGTTAGCAGCTTACATATTTTATCACATTTAACTTTTTTTTTTTTTTTTTTTTTTTTTTTGCATCTTTGAAAACATTTGGTAACAAATGAGCATTTCCATTACAAGCAGGCTTCAAAATACATTAGAAATAGAAAGAGGTCTGAGAATAAAGTTTCCTATACAGTAGCTTGTACACTGGGGCTTTTTGGTAGAGCTTCTCGACAAACTGATGATAAGTTTGGAAATATTTTGAAATTTTAAAACTCCTGATTCGTTGCTATCATTCATTCCATTTGCATTATCGTTATTCATCAGTCATGGACAGTTTTTTACTACAGCTTAGCTAAGCTTAAACTCCTTCCTCAAAACAACAGACGGATGGCAACGTAATTAAAAAGTTCACACCTATTTATTTAGTGAAAAACACCCCAAACACCACTTGGATTCCTACCATAGATGGGCCTCAACTATGAGTGCATGGAGCAAAAACTCTGCAGTACATCAAAATTGGCACTGCGGACACAACACTGATTTTTATATCCTAATACAATATAACACACATCACAAGTGTGTAGCACACTCTTGTCAGTAAACAAAATAACAAATACAAATCAGAGATATGCTACAGCTGCCAACATTGAAACAGTAGCAGCACAGTTTATGTACTATGGTCGTTGTAACAGACAGGGAAAAAAAATAGCCAAAGGTACATATAGACAGAAATAGGGAAAGAATCAGTGTTTCCTCACACAAGAGAGATTTGGAGTCCAGCACACAAGTCATCACTGTTGAAAGGTAGGATCAGTCAAGGCACAGAGTGCATTAGTGAGTTGAGACAGTATCTGATAGCTTATTTGTGAATTTCTAGCTGCTTTGTGGTCCCATAATCTTTTAGTTGTCCTCTATATAACAAATAACTGCTCAGATTTCTTCTTCATTCACACTTGAAACTGCCGTAAGAAAACCTAAAACTTGCCACATACAAACAAATCCAGATTGTGAAACTGACAGATTCTTGCTCAAAATGCAAGACACAGAGATATAATCTATGATACTTAAACAAAAACACCACTTTCCTCAGTAAAAATAATAACAATAATAACAATAACAACAACGATCTAGTGAATCCAGAAAAACTGATACACACAGTACACTCTGATATATGTTTTTGAGCAAGAAGGACAAGCTCCAAAAGAAAGAATTTGCAAAATTGAAATTCAAGATACTGGCCTATTGGAGAGGGTCTCAGGGCCGTGAGTTACATGTCTACATGTCTAAAAATGGATAGGAGAGTGGAGTGCCTGATAATGGGATTGAAAGCATGCATCCAACCTGCAACTGTCAACCTAGTTAACTACAAATATTACAGAGAAGGCTAAGTGTGACCTCTGCCAGAATACTGAAAATAAATCAGAGTTGGGCCAGAGGGAATAAACACTCTTTTTTTCTCTAGCTGAACAATAAAGGAGCTCATGTGGAAGATGAGACACTATGGTCCGAACCTGAATGCCCAGATCTTTTAAAGTACTCTCTGTAGTTATTGCTTTTAGTAAGGGGAAGAAACAGATTTAGGAGCAGCAAAAAGATCCTAAATTGGAGCACCTCCCCTACGAAGACAGGCTGAGGGAGCTGGGCTTGTTCAGCCTGGAGAAGAAAAGGCTGCGAGGTGACCTCACTGCAGCCTTTCAGTACCTAAAGGGAGCCTACAAACAGGAGGGGAATCAATTCTTTGAAAGGGTAGATAACTGCAGGACAAGGGGAAATGGTTTTAAGTTGAGGGAGGGAAGATTTAGGTTGGATGTCAGGAGGAAGTTTTTTACTATGAGAGTGGTGAGGTGCTGGAACAGGCTGCCCAGAGAGGCTGTGGATGCTCCGTCCCTGGAGGTGTTCAAGGCCAGGTTGGATGGAGCCCTGGGCAGCCTGGTGTGGTATTAAATGGGGAGGTTGGTGGCCCTGCATGTGGCAGGGGGGTTGAAGATTCATGGTCCTTGAGGTCCCTTCCAACCCAGGCCATTCTGTGATTTAAACCTCTTTACTATTAACTGTGTGGCCTGACATCTAGACAAAGAACCACAGTCTTTCTAATCTAGTTAATTTTATATTTCTGGACAGCATTTGTGATTCAGTATAGAGGACTTCATCACCTCTGGAACACTATATATGAGCTGTTAGGTTCATTCTTAAAGAGACACAGCAATTCAACAGTACTAGTAATTGGTTTTGAGTGAAAGTGCCGTAATGTACTCTAACCTTGCTGCGGTAATAGTACATCACGTTTGTTCTCAGATATGAAAGTTTGGGCAAAATTGTATTAATTAAGGAATCACAGATGAGCTTGAATTAAGACAGATGCAGCTGCCAGTGTAGTTAAAAGATTGGAACATTTGCAGAAGAAAAACTTCATCAGTCTTTTGTTTCTAGATACTTTTAAGTTATCTAATCTAGGTCACAGAATCCTTGATGTCTTTAATTGCAGTCTAGGACAGAAAGCAAATGACAGTGTTTTAAACATTCAAAGTGTGGTATAATGACACCCTTTTATTATCAGTGGGGGCATCAATGAAAGCTTTCTATCATGATTCATCATTCAACAAAGTACCATTATGTCTGTTCTCCAGCAAAACACTAGTACAGTCATCATTAGTCAGAACAGGGTGTGGTTAACATAATATGTGATGCATAGAATTCCCAAAGAAACAGGCCTGAGATTCTATCCAAGTTTGCTCAGTGGTATCTGTCAACGTGGCTCTTGGATTTCACTGGCCATATTCAGGTTCCTTTCAGCTTTGCACGTTCCAGGACAAACCAGCAACATGACTTTAGCAGTGAGGGACATCTGATGAGATGGAACAGTCCCACACAGACACAGCTTTGAAGTACACTCAGTGTTCACCAGCATTCAGGCTTTTTGGTTTGTTTGTTTTTCACTGCCAGCAATGAAATGGCAGCTCTGGACCATACAGCAATGTAATTTTTTATCACTGACTTCAACCATAGCAGAATCAGAACTAAGGAATTCACAGTAATATTGGAATCTAGCAGGCATTTTACACTGCAGGCATCTTGTAATGCTGGCAGGTCAATGAAGGGAGAGGCAGTGACAACTAACAAGAGGCACATCTGCTTTCTGATGCAGGGCTTTCTGTGAGGCAGCCAATAATGGCTGAACTGCAGCTAGCACTAGACAGAGCGTATAATCAGAGAAATTGGGTTCATAGAATACTGGAAGAAGACTCTTCAGACAAGGCTACCCTTTCTCCCCTGGATGAAAAGGAATCTGTGCTCACAGAGAAATGCTTCAGAACAGAGCCATGCCATGTGACTTCTCTTGGAGGTTCCTTCAGGCAAATTAACATATGTTGATGAGTTTGTAATATCAGTTAATTTAGTACCTTTATTGCATATGCCTTCCTGAAACTGAGTAAAATATCAAAGTTTAGCTTACATGTGACACACAAAGCACTACATCTCGCTCACATAAGACAAGCAAGTCTGACTGGTTCTGTCTGTCCTACCAGACAAATTATTGCTCAGCCTTCTTAATTCCCAAAGAGTGTTCCAAAAACACTAAAGGAATCCAGTCCATCTGGACTGGGCTCTGCTTTTATTGATTAATGAATTCTCAACTATATTGTAAAAATGCCAAGAACCAGATCCTCAAAGGAATTTTGGCTGCCTAACTTCAACTAATGTAAGAGATTAGTGAAGACTAAATGTTTAGCCAGTACCTTACCACCTAAATACCTTTGCCAAACTGGTATTAGCTCTTGCAGTAAATTAACCATGAAGGTCTGAGCATTTTGTAGGATCAAGATGTCTGCTCTTACATCTCCTTTTCAGATAGAACTAACAGAATAAGCAAAATATTCTGTAAATAATAGTCCCATTTTTATTTGCGGAACTCACATTTTTCAAAATGATGTAACTGAATCTGCTAATACAGTTACCTCAAACTTTCCCAAATGATCAACTACAAGTAATCTTCTATTTTGAGACAATAAAATATACAGTAAGTCTGAGACCAAAACAAGAACCCTTAGCAAAACAGCTGAAAACCTGTTTGTGTCTGATGACATTAAATCACTCATCAACTTTTCAGGAATATGTAAAGTGGTCATTAAACAGTCTCTTAGGCTTCCTGGTTCTACTTCCTATGGCTTTGAACCAGGATTTCTTCCCCTGCTATGAGCAATGACTCCTGGAATTTTTACATATGAGTTCTAGGTTTCTATACAATGAATCAGAGCTTACAACACAGCTCATTATAACATCACATAGTCAGACAAGTTGTGGCTCATAAGAAATATACCACTGCTGTAAAGGAAAATTTACATCTGTTAGCCAATTACTGTACTACCCTTTATGCTGATTGTGCTTCATGTGCTTCTGCCAAACACGCAAGAATGCATAATCCTCTGTGGCCAGACTTCACATAGTAAATAATATTTTTTTTCCCCAGAAAAGCCACTTGAATTACTATAGAACACTCTCCTGTTTCTGTTGCCTATAGAAATATGTTGTACTTAAAAGAATAAAATACTAAAAATACGAAGTATTACACTATAGATTAGTTTTGGATTTTATACAGCTACTACTGTTCTATCCATCTTGACTGTTCCTTTTATTTATATATTGATGAGGATTAAATATTACAACAATATGAGAATGGGTATCTTAATTAGAGCAGCAATTAAAACAATCTTTATTATCCTGTAAGATGTAGATCACCACATTCACTCTGGGCCAATTATCAAGCAATTATTTTTAATCAGTATCATGCAGTATCCAATTTGGCACTGTAACCTGGAAGACAGGAAAAGATTGATACCACAGGCATTCTGTGAAAAGAATTCCCTTTGACCTCAAGAGAGTTTAATGCCTGGAGTGGTTGCTGCTGCAAAATCTTATCTTCATTTGGGAATGAGTTTTAGAGTTTAATCCAAAGCAGCCTTCTTCCCTTCCTAAGAATGCGTGCCCAGAACTTTCATGACATTTTTATATCTTTCCTGACTGACTTTAGGATTTAACACTATCCCTTTTGCCAAAGCCTGCTTGTATCGTAATTTAGTGAATATTCTGTGCAGTGCCTGGGAGTAATATTTCTTTCAGGTCACAGATTTACTCATATTTTTTTAAATGTATCAATCTCTTTATTTTTGTGCACCACTTAATTGCCCCTTTTTTTGTTTTGTTTTGTTTTATCCACTGCAAAACCATAGTCAGATCTTCAATTTATCTTTTTTAGTTTCTGTTGCTCTTGGCTTATGCTATCACCTGGAGCCACTGGAAATATATGCCAGCAGATCTGCTTGGTACCAAATACACAAAACTTACCAGGGCTAGAGAAATTTTACTACACAAAAAAAAAAGTAAGAAGTGTCACATACTACTACATATGTATCTTTACAGAAATCGAGTGTTAATATGCAACTTAAAAATCATTGACCAGACTATATTGTGGCAAAGTTATGTGGCTGATAAAAACAGGCATGTCTGTTTGGTCATGTTTGCTTACACAAAGGATTCTGGGTACAGAGAAACACCTCTCCCTCTCCACCCCTTCTCTTCACTCTCCTATGTTTTTTTCATCCTAGAAACTGGCAAATATAAAAGAATCATGGGAAGTATTTGAAAATACTTCTATTTTAAAATATTTTTAAATGCATGTAACAATCAGTTCCTGCTTAGAATTTCTTATCTTTTAGTTTCTCAGGCTTATCATCTGAGGGAACACTTACATTCAAATAACATGAAAAAATACTGGCTGCAGATCAGGGGCCAATTTCAGCCACTGTTTCAAGGCTTAGTTACATAAACATTTTCTTCAGCAACAAAGCTGAGATAAGAAGCCCTCACCCACTCTTCTCCTTTCCAAAGGCTGTTGTCTTGGGCTGCTCCTTTCTGCTTGATGTTACACTTCACTGCCTCCTCACTTGCATTGTTACAATCGTTGCACCATAATGATTAAAAAGCAGATTGCAAAAATAATTTGGATTTTAAAATCCTCCTTTTGAAGCATTGGTTTTGGTTTGTTTCTTTGTTCGTTTGTTTTGCAGTATTTTTTGTTATTATTATTTTTGAAATGCAGATCACATAGGTGACCCACATTCATAGCATACCCCACACATACACTGGTACAACATGGTGCCAAAATACAGTGTAGTGAGAAGAACAAGCAGCTGGGAATATGAGTAAATGGGGTGAGAACTTCCTAAACTAGTTACTCACTAGTGAGAATATGTTGAACTATGTTTATCAGACAGATTGATTTGTCACCAATGAAGTAAGTTTAGTAACTCTGACTCACCAGAGAAGAAGTTTTCTTGCAACATTTTTTTCTGTCCACTTTTGTACTGATGACTGAAAAAGGCTTTACCTATGGAAAAGTACATCAGGTTAGAGATAACTTGCCAGAAAAGAAATAGCATTCTTTTTCCAAAGTCTTTAGAATGCAATTTTGGTCATTAAAATAACTTCTACCCTTTTCAATCTCTGGGAGACAAATAAAACAGGCAATTTTTAAATAAACTTTAATTTTATTTCTCTAAAATCTACAGAGTTGCCACTCCCTTTGGTGGTTTTGAGAGAGCATCAAAGCTGGTTAAATTCAAGGTGCCAGATTATAATCTACTGATGTTAAATGATCCAAGATTCATGATTCTTGCAAATCCTCTTGCTACCAGAAGATCCTTCAATAGGACTCCTAAAGGATGGACATCTGAGAATATTCCAGTAGTGTTCATTCAACCTTCAGATTCCAACGATGTTCCAGAAACAGAGGACCTGTGAGAGAAGCTGCACTCTATATTGTACAAAGTTTGGAAAGCTGCACATTCATGAATTATTGGTCCAAATGTTACTAAAGGCTACTGAGAAAACCTTTCCTTGGCAGCTGGCACATAATGTCTGATGTGTCATCTCTTTTCTGGAATCTATTTTTCATCTGTTGACACAACATAAATAAAGGAATTTGGCAAGTATCGGCTGAGATATTTTGTGTTTGTATTTATTTATTCTTTTACTTCAGTGAAAACTAAAATTGTTCTAAAATCTTTGCTTGTCATCTCAGAATAGGTGCATTAAGAAAAGTTGCTAACAAGGAATTTGATTTGATTATGGTAGAACTGAGTAATACCGTGACACTGCACTCCATGAACTCCTAGTATCACCTGCTCAAGATGAGCACGGAGAAACCAACCACTTTTCTCAAACCTGCTTGATCCAAAGTTAAGAGTTTCATCATTACTTTGGTGACAGCAAGTTAAGCCATTTTCTTCTTTCCTTCTCTACTTCAACTTTAATTAAGGACATCAATGTCTTTGTCATATGGATTTGTTTACGGAAAATGCAGTGTATTTGTCTATGACAAAACTAAGTACTGGTATGAAAAAGTACAAAGGCATTTCCTGGATGAGTTTAGAATGTTAGTGCTGATTGCAACTAAAAAACAGGCTGTGTCAAACATACCAGAACAGTATCGTGTGAGCTATGTTTCCATAAGAGCTTTTGTTAATATAAAGAAAATTCATATATCATTCCCCCCACAGTCATAATATATCTGGGGACTTAAAAGCACATGAGTTTTCTTGTTCTTGATATGCTGACAAGTTCTGACATTTTGGAAACACAATTATTAGACTTCTATTACATCCATAACTTCATAGGAGGCAAGCAAAATCAACTTCATTGGCTGACAACAGTTTCCTAGCATAGATTAGTTTGGGGATCTTAGCTGCATACAATGTACAACAATTATATGGACAATGATAAAAAAAAAAATATATATATGAATTCTTCAAGCCTAAAAATGCAAAAGCTAAAGAAAGAAAATTATGGCAAGGACCAATGCAAACACGTAGAGGAAGGAAGTTGTTTTTTGTAAGCTGTAATAAGCTTTCATAAAATGCTATAGAAATACAACATACACACATGAACAACATATACACTGTGAATAAGGAACACAACGTATTTATTGCATACTCTGTAAAGACAACTTATACATGCAGATGGAAACATAGAATTGCTCAGGTTGGAAAAGACCCTCAAAATCATCAAGTCCAACCATGACCTGACCATCCTACCCTAACTCTAATAACCCTCTGCTAAATCATGTCCCTGAGCACCACATCCAAACAGTTTTTAAACACATCCAGGGATGGTGACTCAGCCTCCTCCCTGAGGAGCCTATTCCAGTGCTTAACAACCCTTTCTGTAAAGCAGTTTTTCCTGATATCCAACCTCACCTTACCCTGGTGCAACTTGAGGCCATTTCCCCTCGTCCTGTCATCTGTCACCAGTGAGAAGAGACCAACCCCTCTCTTGCTGTAAGCGCTTGTCAGATATTTGAAGAGAGCCAATTGTGTCAGAGAAGTGTGCAACTTTTTGGTATTTAATCTTCCAACACTGACTGGCTCTTGCCAAACTGTCTTTTGGGATTAGGCCTTGAAGCATAATAAACCCTAAAGCCATGCTTGGGAACTGTTTGGGAGAACGTTAATTGGCAGAAATCAGGGCTCATCAATGCACTAAGCATTCAGCAGCACAGAGGATCAACTGCCAGTGTCCAGGAATGTTCCCTGGCAGCATCACTCTAGATGTATGTAGTCCTATCATACAAGTCTCACTGCAATAAACAAATCTCTCTGCCAAAAAAAACAACTCCTTTGCCACTAAAGATATTTTGTAAAGGTTGGAAATTCAGGGATCTTCTATTGACTTCAGTGTGTTGTTTTGGGGGGTGCTTATATGGCACTTCAAACTTATGAAAAGTAGGAAACTAGCTTTGGGTGAAAACGATGAATTTCAGAGATCAAGATTTTATTAATTTTTGTAGACAAAGAGATGGCTCCCAAATGAGAAATGGTTTCTTTAGTTAAAGGTTTGGAAAGATATATACAAAATAACAAACATATTTTATAAATTTCAGTGGTCCTTCTAAAAATTCCTGCAGCAATGGAGTTCAGCAGAAAGGATAAAAACAAAGCACGTGGGCAACAGCTTTACACAAATATAAACAATCACAGCATGCAAATATTTTTAAAACTATGCTTAAAGCAGCACACACACTGTAACACATGACACTCATGCTTGCTTCCAAATGAGAAGGGAACGGAATGGTGTGATGAAAGAGCAGAAATGTAGTAGGGGGCAAATATATATTTTAAAAGGTCTTTGTGCCCAAAGTGGCCTAATTTGTCTTTACATTAAGCTGCTCATCATAGCAGTTTAAGAGGGACTTACATATTCATTTCAATGTTTCAAACAATGTGGTGAAGAGAGGAAAGAGATCTGCTATTTCTGAACCTACACAAAATACTGTCTGATTACACTGTGTAAAAATGAAGTAAAAGATGCGTACTTCTGACCAGTGAATATAAGCCTTTTAAAAAACATACACACTTAAAAACTCTCTCTGATATGAAAAGCATGGCAAGTTCATGGCCTGTGCTGTCAGCAGTGTTGGTGACTAATTGGTATCAGCAATAACCATCGTCAGAGGGAGTCCGTATTTTAATCCTCAACAGTTATGGTATGAAAGTATACTCACTGATACAATGGCATTCCTATTTCTGACTTAGAAAGTTATAAATCCATATTTTGTTTTATGCAGCTAAATTACCCTAACATGTAAATCATACACTGGCAGCAGCTAAATCAATTTTGGAAGTACTGCATGCAATAGGTGATCTGAGATTCGCTCCTGAATCCAGCAGGCCATAGGCCCTCTGCTGTGGATTTCTGCTGATGTGCCACTAGTCTACGGGGTATCAGGCATGTCTGCATGACTGTGGTAACAAAAAACCAATCAAGTCTCTCTCCCATTTTCTACCAAATCCTGTAGCTGATTTCTTCCACGTTTCTCATGTAACGATGGAAGTCAATACCAAGAAACGAACAATTCCTGCTAAGTTATATTATTAGCCTTCCTCCAAAAACATGTTGTTTATGCCTAATCTTGTACTTCAGATGCAAAATTTCTTACAGGCACAAACATTCTTAGCAGTTATAAATATGTCAGCATAACCTCCCATATAAATCTACACAAATGATAATTGTGGAAATAAAGAAGTAATTTGTTGTCTCAAAGTATTGCAGTGTTTTAGTTAGTTTAATGGGCTTTGCTTTGACCATAGCCAGGAAAACAATGCTGGCGACAGAATTCTGACCTCAGTAGAATCAAACAAGGGCTTTGGCTTTGACTTCTGTGAAGGCAGAATTTCACCATTCATTGCACATAATGAATTTCAAATCTGTATTTGTAATTGAAATTTATGTCACTGTCTTAAGCCATTATGTGTCCAGCAGCAGAATGGATGTTTTAGATTATAGAGCTGAGGCTGACCACATGTGTGGTTGCTTTTGCATGGCACATATGACAAAACACAAACAACTCCAGTCATGCCTCAGAAATACTTGGGGAAACTTCATGAAACCATGGGGAAAAAAAATGAGCCTCTGGGTACACACAGATTTTATTTTCACACTTGACTTTATTTATTTTCAGAATGAAGATGAATAGCCTGCAAGCTAAAGCCCTCTACTACAGTTGTCAGATGGCCTAACGAGTGCAAAGTATTTTAGACTGTAGCTAAGACTGTAGGAAATACAGTAAGAAAGCGGAGCATAAAATCCTACATATGTTGGATTAGAATTTTATAATCCGTAATGGATAAATCATTAGCAGTCTAGACAGAAATACCAGCAAACCCCTATTCAGCAGACAGTCATGCAGCGTTTGCTCCGTTTACGATTCCCAGAGGCTACAGATTTTTCAAAAACAAATAAAGTACTCTAAATTATTTACAAATAATATGTTTGCCACAGAGCTGTTATGTAACTGAGCGTGAGAAGATAGACAGTAATAAATAGTTCACCAAAATAAATTGGCACACTGATGCATTTCAATAAAAAAATACTGAACATAAAATACTCTTATTAAAGGAAATTTAAAAAGTAACTGAAAAAATAAAATCATTTCAAGGAAATACTTTATTTTAAACAACCCACCAGCTAATTGTTCAGACTAAGCATAAACTAATACAGAGTTCTAAACCTCCCCTCCAAAAAAGTCAGCATGGCAGAACAGAGCAGCCTCAGAAAACAAAAAGACAAAGAAAAGTTATCTGCAAGGAAACAGCAACTACACTGTCTAAAAACAAACCAAGGAAGTCCTGACAAAGGTCTCTACAAAGGGTATGGGGAAGATGAGGAGGGGACAATAAAGAACAAACTGACTGTTAATAAAATGATACGGAACCAACTTTAAAATCAACCAGATATATACTTCTTCAAGAAATGCCCAGCTGTGGAACGTCATGCTGTAAGATGTTCTGGGTCAAGAGCTATTAATAACTTCAAATCAAGATTAAACAAATGTCCATTACAGGCAGTGGTACCAATGTGATCAGAATTTGGGTTTATTGCTGGTGTGAGAAAGATCACCCCATGCCTAGCCAATTTACTTACAAGTACATATATAAGTATAAAGTACCTCCTGCTAGGCACTCTCAAAGATCAGTAATAGGTTCTGGTAGTCCCATAAGAATCAGGCATTAAAGCACTATGACAATTCTAGCAAGCGCTGTTAGCACAGAGGTTTATTAGTTTACGGTAAATCATCCATTATGGGAGAATTAAGAGCAAAGTCAAGTTCCTTATTTGAATGAGAGCACTTCAAATGTCAGAACCTCCCACGTGGTGTCTGAGCAGCACAGGGAACACAGGAGCCTGACCTCACTCCGCCTTTGGCAGCGCTCCCAACCCCATGCAGCCAGACCTCACCCTGGTGTCCCAGCTCACGGCGTCCCTCATGGCAGGAACACCTCAACCCACAGCCTACAGAAGGCATTGCTGCTAAGTGGTCATTAGGATTCAAAGTTTAAGGAAAATGATAAAAGTGAAAGGAAGAATTGCCTTTACTGATTAAAACACGACTCTCAGGGGAAAAAAACTGTAAAATCCAAACTTTGTATCACATCTATTGCACACTGGTTTGGAACTGAATATGTCATTTGTTCCTCAGCTTTGCAATTAATAAAATAGAAATATTAATGCAGGTGATATAAGCTGTTTGCATTTAAAACAGGAAATGTCATGGTAAAAAGAAAAGAAAAACAGCACAACTCAGGGTTTACACAGATACATACACAGCCCTCCAGCTGCATTAGGAATACCACAACCGTTACAGGTAGAGTGACATTCTGCCTTTGTTTTACTTGTAGTAAAAGACTCAATTCTACACTGAACATATTTTGACTGAAAAAACTACCAACAAAGTAGTATTTGGAAATGTTTTTAAGCAGAACGATGTAGTTCTTAAAAAGTCCAAATAGCTTCTTTCTTAAGCTATGTTTGGCTAAACGTATGAACTACATTCAGGATGAATTAACCAATATTTTGTTTGCAGGAGGAAACTGTATTTCCTGCAAACAGAATATTCATCCAAAACACCAGGTGCAGCAAGTGCTGCCCGACTGCACAGGGACATTGCGAGACACAGCTCAGCAATACTTACAAGAGGCATGGGATTTTTAAATGACTCTAAGAGTAAAATTACTCCTGAACATTGTGAGCCAACTATTCTTTCAAAAGCAAATGGAGATCAAAATATTCGATGGAGTTTGTGCAAGGAACAGCCTGAACTTTGCCAGCTCAGAGCGGGCTGTACTCATTAATGCAGGAATGCCTTCAGGCTGCTTTGTGTGGAAGGTATAACTCAGAACTGGATTTCTCCGGAGTTCTGATGGACAAGCGGAAAGTCACTCCCCTGTCCTCGACACACACAGTGAAAAGAAGAAAAAAAAGTAAGAGAAAAAGCACAAAAACATCCAATCTCTCTCCTGCTCTCATAAGGACAGCACTCTTCTGCAAGAAAACAAATCCTATTTCTCTGAGACAGGGAGAAGGAAATGGAGAAGGGTTTAAAGGGACAGTGTAGGGAATGAGATCTCATAAGGCATACAGAGAAGCAGGCTAAGAATTCCCATCGGAGGGAGGCATTCAGCCACTCAGTAGTTCAGTGGGTATCGCTCTGTTTCCTTTTCCATTGCATAGTTCTTCTGTAGCGACAAATTACTCAAGCTAGGCAAAATATTAACTTTAAACAGTAGCTTCTACAGTCATTACAGTCAAGATTACTGAAGGATGACTATGCAAGATAACTACAAATAATTATGAACAAACATTTGAGATGACTGGCTCTTCCTAGGCTGACCTACCACACGTCAAGAGCCCAAGTAAGGCTTAATTTTGGCAGTTAAATCCTAGAGATATGTCATTCCTCAAGTTCTTAATGAGAACATTTTGCCTATTTGCTGGCAAGGAAAAAAAATAAGAACATGCTGTTCACATAGGAAGAAGAGCAGGCTGACCAGTTACAGGAAGCACTACTGAACTGAAATGGAATTCACTTATTTTCTGGCAGGGTTTTGCTGCAGTATAAATACATTTCATTGATGCACAGTTGCTGAAGAGAAAGTGATACTACATAGACTTCAAAATAAAAAAGTAAGTCTCCATGTGTTTCATGACACTATCATTCAGTCAGACATATTCAGCTTACGAAACAGGCTCAGAACTGACAATGAGGAAATCAGAAGCAAGGCAAGGACAGCAAAACCTGCAACACTACAGTTCTCTTGAGACAAATACGTGAGCATTAGTATTTGCCCCAACCCTGCTGTCTTGCCCTTCTAAGCAGCAAGAAAAGCCACTAGCAACAGTGGCTTTTCATCACATCACTAGTGATGTGAGCACTGTTCAACACAGTGCTATCACTTTCACTATAGAAAAGAAGCCTAACAGTTCTCTGCACCACAGATATTAGACTGATTTAGCCTGCTTCCAGCTAATGTACAAAAAACTCTTCAAACCTGTGTGCTCTAACTACAACTTAATGAAACAAACCTCATGCTGTAATATGTGCCTTGCACATTACAGATCATCACACCATACAGTATTTTCTCTCAGCAGTTTTTAGAGGCTTGAATAGTTGAAAAAATTTCTGTTTTCCAATCAAAATTATATTCATAGCCAATTTATGTTAATTTCCAACCACACAAGCCTCCTTTCTTTCCACATTTACTTCAACTGTCCAAAGACAGTAAGGTCTTTTAGGCTTCACATGACTGAACAAAGCAATAATAGTGCTTTTGGTCTATCATCCACTCCCTCTTTTAATAGGGCTTTTTATTTCCTTGCAACTCTCCTAACTCCAACGTTTCACTGGTCACATGCACAGTGAGTGGCATCAGTACTTCCTTATCTGTACAAGAAATACACAGCTGAATTTACTCATGACTGAGTGCACCTTTTCCACAGCAACACCAAACTGGCACCTCACAGCCACCCTCTCATTGGTTTGCACAGTCAGTGCTTTCAAATTCCCTCACTTTCCATCTGACAAGCTCTAAGCTTATATTAGAGTGCCTTTGCTATTAGTTCCTAAGCACATGACTGTGTACTCGGTATTATTTTATCCTATTTTGTTTCTCTACATCTCAAGGTCATCCAGTTATTCCAGTAGCACACCACCCTTCAGGGAACGTTTCCCAAGTTTGTGATCTCAATAATTACATTAGCAACTTCTATTTTTTTTGCCAAGACCACTAATGAAAATATGAAACACCACCAGCTTCAGTATCAGTCTTTAGACAGAGCTCTAACAACTCCCCAATGCCATTCCATCTAACACCCTTAGTTCTCAGGCATTTTGTTGCCCATTTGACAGTTCATTTACTAACTCCCTCTTCTTCAGTTTAACAATGTCATTCACCTAAAAAAGCTGCATTATAGTATTACAGAAAAAAAGCAGGCAAATCTAGTGTGATCCACCTAAACAGAAAAGACGTTTCAACCTGTTTACTTCCATTCTCTCCTTTTCTTTTTCCTCACTCCTTAAAGATTTGCTTAAAAAAAAAAAAATCAAAGTAAAAATCGGTACTAGCTGAAACTCGAAGTGTCTGTCCTCTATAAAGAACCAGTCTGACTTACAGTCCACGTCCTGACCATGCAATGTCCATGTTACAGATAATTATTCAGAGTTAAGATGATCATTTCAGCACCAGGCCTCACCAAGGAAATCATTCCTTTTGGCCCCAGGACCTGCAACTTCCTACTTTTCCTTTGCTTCTCCAGAACAGAGCAGTAACATGCTAGCTCTGGGATCAGAACTAAATATGGATGTCTCAGCACTGTAACATTTGCAAACACATCATTTCCAAATACCAGGCTGTAAATTGTGTTCACTTTTTCACAGAGAAAAAAATCACTTTGAAATTCTTACCCACATTTTTGCATTCTGTTCTCTGAGGTACTGCACTTATTTTAAACTCTAGTGAGAAAATATGCTTTGTAATGCTAACCATAACCACCATATTACTCAATTTTATATGTATTAAATATTGGGGTTTTTTTTTTACTTAATTTATGTTGGTTTTCACCCAGAAAGCTCAAGTTTGCCAGAGAGATGGCCTATGTGAAATCCAAGGAATGAGATATTCAAGGAAACATCTCTCTCATTCTTTCCTTTTCCTGGTACAGACACATCCATTCTCGTTGGCTTATACCCCAGAAGAAAACAATGAACCAGACATGCAAACTTAAAAGGATTGTGCAAGAGTCATGTGAGACAAAGACTGTCATTAAAACTTTGTTTGCTATAGCAGTCAGATGAGGACACAGTTTCATAAAAAGGGCCTGATAAGTACAGCATGCATAGAAGGTTCTCATACTGTTCCTGTTCAAGGATTTTAAATGAAACAGCTTAAAATAGGAGAGGATTTTCATTGCATTGTCATTCCAAAAAGGTAGATTATTGGACTGGAAACTGGATTATCCAAGCAAAAAATTACTCATTTGCAAATCTATGCAATCTCCACTCTTTCCCTCAATCCTAAAGAATGAACATAATTGTGCACACACAGGTCTTGTTTCAAGCCTATCACCATCAATAGGTCTGGAGGAGAATGGAAACCAATGTTTTTTCACTCTCAGCGTGAAACTCTGCATGACTTCAGAGTGAAATTGCTTCCATCAGCCTATTGAACATTTTGGCACTAGAAAAACTACTGGGAATGGTCAGGATAACATACAGTGTGTAAGAGCAAAATACATTCTGTTTGCTCTGCACCTAAAGGAAGAGAACTTAAAAGTTAGTGTGTTTATGCCCTATGAAGGTGTGTCTACTGCTAGTTCAAGAAGTGGTCAAGTATTTCCGTTCATTCATGTCTTCTAATGTGCTAGTATTTTCTACCCTTCTTGTTACTGCTGATATTAACCCCCGTCTCATTATTCTTTTGCACTTCTACTTTTGTTGTCACTATTTCATATTTTCCTCTGTTAGTCTTTTTCTTCAATTATACTTCTGCTCGCTGTGTCCTTACCTCTGTAGGTTATGCCCTTACGTAGTGCTTTCTCCTGTATGTGTGAAGCAGGGCTGTGGCACGTCCATAAGCAGAAATACAGTCAGAAAGGCTAGTAAAATGCTTTTTAAAAATAGCATTCCAGAGAGGCCAAAAAAAGGAGTGGGAAACAAGCTGACTGAGCATCACCTGTCTGCCTGAGAGAGTCTTTAAAGAAATGCTCCACTAGCCTGTCTGGAAGAAGAAAATGGATGTGGATGTGTGTATAAATTTTAGCCTCTGTACAGGCTGTGGGAACAAGAAGAGAGCACTCAGATGACTACATTCCATGTGACTGCTTGCTACAAGCTACTTAAAACTTTGCTAGAGTGCCTTTAAAAGAAAAGGTTGTGGGTACATGTGCTCATGGTAAGGGAAACACAAGGAATACACCTGGGTAAAGTGACCCACAAAAGAACGTGTGCTTACTTAACTTCCTGAAAGCTTAAGAGAGATTTTTTACTTGCTCTACTTCTGTGTTTGATCTTTTTGTCATAATACAGCTAAGCAAAACAAACAGGAGAACAGCTCTTGGACTCAAGTGTCAAGATGTCCTTTCAGCACCCCTAGAAATCACACACATATATCATTATGATGTTTTAAGTAACAAAAACAGTATTTTTTTTTCCTCTGGTTACTTTACTCCCTTATAGCTCTTCTTCCTACCAATCTGTTTTTCTTACTGCAGTGAACTCTTATAATACTCTGCAGTATTATAAAGTCTTGGAATATTTACGTTATTTTCTCATCCCTTGGCAAAACCATAGACTTGATCTGATGATACCCCAAAGGCTTAGAGAAAATAGAAAATTAGGCATTCATAAGTAGTCTAGCAATACAGCCATCTTAAGATACCTTTATCTTAATCAAACATTACCCCACTACTGCCTGTGCAGAACAACCAGTCTGGTTAAACAGACTGGACCATACTAGGCAATATAACGTGTAATGGTGAGTTATGTCGGTCCAGAAGAGCAATAGTAACAATAACAAATATATGAGCTACTCAATAAAATATACTTAACTCACTTTTCAAAACAACAGATTCAGTCTTCTACTCCTTCAAGGGAAAGTTAAAGCAGATCTCATTTCTTTACAAATCATCTGAAGAGGATAGTAACTGTTCGAAAAGATTGTTGTGAAGATGTTCCAAGTGTTGAAGAAGAAATCCAAAAGCAAATTGAGAACAAGTGTTCTGGGACAGCCACAGATCTGAAAATGTTCATAGAAACATTGCATATTCAAAATACATGACTCAAAAAAGTTATTTCAGATGAAGAAATCTGAATTTATTTACAGACCGGCCAGTGGCAACAGCACCATGAATCACAATGTAAAAACATAACACATGAATAAACCTTGCCACATGCAGCTGTGAAACACAGATTTCCACCTCATTCATCACTGAAAAAGAAGTACAGTGCCTGCAGTTTTGAGAAAAAGTTAATTAATGCAACTACTTTAAAACCTTTGGATGCCTTCTAACTATACTAAGATTTTTCTTTCAAACTTCCCCTACGTATATTTTGTCCTGGATTCAAAATGCACATAGCCAAGCCCTTGGATGTACTGAAGGATCTGGACAGAGTCCATCTGTCACTCTCAACTGCATCCCCATAACCATCCACTCCACCACATCATTCTTCCTTCCTTTTGAAAATCTTAGTGTTCGTCAGTCAGCC
Organism: Lagopus leucura; assembly: GCF_019238085.1. NCBI lineage: Eukaryota > Metazoa > Chordata > Aves > Galliformes > Phasianidae > Lagopus > Lagopus leucura. Next base: position 34,461,251 of record NW_024962264.1, on the reverse strand, counting down.
TGGAGCTAAATTGAATGGCTGGATTTCTAAGTAGAATCCTTAGTGAGGATGTGAATACCTTTTTTACTTTATTCTGGATCCCTTTTCTCTAAGCATAACACTCGTTTAATTCCCCAGTCAATTCTCTGGTTTTGCAACCTATGTTGTTAATACCATCAAACTTTACATAAACATCTGAAGTAAAAATATGTAAACATTCTTCTGCATCCCTGCATCATGCATAGCACATATCCTGTACTACAAGAGGAAATAATTTGCCCTTGCAGCATTGTTTTGCATTTGCATCACTTACTCTAATTTTAAAATTCTTCTTTTAGTTCATTTAGGGCTTCCTGTGCCACACCTGTGTCATTATCCATCTGAACTACATGGGAGACTCTCTTAAGATTCCCTGGTAGAAAACCTTAAAATATACCATAATTAGAGCTCACAGACTACATTTCCTCTGGAAAAAAAAAAAAAAAGAACAGAAGAAACCAGCATATGTCCAAAGAGACTTCTAAATAGATCAGCAAGGAAAAACAAATCTGTGCTGAGGAAAGGGCAAAGGCAAACAAGAAAGTAGCATACAGGAGAAACAAAAATATCAAAATGAGGTCATAATCGCAATGAAGTCATAATCCTTCTTTGGGATTCACAGATGCTTCTGCATGACTGCCTTTGCGAAGAAGTAATGCAGGGATCAAAGACTAAATTGACACTAAGCAAAATGATATGCAGAAGGTTGTTTATAAACATACCAGAACAAAATATTCTGACATGAAATTGGACTTTTTGGTGGCAAAATTAACGTGCTGACTTTAACACGTCTTCACTTCAAAATTTCTAGCAAAAACTAGGAGTTCAAATACCTATCAGTAAGCAGCCAGTACAGTACTACATAAACTACATAAGAACACGGGGCCTGTGCCAAGATACTAGATGAACCTGAGGACAGTGGGAGAATCACAGAAGCTATTCCCTTCAAAAACCACAAAATTCAGGAAATGTACTGTATTATTTTCTGTCAAAAATGTATACATTCTTAAACAGGTATTTTTTACATGCAAATTACCATCTGAAACATCTGAAAGTCACAAGGAAGAAGTTCACATTAATCTTGTATTAAAACTCTTCCACTTGAGAATATGACTATTCAAATCACAGAAAAGGGTGGAGATAGGTATAAAAATATAAAGTCTGACAGTTTAACTGAAATTCTTCTCAGTGCATCATGGTTGTTTGATTTTTTATTTTTATTTTTATTTATTTATTTTTTTTTTTTGAAGTAAAAAGTTGGCTGCTTGATCATAAAGGTTGGAGGGTGACCTTGAGGAAATTGCCTTTGCCAGCATGCCTTTTACACAAGCAGCAGAATGGAAGAGACATTAGCAAGATCAGGCTGATCAAAAGGTATTAAAACTGAATTTTATGAATGTGGATAACAGTTTAACTGAAGTATGGTATCCTCGTAAGCCAGTGAGGTATCTGACACAGGACCTTGAGTCCCACACAGTATTTTAAGAGTGAAATATTGCAATCTGGAGATCTAACAGTGAGGGCAGTAAACTTTACAAGACAAGGATTATGTGGCAGAGTTCATAGTGAAAGTGACCACACATTTTGTCACATTAGCACTCTTCAAGCCCTGAAAAATCATAAAGAAAGGCAACTGGAAAAGTGGGAATGTAAGAAGTTGTGTGCTAAAGACTGATCCTGGGCACGGCGATAGGTGAAGTATCGTTATGAGTGGAGAAGTGAAACGCGTTAATGAAATCCACGCGCTTATCCAGGACGATGACTATAAAAGCAAACCACTAAAAGCACTCAAGTAACTATAAATGCAAGTATTCGCAAACAAGTAATTCCTTTTGAAAACAACAAAAGGAAGCACCCCTCCCTCCCCCAAATAATACAGCAGGTAAAATAATAGGCACGCGACTTTGGGGCAACGACCCGAGGGCAGCTCTTCAGGTGATACGGCACAGCGTCCGAGAGCAACACGGCACCGAGACGCAGTGCAGCGTTAGGATGTACAGCCGCCCTCAGCCCGGGAGCAGTCCTGCGCCCGCGTTACCTCACGGGCACCTTCAGCAGAGCCCAAGTGCGCGGGCAGACATCCTGCAAGGAGCGCTGAGGAACAATTGCTGGAAAAGCAACCGCTGCCCCTTTCTTTTTAACAGGTTATTAATACGAAAAACCGGTGGTTTGGAACAGCCCCAACGCCGGCTTCCTGGCCTGCAACCCGACAGCCGCTCCCTCAGTTACCTGGGGCACGGCCGCGCTGCTTGCACACACTGGATAACCGCGCCCTTCGCACGCAGGCGATGCGCCGAGAACGACACTAAGAAAGGGGGTAAAGACGGGGTGCTGCAGCCCCTCAGCTTGACACTGCCCCGGCCTCCCGGCACGGCGGGCCACCCTGCAGCCTCAGCCCCATCTCCGCTCTCCTCAGCGCGCGGTAGCGCTCAGGGCTGGCCGCGCGCCCACCTCGTGCCAGCGGGCGGGAAGCGAGAAGCGGGAAGCGCGAGGCGCGACCCCACGAGGACCCCGCCGACGCGAAGGATGCGGGCGGCACCGCGCCTACTAGGCAAGCTGCCTGCGCGCGGTACGCCGACTGAGGCGTCTCGCCGGGCCCGTCACCGCCCGGCCTTTCTTCCGATCACAGCCGGGCGCCGCCCGCTCCCCTCCTCCCCCATCCTCCCTCTTCCTGGCGCCGGGCACGCGCGGCGAGATCCTGTCCGCCTCGGCCACGGCGCCGTTCCGCCGCGCGTGCGCGCTGCCGAGCCGGGCGTAGGCGGCTCCCGAGGCGGGGTGGGCGCACGCGCACGCGCCGCCCCAGAAGGCGAGACGCGGGGAGAGGAAGGAGGAGACGGGTGCGGCGAGGGGGGAGCAAAAGTTGCTGTGAGGGCGGGACCGTGGCTGGAGGCTCTGCTGGGAGGGGGCGAGAGAGCAGCCACGAGCTGGCGCCGCCGGAGACGAGAGGTGAGGCGGGGTGCCCCGGCGGATCTGAGTCGGGAATGGGGTACGAGGACCCCCCCCAGCCGGGATGGGGCGGGACGTGCGGGGGCCGCTTCGCCTGAGGGCGGCGGGCGACCGCGGGTCCCGTCCCGCGCGGAGTCTTTGGGGACAGGGTCCCCGCCGTCTCCTGGGGGCGCGGCGCGGTACCGCGGCTGAACGCCTCCCGGGGCCGTCGTGGTGCCGCACGGAGCGGCTGGCGTTGTCCCCGCTCCTCGGGTTGTGTAAGCGGCGGTAGGCCGGCACGGCGATACTCAGCTCCGAAGAGCGCGCGGACTGCGTGCGGGACGGGGCGAGCTCGGGGGTTGTGTCGCTGGGGGCCAGAAGTTAATGTTTAACGCGGTAGTCACATGCCCGTCAGCGAGCTCGGCTGGGCTGTTTTCGGAGTGTTTGGGACAGGAAATGCCAGTGCAGGTAGCGTAGAGCTCGGTGAAATTTAATCAGTTCCCAGCGTTTGCAGTCGCTCGGGTAGCGCTCCGGGTGCAGGTGGGCGGGCGGCTGCTGCAAACTGCTCGGCACCCGGCGCTGCGGCTGTCCCCTGCTTTGATTTTCAATGTAAATACGTTGAAAGACGCTTTCCAAGGGTAATACGTCTCGTTTTCTCAGCGCGTTTTTTCCTCTTCCCAAAGTAAGTGTGGTTTTTACGTACCTCCTTTTAATCCTTTGTACTGCACGTGTTTTGCCTTGAAGTTTTGGGGTTATTTTAAGAGCTAAAATTCGGTCGTGTGAATGGTGTTGTGCCTAACGGGTGACGTGCAGCCCCTTCTCCTGTTGTCCCTGTCTTGTCTTGTTGTGAAGTGATGGCTTTTGCTATCGAAACAGCAAGAGTTTGTTGTAATCTGAATGCATGTTAATCTGAATAAAGAACAAGTGATGTTCTCCTGCCTTACCAGTGCTGCAATGTAAGATATAGTTACTGTTTGTCAGGATTTTTAATATCGTTATTTCTGTAAAAAGTTCTTACTTTGGACCAGTGGGATGTTGACAATAAAAACACCAAAAATGTACTTGATTTTTCTATCTACCTGATAGTGCAGAATCTTTTTCCAGTCATATGGGATGTGTGGTATACGGCAGCAGAATTATTTGGTTGTGGGATCCATGGGGCTCCAGGGCCAATGCTAGTGCTGTTACGTTTCAGTTACATTGCTTTCCAAGGTCTTGATTGCAACACTTGTGTAGTTTTTCCTCAGCTGTTGGTGCTGGATGCAGTAAAAACAGCTCTGTCATTTGAGGGATATGGCAACAGAAGCAAAACCTGTTCAAAAACTTCTTCAAAATGCTTTTTTGGCTTAAATGGAAGCAAGCTGGATTTTGGCAGGGCACGGTGAAACGCTGATGTGCTGAAGCTGTACCAAGGTTATGGACTTGGTTGGAGTTTGAGCTGTGTGGACTGAGGGGGAAAAAAGGTTGTGGAAAGAAAGCTTTGGGGGAAGAAATAAAAACTTGGTGTTTTTCACATCTGTTAATTGTCAAACATTCCAGAGAACAAAACACTTCATAAATGACTGAGAAGATGCAGAAACAAAAATCTCTGTAGGTTGTTGTTTTAAATAATATGTCTCTGTGGCTGAGAGTGAGGATGGTTGGAAATAGCACTCCTGAGATTTCATCACATTCAGATTGGTTTGAGATCTTGATGGGTCTGATATTTAATGTATGCTGATACTTGAATTCAGCAGGGGGAAATGCTATTATGAGAAAACTCAAAGATAACTTGCTTTAGGGCATTTGGGCTCCAAATTTTTTATAGCTGAGACACACTGCTTCCTTCTCTGCCTCTTCTGTCCTACTTCTCCATGTGAATTCATTAGTGTGAGTTTCTCTGCATGATGATTCACTGTAAATACTGGCTCGTGTCATGTCTTGGGAATTTGTCTTCAAGATTTTTACTCAGAGTTGCCATTGTGGCTATTTCTAAAGTTGGTTCCTAGTTGCAACGGTTGAGAGACGCTGCTATGAACCTGTTGTTTTCTTTTAGATGCAAACAGGAAAGTTTTCGTTGGAACAGTTTAAAGAAAAAATTGTATGCTTTTACAGAAGCCATCTGTGATAGCATCTACACTTTTGATTCTCCCATCCTGAAAGGATATGAATAAATATGACATCACAGAGCAGTGACTTAGCTTTTGAGGGACTGCTAAATGGATGTGTGCAAGAGAAGAGACAATAGAGATATTTAAAATAGAAGAAAAGTTTGGTTTTAAGGTCTTCAGGCATTGGGTGGAAGTATTTTGAGAGAGAAGGTTGAAATAACACTTTTGTCTCCTGAGACTTTCTGAGTCAGTGTTGGAAGGTAGAAAGAATGTGTCAGACCAATAGTACTGGCTGGTGTACTTGCCGTTACCCCATGAAATCAGGGCTAATTATCACAGCTGGAGATGTACGTTAATTGGTTTCAGTAATGTTCTTGTTGCAAATCATGTCTTGCAAGTATGCACTGTTATCAATGGAAGGTTTTTTGCTCTGATGTTTCAAAGACTGAAAACATAAATTTTTATAAGCGTGTAATTTGAGGACTTTTGTAGACAAACAGAAACTAAGGACTGCTAGGAGCATTAGATGTATATTACAGCAAGTGAGATCTGTTGTCACATACAGTTCAGTGCAGTAATAAAGATGGGGACAGATTACTACAGTGACCAAAACATTGAGTTGGTTATTTTTATAGTGGCCTTTTCACAGTATAAAGATTTTTTTTGATCTGTTGATGAAATTTGGTCATTTTAAATGTCAAGCTTTAAACTGACAAAAACATTCAAATTTTCATGATCATAAGGTTTTAGATTTTTGATGAATTTTGTCCTTTGGGGGGGTAGGGGGGGAGGGGTGGAAGTGTCGTCAGTCCTAATAGTGTTAGCTCAGTGTTGAAGTCTAGCAGTTTTCCATAGTACGTTTTCTTCTTCCAAATACACTTAGTCTCTATTCTTTCTAAATATATCTAAATTCCTAAGTTGTAACAAATTATCAGTTAAGAAACTGATTTACCAGAGTCATCAAATCACTGAGTAGGTTGCCAAGCTCAGCGCAGAGGTGTGAGCTACCAGCAGAAGCAAAGAACTGTATTGCTTAAAAGTAACCTCGTTGTTGGACACTGAAGCTGTTTGTCACTATTCATCTATGCAACACACTGGAATGCATTGCAAAATGAGACTGAGATGTAAGTGATGATTCTTCAGCCAAATTTCAGACACAGTCAACAATTTCTGAGCCCATTGGCAGGTTTCTACCCAATTTAATGGAAGTTATAGAAATCCTAACAATGATTATGCATTTACAGAGTACATGAAAATGGGCAGCTGGCTGGAAAAGAGGGAGCTTGTAAGCAGATGCAGGGAGCAGAGTTGGTATGTACGCCAGCTAGGACTTGGAGGACTCGGTAACCCATGAGGCATAAGCGTGTAAAGAGCACTCGTAGTTGCAGCACTCATAGAACCAACTGTTTATCTTCCCAGTTTTAACTGAGTGCACTCCAAAGATGTCTAAACTCAAAAGTGCTTACAGAAAGTAGGTGATGTGAAGTAGTAACTATGCCATTTTCTATGCTACTTTAGCAGTGTTTTATACTAAAAAGACTGTGCAAGCCACAGTTGATTAACTCCCAGGGTATTCACATGAAACTGGTGAAAGTGTGTGTTTCTGTAGATCAGTGCATTTCTTGTTCTGGGAGCCATAAAGATAAGTGGCAGAAATGTATTTTGTCCTGTATGTCTGCACAGCTAATGGTAGCCTGATGCTTGATGGGGAACAGTGATGTCTGAGGAACAGTTGCTAAAACTGAGCAAAGTGGGAGAACTTAGGCTGATAAATAGCTGTTGCTTTAAAAGTTCATGATTTTTTTTTTCCTTTGGTTGAGAGTTGCCATCCAAAATTTGTCCCTTTAGGCCGAAAGGCAAGAATATTTCTTTGATTCCCATATGATAAAAATCTTCCATAGCATGTTAATTAATATCATATGAAACGTGCTTTGCTGAAAGGCTGGACTTGCAGAAGACTGTACAGTTTGGATGAATTACAATCAATCCTCAGCCACCCACACCTTTGTCAAGCCAACAACTTATTAGCCACTGAAATTTAAAGGTCCTTTATAAACGCTGCAGTGCAATAATGGCTTACTTGGATGTGAAGGAAGAGTATTCAGCTCCTAATTACAGCCCTGGAGAAGATTGAATTTAGGTCAAGTGAGTCAGTGGTCTTGAGTTGATCAGCAGCATTGCTTCTCAGATGTTTGGAATGGCCTCCATTGAGTGTAGGGAATAATGTGCTTCGTGGATGGTTCAAATCAGGCAAAGTTTGCTGTGACTAAAAAGCGTATATCTGTGCCAGCATCTTCCACAATAGCTGTCTTTAATCTTGGCTTTTTTTTTCCTCAGAAAAACAAATCAAAAAAGCCCTTGAATGCGTGATCTACATTTCTCAACTATAAACTTTCCTCTCCTTAGGGAGAGGCAGAGGCTGCAAAAGTAAATGTGTGACAAATGTTAATCATATTGCTCATAGCACTGTTGGACGGCTCTTCTACAATGCCCCTCTTGCTAGTGAATGAGAAGTGATGCAACATAATGTTTGATATGGGTTATTAGTGACGAAAGGAAGATCAGTGGGATTTCCCACCCCAAGGTAGGACTAAACAATCTGATGTCTGGAGAAGTGTGCTGAGTAGAATTATTACTCAGCTATTTTCTGTTCCTGGATTTAAGTCTGACCCTTCTGGAGGAGAAAAATGGTAGTTAATAAAACAAAGGGACTGCAATGCTGGCTTTGTATAATTCCTAGCTTAGTATAGTTGCAAACAGCTTTTAAGTGGAGAAGCTATCTGCTATGTCCTTTCTAGTTTAGTTTTTAAAAAGAATTGTTGCATATTTGAGTTATGTGAGTAGGTTATTTAGTTTGACATATGTGGTTTAAAGAATGCAGTTCCAGAGAGTAATTTTAGAAGGTTGTATAAGGATAACCTTAAAGTAGTCACTCCTGATTTTCCCAGCGTTGCATTTAAATTTTTCTGGAAAGGTGTACTGATGTTGTGGGGTTGTTGAAAGAGGTTTTATGGCTGTAATACAACGGTATTCTGGAAAATGAGTGGAAAATGGTACAATAAATGCGTTCTGCAATATCTTGTTTTACTTATAAGCTATTTGGGTGTCTACCTGGTGGATAACTGAAAAACTGTATTCACTGCTCTGTGGATGTGAAATTAAACAGCATGCACCTTCATGTAATGTGATGCTGATGTTGAGCTAAGAAAGAACCGTTTCCCTGAAATTCTCACAGTGAGCCATAACTTTTTTTGAAACCCACCCCAACAGCCCAATGCTTTGTGCTTGGAAGTTGCATGTTATTGTACCAGTGAAGTGGGAAACAAAGTGACTTTACAGAAGCTGTTAGCGAATAAACAATTCTTGTCTTGTTTTGATAGAGTTTCATTCACGAATAAAATGTACTAGCAGTTAAAATATACAGGCTAGGTGGATTCTGAGTTATCCTGTTCCATTCCCTCGGCCCCATATCCATGTGTAAGTCTTCTGCTCTAAAATATGGGGAAGTGATACTTGAAAGTATGGTAAGAAAGCAACATAAAAATTAATGGGATCTTTTCAACCCTTATCACCGATGTAAGTCCCAAGGCCGAGAATGAAATCTTAGAGGTAATATTTCCCTAATTACTTCATTATTTTTATCTGTAAGTTACTGTGTAGAAGATCCTTATCTTTGTTCTGCATTTAAAAAGAAGAACATTTTCTAAAGTTTTTTTCTCTGGATATATTCAAGACCTGTCTGGATGTGAACCTGTGCAACCTGCTGTAGAGAACCTGCTTTAGCAAAGCAGATGGGCTTGATGATCTGTGGAGACCTCTTCTGACCCCTAAAATTCTGTGATTCTGTGAAACAGATGTATATTTAATGACATGCCCAAGTCATGTTAAGTTTCACTTCTCTTCAAATGAGAAAGAAAAACTCACGGAGCAAGCTTTTTTTTTTTTTTTCTTCTGCAGATGAATCTTGGAATTCTTCTCTATCTTTGTGTTTCTTTACGTAACCAACTGTAGTCCAACTTCACAAACTCCTCCAGTGCATTTGTAGTTGTATATTGTAAGGTCTGTTTTCAAGCGAAATTTAGGTATTAGAAACACATAATTTGCCTGCGACTTCAATCCTAATGTTGATGTACAGCCTATTTTACTTTCCATCTCTTTCTACTATTGCTCCATTGCTGTAGGCTGAGCAGTACTGACCTTGAACTGCAGTCAACAGGGAACAGGAAAGCTGAATCACCTGTGCTGAGGATTCCCTCTGTTGGAGAGGTTTTGGAGATGTGTTATGTATTAAGAAGTAATGTAGTTTTGGTTGGGAGAATAGCAAGCCTAATGTTTGTGGGTCAGACCCATCCTGACTGTGTTTTCAAAGGTGGTAATGCAGCGGGAAATATTTTGAGTATGCTTTGGAGCATGAATACTCCACTGCTTTAATTCTCCACAGACCATTCGGACTGTTCCCTATCCAGTCTTTTCCACCTTTTGTTTCCTCTTCAATGTGCCTGGATTGATACTTTCAGTTACCAAAAATCTCCCATATGGTGTTTAGTTTTGTTTTCTGATACAAGAGCAGGAAGCTGGAGAAAACTTTCCCCAACATTTCTCTATATGGGAAATTATGTACAGTGGAATGAAGAAGTCTGTACCGACAGGCAAGCAGGTGCTCAAGAAGTTTCCCTAGTACTTTTGGGAGCAAGCTTTCTTTATGACAGAAATGTAGTAGGTCCATTTTTTTTAGCATGGATACAGAAGTTCTAAATCAGAAATTAGAAGAAAATATTTTAGCAATTGAAAGTTGAATGTAAAATGTCTGTGCTTTTTTAAAATTCATAGTTAAACAGATAATTTATTATTTGTTTAGGAGTTAAAAGTTACTGTTCTAAATGAGCAGCAGGAGACTTTGATCCGTGTGCTGATTCACAGCGCCAGGCATTTTCAATGCGAGTTACTGGCTCCCAATGTATGTGTGCCTGTACAGCGATACACGTGTGTATAAATGTGTGTTTGGGTGAGTGGTTAGAACCAGTTGTACATCCTGGATTTTTTTCCTTGGCTTCTCTTTATTTAACTTTATTTTAGTGAGCCACTGCTTTTTATTACTATATTTTATACTGTAGTGAAGCTTTTCAATGAAGTATTTGTTGGAAATATTTTCTTCACTTACTTGCTCTGTGCAGATCTGTTACGACCTCTGTGTGCCTCGCTTTGTGCATTCTTGAATCTTTTTCTGTTGTCATCCTTGCTTTACTTGTACCTTCACCTGTGCTTGCTTCTTTGTAGAATATTGGCTGTTATGCTGTGTAGCACTGTGATTTCCATGTGGAAATAGAATTTGAAGTAGATACGCCCTTTAATTTAGGGTTCTAGTAAGATTTTAAACTGATTTATGTTTACAGTTATCTACTATGGTGTTTTTTTTTTTGCCCCTCCTTCTGGGTTTATTGCAGTGAACACGAAGAAAGTGCAATTATCCCATGATATTCTGTCAAGGTCAGTTTCCAGTTAGATTTTGGATTCTTTGCTCAGTGCTGCCACAGATCAGGCTTACTACTTCCAGTATTATTAAATCAAATTACTTACGGGTGAGATAGAGTAACATCAGTAAACAAACAGAAAGCATCTGATTATGCGCTGGGCAAAAGGGACTTTTGGTTATGTTCCAGTTATTGATTTTCTTTTTAATAATACAAGCAAGTGTAAATGTTTCTTTCATACAAAAGGTTTTAGAGGTGCAAGTCTTCCTGCATTGTTTTTGAAGCTCACATGATACATTTCTGCGGTGTTGTAGTTGTACAGTATTTGAGAGCTGTAGAACTGCTGGACACGAGTGTGCTGTTGGTAGCTCTGAACCAGTGAAGTCATCGTAGTCAACGTAGCTTTTGTTGTTGGACTGCTGTATTTAGCTGGGTTTGGAATGCTGATCTTAAAAGCTTTATGTGGTGGGAGTGTAGTGGGAATCCTGCAAGTTCTGCTGTATAATGATAAATTGATAATATCTCACATGCTTGTAAAATCTAGAATGACTAGCTTGTCTGTAAGAGGTTGTGTTGCACTTTTTTCAAATATGTAGTTATAATTGCTTTGTTTTATTTAAGTTTATTCAGTTCTGTCCATTAAGTAATTACGTGAATATTTTAATAACATCACACTAGCTGGCCAATTCGTTGCTCTGTGGAGACTGTTATACGTGCTATAAGCATGCCTATGGTGATGTTTTACATAGAAGTCATTTACCTGGAAATATGTATTTTCAACAGCAAGAGAAACTTGCTGCTGCAATTTGAAAGTCTTGGAATTGTTACTGGGCAGCCAGCTGTAGGACAGCTATCAGAATGTTTGTGGTCTGCTACTAGCTGTGCTTCTCCTGATGCTTTAAGAATGTGGGTAGGTAATTGTTTCCTGGACAGTACTCAGCTTTCCATATTTTGTACTAACTGAGAATCCACTCATGACATTGTCATAATATAGACACAAATTTATGTGATTTGCTTTGATATTGAAATAAAAAGCATCTTCTTACTTTTTCAGATGTAAAATAAAAATATTTATTTCTTGATAATATTTTTATTGGACTTTGAGATTTCAAGTTAGAGTAATGCATTATGTGATCTTTAGAAAAGCTGCAGAATAAGTTAGGGTGTAACTGATAACGACAGATACAATATTGTAATTTGTATGTCTCAAACACTATTAGGACTGTTGAGTGGAAGCTTTTTCTCTTGCTCCCTGATTGGTGCATGCCCCTTTAGATTAAGGAATTGTTTCAGCCATTATTTCAATGTTTTATTTAGATAGTTTCTAACATTTAAAAAAGTTCCATTCTTATATTTCGCTTTTTTTCCTATTTCAGATTCACTGGAAAAAGAATGAGATAAACATGGAATCTTCTAAACTGGATTATATTTCATGGATCGCAGTTAAAAGTAGAAAGATGGAAGGAAGTCAGAGAATAGATGTATAATGCCTGTATAAACTCTTGATCTAATACAACTCATGATTTGTAGTAATACTCTGCTATTCCCGAAAGAAGAAGTCAGTTACTGTGCAACATCCTTAACAAGAACTTTTACTCTAGTAACATATTTTAACCTTAACTGGACAGCATATTTTTAATAGCATATTTTCTCCTTTTTATTTTTGTGAAGTCAGTTGAAGTATAGCCACATGAAAATTTTTAGCTGATGGACTGATCCTTGTAGATGACTGACACCTGGGATAAGGGCTTAAACCCCTGAATGGTTACTGGAACACCATGACTTCAGAGCAGTTGTCTTAGGACCTTCTTTGCCTTGGATCCATCATATCCTTAAATATTCAAGTGTGAACAGTGCAATATAAAGTCTAGAAAATAATGGCATGGGTGAAATTTCTAAGAAAACCTGGGGGTAACCTTGGAAAAGTTTATCAGCCTGGAAGTATATTGTCCCTGGCCCCTACGAAAGGCTTATTAAATGAACCAGGACAGAACAGCTGCTTTCTGAATAGTGCTGTTCAGGTAAGACAATTTTTTTTATTTACTGTGCGTTTCTCATTTTGTTGCAGCTTTGGGTGGTCATAGCAGGGAAAGAGTTTTCTCAGAAATGCTGCTTTGACTGTTTTTATCACAGTATGCGTGCTCTGCAGAAAAATACAGCACATTTTTCAATGGTGTTAAATTCCATTCTCAAATTACTCAACTTTTCAATGATGCTTAATGAGACTGAATACTGTGTCTTTTGGGAACTCACTTTTCTGAAAAAAAAGGGTGGCTACTATTAGAGAAAAGAAGACTGTGGAAGTAATTTTATTTCGTATTTGATTTTGAGGGATTGTGAGTATTAAATAATTTGCCAAAAATGGCAGCACGTTATGTTTATGTACATTGTCAGGAGTGCTTTCCTTTCAAGCTTTGCTTCTAATCTTAGGAATGTCATATGGAATTAGGAGATATATCAAAGAAATAAGCAGCATTTTGCTGGTTTTGTATGATGCAGACCAGCTTCTTGCAAGTATTTGCCTATGTACTGTTCTGTATTTATATGAACTGTAATTGGAAAAATGTCACCTGTTTGGAACTCCAAAGTATAGTTTAATAGCACAGTAACATTAGCACAATAAATATTGGTCTTTCACAAGGCTGTTTACAACAGGGAATATGGGAATCTAATTAACTCTGTGACAGAGCAGTGCTGGTCTTTCTGGGTTGCCTGCAAGTCTGAATAGTTCATAAACTATTTATTTACTTTTAAATAAAATAAATTAATTGCTTAAGTGGCAGAGGTTTTAATAGGGGCTCAGAATTCATACTTTAAAATGTACAAACAAAAAAAAAAAAGAAAAAACTGAGATAAACAACCCTAAAAAAATAACCAAGCAAACAAAAAAAAGCCAGCCGTAGCATAAAGTCTTAACAATTGTATAGATTTGAACATAGCAGATAAGAGATGCACATTGTGTAAATGCAATATCTATGTATGTTTAAAACAAAAACGTATGATAGATTCAGCAGAATGAGTTTGTTGCTTTGTTTTTAGTGAGAACAGCCTGACCTATATTCTTTTTCAGTTTTGGTATTTTCCCCTAGGGTGGCCTAAAATTAAACCTAAGTCATTTTTAGTTATGGTTTCAGACAATCCTACCACTTTACAACTTGCTGCTGTTTATCAAACAGTGGGTGATGATGGTGACTGCCCTTTTGAAAGGAGGAATGTGTTCCTTTCTTTTCTCTCTGTTGTTCAACCTTCAGAACTGAGGTTCTAATATTACCTTCCAAACTAGTACTAATTAATTTTAGCACTTATATTTATAGACATAATATTTTTTTTTCTGGTTTGTAACTCGTGTAGCTGTGCCTTTTGAGAACTCATTTTTGATGCATTTATTTTTGTGGGCTGTTTTGTGAACTACTGCACCCATTGTGGGACTAAGACATTAAATGCTAGAAGCAGTGTAGTTAGTGCAACCAAACTGATCTTGCCTTTATGTACAACAGTTATACAAATAAAATGCTGCAGCTTAAAGCTGATGAAGCACCAGTGGATTATTATGGTTTGTAGAAAAGCAAATTATTTCAGCAGTTGTTTTAGGAAGAGAACAAAATGAAACTCTTCACAGTTTACCTAGCAATTCAGTTTCTTTATCTTCCTTAATTTTATTTGAAAGAAAGCACGGAGGAAGGAGAGATGAAGAATAAGGTAGATTGAATAGTTTTCTCCCCCTTCTGTAAAGCCATAAGACAACTGCGATCTTTGTATAATATTTAGCTTACTGCTTGTTTGCTAAAGAGCATTGCAGTTGTTTTCCCAATACAAATGCAGTACCATTGTAGATCTCACCGTCAAACTTCTGAAGCATTTTATAAGAGTGAATGCAAACCTTCTACAGTTTGCTCAGATAATAAAAAAGGGTGTTGATTCATGTAGCAATCTTGGTTCTCATGTTGTATGTAAAGTGGAAAAAAAATTATCTACTGTATGTCACTTCATTAAATGGAGAACCTTCAGATTATGTTGTTTAATTTCTGTGCAATTTTATTTTTGTAGGTTTTATGGCAACTTGACATATTTCGACGAAGTTTAAGAGGTTTAACTGGACACGTGTGCCAGGGAGATGCGTGCATATTTTGTGCTTTGAAGGTAAATAAGGCTTTTCTAAGAAATCATCATGCATTTGTCCATTTATGCCTTAAAAAAAAAAAAAAAAAAAAGAAAAAAAGAAAAAGGAAAATAATTTTACTGAGATCTGGTAATTTTTATATCCCTATAATTCACGAGTCTGACTAGATCATTCTTGTATGTAGAAGTAATTTGGTCTTAATGCCATTTGTAACAGATGTTTGTAAGAAATATTTTCTTTGACAGTACACAAACTATACAGCCTAAGTGCTTAAGCATAAAACTTGTATGTAGAGTTAATAAGTATAACTTGTTTTAAAAATAACAGCCTCATGGAGGTTTTTTCATATTGACATGCATACCTTTTCTTTAATGCAGTGTTTAAATAGAGTAACAGCATTACTGAGTGTAAAGTTATCAAGATTCTTTTTTACTTGGTAGTTGATAGTAACTGTACAGAAATTAATTGCTGTACTTGTAAGTACTGAAAGGTATGCAGAGGTACTAGAAAATTAAAGAAATCTGATGTTTTACTGTTTGAAATTATGTAAGAGCTGCATATCTTAACTAGCGTATAAAAGTTGCATTTTGGTTTTGTAACTAATCTGAAATCTGGAAACAAGCATTGTGTTCTGTTAGGCTCTTACTGTTTCTACTGTGCTGGTATTTGGCTGCCTGCGGTTACTAGGAAATAGTGGTAAATGTCATATCTCATGTTTCACTGGGTAAAAGTCTCACTGGAAAAAGGCAATAGGGCTTGTATATATATATATATATTTTTTTTTAGTAATATACAGCTTCTACTTTCACTGGCAATAAAGGCACTTCTAGGTTTCTGATGCAGGAACATAGAACGTGTGTTGTGTACAGAACTGAGAATAACTCATGGAGAGCACAGAAAGGAGCTACGCTGAAATTGAAGTTCTTTGAGGAAGTGGTTTTGGAGTATAGGCAAGGAGATGCTGAGTTGCTTCTTGGGTGTTTCTGGTTAGAGTTCACTCACAGGGAGTTTTACAGACCAAACCTTGTTACTGAATAAGCCTTTGGAGGCAAAGACTGTTTGCAGCGATACTTAGTCTGCCAGGAGATTTATATAGTCTATGTATTCTGGTTTAGTTTGTTTGTTTTTGCTGTTTGTAGAGTTTGTCATGGTTGCAATAAAGCACAGCTAATTGTCCATCGGTCTCTTTTTCCAAACGGAGCTTTCTTAAAAGGTGCCATTTTAATTATTTGATTAAAATAGTTAATTTTAAAATGCCAACAAGTTGAAGTAGATTTTGGTACAACTATGCATGTTCAAACCAACTTCCTGAGGCTTTTTTTCCAACATTTAAAAAACTTTTTACTCCAGAGAACTTGCATAAAAACTCCAGTGAAATAGAAGGCATGTCAAAATCTTTCTGCTGACACTTGGTCTTGTTACTACAGGAAGTCCAGTCGATAACTCAAGTTGTACCTGTCTTTTCACGTATAATCTTATGTCTGTCTTGGGGTGATAGCTTCTAGTTTCCTGGAGCATGTTGTGTGTACGGACTTAGGTTTATATTTGACGTTGTAATGCAGGGTAAGCTCTGTGGCCTGTTCCCTTGTTCAAAGATGCCTTGGAACTGCCTTTCAGAAATGTAGAGGGATTGAATGGTGTTAACTGTTGGAAAATATGTATTGAATTGTAATAGTGAGCAATCATATTGCTAAAATCATTGTAAAAATGCTGTAGCAGCTTTAAGATGCTCAGAAACGTGAAGATGTCACCTATGTCACACCACAGTTGAACCTGTAAGTAGTAAGTTGTTCTGTTCCAGCAATGCTCCAGTTCTGAAGACAAGTTTTTGGTTTTATTCCTAAGCTGAATATGCCACTTAATGTTCCTTTATACTCTGTCTCTGTAATCATTAGAACTGCAATATGGAGATGCTTGATAGGTTTAGTGTTATTTCAAGTTACCATCAAAGCACCTCTAGCTCCTTCCTGAGGCTGCTGCAATTTATGAGTCGCAATTTTCTTTATTCTTCCAAGTGTCTTGGATGTTTGATTGCTTTCTGCAATGCGTCGTCTTGTGCCGCTTTTCAAAATGGCTTACAGACCTGAACATTTTGCATTGTCTCATCTTTCTATTTTGAGAAGTGCCCCACAACACTGAGAAGCAGGTTTACTGCTTGATCTGGAGTTGTTCAGAATTGTCTTGATCATTGTTTTAACAGTATAGTTGTGATCTTTACAACTGCATGGCCAGTAGCCTAGGTATTGAACCAGAAATGCTGTAGTTAACTCATATGGAAGTATCTGTCCGCAGTCATTATGTACACTACTGGTTTTGCATTCTTGGCTTATTAGAGATACTGGTTGAGTGATTCTGTTTGTTCTGTGTTCAGCACCTAGGGCATTTTTGCATTTGTGTGGTGTATGTTCTGGATGTGGATGCATTTCAGTAAGTTATTAAGTTTTTTTTTTTAAATGGTTTTGGACTGTTTTAACCTTACTTACTACTTCACCAATGAAAATCAATATTTAATCTGAAAAAAACAATCTGTATTTTTTTAAACTTTCCTGAGGGAATTTGACTTTTTTGCTCTAGGCAAGTGTTACTCTAGGGTAGATGGATTTTTCTGAGCCTATTCTGTAAACTGAAAGCTGTGCCAATGAATTCTGTTTCACTTATCTTCAACTTTTTTTTGGTTGTGTTGTGGGTGTTGTTGTGTGGTGGTGGTGTGGGAGTTAAATGCACTCTTTTTTTTCTCTAGACACCACTGGAATGGGATTTGAAATGTGGAGACTGCTAACAATGAGCATATATGTCTGCATAATTCTGCTCATCTGTACTTTTTTCTTTAGACTGGACATGTAAGGTTCTCTTGCATACCAGAAATGACCTAGCAGCCACAATGAGAAATAAGTATTTTCAAAGCAGAGTTAACTTGTAGTGTTGGCTCTGTTAACAACTTATATCAGTGTGAGCATTCAAAAGTTTTGACTGTAATTTTTATCAGTAATCATGATTTTTGGCATGAGAGGGAAGCCTAAACATTTGACAGATAGTGGAATGCATTATGGTTAAAACTGCTTTCTATAAACACTGAAGCTTTGCATATCTGTTGCATCTTTGCTGTCTGATCAGCAGCAAAATAAAGATTTTGTTTACTTTTTACCAGAGGAGCCAATGTGAAGAATGAAAATCCTTATTTCTGTTTTATGTGGCTAGTCTTTGCTTTATTTCTCTTCATTTTTTTTCTGTGAAGTTTGACTGCAGAGAATTTTTGAGAGTGGAATAAACCCTTCAATATCTGCAAATGTTTTTTCATCCATTTAATGGCTTTTGTTGTTCAGTTTTTAATTGAAACTCCCTTAGTTTCTAAATAATGAGGTCAGTTAGGTATATCGCTGCCAAAAAAGAGAAGTAATAGCCAGCTGTCTTTTCTGGGAAATGAAGAAAAAATCAAGTGCAATTTCTTTTCCGGTTCTGGAATTGCAAATATTGACCTGTTTTCTTGCCTTGCTGTATGCACTGTGTGAGTAGATAGCTGGTTTAATAACATGGATTACCAACGTTCCGCATAATTCTGCAGATGCATCATTGTAATGAATGTAGAAGTGTCTCAAGTAGTAATGTAAATGTATTCTTTACTGAATAACATATGTAAAACTAAAATGAGAAGGACTGTGTTATGCTCTAAGAGTTGCGTTCCACCTGTAAAGATGAAATGCTTGAGCATGAGCCACTGTTCCAGTGACTGGATTAAACAAACTCCTTAATTATAGATCAAGGTTTATGTTGCTTCTGGGAGTTAAGGTCAATCACTTGCATTTTTATATGCATTTTTGTTGTTTGTTTTTTCTATTGGATCAAAGTACAGTTTGGTGGCTCAACACTATATAACTGAATGACTAACTGAGAGCATGAAACTGAAGAGAAAGGAGTCATTTCTAAATGTGGATATATTTATAAGCTTTTTTTATATACCTGCTGCATGATAGCTGATGTATTTGAACAGAGCTACAGTTGTAGTCAAGACTAATTAAGCTACGTAATCATATTTGTTCCTAGGCAATATTTTCACAATTTCAACACAGTCGAGAAAAAGCACTCCCATCAGATAACATGAGACATGCCCTGGCAGAAAGTTTTAAAGATGAACAGCGTTTCCAGCTTGGATTCATGGATGATGCAGCAGAATGCTTTGTGAGTACTTCATAACTGTCAAGTAGGATTACGTTAGGTTTCTGGGAAGGATACCAAGCTGGTCTGTTGTTTTAATAGCTTTAAATTTGCAGGTGGGGTACAAGTGGCATAATTCTGTTGATCTTGTTTTCATCAATTTATGGAGACAAAATGCACAGAGTAAGTTTCTGATAATACGGGATGGAGTGTCTTAGATGTGCTCTGTGGTTTCTTCTCTGGTTCTGTAGCTCAGACAAAGGGATATGTGAAGCACTGTATGAGCTGGGTGACAAATAGCTTCTGAAAGTTTTTGGGTGGAGAGGGAGATTATCTTCACTGAAGTCTTCTGCAGAAGACATTTCCACTTTTTTATCCAAGGGTGAATGAATATGTGAAGAGCTTGACTCTTGCTGCAGTTGCTGTCTGCTTTTATGAAATGTCTGAGAAGTTTGAGCCTTTATTGACTTTTATGAGTCATAAAAGTTGACTCAAGATCACATGGGTGCTGTCAAAGAAGCTTTTCTCAGAGGTCTTTTGTTAGACAATGGAAATTATTCAACTTAATAAATAAGTAAATAAATCAGTTTTAGAAACTGAAAATGCTTTTTGTTTTGATTACTTTAAGATTTGAATGTCATCTGGAAATACCTACAAATGAATAGCTACCTGCCAGATGCATTTACAAATATGTAGGAAAATCAAATGAAGAACTCCTGTGGCTGTTTTGATTATTTGCAGGCAGATTACTAAATTGCAGTCAGGAAAGTGAATCTCGTCAGTGTTGCGTCTAAGCAGAACATGTTTGGACCCCTGAAGAAATCAGCTAAATTACCTGTCTAGATCTGCTTCTTCCTGTTAACTCTGAAAATGGCCGTGCTGATTCAGGGCCAAATTAATGGCAATCAGGACAATTTTTTTTTTTCCTTCTGTTAAAAACTGAAACCATGTATGAGTTAAGACGTGCAATTTATGAGCGTTTTCCAGGCCTCTGTCAGCAGTAGTCATTCATTGCATAAGCTACACTTAACATGATTGGATTATCAGATTGATAAATGGAGAAAATGCTCAGGTATGAAGAACTGAGGTGGAGGCCTGATCCAGAACAAATTTCAGGCATTGTATGCAATTAAATTAATATTGTCTTCATTTTTTTTTTTTTAAGATTCCCTTATTTTGAAGGATAATATGGTAGGAGTTGGAGCTGAATAACTTTAAGGCTCTTTTGTTATGTTTGAAAGCCTTGAGGTGAAGAGATTTTCCATCTACTTGCTTGTGAATAGGGACAGAGCTATGTACGAATTAAACCTGTAGACTGTAAAGGGGAATAACTGCTGGAATATTGAACTGTAACATTGCTTATGTATTCTGACTTCATCAATTCAGTTTGTATTTACATTGTTGTTTCTATTTAGGAAAATATCCTTGAGAGGATTCATTTTCACCTAGTGCCAAACAGCGACACAGATATGTGCACTTCAAAATCCTGTATCTCTCATCAAAAGTTTGCAATGACACTGTATGAACAGGTCAGACATTAATGCTTTAACAAATACTTAGGTTCCACTGTCATGAATAAATAAAAACAACAGGATTTTTATTTTTGTAGTGTGTATGCCGTAGTTGTGGAGCATCATCAGACCCGTTGCCTTTTACGGAATTTGTGCGTTATATTTCTACCACAGCTTTGTGGTAAGAGCTTTTGTTATTGTATATGTCTCAGTTTTCTACACAACCTCCTAGGAATAAAAAAACCATGGCAGAGAAATAAGTGCTCTTGAGATTGTATCAAAAGAACGTGGATTTCAAAAGCAAGATGTAGAGAGATTTTACACTCAGAAAAAAAAAAACCAAAAAAAAAACCACAACAGGCTGCTGCTGTTTTAGCTGTGATTTTTTTATTTTTAGACAAAAGATAGTTAAGATTTGGCTGCAAAATATTTACTCGTAGGAAGACAATACATCTTTATTTGTCCATTTATTTTTTACAGTAATGAGGTAGAAAGAATGATGGAAAGGCATGAGCGTCTCAAGCCAGAAATGTTTGCAGAACTGCTGCAGGCAGCAAATACTGCTGATGATTACAGAAAGTGTCCTGTAAGTAAGCAGAGATTCTGTGACTTTGGTTAAGATTCAATGCAGAGCTCTTTCAGATATTAGATCAGAGTGAAGTATTCATCTGAAAGATTCCTTGTGGCCACTTCAGTGCAGTCTAGCTTAGGGTAAGAAAGCCTGTAATTCTTCTCTGTTGCTCCATTTATAGATAAACTTCATTGTTCAGGTGGCCTGGTTGGAAACTTATTAACTCTGTGCTTTATACTTCACTCCATGTTAAATGTACTGCTAGTTACTTCTGATTGGACTGTAGAAATGTATTGTTTGAAGGAAGCACCTTCAGTTCATAGTTCATATATGCTGACAGCTTGAAAAACTGTCTTACATTGAAATAATGTGGCGCTTCTAATGATAAAAATAGTCATATTTTCAACTTATTCTCTTTCATTAAATAATACTATCAATAGTTATCAGTACTGTTAATTTAGGAATCATCAAAAAGTGCATAAAGTGTAGAAATAACCTGAAATGATGAAATGGGGGAGGATAACAAAATCTTGATGGTGAATCGAATGTTTTCAGAGCTTTATATTTGACCAGGCTGTTGGTTTGATGTAGAAGTTTAGTTACAGCCTTCATTGGTGTTTATGTACTTATTATTGGTGTTTATTTTTTTTAAACAAAAAAAGATGGAGAATTTTATCTGTAAATTGTTAGAAGCTGTCATCATAATATATAAATAAATATAAAAATCAAAATAAGTTTCAGAGGTTTTTTTGGTTTTTTGTTTGTCTAGTAACTCAACTTGAGAATACCAGGGCTGTTTTGGGGGGGTCAATTTTTTTTAACATTATTTATTATAATCTATTATAATATTATAAATTTATATTTTACGTTTACCTGCCACCATTTTGTTTTTCCCTTTCTCTAGAGTAACTGTGGTCAAAAAATAAAAATTCGTCGTGTTCTTATGAATTGCCCTGAGATTGTTACAATTGGTTTAGTTTGGGACTCAGAACACTCTGATCTGACAGAAGATGTTATGCGGAATCTGGCAACACAACTTTATCTTCCTGGGGTATCTGACCTAAATGAACTAATTCTTTATTTTATAATTTAATCTGACATATCAATGTGAATATTAATATATGCATATGAATGCACATGTATGTAAGTACGTAAATTAAAAAAAAATCAGCTTCAAGTATTATGGCTAATGTTGTGTAATGTGCTACTTGATACAGCTTTTGTGAGAGGAAAAAATCTTGTCAGATGTGTTGGTCTTACACCAAACAATGAAGATGAATGTAGATGAATTCCTAATTGAAAATCTAAGTATATCATATTTGATTTGATATTTGTAGAATTATTCCAGAGCATTCTTGTTTTGCTCTATCAATTGTGTTAAAAATGAATGTCAAAATAGATGTGATTAAAAAAAATGTAGTGACACAATGATATAGATATAGTAATATAATGAGATGTAACAATATAATAGACATAATAAGTGCAAGCAGCTTATATTCATGAAAATCTGAATAATGCAAATGGCTATTTAGTACCAATTTTAGAAGTGCTGGAGTAGGTCTTCAATCAAGGTTAAATGTACTGCAGACATGTAAAAATGCTAAATGTTTCTACAGCTCTTCTATAGGGTTACAGATGAAAATGCCAAAAACAGTGAACTTTTCCTTGTGGGAATGATTTGCTACACGAGCCGACATTACTGTGCCTTTGCTTTTCATACCAAGAGTTGCAAATGGGTGCTGTTTGATGATGCTAATGTGAAAGAGGTAAATACTTCTTTACTGCTATGTAATTCAGTGATCTTGTAGTTTTCTTGAACACATTTTTTCTGACATAAAGATTAAAGAAAGTTAGAGTCTTAATTTTAGTGAACTTTAACTTACATAGCTCAGTTTTCACAAATGAATTTTAGAATCAACTTCACTCCTTCAGATAGCAGATGCTTAAGACTCTTAATGCTCTTCCTGTCAGCTGTTGAGTTTTTCCTTATGAAAAGAAGAATCAATGACTGATGGCTATATTTGCAATGTTACCGTTCCGATGTGCTGCTGGTTCAAGCTTCTTGCCAGAGCTTACATAAACTTGTGCTAAAATACTGATTCTTAACGTACCTTTAGAATTCGGAATTTAGTACTGACGCTTATTAAATTATTCTTCCCATAATTCTGTTGAACTGGTTTTGATACAGAAATGACTTTTTTTCTTAGATTGGAACAAAATGGAAAGATGTAGTCTCCCGGTGCATTCGATGTCACTTTCAGCCGTTGTTGCTATTTTATGCTAACCCAGATGGCACAGCTGTATCTCCAGAAGATGCTCCAAAGCAGATTATTCACTGGTCTCAAAGCAAAGCAACAGGAGGAAATGCAGGTAATCAGATTTATTTTAATAATAACCGTATTTATGAAATGAATACTTTAAAGATGGGAATAGTAGATTTGCTGATGTGTTCTTAAATATTTTTATTGGTGTGTGGGAACTGCTGAATCACGGCCTGAACCTCTGATTGATCACCTGAAGCGAGCCATGAGTCAGCCATGGGAGCACAGCTGAAGGCAATTCACCTGTGCTGCTGGAAGGGGTGGAGCCTGGCTGCACCTCTCCTGGACCCATTTAAGAGCTGGCTGCCACCAGAGAAGGATCTCTTCTGGAGATCCTCCTCTGGAGTTTTGTAAGTGTGCCCAGGGTATGGGTAAGCTTTCTATCTGTTCTCTTTTTGTTACCATAATCTGCTTTGCCAAACTCTCTTGTTTATTTTGTAATTATAACATCTTAATATTCATTGATTATACAATCGATAAGTATCTAAAGGGGTCTCAAAAGGAAAGACTAGTGTGCTTATTTAATACTGAAACTGTGTGTCTTGTCTCAGTTGGTATTCCCACCTCAAATCCCACACATGGATTAAGTGGCTGGGGGGGAATGTGTTTTTATTATAGATAGGAATATGTTTTTATTACAGATATCAGTAAATTTGCATATAGAAGTGCTCTTTTACAAAGATCTTATAACAAAGTATAAGATACTTTAAGCAAAGCTTAATATAAATACGGAGGTATGTTTGGAGGTGTTTGCATATCCGTGTGCACGTTCCCCTCAGTTGGCTGGTTTTTGTTTTCAAATTGTTAACTAAGAATTACATTTTGAATTCTCATACTGGGAATTTCAAATTAGGGAGCCTTTCATTCTAAAGATAGATATGTTTTTTCTTTTAGGATGTGAGAAGCATTCTACTCCTAAATCGGACTATTCAAAAGAGAATGGAATTGGGGACTCTACTATTCAAAGGGGTAATAAAAAACTTCAGCCAGATAGTTCAGCATTCAGTAGAAGCCACGTTCAAGCTAGTGGTGGTAAAGGTCCAGGTATGTACCTTCACCCCTAACTGCAGTACACAGCTTAATAAATAGTTAATAGTATTTCAGGTATGTGTTAGCCTCCATGCTAGAACTATTTCCAGAACAGCAATTCTATCATTGTCTTTAATGGATCTTTGAATAGCAACTGATGTTTAAGTAATGTCTGAAATACTGAAGTGGCTCTTGAGGCCTTTAGCCTTTTCTTCATTCTGCCTTGTAATCATGTTGTCTGATCAAAGGCACGTATGCAGTATTATTTTAAGTCTTGTATGTTAATATGTATGTTTGGGGGGAAAAAAGACAAAAAAAGAAAAAGGGCTTTATTATATATTTCTAAAGGTACATTTACATTCTGTCAGTAACCCAGGCTTTCAGGAGAACAAACAACAATAACAACACAAAGAAAACTATAAGTACTGATACTGGGGATTGACTTCTATATAACATGTCTGTGCCTTTTCTCCAAAATCTGAATACATGTCATGGGGAGATGCTAGCTTCTCTTCAGAGACATTTCTGTTGTCTTTTAGTGTCGGATTGTCAAGCTTTTTCAAACTTGAGAATGCCTCTTTTTTGATGAGGTGATGAGTCCAAAATAGTATTTACCTTCTGAGAAATTGAGGATTTTTTTTGTTTTTTAAGCAGTGACTGCTGCTTCCTTAAAAATACAACTTCACATTTAGGCAACTATAAACTTGGCTTCAGTTTTTTACTATAATTCAAAAAAGTTGCACTTATTGGAGATGTTTATATACTTGTACCTATAATGTCTATCTTTTGTTTTCTTAAGAACCTATGCTATGTAACTTGTTAGTCTTTAAGTAGTGCTAATATTAAAATACAAATGTTATGGTACATAAATACTACTGTATATTTTGATCATGAATTGCTTTTTATTAGTGATTTTTGACAAATGAATTTTTTTTTTTTTTTGCAGCTAAGTTAGCTTATGGTGACCAAAAGGACAGGCTGAAGGACATATCCAGAGAGTGTGCTCAGAAGGCTACTGATATGAAAAACTTCTCATCTTTACGAAAAGATGCAGACAGAGGACCAAAAAGGGAATCTGGGAGACAAAAAGGTAATGTTCTAAAGATTTGAGCAGAGGATCAGTGAATCAAACAGATTTGCACATCTGTGTTAGCAGCGAAGGATTTCATTCTTCTTTCTAAAGAGCAGATTGTAAGATCTGTTTCTAATTTTCTGAAATATATACTGAATTTGTTACTGAATGTGTTGAGAGAACGTAGGAAAAGTATGTACTGTAATAAAATCAAGAATAACTATTTGTGGGAACTTAAATGCAGCTTTTTTTTCTCTCCCTTCTTATTAGATTTAATTGGGGAAGATCGTTCCAATTTTAAGTCAGGATCTCCTCCAGTTGGAAATGGACTTAGGCAATGTATGGATCAGCGCATATACAGCAGCCAGGGAAGAGGGCCTTATAAACATGACAGTGTACCTCCCCAAACAAAACTTCCTGTACAGGTGCTTGGATCAAATAAAACAGAAGCTCTTCCTGCTAGTGAGAAACCTCTGCTTAGGACCCGAGCTGATGCAGTCACTGGCTACGACACAGATAGCAGTCAAGACTCTAGGGATAAAGGAAGTATCATCAGTAGCAGAAGCAGAAGTAAAGGCTGGAAACCCATGCGAGAGACACTAAATGTGGACAGCATTTTCAGCGAGGCTGAGAAGAAACAACATAGCCCAAAGCACAAGGCAAATCTGAACAGTAAATCTAAGCATGAAAAAGAGCGAAGCTTTAACCATTGGCCAAAAGAGAATCAAATCCAAAAAGGTTTAATGACTATATATGAAGATGAGACAAAACAAGATACAGGAAGTAGAAGCTCTTTGGATTCAGAGGGGAAAGGGAACGCTGAAAAAAGCAAAGGATTTGCAGAGAGAAAAATCCATGGTGATAACTGGCAAATTCAGAGGACAGAATCTGGTTATGAGAGCAGTGATCATATCAGCAATGGATCAGCAAATCCGGACTCGCCTGTCATTGAAGGAATCAATCCAGCAGATGTCAAAAATATTAAAGAAGGTGCTTCTGGCAGGTAATGCTAGTTCCCTTAAGAATTTACATAGGTTGTCTATGCAGGAAAATAAGTTGTAATATTCATTTGCTGTTTCAGTCGAGTAAGCATACTTTTAGAACTTTAATACTCTTGAGGATGTATAAAACTAGCAGCACATCTAGAAATATGAATGCAGACAGTTTAGGAGTTGATCTTACCTTAACTCTGAAGCTGCAGCACTATTTCTGGTGGGAAAGTACTGAGCCTCATCATTACGGTGCTGAGCCAGGATCTCTAAGCCCTGCTTTGGTCAGGGTGTGTTAATTTGAAGTAATTGCTACACTGATTTAGTTACAAACTTTTTTAGTTACTGGGTAACTTGCTATTTGTAATGGAATATAACTGTCTTCATAAATCATACCTGTAGCAGTTGTGTGGACAGGCTCCTGACAAAAAGATGGAAATGGCAGTAAATAAATAAGTGGTTAGTAGCCAAATTTTATTTATCTCACTATGAATGGTATTAACAAGTATGCTGCTCTAGGGGTTTTTGGAGCTTCTGTCCATGGAGATGCTCCTAACCCAACTGAACATGATTCTGAGCAGCATTTGCTCTAGCTGATCATATTTGAGCGGAGTTTTGGAATAGATGATCTTCTAAGAGCACTTCTAGTATTATTTGCTGCACTGAAGCAGTGATTATTGGGAACACTTAAGATAACTGGAGTTAAGTGACCAGTGTTGTCTGTTTTTCCCCCCCCCCTTAAAATCACTGTAGAAAATAAATATTCAAAGTAGTTGTGCTTTCTCAGTTGTCTATTAGTACATGCTTTTTGAAAGTTGTATGAAATGTTTTCTGTGCAATTGGTGGTATTTTCTCACAGATGGCACATCACTCTACTATTGTTTATAACTTTGGGAACCAGCTGTCTTTACTGAGCAGGCTGCTGTGATAATGCAGGGCACTTTTTCTTTATTTTCTGTGTTGCATAATGAGCGTTCTGCTGTTGTACTCTAGAGCAGGGCTGGGATGAGTGGGTGTGTAATCCCCAGAACAAACTTGGATACACCATCCTCATGAACGGTATGTTTGTCAAGTGTCTGTACTGAAGACTGCAGTTCATCCTAAATTCCTCTGCATCATTACAGCTTGTCATGCAAGGGAAGCTGTGCTAAAAGTATTCAAGGGTTACCTCTCCGTCTTATGTACGTTCTGTAGTGTTTTATTAAAAAACATGAGAGTGGTAAAGGGAGACAAAGTATCAAACAGACAAGGTTGTTATGCTTAATGCACTCAAGGGGATAACTTTGTGATGGTGCATCAGTAGTTTAACCCTTCAAATCACCTGTGCTTATTTTACAGTGAGCAGAATTTGTCAACAAAAAAAGCTGAAAGTGTGTTACATTCTGTACCTCAGCAGAACAGAAACTTCTATGGTAAGAACTTGTGTTTAAAACAAACAAATAAGGAGCTTTCTAGAAATAATTGAGGTATACCAAAATTTTAATGCTAACATACTAATATCTCGCAGAAGATGGAGAGGTTTCTGATGATCTCCTTTACTTTATAATGTTGCTGCAAGTTTGCCATAATTTCATTTATTTTTCCCCACTAAGAACACTTCTTTTTACCAGTACTCATGAATTTTGAATGACATTGTGCTGGCATAAGGCATTTAGTTTTACTCCTTTTCATTGATGTTAATTGGAGTCTTTCTGATTTTAATTCAGTGCAGAAGGTTAAAAGTGACTCAATTTTTGTTGTGGTCTTTGATAACCACTTTGAGAACATTGCTCATTTTAATGCTTTTTCAGCAAGTGTATCCATTCCCCTTCCCTGTCCCTGCAAAAGTAAACAATCCCCTCCTTCCCACCCCTTTCCCCCTCCAAAAATAAAGTCCTTTTTTTCCCCCCTGTGTTTTCCCCCACAACAGTCCTGTATGTGTTTTTGGTGGATGCTAAGGAGGGTTTTGCTTTGTTTTTTAAAAAAAGGTCTGGGTAGGCTGTGCTACGATTTCTTTTCCTACAAGATATGAGGCAAAATCAGGAAGAAACACTTGTAATAAGGAAACCTGCTTCCTTTTACATAATAACATGTCTACTGGATTTTTATAAATGCCTTGGCGGTATAAATGTTACAGGTCACCATGAGGCCAGCCAAAATCATTATCTGCTGTTGCTGGAACAATGGAGTGGTGCTTGTACAAAGCGGCGCAATAAGTATTAAGACACTTCCCCAGGAAATGTTTGATTTTCATAGATATCATACTTTCATTTGAAGAATGTGCAGTCTAGTTTCTTCTAAGATTGAAATTCAACGTAGGGGGTGGATTTGCTGTACCGCTGCTTTGTTGCTATTCCAGTTACTTTTTGGTTGTAGAAAGAAAGCCAATTTGGTGTTTCATCTTGATGACAAAAGACAAATTTTGCATGGAACACAAAAACCTGTTTTTCTGTTTTTTTCTGCTGTAGTTCTGTACTATAACTGTACTTTCCAGTAGGGTGAAAAATAATTAGGTAGTAAAAACAAACAAGAAACCAACAAAACCAAACAAACAACCCACAGAAAGCACTAGTTAAAACATATGAAAGACTCTGTCAGGATGAGAAATAGGGCTCTTAATCAGCTTACACAGTAAACTAATATATTAAATGTAGCTATAATTCACCTTGCATCATATTTCTTCAGTACTGTTTTCTATTCCAAGTGACCCTTACAGTTATCATAAAACATTATCATAATAACTGTCAAAGAATATTGATGTTAAAGTCCTGTCTATTCAGTCTATTCAGTACTTCTATTTCAGTAACTAACTTTTTAATAGTTACTTAACAAAAAAGGATGTAATTCTAAATTAAAAGTGAAGATCTCACGTGTTTGTGTTTTGCAAAACTACTTTTAATGTGATTAATAGGCTGAGGAAAAAAATGAAGAATTTGATTATCAAGTGAGATAAAGATTTAATTAGTCTGATCTTGGTTGTCTAAAAAGTGTGTGTCTGTACACCTGGAGGAGGAGGAGGAATCATTTATAGGCACCTATTATACCTCCTCATATTATAGAATGTTTCAGAATATTATGGGCAAGACTAGAACTGGTAGGTAAATACCATACGGACTTCTAGAAAATAGTACTTCAAGTAAATACCCAGTTGTTTCTGAGAGTACAATGAAATGTAAGAAGTCTTCTGTAGCTGTGCATAGCAACTTGTAAAAATATCTTGTCCCTTTGCAGGAAAATAGCGTATAACTTTGAATTACCCCTACCATTTTTGCTGGTTCCTGATTTTAACAGGAGCTGAATGAGGATTATGTCCAGTAGTTGAGGAATTTTGTCTTTGACCTACAAAAATAAAGTTATTGTTAGAGCATTATAAAGATAGTAACATTGGATCACATGGTGGTAACTCGAATAAAATTGCTGCTGCTTTCTGTAGGAGTAAGCAGTAGATAACTGTAGTACTAAAGTGAGTGACCCACGTAACCAATCTCTAATTTGTGTGATTAAATTTTGGGACAAAAATATGAAGCAGATACAATGTTCTTAATTTTTATTTATGCATTGATGTTTGATGTTCGAGTTCAGTGAACTTGGGTGGTATTTATTGTGTATGCAGAACAAATAATATGAAAAGTGTGGGGGCAGAATTTGCAACCTTATGTTTTTTCACACTGGAGAAAGGTGGCTATAACTCTTGGAAATACAGGATTGGGGTATAAAATATCTTCTTGTGGCTTTTCATAGTAATAACTATGCTAGCTACTGATAATTATTTTCATAATAATGAAGTGCTTTTAGTTGTCTTTGTGAAAATGATCCCTTGACTCTGAAGGCACACACCTATGAAATTGCCACTCTGACAATTTCAGTAGAAAGTATTCTTGTTGGCAGGGGAAATGGTTGTTGAGTTCACTAGCATGAGACATCTCCAGTTCCATTTAAAATCATTTTGAAGCTCTGATGAATATGTCAGCAAGAGTCCAGATTACCTTTACTTCTTTGGCACACTAGAAAACCATACAAATTAAAATTTGGGCATAATTCTGAAAAAGAAAATCCTAGGAAAAAATCAAAACTACAGGAAATATGCAGCTAAAACAATAGGAAGAAATGGATTTTTTAATGTGTAGAAATCGAGCATTGCAGAATTTTGCACATGTGTATATTAAGAAATTAGAAAAGAACTCTTTTTTGGATTGTTGGCTATAGAATGGGTGTTCATGATCTTAAAATCTAGATTGCCCATTCAGGTGTAAAAGTAGATGTTCATAAATCTTAAAAGAGGACCAGTTTGTATTTGAGAGACCGGAATTACCTTTACTTAGATGCTTATGACCTGTTGATAAGGCTGGCAGTCTCTAGCTGAGCACAGTGCTCATGTGTCCCATATCTAGTTTTGCAAAGAACCTGGAGCCAAAATTCCCAATAGACTCTAAACCGGGTTTTAACCTTGCATGGATCTTGTGTCAGCAGAAGAAAAAATAACACATCTATTTTTAAGTTGGCTGGAATTCTGGAGGCACTGAATTGCCTGGTATCACTGAGCAATTTTGGTTGAATGTGTGCCACGGTCACTCTGAAGAACAGCTTACTAACCTTTGCTGCCTCCTGCTGACAGATTTATGATACTGCCTCTTGGAAGGACCTAATGTGCTGCATTCCTTTAGTTTGGCTTGGGATGCTTTTCACATCAACTGTTTTGTGGAATTAAGGAGCAGTTGTATAGCCTATGCTTTTTTCCAAAAAGGGATTTACAGCTTAGCAAAATCTACAGTAGAATGAAATGTTTGCTATTTGATTACCTCAGTGTTAGTTATCTCTGAAGGCACAGCCTGCTGGAGCAGTTTTGGACTTCCTCTCAGTTTAGGTCCTTGACCCTTGCAGCTGTAAGGGCTCATTCAAATAACCATATTTTCACATAAGCATTTTTTCTAGGGTTATGGTACTGTTTACCATGATGGAATAGCAGAAACTTTTTTTAATTTGGAGGCTGGAAGGAAAGGGATATTGAAGACTTTGTTTTTTCAGGTATACACCTTTTAGGCCTCTATAACCTATGTCCTTTGTCAAAGATTTAGCATCTTTAATCTTTCCTCTCTTGAAGATAGGATGGATACAGACCCTTGAAGCAAGTCTCCAGCATTGCCCGAAGTTTAGTTGTTTGGGTTTTTTTTGGTTGGTTTGTTTTTTAACTTCTGTCATTCTTTTGACTTAAGTAAAAAAAAAAACTAAGTTCACATAGCAAAGTAATGTTTCTAAGGCTTTATTTAGAACTGGGGAAATTAACATGTTGAAATCAAAAAATGAACAATAAAGTACCTTAGTAAGATTACATCAGGAAAGAAAAGATACAAAACTTTTGTAATCTTCTCTGATGTAAAGGGACAGTCTGTTACTTGTTTCCTGGAGGGTAAGTGAGATCCCTGAACTCAAGAGATCAGTCTGCTAGATTACTTGAGGCAGTGTATGCTGGATTTTGTAAAGTACATTTCCAGTTCTTTTGTGATAAGCAACGTAGTTGCATGATGTAGACCATACACTTAACAAAATTCAGCTTATTTTGAAAGGCTATGAAGCAGGTGACTGATTACAGTGGGCCAGTTGCTGTGTTGGGAACACTTACAGTAGCTGTCTTTAAACAGGCTGTTGCTTGTCACTTGTCAAGAGAGTCTTTTCTATGTGGTGTCAACATGGATTCTTCAGTGCTTCTTTTATTCACTGTTCAATAGGAGCTGCTTTGTTCAGAAATAGTGTATTTTTAAAAGCAAAGAATTTTTTCTGTGGTCAGTGAATAGGAGTTTCTAGAGTGTGTGTAGTAATGCTGGCCCACACACTCTTAATGTTGTGTGCTTAGGGTGTGTGGGGGAGAGTGCTCTTTAACTATTCAGTGTCTCTGCAAACTGTGCAATTGTTGTAAGAGAAGTAACAGTTATCTGGCATTTTATAGATGTTTCAAGAATGCATAATGTATTCCTCATCTTAAAAAAAAGAAAGCAACCCATCTTAAAAAAAACAAAACAACCCCATCTAATGTTATTCTATTTTGTTAATAAGTCATGAAATATTTAACTTAAATTTATTTTGGCTGCCTGCATAAATGCTTGTATGAAAACTTGTATGAAAACCTGTTCTCAAAATATGCTTTTAATTGTGATGTGTTAACGTGTGAAAGCATGTCCATAGGACTCCAAAACTGTGATAATTAACCTTTCCTGACAAAAAGGAAACAACAAAAAAAAAGCTCTATATAATTTTGGACTAATATATGTTCTGATTCCCTGAAGATTTTTTTTTTTCCAAAATGTTACTTTGACTTATGTCAGATCCTGTCAAGAGTTGTTTCTTGCTGTGTTTTGTTTGCCTGTTAACCTCTGAGAAATCGCAAGGAAATTGGAGTGTATTTCTATTTACTTTGAAATATTTTTTTCCAGTTCCAGAGTCTAGGAAAGACCCTATCAATACAGAAGTTAACTACAGACCTCATGTTAATATCCCAACAGAGTTGCATTTGCAGGTGCCCAGTCCTCAAGTAAAGAGGTAACTAAATATTAGTATTAATTTACTACGTAATGCTACTAAAAAATTCTGAATTCTGTAATGTGATAGAAATCACTGTTAACTGTGAAAAAGGACAGATATTAAATCTTTTGAGAGATGATGCCCTTGGCATTTACCTAACTTACAGAGTTGAAAGCTCTACTCCTGGGGAAAAAAATAGTTCTAATTTTGGTATTCAGTAGATGGAACCCCAGATAACTTAGGTAGTTTTAAACCATCTTAGTAGTGCAACAATTTTTAATATTTTTGGTTTTAATTTGTGTTATAGAACAAGTAGAGATTTAACGCAGTAACCCAATAAAGGCTTGAAAAGCTTGGCAAGAAAGGGAGGGAAATGTTATATCTATTTAAAAGCTGTGGCTGTATACCTGTTTCTGATTGAAACTGCAAATGCTCAGAACCTTCTAGAAATCAAGAATCTAGATGCACGTTTGGCACTCAAATGTTTGACGCTTTTTGAAAAGCTGATGCATCAGACTGAGTCACAAAGACGTTTAAAAAAACAATTTGTATTTGATATAGTCCAGAATCTCTAAGGAATTTTCTTATTATGGCTGTTTAATTGTCTGCAGAGGTTTTTTTTGGGACACAGTACATTTCAGATGAAAGAAGCTCGTAGCAATTTAATAGAAGTTGCAGTTAAACAGCTGTGTATTAACCAGACACCAGATCTCTAGTCAGTTCAAGGATATCCAGGCAGCATTACCAGGGCTGTTGTTGTTAAAGGTGCTTGGTCATTTGGCCATTAATGTTTGTACAGATACTTACATCCTCTTTTTTTTGTTGTTTTTAGAGCTGAAATGCCTGAGGTTAACAGGAAATTTTTCCCATCATCAACTCTACAGCCAGTCGTTAAAGAGATTGTGAAGTCAGACAGTAGGAACAAGGCAAATGAACAGAGTTCTTCAGAGTGGCTTAATCCAGACAGATTTGAGACAATGAATGTGTCAGCATATTGTGCTGATGGTGTATCTCACCCTTATACAGAAAACAACTGTGGAAGGAAGCCCATCAACAATGACTTTCACCCTTCTTCCCAACCACAGCCTCATCATGCAAGAACATTTGGTCCCAAAGTGGGGTTTTCACCTTTTGTGCCACAGAATCCCTCAGAGAGGCCTGCTGTGTTGTCTCCTCCCTGTGAGCGTGCTGGACACCAGCTCCGACGGGTGGATGCTCTTTGGGTGCCAGAAGCAGTTTACCAGAACCTTCCTCCCCCTTTACCTCCAAAGAAATATGCTCTGAATATTTTGCCAGGATCAGAAACTAACTCAGTAGCTGATGTAAAATCAACAGAAGCATTGCAGAATAATTTGTTAAGACAAACAGGTACACCTTTTAAGTCTGCATCAGAAACAAATGTATTTGCAAGTGAACAAAGGCTTAAAGAGCCATTTCAAGGGAATGAGTTGTTTGTTCATAAACCAGATTCTCCACCTAGCTTACCAGTTAATGACTTTTGGTTGATGTCTGAGAACTTCTTAAAGAAAGGATCTCATCATACAGGACCAAGTGCTGGCTATGTGGATGGAAATGATAGTGTATCGCTTACAACTTATTTTTCAGTAGACAGTTGTATGACTGACACATACAGGATGAAATATCATCAGAGACCCAAGCTTTATTTTACAGATAGTGGAAGCTTTCACAAAGAAAAGCATCTAACACCAACTGGAGTAGAACTGAATGCTACGTACCATACTACTCTTGAGCCCAGGCATCCCACATCTGAGCAAAGGTATAAAGCAAATGTAGAAGGCTTACACTGCAGTAGATAGACGAAAAATACATCTGGATCTGACTGTTGCATTTCATGTAGTCTGTAAATGGGCACAGTACTTGAATCTGTGTGTGGTAGGTTGGTACCCAGTCGGCTGTATTTTGCTCGGGAGTTTAAATGAATATGCAAACATAGGTGAACAGAGGAAAAGAGGTGCTAAACTTCTAGGTCTTTGATTTATTACTCCTAGTTGCCTTAATGCCTACCTCTGTTACTTGGCTTGTCTTCTATAACTTATGTTAAAAAGGGTCCCTTTAAGTGTATGCATTTTACAGCAGTGGGATCAACTAGATGTTACTAATTGAAAATTTTTTTTAAAGACTTAAATAGCTGCAGTATAAGAAGTGTTCCTTCAGACTTCAGTCACTACATACTTAGGCTAACAAAAGGAATAAATATATTACCAGTGAATATTACACAGTGGGAATAACAGAGCAGTATTTTTCCCTGACAGGCAGCAGGAGATTGTTTTGACTGATGTTGCTGAGAGTCTGTGCTTTCACAAACCTTTAAGTGTCTTTTATACAGGTTTATCCAGAGATTTTTCTAGCTTGCTATTTAAAAGCCTTAATAATAATTCTTTAAAACTGTTTTGTTTGTAAGTGATAGGTAAGATTTTTTTTTTAAAGGAAATTCAAGTAGAATCATAAATTCATGCAATCATTAGAGTTGGAAAGGACCTTAAAGGTCATGATTCAACTCTAACTAGGGAAACCTACAGCTACATCAGGTTGCTCAGAGCCCAGTCCAGCCAGACCTTTAGAATGCCCCAAGAATGGGGCATCTACCACATCTCTTGGCAACATTCCAGTACTTCGCTAACCTTATGGTAAAGAAAAAAAACAACACCAAAAACAAATGCTTATATTCAATCTAAATTTTCCCTCTTTCTGGTTTTTGAAACCATTTTCCCTTGTTCCATTACACAGACCACACTAAACAGTCTGTTCCATTCTGTCTTAAGCCCCCCCCCCCCCCGTATTGCTTCCAGAGTGCCCTTTCCATCTCAGTCTGAGATCTGTGGCTCCTGTGCTTTCTGCCCGTGCTCCCTGGTTGTGCGTTAGTTGTGCACTCAGCATCCTGTGCCCATGTTCTTCCATGGAGTTCTGCACAGACACTCACGGATGGAGCATTTGTTCATAGAATCAGTTCATTGACATCTGTACACAGGGGCTTGCAGAAGTGATGAAGTCTCTCCATGCTTGTGAGTGATCGCTGCCTCCATGTTAACAGTGCTTTGTTGCAAGCCTCCACTCAATGTCATTTTAAGTTGTATGGAGTCACGTTCCCAAAAATGAGGTTTGTCAGCAGAGAAAATGTGCAGGAGCAATACCCACAGTCTGTTGATTAGTGTTTGCTGCTTGTCTAGTTTGCTCCATCCTGGGACAGGCAGGTTCTCCACCTTGCCTTTAGCAAGCACATCAAGGCACATTAGTGGTGTCTCTTGCTGGGTCCCTGCATAACCACAGCTGAGAGGGGTAATGTCAGGTCCTGTGCGGAATGTGCCAGTTTATGGGATGGGAAGGCAGGGTGAAAATTTATGGCTACATCACTGTCTTCTATGCTGCGGGGGCTGTCCCAATGAAGATAGTGTTTCTATTTGCGGAAAGTTGCAGCACAGGGCCTTCCCTCTCCTTTCTGTCTCTGCATCCTGCCTGCCCTCTTCTTCCTTCTTGTAGCAGATCATCATCTGCCACCAGCTGCGAGTCCCATCAGTGCAGTTTTGTGTGAGAAGACCACTTTCTGTGTCAGTGGAGACCTCTTTTGGGGTCAGCCTTCTTGTAAGGTCATCTCACAGCTCCTTGAATTTAAGCAACACCTGGTTGTGGGTAGCTTGCTGGAAGATGTTGAGCAGACCAGCTGTTCAGAAGGCCAGGATAAGACCCATATCCTCAGGCACCCTGTGGTGGCCTAAGGAAGCAGTTGAGGCATTTCTTTAGGAAGCAGCAAAGGTGCTGCAGTAGATCATTGTGCCACATTGCCTATCCCTTATGTGTCAGGCTTGATGGGAGCTGTGGTTGTCAGGTGGCAAATCACAACTGTGAACTATGGCTTCAAGCTGTGCCAGGGGAGATTTAGGCCAGATGTTAGGAAATACTGCTTTTCTGATAGAGTGGTCAGGCAGTGGAATGGGCTGCCTGGGGACTGGGGGGGGGGGGGGGGGGGGGTTAAGTCACCAACCCTAGAGGTGTTCAAGGAACGTTTGGATTTTGTGTTGAGGGATGTGGTTTAATGAGAACTATTGGTGACAGGTGGATGGTTGGACTGGATGATCTTGAAGGTCTTATCCGACCTTGGTGTTTCTGTGATTCTGTGAGCTGTCTTCAGGGCTTGGAGGAGGGGAGGGGTGGGAAACTTGTGCCCATGAGCAGACAAGTGCAAGACTGCAGATAGTTGGAGGTGGAAGCTGTGGTACTGGACACACCTGGCTGTGTGCCCAACAAACTGAATTGCTGCCCCAGCATAGATTTCTGGCTTATGCTGTGCTGCTGCTGAAGCTGGCATCAGCCTGCTTAATGCTCAGGAACAGGTCCATGTCGTGGAGCTGTACCCTGAACATCATTTCAATGGAGGGTAGTGGTGAGCTCAGTCTTGAAGGAGCTGTGAGAGAGCTGCACTGTCTGGCAGCAATCGTGCAACAGGCCTCCAAGCTGCTGTCACCTGGTTCTGGAACTAGGGTGGTTTTGTCCACATGCAGGTAAGGAGCCCTTGCAGAAGGTGTCTAAGTGGCTGGGCTCCTGCTTCACTCTCAGCTTGTTCTGAGTGTGGTGGAGAAAACACAGCACATTCCTTAGTGGACACTTCCTTGTGAAGGTGCACTCTAGATGGAGGCAGGACTTCCTTGCTGGTATCTCCTCTGTGGTTGAAGATGTACCTGGGGAGAGGCCTCAGAGCTGTGGGCAGGCACATTTTCTTCATGGGCACTCTGTCCTTCAGACACAGATCACCCTAATGTCTTGCTGAAGCCAGAGTGTGAAGCTGTGACAAGAAGCATCCTTGGCAGGTCCAAAGATGATTGTACACCAGCTGTTCCACTACTTGGCACTTGTCAGCCATGTACAGTACTGGCCACGATGTGCTCTTGGCCCAAACTCTGCCCACGTTGCTTTTCTCATTGGAGCCGTTGTCTGCCTCTTTGTCCTTCTTGTCCTCCTAACCTGGGGAACTATCCTGCTTCCTGCTGCTAACCAGCTTATGTCTTCTTTTCCTGAGGCACCAACAGAGCACAAGGAGCCCAGCAAAGCCCTAAAGCTGCCAGTGCTGCAAGGCAGCAAAGAGCAGGGCTCCCTGGGCTGTCTTGCTTTGTTCCTGCCTCCCCTGCTCAATACTGTGCAGCAGTAGTGACAAGTAAATAAACTATGGTAATGCTATTCTTTTAATATACCTGCTCTGTACAAATTCTTAAACTTGCTTATCAGATTTGTTTATCTTGTAAGCTGTATCCTTACTGAAACTCAGTTACATAAACTACAAACAGAGCAGTAGCGATGCTAATTTTAAAATACAGAGTTACTATACAACTTTCAAATGCATATTTTTACAGGGTTTCAGAATCATGGAATCAAAGACCAGTCCAAGCCCAGGTTGGAATGGATCTCAAGATAATCATGTCCAATTTTTTATTTTTTTGAGAAAAGGGGGCTTTGAGATAATGTAGTGCTCTGTTCAGCCACATCTTGAAAACCTATTATTGGACTCTTTCAAGATGAAATGCTAGACAGCATGCTAGATAACAGTGTCCCTATGGAGGTTGTTGTTATTTATTGAACTTACCTTTTCAGCTTGATGTTTTGGTAACATTTAGTGGGGATTATACATGATTTTACTGACAAACTTTACCTCTTTGAAACAATTCTACAAATAGTTAAGTACTGTCATAGCAACTAAGTGTGACTGATCCTGCAGCTGTTCAGACTGGAGTAGTGTGAAGAAAAAGCTTCTTTCTCTGTTCTAGCACTCTGCCCTGCTGTTTTGGCAGGTTTGGCATTTACTGTGTCTTTCGCTAGTCTGACTTAATTCAGTAAAAAAGCAGAAGAGAAGTTTAATTTATCTTTTATTTGGTTATATGTTAAATCAGTGCACAGGTGGGAGGTGGGTGAACAGGATTTCACCCTCATGGCAGCCCTGAGTGTTTGAAATAACCCACTCTGTGTTGCTGAGTCAGAAGCGTAGGCTTAGAGTTCTGTTTCAGTCTATTCTAAGTAATGTATAACTTAAAATTAATCTGGAAAGGCTGAATTTTTTAATTATTTCTGTTAGTTTTATCTTAAAAATTGGGTGCTGCTGACTATATCTAAACATAAATGCCTTTTAGTTAGGAAAATATTGCAAGCAGGTTAAATATTCATGGAAACCACTCTCACTTATGCTTGCACTGCTAGTCAGAAAGGCTTTTTTATGTTTATACACCTTATGTGTGAGCTTTAGTGCTTCAACCAAATATTGACATTTGGTTGAACTCTAACAATGAACAAAGTTACACATTTGGTTGTTCTTCATGGTCAGTGTTTTAAACTACTTGTAACTTGTAGTGAAACTGGAACACAACATATGCAAGAAACCAGGTATCTTAGATGAACCTTTTTACCTTATTGATGAGAATTTATAGCACTTGAGAAATGAATTCTGGAGTTTGTAGCAAACAATTATGCATGTTTAGGAAGGGTTGGTGGTAAACTTAAGTATCTTTTTGTAAACAAACCAGAGAAAAAGCCTTGAGTGTGGAAAAACCTTGGAAGATTCCTAGTTGTCTTATTTTTGAAAGAGATTTCAAAACTTGTAAACTAATTTTTTTCTAATGTTCCTACAGCAATGTTATATGCTATACATAACATTTGAGTAAAGCTGTCTTCTAATACTTGTGTAAAAAACAAACAAACAAACAAAGAGTATGGAATTTGTAAATAATGTATAATTTGTAAAATGTTTGCAGAAATTGTATTTGAAATGACAGTATTTTTATGTATAAATAGCACAGCAACAACTGTGAATGATGTTATAACAGTTTTTAAACATGCATAGCAATGTTCATACTTGTGTACAATAAGCAATATGAATGCCTGTTACTGATGCCAATGAATTTGGTTTCCAAACAACTGGTAAAACTTATTTTTAAAGTAGATGCAGTAGTTTAGATGTACTTCTGTCTCCTTGCTTTGCTTGAAACAATCTTACCAGACAACTTTTTACATGACCCATGTTTACCAGGTGTTTAATTATAATAGTAGAACAGTTAATTAAGACACCTTTGTTTTTATATTTGACTGTGCACTCCATGTATGTATGTATGTAATATTTGCTAACAAATAAGTGATAACTTGTCTTGACTTACGTAGGGTGCCTATTTATTTTTTTATAAATATCCCCTCCTGGCTATAGATTTGTATAAGAGCCTAGACATATTTTTAACAGTAAATACATTAATAAGTCTTGTAATTAATATATTTTTCAGTCTGTAGAATTATTTTCTTGCAAAGTTCTGCTTGTTCAGATTATCAGATAAAAATATAAAATATCTTTGTCTGTATTCTTTTTGTATGCTGCGCTTTCCTTAAAAACAAGAAGTAAACCTGCAAAAATGAAACCACACCCTGGCTTTCCAGAACCACACTTTTAAAAAATGATAGCTAATAGTAATGCTTGAAAGCTTTAAAGAGACGGTGGTTCTGTGACCATATTTAAACAGTAAAATTCATCACCTGAAGTACTGGTTTATAGTTGGCTTTCTAATATAGTCTATATAATATACTATATAGTATATAATATAGTACGGTTTTGCTGTACCTA
The DNA here is from genome assembly GCF_019238085.1 of Lagopus leucura. Taxonomy (NCBI): domain Eukaryota; kingdom Metazoa; phylum Chordata; class Aves; order Galliformes; family Phasianidae; genus Lagopus; species Lagopus leucura. The sequence goes on along the minus strand of NW_024962264.1, from coordinate 34,420,881 downwards.
GTTACAAATGAAGGTTGTCTTGATGCTGTTATTCAAGCTATGAAATATGAGCTCAAAGCAGCACATGCCTGTGCTTTGATAGCTTTTAAGTTTTCTGAGATATGTAAAACCTTCTGTTTCAGACTCAATTGAAAGAAAAAACTAAATCACTACATTACGTTCTCTTAACCTAATGGCTCTTCTGTCAAAATTGTCAGGATTTATTCTCAACAGTCTTCCTTACAAAGGAGAAATGAAGCAGCTTTAGTGTTTCTCTAGTAGCTTGTTCCTTTGCGGTTTTACAGTGAAATCTCTGGGGGGAGGAGGGGAAACAAAAGTAAACTTACCTCTATAATAAGTTCAGTTCAGCTGTAGAAAAATAAAAAGGAAACCATTTTCCTATTTGTGAGAATCCAAGCCCTGTTCACTTTTTTTTTTCCTGTGATTTTAAGCCACTGACATTTTCATAGGTCATAAACACTAGCAGTTAACGGTAACTCAGTTCTTAAAGCATCAGTCTTATTTCTGAATACACAAGTTGAATATGTAATGAAAATCAGCATCAATGAAGAACTGCTTAAGAATGAAAAAAAAAAAAGAAAATAGAGCATGCATACCTAATTCTGTGTCCTGAATATTGTATTAAATGAAAATAAGCTCCTGTCTGGTGGTGTCAGAAAATACTGGATCAACCGAACTCAGAAATCCAGTTACATTTTATATTTCTGAAAAATCAAATTATACCTCTTAAATTATTAATAAGGTGAAAATAAAGAGTAGAGATACTGAACTGCCTTCATCCACAGTCTTCCTAAAAACCTGATTGGTCTAGCAAGCAAGTTGAGCATTCAAGATGTTCACTGATGCAACATTGTTTTTGAAAGCCTCATTATAGGCAGAGACTTAGAAATTTTTGAGGGGAGTGGGGTATGTGAAACCTGGCAATTGCCTAAGAGTGCTCTTGTAAGCTTCTTCCTTCACTGGCAAGGAAATCAGAACTTGTATTACGTAGATCAGCAGGTGAGGGCAGCAGCTACTGTGCACTGGCACAGTAACTGCTGAAGCAAGAATCTTGCATGCACTCCTGTACAGAGAGAGGTAAATTTTTCAAAAGCAAGACAAATGGGCTAAGTTTCATCTTTTGAACAAATAAGTCAGTAACAATTTCAGTCTCTGCTGGATTTTATTCAAACAGTGCATATTTTCATTTATATTCTTCAAGCAAATTACAAAAGCACAGTCAAGCTGTCTCCTGTCCTGAAAGGCACAATTTAGAACAGGGAAAGGCAAGATACAGGCACGATCCTAAAGACCATACTTGCAATATATCGTGGGCTGTACAGCAATACAGCATGCACGCGTCTCTCCAGCTCAGGAGCTTCCTGCCTTTCCATCAATGGAAGTCTCGTTCTCCATTGCTGTCTGTGCTGTGCAAATGCTTCTCCTCCAAATGCTCCTGCTTGTGTTCCGAAGGTGCGTCCAGTGATTCCTGATCCACGAGCTCTGTGGAAAAAAGAAAGCTCTGGTTACTTTCAGAGCTGTACAGCCTTTGGGAGATGCAGCTAGCATGAAAGCTGCATCCGGTGTACTGCCCGACCTACAAAGTGAAGCGCTTTTGTCGAAAGAAGCCAAGCTGCTAGTTGTTCTGAATTACATCTGCATTTACCGCTCTTTGTCCGTGAATCTCGGCCTCTGCTTCACGGCTCATTAACCCGAAACTTCCGTGTCGCAGCAGATTGTCCCGCGTGGCAGCAGTAGCCTGTGCGAGAGGGCGCTCAGGCGGGAGGTGACGGACTCGACTGCGAGACGTTCGTTTCACGGCGAGCGGGACAACACGGCACTCGGTTGCCCCCCCGTTGCCGCCTGGAGGGGACCCGCCCCGCTCCGGCCTCGCCCCGACTGACCTGGGCCCGGCCCATCAGGGCAGCAGGTAGATAAATACGAAGAGCGCCACGTCGAAGAGGACGAAGAGCCACAGGTCCAGCCAGTAGGACTGCCCCGACAGGGCCGGCGGCCGCTCTCCATTCGCCGCGCTTTCCTCCTCGGGCTGCGGGCACCGCCGCACGGCCGCCTCCATCTCCTCGGCACGGAGCGGCCGCCGCGAGAGGCTCGGCGCGGTACGCGGCGCGCAGACGCTCGCTGCGCTTCCGGGTGGGCAGCCAATGGGAGCGGAGCGCACGTCCCGCCGCCACGCCCCCGCGCGGGCACCGCCCTTGCCGCGTGACGCGCGGTCCGCCCCGGTGCTGGCGGTTTGCTGCTGCCCGGCGCGAGCTCGGAGTCGCCTGTGGTGTTTGCTGTGGCGTTATCTGCGGCCGCGCTATACAGCTCTGCACCGCGCAGCGGTCGGGATACCGCAGTTGTCCACGGCTTCTCTGCCCCCTGTCTGTCGGGTAGCCCTGCCGCTGAGGAGCTGGCGGGGCCTCGGGTCGGTGTGGTAAAGATAGGCTAAGAGGGAAGTCCCGCCTCCGCTGCTGCCGAGAGGAGTCATGTCTTGGGAGGCCGGCTCGGAGCCGGTGCTGTTCCTGCACTGCTCCGTAGGCTCTGCTGGTCGCGGCTCCCTGCCGGCACTCGGCGTGCCCCGTCAGGTGTGTGGAAAACAGACATCAGCCCCCGCCCGTCACGTTGGCCTTGCGTCTTAAACCATGGTAGGACTCGACTGGGAGCGTACACAAATTCTTGTTGTGGCTTCCTGGAGAAAGCTAAAGGATGAGCTCGGAAATGCTGCTGTGAAGATAGGCGGGAAAACTGGAAGCTGTTTTGGGACATGCGCTTACCGTCGATAGCTAGCTGTGCTCCCTAAGAGCGCAGAAAGCCGTGTGGTGGCTTATGCTGTGAGGGGAGCTCCCAGCGCACAGAGCTGCACTGCGCTGAGACCCGACAGCTCCATCAACTTTGCGAGGGCTGCAGGCAGCTTCGCTGTGTAGAACGGTGAGCAGACTATCTATTACGATCAATATCTGGCAGGCGGGGGAAATCCCAATTTATAAGGAAATGAGTTGCGTCATCGTCTCGAGTGGAATCCTGTTCGCGCCATGAGGGCGTGGTGCCAGCAGGGGGAGCCCTGAGCGTAGGCCAGAGAGGCTAAAGAAGTAACCGAAGGGTGAAAGGTTTTGTTTAGTTCGTTTGTTCCCAGCGAAAAGTCAAGGAGAGTGGGGCAAACTTAAGCAATTACTTAGGGGGAAAAAAAAAAAAAAAAAAAAAAAAAAAAAAAAGCCGTTAAAATCAAAGTGTAACTGTGCCCATTGAGAAACAGAAGTAAGCACGGGGCAGAGTACTGGCCCTCAGAGGGCGTTAGGAAATAGCACTCTTGCAGGGGATTGAGGCTGGGTTGAATTTAGCAGCTGCAGAATAAGCAGCATGAGCAGAATGTGGTGCCTGTTTGTTACCCATCAGAGGCACTGCATGTGAAGTCAGCTTAATCTGAACTCATTTTTTGTCTAGTTAAGACTCCTTGAATATTTTCATTCATGTCCTGAAAGAAAATCACTCAGAGCTGCCAGTACCTTTCTTGACAGAATGACTTTGACCCTCAATAAATGGGGACAGCTCAAGCCTGTATGCTTTCAAAGCATTGCCATAGTTTTTAAACCCAACTTATAAAATTGCAGTGTGAGATATCTGTCTCTTGTCAGTAAGTGCTTGATACTGCTCCTGTTGACGTCAGCAAGGTATCAGAGATGCGATTTAAAACAACAAAGTGCGCTGTATTATCAGAGCATATTTTTTTATTTACTGTGTATTTCTATTTTCATATAACAGTTTTTGAGACTTGCTTGTTGTCAGGGGGCTCTTAAGCTTTACCATTCTTATTACACGATACTCCATACACAGAGAAACCATTTGTCACTACAAATGTCATGGTAAGGAAGTTAAGTTGCTATTCAAGAACCAGTGCAAAAATATTGAAGTTTTGATTATAGAAAATAGTTTTGGCAGCCTTTTGCAGTATGCTACTCGGGTAAGACTTCCTACAAGTAACTTTTTAGTCTTTGTTTCAAATTTTAACTGGATTTTTTTTTTTTTTTTTTAATTCAAGGTAAAATACTAAATGTAAACTTGTGTTTTCATTAGGGGTGAATAATCACAATATAGGAGGTGCTGTGAGGAGATTTAAAAAAAAAAAAAAAGTGTATGTAGAAAAATTGTCTTTTTTAAAATAGGATTTTGATTCCAGTGCTGTTCTGGTAAAGTATTTACTCCTTTTTGAAGATTCTCTTGGCTTCAACTCCTTCATACACATAGGTCTGTTCAGAAATTAAGAAGAAAAATCAGTGACTGCTATTATAAAATTTCATTTCACAGGTGTTGTGGTCAGAGGTGGTTTAATTAATTATGGCAGGTGGCCATGTGGGGGCCTAAAAGCCTTTGGAAGGGCTCTGAGGAAAGGAACAGAAGGAAAGCAGCCTGTTGTCAGTAGGTATAAATTCTCTATGGAAACATTTGAACCACCACAGGACAGTTCTTTCAAAAACCAACCAACCAACCAAGCAGAAACTCCTAAAGTGTTGAAATATTCCCAGGTGTCACATATGTGCTTGCTTTTATTAGAAATGTGAGAAAGAGTTGGCCGGTTATGTTCTGATGGCTCAGAGCTCACACCTGTCCATTGGAGGGCTATTTATTTAAGAAGTTTGTGACCAGTTGGTCAGAGAGCTATGGAAGGTTTCTCTTTTGTCTTTAGCTTCCTGCCCTGTGTCAGCTGCTGAGAATGTTATCCTTGGGAAAACTCCTATAGCATGACTTTAGAAGGCAAAAAAGGGCCTTCAGGGAGTATGTATATGGCTTCTACATACACTTGTATTCACAGACTTTAGACTTGTTGATAAGATACAGCTCACCCAGGTAGGAAATCACACGTTGCCAGTTTTATGTTCTGAATTCCAAACCTCTAGCTTTTAATACTTTTAGTAGATTTGAGAATTTTATCTGAAGATAAGCAAGGTTATTTGGTTTGAGAAAAACATTCTGGACTTTCAGGATATCTCTGAGAATGTTTTCAGTTATTGTATTCCCACATTGTGTCTAAGCGACTGCTCAACTCACCTGAACGAGTTCACTGCCTACAATTTCTCTATATGCTGTGAGTACTTTTCCATTATCTTTTCTAGTAAATGTTCCTACGAGTTTATTTCCTTCCAAGTTCCAAGAACCCTACAATGGAAAAAAAAAAACAACCCACAAATGTTTTGCAATAAACACGGCACTGATTTGATTCAACAGCTGCAGAAGTGCTTTAAGATGAGATTAAAACAGTGTAATAATGTTTTTTAGGACACAATTGGAAAGGCTATAAAAAATTAAATATTAGAAAAAAGCTTATTTAACTGCTCTTTTGTCAGGCTCAGGTGATCTCTTTCTCTGTTAGTATGGTTCATTTCTTACAGATACCCACACTGTGCTCTAGATGGTGTACTTGGGTATTGTAAGAAGTAAAGTTTGCAATTGCCTGGATTTCAGCATGTGAAAATTGCTGGATGCTCTGCTTTTTGGGGCACTGTATGGATCCCTGAGCTTCCTGTCGCAATGCTGAACCATTAACAGTTAAGGCTAATCTGTGATTTTGTATATAGGGTGCAAGCGTTCCTGGACTGTCAGACCTTAAGGCCAAGTTTAAACTGGAACTTAGGAAGACAGGTCATTAATCTTGAAACTGTACTTTGTAAAGTTATTGCTATTCAATGAATATATAATGATATCAAAAGTCTCTTACTGAAAGTTCAGTCCCATCAGCCAGACTGTATTCAAAGCTGACTCCCAGAGTGAATTCAATGTCGATGGTACGGAAGTTGCTTGATTCTTTGACAAGAAATTTATTTCCATTTTGCTGAATTGTGATCTTCAGATTATCATGGGCTCCTAACTTTCTTTTCATCATGTTAACACCTAAAAAAAAATCAGTTAACATCAATCAGAGAAAAACAAATTAGAACATCATTTTTGCATTTTTTTCATGACTTTTTCTTTAGTTGAGGGAGCTTAGCCCAGAATTCTAACTCACTCTTACTCTTCTCCACCTTTCATTGAGGCAGCGTTCAGCAGTGTGCCTGTAATACAAACCACCGTCCAACTAGGATGATTTTGTTTATATCCATATTACATACAGTTTGTACAAGCTTAAAGTAAGCACTAATGTTAAAATTACTCAAATCACGTGTTCTGCAAAACTGGAGACCAACAATTTCCTTCTTGTGTAATTTTTCAAACAGTCTGATCAAAATAATATTCCTTACATATAATTCCGTTTAAAGTTTACCATGCAAATTCTCTGAGCCTTTTCCACAAATGTGGACGTGGAGATTCTGCTGAAATACCTCTACTGGAATTAGTGCAAATCAGTGTTTTTCTACCCTGTATTCCCCTCTATAGAATCTTTTGAAAATAAATGCAGGGCAACATGCAAGGGCAAAGTAGCAGACAGCAAAGGCCAGGTCAGCCCGATGGTAGTTCATGAACAGCTTAAGTTTGTATTCCGGCTTTCAAAAAGTAAGGCTTACCCATCGCTTCCATGAATTTTTCATAGTTTTCATTTTTCTCTACTTTCCAAGTACCATTAAATGCCATCTTTCTGTCTATAGGCAGACTTCTGGTAAATAGCAGAGCTTTGCAAACAGAATTTATGAGCTGGCTTATCAGGAAAGCAATTTACATGATGATGTGGCTGGCTAAAGCTCAACTGTGGCATTGATCCTGTCAAGGAGGGGGTCACTGTAGTTTCACTAAGTTTTCCACTTGTAAGCAGCTGTTTGCTGAATCTCTCTCTCTTTTATTGCCCCAAATGATAATCTTTATTACTCTTCTTTATAAATAGCCACCCATTGTGTTCATCTTATTTGAATTGTAGTAAAAAATTGGCTATCTAGTGAAAGTAATAATTAGACTAAGCAAATGTACTGACATTTTCTTTGTTGCATAGGACTTTATGTTGGTGGAAGAGTCTTTCTACAACTGGAGAAAATGCATTTACCTAACAAGCCAAACGCAAATCTCTGCTTTGTCTGTTCTAATCTGGTGAGAATCTATTGTACTTCACGTAATAAACGTGAGATGAAGGATCCGCTGAATGTCCACAGGTAGTTTTGGAAACTCGCTTCAGTTTCAGAAACAATTTGCTACCTTCTAGTCCAGGGCCGAGCTGTGGAAATTGCGGTGATATTCTCTATTCATGTCCCCACTCTTTAATAAATAGTTTAAATTCAGGGCACTTTCTACACATTCTCCATATTGTAGCCCATTCAGTGGATGCTCTGCTTCTGTCCATTTCTATAATAGATGATGTGCTGCTAAGTGATTTTTACCCAATGTGGTTGATTTCTGTAGATCCCAGGTTTAAATGTTGAAGGATAGTGCAGAAAATGAGCACACTCTGACTTAGCTCTTTCTTCCCCACAAGGTAGCTCTACTTGAAACTGACCAAGTTTGCTGGTATTAGATCTTTGTACCAAATTCAGTATTATAGTTAGTCTGTTCCTATGGATGGCACTAGATCTGCTGTCTGTTAGCTTTAAAATGTAAATCCTGAATGCTGAAATGAATTTTGCTCATCACACAGGTAATGGGGTTGTGCTCTAACTAATGAATTTTACTAGTCTGGTGTTATGATAATTTTCTTTTTCTTCTAGACTGCAGCAAAAGGTTTTATTGAAGTGTAACTATAAATTTAGAACTTTGCTAGTGATACCAAAATGGTGTGGCTTTCCATTCCACTCAGGTTTGTTTTGAAATCAATGCTAATCTGGCTAACAGCATATAGGAAGAAGTAATTCAATAGCTACTCCTCACCTTTACTGTACAGAAGTTAAGGAAAGAGGAAAAGAAAACAACTCAGATTCTTATTGTTGCAAACAAAGTTGCTGTAGTTGCACCCAAAACAGTCTGCTACTGACTGTGCACCAGAATTAATTTGTTTTTCAGACCCTTTGGTCTCCCAGAAGTTTGGATGTGGTACAAACTGGTCTGTTCGGGTGCGAACACCTCCTGTTCTACCTATATCTATTCCACTTTAAGAAGTTTATCCCAGCAGAGGTTCTCTCTGATCTGCCAACAGAGCTCTTTTTATGTCTATTTCATAATCCGCTTCATTTGAAGTGTGCCATCTCCTCTTACAGCAGATGTTTTGAACCTGGGGGTTTTGCATAAACTGTGTGAGGGAACAAGAACCCACAGCCTTTTCTGCATGGGAAGTTTCACCCAGAAGTGGCAAGGATTGGGGCTGTGGACATATCCTCTTCAAGCTGCAGTTTGTACTCTCATCTTCCTCCGTACCAGCTGCTGCAGTTCCCCTTCCTTGAAGATGCAGCCTTTCACCTTAGTAATGCCTTTTTTTTGGTCTAAGTGTAGGGAAAAGCGCGGTCTGCCACTCTAGCTGTACTGGCCAGCTGCTCTTTCCTTACAATCCCGTCTTCGATACGATGGCGTATCAAAGGCTTGTGGACTGTGTATTTGCAGTTGAAAATGTAAGGGATTACCTCATAATGTAACAACAGCACTTAATCTCATTATTACAGTTCTTAAATGCAGGTTCTTCCCACATATTCAGGTTTATTTCTTTCTCTTATTTAAATCGCACTGACTTACAGCAAAGTTCTAATATAAAATTTGCAAAGAAGTAGGCATAATTTTCATAGAAAATAAAATTTTGCCCCTACGAAAGTATTGTAATTCCAGAATTACTGTTTTATATCAAGGAGAAATTTATTATATATCACTGTGAGCTGTATCATTGCCAGGTATGGGCATGACATTTGCCTTAGGGAGATGTATACCTGCCAGCCCTGTAGTTGGAACTGGATAAAAATCGGCTATTTTCAAGGCAGAAGATGTGTGTTTGTACTACTATGGAGCTGAGCACAAAATTGTGACACTCAGAAAGTGTCATAGCCCATGCCCAGTGCTGTGCTCATCATGGATACCCATGCCACTGTTGAGGAAGCTCAGAAAAAAAGCAAAAAGAATGTCTGTTTCTTAGTCAGATTATCTCTTATATTGCATTGCGTTGTCTCTTGACCTTTGTAATTATCATTATCTATCTATATCACTTGTGTAATATATGGATGTAAACAAAAGTACGGTGTTAGGTGATCACACTGTTAAAAATATTCTCTTTTTTTTAATAGCTTTTGCAGAAGTGTTCTTTCTGTCAGTGGTGCACTGTCACTTTTGAGCCACTTCTTCACTTGAAAAGTTGACTTGAATCCAGTAGAAACATGGGGCCATGCCATGCAGCAGTTCAAATATATGTAAAAGAATATGGATACATAATTCATGCACATACATAATGTACAGTATTTTTATATGGGAAGGTTGGATATTTATTTATTGTTTACTGATAGATACTTTGAAAATACTTTACTTGAATAGTGGCAACATCTTCCATATTCCCATTGTTTCATGACAGTATGAACTCTTAACAAGTGGAAAATTACACTTTATTTGAGCATTTCAAGAGAGTTTCCTAATTTTCAGGTGAATTTGACGTTCTCTCCAAGAAGCTGCTGATTCATTACATTTAAGGAACTTTAAAACATCTGAAGTAGTCCTTTATGTATTTAAAGAAAATTAGTGTTGCTGATTTCTCCCCTCATTATTGTCATTTCAGGCCATCTTTTTAAGCTCTGAAAACAAAGTCCATGGTTTAAGCATTAATTTCTACATTAAGCTTTATTCAGCAACCTTGACAAAGAGGGAGGGGTCTCATGGAGCGAGTCCTAAACTAACAGGAGTTCCTCCCAGATGTGCTTTTCCTGTCAGTTATCACTATTTGCCTCTTCTCACTTGTGATTCCTCGGGCTCCCACAGAAGATAGGCTAAGCAGCCAGCTCCAAACCTTTTCAACATGGGAACAGCAAGTAGCTGGCTCCTGGATTTCCTGTTACAGCCTGTTGCTGCTCCCTCTCTGTCTCAATTTTCCATCCTTAGCAGTTCTTTTCATTGAGTATGAATCCTAAGGATGCTCTTCCGATCAGCCTCACAGCTCTGACAAGACAGGATCCTTCTGTTAAGAAGGAGTCTCCACAGTGGCTGGTATTTATGAGTTACATGGTGTCTCCACGTTGGTATAAAACTGACAGCATAAGGAGCTGTTCTTCCCTGAGGTTGGATGGAATGTCAGTGGCAAAACAAACAGCTGCATTTTTAATCTCCCATAATTTACAAGTTAATTAGGATTACGAACATACTAAAATATGACTTCAGTTTTCTTGTGTGTAAAAAGAATGATGCTATGTACACTTTAATCAGAGTTCCTTTGAGTTCTGTAGAAGTTTTTTTCTTCTTCTAATATTATAACTAATTTTGGTGGAGGTATTTTTATATTGAAATATCTCACAACCTTTTTCCTTCTGCCTAGCTTGTCCTTGTGCAGATTTCAAACCTACAATTTCTGCTTAGATGCTGCATTAAAAAATCTGTGAAGTATCGCTGTCTGCATGAAAGCTAAGGGAGTGGATTCTTGCTTTGTGGCTTTCTTCAGCTTGCTAGCTACAAGACACTAGAAAAAAGATAAGCATGACTTCGAAGTTTGATCTTTAAATGCAGTGGATGGAAATAAATGATTAACTTGTATTGCTGTACCAATCTCATCGTGCCAGTCTCTGATAATCTCACCAGGCTAAATTATGAAGATAATTATCAATGAGATTCCAAAGATCAGGGTGACAAAAATGCTTTTGCAGTGGGTTGCGTTCTTCGATCGCATTTATTGTTTTCTGGCTTGTTGTCAAGTTGCTCAGCCTAAAATGAGCTAGGACAGTAGAATTCAGCTTTACCATGGAGTGCTTCTTGTTTGGGGTCAGGATAAAAATAAGATACTTATATAATATATTTTTATATTACAGTGTTATTAAACATGCTAGGAGAGATATGAATCTGTTCATACCTGTTTAAACTATGCATGTTACTTAGTTTCTGTCAGAAATTAATTTGGCTGTATTTGTACATGTTTTTTATTACATGAATCTTCTAAATTTCTAGGAAGGGATAGCAAGGCTAGCTGGGCATTTAAATCATTCTAGTGCATCTAGGTCCCTTGTCATAAAGCTTGACTAAGCATTTAAACCACAATACTCAATTTTATATGGCTATAGTAAATGGATAATGCTATGTCAGTAAAGCCACCCTTAGGATAATTATGGGCTAGCTATGTAGCCTAGGATGTAGGATAACTATGGGCTAACACTGTAGCCTAACACTTCAATAAATAATGTCAAAGTATGTACTGAAGTGGATGTTGTATTGCAGCAGGCGTTGATCATAAAATCCTAAAATGTAACCTAGGATTAGTTAGCTAGGTTAGTGCAATTTGTCATAGTACAATGAAAATGACATGATTTTGAACAATTTCCAATCTAAACAACAGTGTTCTTTTACACCAAAGTTCATACAAACCTTTGAGTATTAGTGACTTTTGTCACTTGTCACATACAGATTGATTCAGTAGACACGTAGGGCTTATCTACTTGCTGAGGTATTTAAATGTGTTTCTTAATACTCTTCTCCTGTATTTTCCAAATACGTAGTAGCAAGCAAATTTAGGGAAGTAGTTTATTTTTATTTAGAATAAGAAGTTTGATGGAAGAAGGATATGAGTTATGGTGCAGTGAGCTAACATTTAGTTTTGACAGTCTGCATTTGCCTTTTGGACTTCTGCAAAATTTGAACTGGACTTTTAGTTTATTTTAGGACAGCTGTTAGCTGATCGTATATCTCTTATGGCGATTATCTGGATTAGTGACTTGAATCTAATCTCAGTCTGTAACATGGAGACTTCTCCTGAGTACATCAGGACAGCAAGGGAGCACTCTGTATAGCCCTGGTAATAAAGCACTTTGAATAATAGAACTGCTCAGGTTGGAAAAGACCGTAAAGATCATCGAGTCCAACCGCAGCCTGACCATCCTACCCTAAACTCTAACAATCCTCTGCTAAATCATGTCCCTGAGCACTACATCCAAACAGGTTTTAAGCACATCCAGGATGGTGACTCAACCACCTCCGTGGGGAGCCTATTCCAGTGCTTAACAACTCTTTTTGTAAAGAAGTTTTTCCTGATACCCAACCTAACCTTACCCTGGTGCAACTTGAGGCCACTTCCCCTCATCCTGTCACCAGTGAGAAGAGACCAACCCCGCTCTTGCTGTAAGCACTTTTCAGATATTGGAAGAGAGCAGTAAGGTCTCCCCTCAGCCTCCTTTTCCCCAGACTAAGCAGCCAGTGTATATATCCATTCATGTATCCAAAGGGAGAAGATGGCTTCAACATGGAAGAGCGTTCTTTCTTTTATTCGTGTCTTGTAAATGCAGAACTGGGACACAGACCTTAGTCCTATTCATTCTATTTCCAGCTCAGATGTTGACTTTCTGTGTGACCTTGATCAAATTAACCCCTCAACTTATCTATGAAATGACTTTTGCTTATGTTAAAAAAAAAGTAATGTCATAAAATAATATGCCAGTGACTTGATCAACTACAAAAAAAAAGTTCAGAAGAAATGTTTGCGTGTGATCTTAATCACATGTAACTTAATGGTAGGATTTAACCATTTATTTTACTCCTAGTGTATGTTAAAGATCTTCTATAATGTTAAAGAAAAACCTATGTAAAGTGCAGAGCTACTTATCAGTTGTTATGAAGTATTGAGAGTGTAGCAGTAGGCTATGGCTGAATTGATTAGCCTCATATTTCATCATATCAGGAAAGTGGATTTTATCATCTCTTGAAAGTAGAGGTTCAGAAAAGAAAATAATATAGCTTTTTGGAGAATAGTTTAATCTCTTAGAGGACGTAAAAATACATGTTGAATAAAATAAAGCATTGGAATACTGTGGAAAACCATGCAGCCAGGCATTACAAAAAATTGGAACGGCATGTACCGAAATTAAAAGTTACTGAAATAAAATTGTAACTCATGATGTTTTTCAGCTGAACTTGAAAGTCCTACGTCACAGTTCTGTAAATGCTGAGAAATGCTATTCTCCTCTGAAAGGCTGAAAAACAGAATGGCTGTTAGATGCCTTAAATTCAGATCCTAAAGCTTACTACTGCAAGAATTATTCTGTGAAAACCTCAAAAAGAGATTTCACGGCAACGATCGCTGCGTTTTAGCAATAGCTGGCACCTTTACTACAATAGGTGGTAGAAGGGGCTATTTTCCATTCATCAAGAAGTCATAGTTACGCAAGATGTGAAAGTCTGAGTCTAAAATTGCTTTTCACTTCTTCAACAACATACTCTAGTCTAAAGGGATATTCTTTTCAGGAATGGGTAAGAAATGTATTCCAATATATTCCAGTATTACTGTGTTGAAAACAGCGTCGTGTCTCTGAAAGGAATTCAAACATTCAGGAGGCAACTGAACGCTGTGCAGGAACGTGATGATTCTAAGTTGGTGACTGGAGTGGAAAGATTGTAGTCCCAGAGCAAATGATTACCTGGTATATGTAGACATACATAGATAGTTGTTGAGTTGCACTCACACACTGAAGTTGGTTTGAGCAAATGGTGCTTGTGTTTTGTGCTGGACTAAATCTGGCCCTTCATAACTTTTGAATGAGACTGCTGTTCGTCAGGGGTGCACATACTTGTTGGTTTTGCCTAGAGCTAAAATAATAAATAAATAAATAAACAACCCCCACCAACCCAGAACTGTTGCTGTGGAGAACCTAATAGCCAAAGAACTGGACGTGCCAAGAAGCCCATTGGCCAAGATCTAAGTTTGCACACAATACAACTTTTGTTGCAAAAAATAAGTTTATCAGTTTTGCTGGAAGTTGGAAGGTTGGCTTTTTCATTCTCTTACGTACTTCTCAGAAATTGACACCTGGGGGCAAACGATGAGGACAGATTTGTATATAACAGTTTTATTTGCCAGTTCTACTTACCAATATATAATCTGGTTTCTGATAGCTCCTAGTAAATGTAGCTGCACTGCTCTCTAGTGGTTAGTAGTAGCAAATGAGTATTTGCTGTAGAATCAGTCTCACATCAGCAGTGTGTGTGTTAGAAATATCCTGATATTAATAGTGAAATTCTTGTCTGAATTTCTAGAACCTAGAGAAATTATTGAAAATGCAATATAACAAACATTTGCAGAAGCTGTATGTTTACTTGGGACAGTAAGGTAGGTGTTGAAAATTTAACTTCAACGATACTAGCTAACAAACAGTAAAATTGAATTGGCATTGTCTTTTTTATTTTAAAATACATGAAATAATACAAAGAGAATAAAGAAGAAATGAAGAACTAAGCAGCAGTTTGACTTCAGAAGATAACCTGACTCTATATCCTCCATCAACTGCACAGAAAGTAGGAGAGGAGTAATATTTCTCTAAGTAATGTAATTCATTTTACTGAGTATCCATAGGACAGAAGCAAGTGAGAACCCATAACATTCAGAAGACTTTAATTCTCCTTAAAGTCAGAACATAAGATACAGAGTAACCCAGATAACCTAGTACAAAAATACTGTGTACAGAAACTATGTTGAAATATTTTTAAGATAAAAGAATACAAACGGACAAACTTGGTGGCTAGTGATTTTGATTAGGATTTTTATTAAAGTATAATAGAAATGTATATTAAAACTATTTACAGTGCATTTCACACTACATTCTTCAAGAGACACATGCATGTGTCTGCCACGTGAATACATAGAAGGCTCAAATTCTAACCAGTTACATCTGTGAGGTACCTTGAGCATCAGCAGGAATAGCTGAATACAGTAAAGAACAGGTGAGGCAGGTGTTGCTGAGGATGAGTCTATAGCTAGAAAAGGTGAATCTGACCTATTCCTTCACTCCTATACAGCTCAATTGAACTTCCACTGAGGTAAACAGGAATCATGTAATTAACTTTAAATGGGAATCTGAGCATACCTTGGGAATCTGAGCATACCTTAGGAACTAGCATGACAAGCTCGCGCAGTGAAAATTAGTGGAAAGTATTATCTAGCATTATCACATAAATATACATTTACACACAGTGGTACTTAGATATGAGTTTCTCTATGGAAACAGACTTCTCTGTGTGGAAAATAAAATTTCCTATGCAATTTTCATATCTTGCAATGACAAAAATAAAAGATCTTGAAGTCGCAATTTGTCATATTTAGAAAGAGTTAGCAGTTGCCAGACCAGATTCTCTGATGTTTCTTGTTCCTATGAAAGTCCATATAGTCCAGCCCTCGCTATTTCTTATCCTCAGGGTAAACTTAGGTTTTTATTCAAGCTCCAGTGTTCGAGCTTCTCTCTCAAATTAGTGCAAGTCCATGAAGAGGCAGAGCAGAGGACTAAGAAATAAAGCTGAAACCTTGTAGAATGTAGACTGCATGTGATTTGGCATGAAGAACAACCTACAGCATTGCAGAGACAAGACTTTTAGCTAAAGCTAATGTAAAAAAAAAATCACCTGAAAGGTTAGATCTCTAAAACCTTTAAACATTTCTGAATTTATTATGATTGAGGCACTTTTTCCATCAACACTCTATTTTCTCAGGCTTACCTGCAAGGGGCATCAACCAGATCCTTCCGGGAGCATTCCCAAATTTTAATTGAGGGGCTAAGTCTGGCTTTTTGTACTTTTTCTCTCCGATGGACTGCACAATCAGTTACCCAGCAGTTTTGAAAAACACACACAAGAATCAGTTTTGAAGCATCAGTTCACAGCACTACCAGATTAAAATGCATTGGACTGGAGTTTGAAAACTTACCTTTACATACACCCAGCTGGCAGAAGATGATGCCTCTATCAGGCTTCAGCCCTCTCTTGTAAAGAGAGATCAGCTGGTCATTGATGGAATAGATTACTCACTTTTATCACTAGTCTGCTTGTGCTTGCATTCTGTGCACATCTGAGAATGATTTAAACTGCTACTAATTAAAAATCAATACAATTGCCAAAATCAAGATTACTTTTCTCTCCTTTCTTATTGAGATTAAAGAAAACCTACATACCTATATTCTACAGCTAATACTGGGTGTGTGGATAACTTCTTGGAAAAGTACTACCTACAGTGTAAGAGCCTTGTTTTTTATAGAAGAGCTAGGGTTAATGAGTAATTCTGTATACATTAACAAGCATGACAAGTTATTTTTTTCAGAAAGGGGACAAAACCAGAAAGAGAACTGTACTTAAGGCATTAAACTGTGCTGTGAAGTGACTACAAAAGAAAATGTGTATATCTGAGAACGAGTGTTAGATGTTTCTATTGAGACAAGTACTAAAAACTAATGGGACAACTTTTGTACCTAGGAACTTAAATAGCAAATTTCACAATGGCTTTAACAGACCTAAAACTGAATTGACAAAGTGATGCACTCAGTTTCTGCTTGTATCTTGCATCTTCCTCTTGATTTCCTTAGCTAGACGATTTAAGATAGAGCAGTAAATGGTTGAGACCTGACTAAAATTATTAGATACATGTAACTTAATAGCAGCATGGCTGTAAAGTATGGAATGGCTGAGTATGAAAATGTCGAATTCTGGAAGGCAATGAATTTAAGAAACAGCCTGTTTTATTTTTTTTCTTTCTCATATTTTCATCTACCTACATTATGAAATAAAAGAAAAATTTTCTTCAAACAATACACACAGAGCTATGAAACAAAACTGGCTCCCTTTGCCTTCACACAGATGTCTGATTTTTCATGAAACAACAGCAAAATATGCTTTTAAAATTCTTAAACCAGTAGTTTAATGGCTTTTTTTTCTTGGTAGAAATATATACAGATACAGACATATTGTGACATTTAAATAGTTTAATCACTAGGAACTATATTTCTGTAGTTGAATCTTGGTAGTGGAAGAGATTTGGTATGATAAATGTGTACAAATATGTAATTACATGTACGCACATACTGTATAGCTTTGTTCATTTTAAGTGAACCTTTGAAGAACTGCAGATTGTCATGCATGTTTTTTCAAGTCCAAGGTAAGAATCCAGCATTCTTTTCTAATATTTATAAGTTAATGTCATAGTAAAGTTTTGTTGAACACACAATATAGCAGAGAAGTATAGTTACTGGAATCTTAATGTAAATGATTGGTTACTACACTGTAATATCACCACAGTTGTGCTGTCTCCATGAATTGCTAGTCTCAACCATACCAACAAGAATACACCTTTATATACATACATTTTGTTCATATTTATATTAAATATGTACTTTATAGTTGACACATTTTAGTATCTCAGACATTCAAGGAAAAGAATATACGAATACTATGCAAATCATGAAGCAAAATTCCTATTTATCAAAAAGTACCTAAAAGCTTTGGTTTTTTTCCTTTTTTGAGCTGGAAGGTTGGGAAGAGCAGGCTGCTGTAGTTTTTGTGCAGAGCCATGATCTGTTGCACATATACATATGTGCCATGTATGCATATAAATATACATGTGTAGATACAAATTCAAAATAGCTCTAGAAACCTTAATTATTGTTGAATTCCATACTTTTTTTTGTTGTTGTTTCTAAAAACCTGGGAAAAAAAAAATACCTCATAGGCGAAATACTTTTATAGAAAAAATATTTTCACATTCAGCTGCAATAAATTATTACTGGTAGTCATAAGAGAAATTTGAGATAGGATTTAATCAGTAACAAATGATAGATGTTGGCAGAAAGGTTGCAAACTGTCAGAATTCCTTAGTCTACATTAAAAAAAAAAAAAAAAAAAAAGTGACCGTGAAAAACAGTTCTGTGGAACATTTTGAAACACTTTCTTCATTTTTTGTTAGCTTCTGATGTTGTTATCTAAGTGCAGAGACTGACAAAAAGAGCTCCTTTTCAGTGTCCTTCTGACTGGCTACTGCAGGTGGGATTGATAATCTCCTGGGAAGACTAAATGCATTGCAGTTTTCAACTAGAATTTTCTGGATTACTGCAATGCAAACTAACTCCTGGATTTGAAAGTATAATCCCAAACGTATTACTTTTATTAATTTTAACTACCGCCTCATTGCTAAAGATTTAAAAAAAAAATAAATCAATATTTTCTGTCTCTGTGTAACTGAAATTACTGCTCACCAGTCTAAGAATGCTGACATTAATTTTTTAATCCTGCTCAATGAAACTGTACTCTCCTTGTACTGCTTTATTTTTTTGACTGTTTTATGTGTATATTTTCGTGAATTGGCTCCCAGTGATGAGTTCAAAATCATTTGTATTAATCATCTTTGTTTGAATGAAATATCAATGCCTTCTTTTCCTAGTGCAAGCTAATTGATTCTTAGTTTGCTGAATGTTGATCCTTATGTACAAACAGTAAATCCCTGTAGCATCCTGGGCTATTTTTGCTTTCGGTATTCTTTTTTTCATGTTCCTTTAAGACATAGTGATAGATAATTTTTAACGCTAACGAGTGCTAAAAATATTTTTAAAAATATGTTAACATAATACTTTCTTCAAAGTGGTCATAGCCATTTCATAACAACACTGGCCTATTGATGGTCATTAATAGCACCGGCCACTGATGGTTACTGGAAGCATGCCATTCCTGCATCATTCCGATTTGGATTTTCATCCCTTGCTCTTGCAGTCACATTTCTTCTCCTTTCCCGCCTGTGATTCAGTTTATTTGTTATGACAATGTTAAATTCAACTTCAAAATGAAGTTAAAATGAGCATACAGAAATATCTTGTTTAGTTTCAATTTCTCTGCTTCTTGCGGTCATTCTTCCAAGGCACGCAGCCTGTCAGCTATGTTGTGATGTATTTCATCAGTCTTCAAGCAATTTCCATTATCTGTGGGTAATTATGACACCTGTACCACGAAACTCCTAAGCCCCCCATTGCCTCGTAACTCACAGGGTTTTTTTAAAATGTAACACATTGCTAAGACATTCTTATAATATGAAAAGGCTACTGGGTACAAAATTCTGGGGCTTCTCCACTTCAAAGCCCAGTTCTGTTTTCTGGAAGAGGTTGGTATAGTAGATGCTGGATCAGGCTTGCCAGCATTAGTCCCAGTTTTTCTTCTAAACCTCTGGGAAGATAACAGGCAAGACTGTGCATTTCTTTTACAGCCTAACACAGCAAGACTGAAAGAGGCAAAAAGGTGCGAAATGCAGTAGTCTTTAAGATACTGGCCACAACATAATCACTGAACAACTATATATACATCTATGAAGTAATTAGGCTCTCAGGGACACTCGAGTAAACTGCACTCATACCTTCTATGGAGTAGGTTAGTGTAAACTAACTGCAGATCTTTTTCCATCTCATTAGATGTAATAGAAGAATTATATGGTCTTGGCATATACACCGTCATGCTATATATTGAAATGTGGAAAACTAATACAGCAGTGGCAAAAACAGAATCCAAATCCATACAGTGTTTAGTAGAATGCAGTACTTCCCTATTACTACGTCTTCTATGTGAACTTAAGCTTGTGGTTTTTAAATCGGCATCTCAGTTCCGTTTGGCTTGATTGCTTTCTCCATTAATCAGATTCTTCTCTTGTTGTTCAGCTAAGGATTGCCATTTCTGCCTATTTTTTCTACAGCCATCCAGTAAAGGGTAGCAGGCCTCTGATACATGTGTTAGGGCCTGAAATAAATTGTAAAACATGTAAAACAGTTTATATGTAACAACAAAACAAGTGTTCTTAAAAAATGAATATTAAAGAGATGAAAATGACTGACATATAAGGTCTATCAATACTTGAAATTGAACTTATATTTTGATTTTAAGAAAGCTTCCTGTTGCACATCAGACATGAATACATGGTCAATTAGACTGAATAGCAGTGTCCAGGTAATACACGATACATACATGCAAAAAAAAAAAAAGATGAATTTGCAACATAGATTTATGCACAAGTGACCTATCCAGGATTCCTAGTGAGGTAGTATGCATGGACTTTGTCTGTAAGCCAGTTCTTTATATATATGGCAGCACTGATCAAAAATATGACCTTGGAAGGGTAATCAGCACTTATAGTCAATGTGACCCATTTGACAATGTCACAAGTGATTCAGAATTCTTCCAGAAATATTTGAATTCAAGACAACTAGCACCTGATAATTAAATTACATTTGACACTTGATGCCTCTTCAAGGACAGCTGTAACTGAAGTCTGGTTTTTCATGATGTGGCAGCGGTACTACAGCAGACTGAAATAAAACTGAATTGGAAATTAAACAGATCAATAAGCATCTTTGTATTTTTTTTTTCCTGATGGAAGTGATGTATATGTATCCTCACACAATAATGACAGAAACTTGCATTAAGGATTCTGTTGACGTTTGGAATGAAGTCACACTATTTAGAAGTGTGAAGTGGGAGTTTGATAGTTCAGACAGTGCTGGACAGCAAGATCCATGGGCAAGAGTGAGCCTACTGATTCTGGAACTGCCATGACCAACTGCAAAGTACACAGAGAAAAGTCCTGGCCTCACTGCTGCTATTATATATATTTCAAAAGTCAGAATCTCACCTGGAACTTATGTCTTATTCAAATAACATGAGGTAGTGATATCTAACTCTTCTGTAACTTAGGAACAATTTTATATAGGTACTCTACTGAATTATCAGCTTGTATAAATCTTCATAATTCTTTTTTGCTTTCTAGGCAGCATCATTAGTTCTGATTGGCCTAACTGAATTATTCTTGATTTACACCTCTTTAGGAAGAGTGGGGCTGTCAAATATTGAGTATTCATGTTTTATTTATCTGAGCACATCTAAGTAGCATTAAAACTGCTAAATGTAACACTTTTTTTCAATTAAAAATTGGAAGTAAAATACAATATTTTTTTTCTTTCAGATTTCTGAACTTAAAGGGAAGATATTCAGATCACTCGGTTTAACTCTACTGGCTATCTCTCTAAAACAAGCCACACACCATCAGTTCACTGGGAATAGAACTATTCTGAATAACATGGTAAGTCACATACATGTAGTGCTTCACTGGGCACTCATCTCTGCATTGTCTGTTAAGTTCCTACTGGCTGGATCAGTGCTAAGGAATAGTGAAAAAGCTGTAGTTACAACGCTGCTTATTATTTGCTGTTTAGCATTAGAACACGTAAGAGTGAAATGTGTGCTTGTTCTTCAAAGTAACATAGTTTATATGTTTTACCATTGAAGAAAAGGACTCTGTGTAAGGGCCTGGTATCCCCTACCTGTACTAGACTTAGGTACATTGCATTAGGGCACAACATAGCCCCTTCTTTGTAATTATTAGTCACTAGTTTTGTCACTTTCTCATAGGCTTCCCGTTCTTTTCAATCCTCTCTGCCCATGTACATCAGTCTTGCTCACTTTTCTTTCAGGTTAGGACATGTGCTGGCATATTCTGAGTCTATATAAAAGTCCCAGACACTACTAGCTTGCTATGTGCCATTACAGGTCAAGTCAGATTGAGACAGAGTGAAAAATAGGAGTGATACTCTGAGAGATGTAAGAGGCAACATATTCTGAACAGAAAGATGCTGCTTATAGCCCCTCCTACAGGGACAGCATCTTCTTTCTTCCCTGGATAAAGAGAAGGGAGAAGACTCAAAAAAAAATGTAGGTGCACTTGGCTGCTAGCCAGGAATTGGTTTGTCTTCACTGCAGCATAACTAAGCTGCAGCTACAAAACAGGAGCTAAATAGCTAGAAATTATTCACACACCTCATTTCTTTATGGGAACTGTAAAATGCTGGGTTCAATTTGGACTACTGTTACAGACATGTAAGTTTTTGAAAGTTTTCTGGTCTTTTCATAAATGAGAAGGTAAAGATGTCCCAGCAAATAAAGTACAGTAGTTCAGTCCCTGGAGCTGTGGACATTCAAACCTGTTTAGATTTTCTGTTCAAACAATTTCTGTTTGTATACTCTATACATTTTCCACAGCTACTCAGACTTCTTTCAGTGGCCTACCTTTTCAGCTTCTCAGCAAAGGCTGCCTTATTTTCCTGACAAAGTTTTTACAGTGCAGAGACATGCAAGTTTCAAGGGCAGCTAGTAGTTCCCTTCTTCCACTACCTTTGTTTTCTTCCAACTGGTGGACGTGGATTCTTTTTAGAGGGATGTGAGATGGAAAAGAATGATCGATTTGTTTCTCCCATTGGAATACTAGGCTAAGAGTGAGGCTGTCTGTACTTCACCTTTTTCTCACCTTAGTTCCCATAAAATACTTGCACAGTCTCAGTGAACAGGCTTTCACCCTGGTGCTTTACCGGTTTAAAAAAGTCAGGAATTATTATATTTTGTTTCATACTTTATCTGACCAAGTATTTCTGTATGCATTTTGTGACCAGAAAGAAAAAAGTTTCAATGAATGCTCTCATGCACTGCTTTTCAGTGCCACAAGAGAGAAAAGAAAAGGAGGGGAAGTTTTAAACCCATGTAAATTTCCAATATGTAGCTTTATCGCCTTTTGCATTAAGAATTCTGAATGCTATAGAACTTTCTTAAACATCACTCTTCATAATGCAATATGTGGATACCATTCTTTAAGTAGATAGCAAAGCATTATGTGTCTGTGCCTTTCCCTAATGATCACAGCATCTCACTGGCAGAATCTAAAACATAACCCAGGGACCTAATACCCAGTGCACAGAACACAGCAATTACCACTGATTTTAAAAAATGGTATAACAAAATACATTGATCAGCCAAACATACAATTAATGCTAAAATAATCCTTTCTACAACTAAATGACAAACCATATAGAATATATGAAAAAAAAAATCTTTTAAAATAGGATACTAAAACCAAATTTTGTTCTAATTTTAAATTAGAAATTTAAAAATACTGAAAACTACACTGAACAGTTCTGGTTTTAGATATTTCCAGTTCTTTTCAGGCACCATACCTCATACAGCTGCAAGCAAACAGCATCAATGAATCCAACCTGCATGCTTGGAATTTTGTTTTTCTTCTCTCTGTTCATTAGATCCTGCAAATAAATAAATAAGCTCAATGTTTAAATGCATTTAAAGTTGAAACAAAAACAAAGGGGTCAGAATTAAAAGGCAGCACCTCAGAAAGCGCAGCAATCTCAACACAGCAGGGTATTGGTACATGTGTTATAATGCAGGTAATTTGTCTGCATGACTAGCAGACTTTAAAGGTTGTCTTTGGGCTTGATCAAATTAGGGAATAGACAAGCTTACTTATTTAGCATAGGCTGCAATTATGCACCACTTTAGGAATACATTTCCTAGACAATTTAATAATACTGATTTAGAAGATATAATGCTGTCTTTTCTTCTGGCTCAAAACAGTGACAGTGTTGGTGTCTGGTAACCCCAAAAGAAAACTGACTGCTAGGAAGACAGGGAAGGAGTTGGTCCTAGAATCTGATCACGGAAAGAAAAGCTGGCTTTTGAAAGGAATGTTTTAGATTCCATAAAGCTGTTTATGGAAGCCATTTTAAAAGAGATGATTCTGCATGATTCTTCTACTCACTGTTGGTTCTATGTTGAGTTCCTTCCGCTCTTTATCTCCCTGATCAAAGAACTCAGTAGCTACAAGTTCAGCAATCTGTAAGAGATTTCAGACATTGAGAGCTATAAAAGTTTGTTTGCTACCTACAATCAACACCATTTCCTGAAATTCCTGTGCCGCCTTAGGATATACCAGATTGGGATCAACATCCATAAGAATCTCCCATTTGAACTCTAGCTTTTAGATTCATTGACATATACATCTGTTCACAAAAGATACACCTGCATGTGCTGATATGTAGTCTGACAAAGCAAAGTGCCTTACCATTGATAACAGCTAGAACGATCAAAACATAGAGAAAGGTCAGCTGATACTAGATAGTGTGCTGTATCAACTGACCACCTTGCAGTAACACAGAAATGCTGGGGAAAAAAAAACAAACACGGAGATTCCTGATTTACTTTCAGATAATTAATAACAGTCTGACATAGCTAAATGCATAGATCTTGCTGCAAAGACCTGAGAAAATCTTCAATCCACACTTAGCATTTTGAAGGACTGAGTTTGTATTTAAGAAATCTTAAAATTAAGGATATACCCGTTGCTGAACTGGCCATGGTTTGGTTATAGCTGATAAATCACAAGCAGTCATCAGCATTGCTCTATAGAAAATAAAAAAAAAAAAAAAGAAATCTATGAATTACTGTATTGTGAAATTTCTGTTGCCACCAAGCCAAGTGATTAGTAAATAGAATATCCAATTTCACACACAATCAAAGGCAGAAAAACAAGTGAAATTAAACCAAAGTTATAGAGACATCCAAGACTTGATTATGTAGACTTCCACCTCTTTGAAAAGAGCGCACAGAAATGAACAAATTTGGACCAGCTCCTTTGTTGGATTCACATAAAATGAATCACTTAATTCTATTTGCTACTGGACAGATAGCACATTTCTTTCTGGCAGTCAAAATGGCCAACAGTACCGTGGGGTACATCAGGCACAGCACTGCCAGCTGGGTGAGGGAAGGGATTGTCCCACTCTACTCTGTGCAGCCTCACCAGGAAGCACTGTGTGCAGATTTGAGTGCCACAATGTAAGAAGGACCTGAAACTATTAGAGAACATACAAAGGAGGGCCATGAAGATAGGGAAGGGTCTGGAGGGGAAGGTGTGAACAACACCTGAGGTCACAGTTTTTGTTCAGTGGAGACTGAGGGGTGGCCTCATGGCAGCCTGCAATTTCTTATGAGGGCAGCAGAGAGGTAGGCACTGATCTCTCCTCTTTGTTGACAGTGACAGGACCAGAGGGAACAGCATGGAGGTCTCTCAGGGGAGGGTCAGGTTGAGTGTTAGTAAAAGGTTCTTCACCAGAGGGCAGTGAGCATGGAACAGGCTCCCCAGGGTGGTGGGCATGGCCCCAGTCTCTCAGAGTTCAAGAAGCATTTGTACCTCACTCTCAGACATAGGTTATGATTTTTGGGTGGACCTGCATGGACCCAGGAGTTTGACTTGGTGATCCTCGTGGGTCCCTTCCAGCTTGGAATATTCTACAGTTCTATGATTCTGTCATTCCTTTCTGTCATTAACAAGGACTGCCATTTTCATTGACAATACAAAGGTCAGTAACTGAAATTGGAAAAGGTGATTAAATGCAGTATGACTAAATGAGACAGGTTTTTAAAAACACTGAATTTAAAGTAGGGCAACTGTCCTTTCTTAGACAGTCTAGATGAATGTTTTTCTGTAGCTTTTTATAAAGTTTTTTCAGTTCTTAAATATTCTTTGGTTTTTGTTTTTTGTCTTTTTTCTCCACTGCCAGTAAGAAATCTGCTTCTAAACAAAACATCTGTCCTGAATCTTTACTTAGTGGTTTCAGCAATTAAATATTTAACTATAACAGCAAAATAGCATTGTATTTAGGAGTTCTATGGAATAGAAACGCTTTTGTAACTACACATACTATTTAACACAGTTTGTTGTAAAGGCTGCAAATTTAGTAATTCAATCCCTAGAAGTGACTTATATCACCTGTACCAGTTTGTACAGGCCCCAGGCATGCAGATTGGTTGGTTTTAATGCAATTCCTGACAACGTGGCATGGGAAATTGGACATCTAATATTAATCAACTTTTTAATCATTCTGCATTTACTTACAAAAATAGCTCCTTCTGCATAGGATCTTCCCAATTAAACTGCTTTTTCCTTAGAAGTTCAAAAAATTCTCCTCTCCTCCTTTAAAACAAGTGAAAAGATTTTACAATGTGCTCGCAATCCAAACATCAAGCTAGGAATACCAGTCAAACTTGTCTCTGACTCACTTTATGTATAGTGCTAGGTCTGTTGCAAGGATGGCTTGTTTTATCATTTTCAGTGTTGCCTTGTATTCTTCAATGGAAAGGCTGCTGAGAATCTGATTTCCCTTTACAAACAAACAAACAAAACAACAGCAACAACAAAAAACAGTGTTAGCAGTAAATTAGGCAACACACCAATTTGCTAAAATCTCTTAGATGCTGAATCATTCTGAATTGCATACTGGTATGCACTGTCATCCTTTTGCCATGATTCTTTTTGTGGATTCTCCAGTTTAAAAATAAAAATTCCAATCTTCTTGAGTAATGGCATAAAGAAAGCTGTGCAGCAATGTCATCATAGTAGACTTTTACAAAATCAAACTACAGGCAGAGCAACAGCAAAATCTTCAGTCCCTTTCATAGATAAAAATTTAATTCGCCATGACCTGTATTGGAGCATTTGTCCTTTAATTTCTTCTCTCACTTAAGAACAGTAGCAGATACCAGTACTTGCCTATGCACCTCACACTGACTGAAATATTTTTCATTCACAAAGCTACATAAATAACAAGCTATTACATAGAAAGAAAAGATCAGCATCCCACTTTTAAACCAAAGCACTCTGAAGCTGGTGAGATGGTAACTTGACTCCGTGCTTTTCCATATTTTCCTCTCTGAGCTGAAGAGAATCACTGCAATACGAAGTATGTCAGAAGTACCACACCTGTGATACGAAATGAACACTGGAGGTATACTGCTTTGAAATGTTTGTGCATGATGAATAACTGGTCTTAGAATCGGTTAATAATAGAAGAAAGTAGTTTAATTTGCATACTTATTTAGCTTAGTTTTGGCTTCACTTTGGAACATAAACGTTAGCAGTATTGGTTTGGTCTCATCAGGACTGCTTTGTGTGCGTATATGCTGGAATCTTTTTTGAAATGAAAGCAAGGACTTGGATTTGCTTGGTGGCTCATAAGAGGTCATGAAAATGGCAACAAAGCTTTTTTGTTTTCTTTGGTCAAAGAAAGCAGATACTCAGAAGGATGTTTGCAAGGCTTCCCTTATCAGGCAACACTTAGAAAGGTTTAGTGGTGCTCAGAAATGGAACTGTGATTTCAAAACTGCTGCAATTTGTTTTCCTTACCCAAAAAGGAATACAGATCACTTTAGGAATGTATAACAGTGGGAATCTATCCAAAAGCTAAAAATAAAAAGCAAAATAGAGAAAATGGTTCCCTTTCAGCATACACAAGAATGAGGCACTTACTGGACTATTCAGAATCATCAGGCATTGATCAAAATGGTGATGCTCCATGATGGAGTGGCAGTACAGTTGAGCCAGTGGATGTTCACTTCTGGGGACCAAAAAGACCCATCAGATGGAAGAATCAAATTAAACGTAATTCTCATCCAAAAATAATTTCCTTTATAATGTCCTTTTCTTCTTAACAGTTTGCCCCACCCACCAATGCTTGTTCTTAACCAGTTCCTTTTCCAGTTCTGTGCAACTCAGTGAATACATCTGAAAGTCTGCAGGGGGAGTACAGATAAAAGACAGCCCTGTTACTTTGTCAGAGCACTGACCGCTCTAGTTTTCTGCCTTCTATTACCAGCTTCACAGAAAGAGTGAGAATGTAATACGAGGTCTGGTAAAGAGTGAGTTATTCCATGAAAAGGAAAAGCAACAAGAAAGTTTTTGGTTTTTTTTTTTCACAGACAGAATTTAAGTGACAGTTTTGTTTTGTGTTACATTTTGCGTACTTGCCTCATATATTTAATCAACTACATTGAGCTTGCAAGTAATAATGAGACCTAATCTAAAGCACAATGATATCACTGCGAAAGTTCCTGTTAACCTCAGTGAACTCTGGTGCAGGTCCCCAAATGTTGATTTCCTGTTGTGCTGGTGACCAAACTACTGCAGTATCATTACCTTCCCTTCACCCAGGATGGAATGCGAAAGGGAAACAAGGTGTCAGTTGTACTACAGGCAATGGGAAATCAGCATAAAATCAAATGTGTAGAGATAAAATTTAAAGCTTACTATAGAAAAAAAATGCTGTTTGAGTAGTTTTAGACAAAATAGATAAAATTCCTCCTCTGAGGATCTCTAGTTTCCCTCTCATCCTCATTGCGTAATAATGTTCTAAGCTTTTGCTACTGTATCTTTATTTTCAAGCCCATTATTTTCAAACATAAAACGATGTTCCCACGCCGTTTATCTTATCTCTTTAACTAAATCAGAGTACTCTGAATTCTGTTCTGCTGCTGATCCTGAATCTATTACTATAGTTATAATTTGACCTACAAGCATTCACTCAGAAATTCTGACTTTCTGTATGGCTAAGGATCACGCACATTAATAAGTGGTTACAGCACTGGGTCCCTATGTAAAGTGAATGCACACAGAGACTTAAGTAAAAGCCATAAGAGGAGCCTCCGGGGATTTAAGAAGCACAGAAATGTCGAGAGAAAGATGGAAAGACAAACAAAAACACAGAAAGGGAGATTAGAGGATACAAGCCCTTGAGGTTTATGGGCTGGCTGCCCAGCACCTCCTCTGAGACCATTGCAAGGGGAACATACAGCAAATATGCTTGCATGCTTCTGTTAGAAAACAAGTTGTAGGACTGTGCCAATGCATGCTGAGTGAAATTCCCATTGAGTTAAATGGGATGCATACAATGCCCCTAAAGTTCATCCTGATCGAAGAGAGAAATATGTGAGAAAATTCTTAGGTTATCTTCCCAAACTAGAGCTTGCTCAGTACTTACAGACCCTGACTGTCTGAGAAGATACAAGTGCTAGAAATAAACTCAGGTTCTTATTTCTGTAGTACATAGTGTTTCTGTTAAACCACCACACTAGGACAAAGGACATCATTGCTTTCAGAACACAGAGGTTTGGTTATGCAGTTTTCATACTCTGTGCCTGTCTATTTTACATGCAGGTTTGGATTAAAAAAAAAAAAAAAAAAAAAAAAAAAAAGAACAAAACCCTTGCATAAGTATGAAATATTTTTAAACAGTTCATTTCCTGTAATTCCTACTACCAGGACCACTTTAATTTTTGAAACACCATTGCTTAAAAAAAAAAGGAATCATATGCCAAGTGTCCACTTTCTCCACTTCCAAGAGATCAATTTCTAGAAAAATAACTTTTCATTTAATGTACATGAGGAATTTAAAAACAAAATTCACGTGATTGTCTTTATTGAAAAAGAATTACTAAGCTGTGATCACTTCTGCTTACAGCATGTATGAATGTTAAATTTTGCTGCCTATGACATTTTCCCAGGACATTGCTGAGAGGAGATGACGCTTCTCCAGATGTCTTCCAGGAAATTTATTTTTAAATAAATAAAGCAAAAAATAGCTGACCAGTTCTAATTGCTGCAAGGCTACAAGTTACTGTTGGATTCCCCTATTAGGGAACTAGAGAAAGATTAACATTCAATTTTGTGGCTTTTTTTTTCCCTTTTGCTTTACACATCAGTCTTAGATTTATTCTGGACATGCATCCTAAAAGGAAAGTATTCTGCTTCAGCTTACTGCCTTTCAGTATTCTCTGCCTGGAACAAACTTTTCCTAACCTAGTATCATTTCAGCACAGCAAGAACAGCTGACCACTTCTTTCAAAGCTTCAAAAGCACTATATAGCTCTACCAGAAAAAAGTACAAGTAAATGTTCCTCAGTATCTTTTCCCCTTCTCTGGTCAGATCAGGATACGTTGCCATATCACAGTAATAACATTACACCATGTTTTAAGTCAAGCTATTTATTTAATCAAATAATGTTTACTGCTTGAACTTAATATTAAATTCACTGAAAAACACATTTTGTGCAGATCTGAAACTATTAATACATTTAAAAATATATATTGTTAAAAAATGAAAATATAGAGAAATTTTCAGAAGAGTTCAGATGATTCATTTTGATAACTTCTGAGTGAAATATCTTTTTGGTAAAAATATTTTGTTTCAAGGTGTTAAAATACATTTAGACTTTTCTTTATGAAGCTTTTCCTGTAATTTTCGAATTGATCAAAAGCAGAGTACAGGTAATCCAAAATAATGCTAAACAGTCATGAATTTGTAATCTGATTTTAAATGTATGTCTTATCCAAATCTACTTAAGAGTTCTGGAAAACCATGACTAAGTCACGTATTAAACAATCAGAGTTCACAATGATGTGGAATCATCAAGATGGTTGAAGATCTCAGCTCTGTGCTGGCCAGACTAGATGGAGAACAGCTGGATGAGCAGTGAGCAATTTGCAAAACTGCACGTTTTTGGCATGTTGTCACTTAGAAGCTGAGATCTTTTGCTGTCTCTGTGTGGGAAATGGGGGATAGGACATCTGCAAAAAGAGCAGGAAGACGCTGTCCCTGCACAGTCTACAAAGAGTTCACTTCATCTGCCATTGTAGTTAGTTGGTTCTGTGAGGCTATGTGCAAGGTATTGCGTTTGAGTCAAGACAGTCCCAGATATGTGAACAGACTGGGAGAAGAACTCACTGAGAGCAGCCCAGTGCAGAAGGAGTTGAAATTCCAGTGGATGAAAAGCTGGACATGAGCCAGCAGTGCGTGCTTGCAGCCCGGAAGGCCAACGGCATCCCAGGCGGTGTTAAAAGACATGGAGCTGTTGGAGTGGGTCCAGAGGAGGGCCATGAAAATGATGAGAGGGCTTCAGCATCTCTCTTACAAAGAAAGGGAGCCAGATTTGTTCAGCTTGCAGAAAAGAAGGCTCCAGGGAGACCTCATTGTGTCCTTGAGGATAAGCAGGAGGAAGACTGACTTTTTACATGGGCAGAGAGTGACAGGACAAGGAGGAGGGTGGCTTTAAACTAAAAGAGGGGAGATACAGGTTAGATATTAGGAAGAAATTATATATGAAGAGGGTGGTGAGGCCCAAGCATAGGCTGCTCAAAAAAACTGTGTATGCCCCATCCCTGGAGATGTTTAAGGCCAGGTTGGATGGGGCCCTGAGTTGCCTGATCTGATGTTTGACAGCCTTGCCCATGACAGGGGGTTGGAACTAAGTGGGCTTTGAGCTTCCAACCCAAGGCAATCTATGATTCTTATGAGTCATGTCTTTGCTTTGGCCTCCTTAAATATCTCTGGCTTTTCCTGTGCTTAATGCTTAGCGAAGACCTTTTCTTTGCACAACATCACACTGTCAAATCAATTAAGTTGTACGTAATTTGGTTCTATGTACTTGTGTATTCATTTTTTTAATTTAAGTTCTCTCTGTATACTTCCTTACCTTTGTATGTAAGAATTGTTCACTCCCCTGTGATCCAAATCATGGCTTAGAGTTGCTATCAGCAAAGCCAGTGTTTCCAAGTCAGTCAGTTTGCTCTATATGTAAAGAGTAATACAAGAAGTGAGTTAGCTTTGCGATTTCTTTGCACAATGTGTTTTATATCTGCTATCTTGTTTTTACCTATGTAGGTGATACAGCTTTATCTGTATCCAGAGAGGCCACAGACATTAAACTGTATAGTGAGAATAAGGGGTTATCTCTGAAGTTGTGGTGTTGGACAGTAATCATTCTCCATAGGTGTCAATGCAGTATTCAGAAAGAAATAGCATCCTCTATATTACTGATGAGGAAACTGGTGCAGCAGAAGACACAGTGACTTGTATGATATCATCTGATAGTGAAAAGGCAGCATCAGGACCCATAATGTCTAGTTCAGCTTCTATATAAACTCAAGGGAGTTAGGCTACATCCCCTAAATCGGTATAAAAGTACATATGTCCTTGGAATAATCAGAATGAAAAAATGACATGATCTTCACCAATCCACTGTACAAATACATTAACAGAAGTTCAAAACCCATGGAAAACAAAATTAAGCAGTATCTGATTCATTATTATGAACTTATTCTAGAGCTCCGGCAAAAATTAGTGGACACATTACTGTTTCTCTCTCATAGCTATTCCTCATCTTTAATATTATTTAACACAAATTGATAAAATATTTCTTTAAACCTGACTAGTGACAAAGAGGGGCTGGACAAAGCTACAGCATTCTTGCAGCATATTTTTAGTGGGATAGGCATAGCAAGCACAAAATCAGGACAGGAATTTGAAAAACAGCACTGTACAGATGCTGAGGGGCTGAATTCTGTGTATGGCTGAATCCAGATTTTCTTCAAGCAGATAAAGCGTCGGTGGATTCCATCTGTTTTCTAGATAATGCGGCTTGTTCTAGTCAGATCAGTTTAGAAATGACTGATTCTAAATTTCACTTAGGTGTCCTATTGCTTTTTTTTTCTCTCATATGAAATTGAGAAACTTATGTTCAATGCAGTTTCTGAATCAAGAATCTAGTATGTGAAAATGAGATTGGTATCCAATGCAGTTAGGAAAAAAAATATATATACATATATATATATATGGAAATTGCAGTGGATATTGACAGGATTCCAAAAATAGCAAACTATCAGGATCACCTGAGATTGCTGTACTGTACACAGAGCAAGACAACCATGTTTCTTTTTAATGTAGAAGGAATGGGAATGCCTTTGCCTTTGCCTCTTCCAGTGCCCTTTGTCTTTTTTTAAGTGAGATAAAGTTTGCAGAGGCAGGGAATGCCTTGTCATTATTGGTACAGCTGTTTAGTCTACAGATAGGATTAATTTATTCTTTCAGAAGTGCTTATGGTAAAATAGGATAAATGAGCAAGTAACAGTTGTATCTAATCAAACTGAGAAACACGTTGATTCAGAATGGACAGGAACATTTTCTTTTCTTTAAAACAAAACAAAACAAACAAAAAAAAAAAGACCAAAAAACCCCTGCAAATTTATTTTGGAACAATCTTGAAAACAAGTTTTTCTTTCTGGGGGATCATCTGGTTATTCAGTATTTGTAATAAATAACAATTAGGCTTTTTGAATTTTTGAAATTATTGTTGTCTTTCCAAGTAGAAGTTTGAAGTATTGTTTAAAAGCACTGAAATTATCATTTAAATTTTTATTTCTAAAAATGTTCTATTGTTTGTCTACAACTGCAGACAACTCTGTATGAACTTAAAGAAATTCCTGCTGAATATTAGAAGGAAACATTTGGAAGTAGGATTGATCCCTTTCTTTTCTAGCTTTTAGACTTGCTGGTAGCATAAGCATTGTCTCAAAAAATGTATATATAATCAGGTATGTCACTTCTTTGAGATATTCCTATTGGGAGCATGTACTCCAAAGGATTTGACTGAAACTGAACATGACAACAATTTAACAAACCAAGCATTTGAAGCCAGAAGTCTTCAGCAGAAAAACTTTGGTTTCATTTGTGATGCTGTTATCTTATTGACATGACAATCAGAACTATGTACCATTACAAAATTTATTCAGCCAGGTAGTTCTTAATGTAGTAACAGTAAAATGTACCTGAATTTTACCAGATTTTAAAGCAGCAAACATGCACTGTGCTGTATTAAAGGCATGTCTCCAATTGTGATAAGCAACGTTTTTCCGATAATTTTTCTTCACGCTTAAAATCCATCTGCAGAGAACCTTTAAGAAACAGCATCATATAGTTAACTGTAAATATATTAAAAGTTTCTTTTTAGGAAAACGAATCCTTCTCAATTGAAAACTGTCGTACAGAGCATTTTTCCTCTTACCTCAATTCAGTTCAAAAATAATATACTTGTATCTGTGAATATAGATAAGAAAATGCTTACAATCACTAGCTTCTCCTTGAGAATGTAATATTTGTGGTTTTATTTTTTATTTTATTCATATATATAATAATAATAAATAGATAATAGAATGAAGAATAATAAATAAATAATAGAATCACAGAATCACAGAATCACCAAGGTTAGAAAAGACCTACAAGATCATCCAGTCCAACTGTCTACCTATCACCAATAGCTCTCACTCGATCATGTCCATCAACACAACATCTAAATATTCCTTGAATACCTTCAGAGATGGTGACTCCAACACCTCCTTGGGCAGCCCATTCCAGTGCCTGACCACTCTTTTGGAATAGTGGTATTTCCAAACATCCAGCCTGTGTTAGTATCTGCTGTGTTAGTTAGAAGCTGCTGTTAACTCAGAAACTGAATTATATTGAGCTAACTGTTAGGAAAAAAATGCTTGCTTGTAACAACGTATTTCATGGAGACAATTCATTTTTTAACTACAGAGCTTTCTTGAGAAAGGTTTTGATAACAAACATGTTTTTTCACTTATATCAGCTCGTCAAAAGACAAGAAGAATTGGACTAAGGAAAGCAAGCATGATAGAAAGTGATTACTATATTGCTGGGTTGCTTTTTTTTAGGAAGGAAGAAAGTATGTTCTGAATGTTTTACACAAATGTAATAAAAGTTGTGAGTTATACTTCTAAGAGAGCAAAAGGCTTGAATATGGTAATCACATGTGCACTAAAACAGATCACTTAGTTTAAATGCATACTGCATACTGCCATCTGTTAAATGCAGACTGAGGACTTCAACCTTAGTTTGTTCAAGATGATTTTTAGAGCTCCTACTGAAAGGTGACAGTAATGAAAATCCATTATCGTTCATCCACATAAACAATTCTGCACAAGAACAGCAGTATTTTCTGTTTTTCCACTCTTAAATAAGGACTATTTTGCTACTGCTAGTTTTCTTTAGTTCTAGAATGGAAAGACAGTGCTGTAGCTTCAAAGCTGTTAATGCTCTCTTATTTCTATTGAGATGTGTACTTGTATCTATTGCCATGGTGCTATTTTGTTCTTGCAGATCTATGAGCTATGATATAATTACTCCATGGGCCTTAAATGCCACTCCTGTGCAACTAAAAAACAATGTTTGCTTTTTTTGCTACTGTGGAGCATAACTGACTTCTCACAGTTTCTGATAATATTAGCCTGGATATGTTTGTATGTGTGTGTGTGTGTGTTAGTACCACCTATTCTCTTGTTTACTATCTCTAATTTATGCATCTGAATACTTACACATTTAGTCTTGCTGTTTTTGAAATACTGCTATACTTTTCAAAACTCACTAGAATTTTAAGCACACTTTCAGTTCTCCAGGTTTTCTAAATGCATTTTCTAGTCCATCAACGAAGTTGTTAATTGTCCAGTTGAACCAAACTAGAAAGAAACCCCAATACTTTAAATACCTTCATAATTTGCTATCTGCTTTTACATACAGATTTTCAAATGCATTTGCTGTAGGTTCCTTTCACTATTCTTCTGATTTTCCAGTTATTAATTTGTCTCTTTATGTGAAGCAGTATCTGACAGCATTCATACCTCATGTTTCATTTGGAAATTCTGCACCAAGTTGAGGTCTGTGAACATTCGAATTGTACACAGTGTTGTTTCAAAATCTGATAGCTCAAAATCACTGAAGTTGAAGTCAGTCAGGTTGAGAGATTGTGCAGATGGTACTACAGCAGCCTAGAGAAGAATAAGAGAACAAAATTGAAGTAGAAAAGAGAAAGCATAATATAAATGCTTTTTCAGCAGACAAGTAGTGAGATCCTACATTTTACTTTCACATTATTTTTAAATCTAATTATTACTTCCCATTTATCTTTCCTTAGCTCTTCCACTTTAACATTGTCTCATTCATTTCTTTGATTTAATGAACACTTTTCCACCAATCAAAAGAATAAGGAAAGTATTGCATGATCAGAAAATCTTACCTAAGTCACCCAAGAGAAACTATAACAGAAAGCATGTATGACATTGAGAGATTGTGAAAATGAGGCAGTGGTGGAATCCACATTCAACCACTGTGGAAGTTAGAACATGTCCACAAGCAGAACTTTCTTAGGGCTAAAAGTCTGAAAAATTAGGGTTCACCTCTCTTCGGATCATCTTTAAAAATCTTTGAATAATGCTTTTAATGTATCTTGAGTACAATCATAGAACTTTGATTTGAAATTTGAAATTATGAAGTAGATGCAAAAAACTCAGTACATTTTAAAATCTGTAACTTTTATTATATCTTTCATCATATCTCTGTATATTACAGCTGTTTTTTTCCAGTTATAAAATTTAGAGTATAAGAATTGAATGCCCATCAAAGTATGGATGTTAAAGTTGTCAACAAAATAAGTGATAAGTCTTACGCTACACTATACATTAAAAATCACTTTCCCAGTATGAGGCTCCCATTGGGCAATTGCAGAACAAGCTCAAAGTTAATATCCTATTCTCCATAACTTATTATGGAAGAAAAGGTAGCTTTTGGGAAGGTCTTTTCCACGTGCATGCTTGTACTCTAAATTCCTTGTACTGTTCAGACAATAAAAATGGCTGATTCTATTCCTTTTCCAGGTTCCTGAGAAGAAAAGTTGGCTAGTACAGGGTCTGTTATTGATATCTTTTGTGACTTTGGGAAGATTTCAGGAGTGTTTTTTGTTTGAATCACTTTAATCTTCTGCAGATAACTATATATATCATCATGCATAAGCATGCTTAGGAAAGCTTTTCTATCTAGAATATAATTAGGAGAGTTTCTCATTGGTAAGTGGGAAGAATTACAACAGTCTTAAAATCATAGAACATCCTGAATTGGAAAGGATTCTCAAGGAACATTGAGTCCAACTCCCGGGACCATGCAGGACCACCCAAAAATCAAACCACATTTCTAAGAGCATTATTCAAATGTTCCTTGAACTCCAGGAGGGTTGGGGCCACGACTACTGCTCTAGGGAGCCTGTTCCAGTGCCCAGTCATCTTCTGGTGAAGAATCTTTTCCAACCTGCCCCTCCCCTCATGCAGCTCCATGCTGTTTCTTTGGGTCCTGTTACTGTCACAAGACAGCAGAGATCAGCACCTGTTCCTCTGCTCCATGTGAGCTGCAGCCACCATGAGGCCTGACCTCAGCCTCCTCTGCTCTGGGCTGAACAAACCAAGGGACCTCAGCTGCTTCTTGTATGTCTTGTCCTCTCTACTCTTTCCCATCTTCATTGCCCTTCTTTGGATGCTCTCTAATAGCTTCATGTCCTTATATTGTTGCTCTCAAAACTGCACCCAGTGCTCAAGATGAGGCTGCACTAGCACAGGGCAGAACAGGACAATCCCTTTCATCAACCAGCCTAGAAGTGTTGAGCATGATGCATTCCTGGCCCTTTTGGCTGCCAGAGTACACTGCTGGTTCACATTCAACTTGCCATCAACTAGAATCCCCATATCCGTTTCCGTGAGTCTGCTCTTCAGCCACATATTCATCAGCCTGTACTGGGTTGACTCATCCCAGCTGTAGAATCTGACACTTGCTCTTTTGAAATTTCACGTGGTTGAAATTTCAAGCCCTCCAATTTGTCAAGATCTCTCTGCAAGGCCTCCCTGCCCTCAAAGGAGTCAATAGCTTCTCCCAATTCAGTGTTGTCCAGAAATGTACTTAATATATCTTCAAGTCCTGTGTCTGAGTCACAGATGAAAACACTGAAAAGTACTAGCCTTAAAATGGCTCCCTGTGGAAGCCCACTAGTGATGCCAGCTGCCAGCCTCATATAACTCCATTTACTATAACCATTTGAAGTCCAGCTCATCAGCTAATTATTCACTCATCACATTACATTTTTTTTTCTACCTGTATGCTGGACATTTTGTCCAGAACATACTGTGATAAACAGTATGGAATGTTTTGCTGAAAACCAAAGTGTATGGGAACTGCTGAGTCACGGCCTGAACCTCTGATTGATCACCTGAGGCGAGCCATGAGTCAGCCAGAGGAGCACAGGTGAAGGCAATTCTCCTGTGCTGCCGGAAGGGGTGGAGCCAGGCTGCACTTCTCCTAGACCTATTTAAGAGCTGGCTACCAGTGGGGAAGGATTTCATCTGGAGATCCCTCCTTCTGGTGTTTTGCGGGTGAGCCCAGCATAAGGGTAAGCCTTCCATTTATTCTCTTTTGTTATCATAATCTACTTTGCCTAACTCTCTTGTTTATTTTGTGATTGTAACATCTTCATATCCATTGATTATACACCAAAGTTACATCGGCTGGCTTTTCTTGGTCAACTAGGTGAGCAACCTTGTTATAAAAGGAGGTAAAGTTTGTTAAACAGAACTTTCCCATTGTGAACCTGCATTGGCTATGACTACTGACTGTGTTGTCTTTCAGGTGTTTTTCAATGACTTCCAGAATAATCTTCTTCATAATTTTGCCAGTAATGGGAGTGATACTGACAGATCTGTAATAACCAGGGTCATCTTTGTTGCTCTTGAAAACTGGGACAATGTTTGCCAGCTTTGAATTTACTATGAGCTCTCTGGATTCCCAGGACTATTGAAAAATAATTGATAGAGGTCTTGTGATGACAGCAGCCAACTCTAAGCACCCTGGGATGAATTCCATTGATTTACATATGCATCCAGCTGGAGCAACAAATCCCACACAAATACAAGGTTGAATGGAAAGTCCACTACAGGAAATAGAATGTCTGTAATATGTTGAATGCAATTTTAGGAAGTGTTTCTCTTGACTGTTTTTCCAATTTAGAAAGACTAGAGAATATGTGTTTTCCCTCTTAGAATATTCTAAGTCTCAGGCAGTTTTTTTTTTTTCCTCAAAATAGAGGTTCACTGGAAATAAAGGTCTGTTCTGTGAGACAGCAAGACTATAGAGATCTATGTTGGCTACTGATGGGAAAAGGATAAAGATTTACTGAACAAAACCCTCTCCATGACCAAGCATGCTCCAAAGAAGAAAAAAAGACAGGGTCCGTTCTCTGGTAATGAGGCCAAACACCACAAATTGACATGTTTACTCTAAGTAGTGTTTGGTGATTGGTTTGCACTGAGATCCGCATGCTGGCCTGAAGTCTTAAGATATCATTATTTTTAGTGCATATTTTCTTTTTGCAACTAATTATATGAAATAATTTTATGACTCTATAGTTTCATAGCATGAGAATTTAGGTATGTGTTTTATGCCTTGGGATGTAAAGTGAGGATATCTAGTTTACTTAAGGGCGTAGAACTTGCTGAAATAGTGCTGTTAGACAGTAAGATAGAGAAATCCAAATCTATTGCACTCATCCTCTCAGGCTGTTGAAGAAAGCATGTGCTGTGTGCTCTGGTACTGCCTTAAGAAGAGGTGTTTGAAAAGCACAAAAATTGTGGTAGGAGTCACACGAGCAGTTGAACAGTAGAGATGAATGCTGTTTCAGTGCTGTGTTTTGTGTGGTTCTGTTTTGTTTAGCAGTATAGTTGCAACCACAGGGACTACAACACAAGCCCTTAAAAGAAACCACTGCAGATGCATAGCATACTATTCTTGTCTGTGCCTTTTTATCAGCAAGCAACAGTGTGGCAGAACTGAGGTTCAAACTGTGCGTAACACTAACCATTCCAAAATTATCCAACCTGGTACGTGATCCTCAGTCTTGTGCCTTCTTCTGTGGCACCCTGCTTTGTCCAATCCAGTCCCATAATATGTGGTCCCCTTGTAGTCCCCTTTTTTTACCTTCCTCTTCATCCCTCCACCATTTTCATTGTCTTCCTCACAGTGGAGGGGATGCAATTTGCCCAGAACATTGTGTTCCAATAGAACAGCAGAGACTAAGCACAAGATGTGCTTTGAACTATACTTGAAATCATGGCTGTAGTGACTCCTAAGGCAGTGGTTTGTAAACACAGAGTTAAACATGAGTACAACGGGACACTGCACAGAAAAGTAAACGCAAGAATAATTAAATGCTGAATTTCTGTCATGGGCCATAAACCTGCATCCATGCTTGGGAAGCTTGAAATATACCAAAGATATAGAATACACACAATTTATACTCAACTGCTAGAAGAAGAGTTCACAAGATTTTGTTTTGTTTTTTTTTTTTCTGCTTCTGCAATACTTAGTCATTATGAATTGACAGTATTATTGCATCAACTGCTGCTGTCAGTTAAACTCATAAGAGTGGCAGTCAGTATGTCAGTAACTTTATTTTTCTGGTATGTGTTTGTTTGTTTCTGTAATTGCAACCCTCTGTACACTGTAATGTTAGGTTCATTGTAATTTTTACTTCTGAAAAGTGTGTGCTTCTGTGCGTGTAAGGATCACGTCTGTGTAAAGGACCACCCTTCGTTGTTATATCAATGGAATATTTCAAAGTAATAGGAAAAAATTCAATTACCGCTGTTACCTGCAGCTCCCTTGTTTCCTCCTCAGCAGCAGAAGCATGGTATGAGAGAACCTAAAGAGAAAAGGAGCCGTTAGTACAAACAAAAGAGCAGTGTGATAAAACAGAGGTTTCAGCAAGCAGAGTTTTCATTGCATTACATTGCTCTTGCGTTTACATTGCTCTTGCTGATGAAATGTAGTGTCTCTGCAGGGCCTGCGCTGCTTTTAAGTTCTGAAAGCATGTAGGGAGAGATCCGCAACAGCACAGAATCTTCTTGATATAATTAGGCCAAGAAAACGTAAATAGTTTCTATAAATGAGCAAAGAACTCTGATTTTCTCTTTGGAAAGTTTTCATGCCCCACTTTCAGAGACAAATAATTCATGAAAGAGCTATAATTATGTGCCTGACATTGTTGCCATAATAATCCTTTCAGGAGTTTATTCAGACATAAAAGAAAATTTTGCCTTAACTGAAATTTGTCAGAAAAGTCTGAAAGAAAATGTTTGTTTTAAATTAACAAAATAAGCTCATATTTTTTAGTTGTGAGAACTCAGAACATGAAAATGTTTCAGACTGTTTTAGCAACTAAAGTATAAATTATTTTATAAATAAATCAATCTAGGTATTAACTTATAATCTTTTTCCATTATGGAACTTGGAGGTATGGACTTCATATATGGTGAAGTGTTACGGTAGGAGAAAGAATTGCTAATTTCCCATGTAACCAAACAGCTTCTTTTTAAAGTAGTTATATTATTTTGACAATAATTTTACTACCTTTTTACTTAACATGATTTTATACAGGTTTATTTGAGAGAGGTGATTTTTTTTTCCTTTTTTTTTTTTTTTTAGAGCCTACAGGGTACATAATCCACAATTCAGAATCCTTCAAATATTCTATTTACATAAAGAGTGTTAGGAGATCCAAAGCCTACAAATTTTTCACATTCAGTTTCAAGTTATCACCTCTGAGTAATTCAGCTTCTCTAACTAAAGCCCTCTTTAGCTATTAAACTTAACAGTAACCAATTCAATGGCTAAGACTTGATATGGTTTGATGGCGTTTAAGGAAATTGCTAAAAACCTACAATAATGCTGTTGTTGCTCCACAAACCAGTTTGTCTAAAGGACTGAGCCAAAATCATCGCAGAAAACCTCAGACAAGAAAAGGAAGCCCCTAATCCCCTAAACCATTTCCTCTTCCTACGCCAAAGAACAAGCTATGTTGCCAATGGGTAGCCTTGTGTAAAGGAAAAGATGTGTTCAGTTCACTGCTAAATCTCATGAGTCAAGTTAAAATACAATACCAAATAAAATAGTCTGCTGGGAGACGTGGAAACAAGCAGAAAAATTCCTGTGCAACTCTTCAGGCCAAATGCTCATGAAGGATTCTCATGAAGGAGAATAATTTCTGTTCATGTGAGTAGCTGCATTTATGTGTAGATAAACAAGGTTCAGAGAATACGAGAATCTGTTTTGTGCCAATTAAACATCGCCTAGTTTTTGAGCTCACCTCTAATGTCACCATCTGTTTGGCCATTGCTCTTTCTACAGCTTCATACATCTGTGTATTCTGAATCCCCAAGCCACAAAAGATGACAAATGCTTCCAGAAACTGCTCATCATTTCTGTTGAAAGCCTTGATCTTGCCTGAGTTTTCTTCCATCTTATTCACAAGCTGGCAAACCCCTAAGTCAGGATAGAGAAATGTGAAGAAGTAGAAGATTGAATTGTCAAAATATCACCTATAGAATGGAAATCAAGAAAACTACTAAGTCTATCACCATTTAGCCTACAGTACAAATTACCAATATACATAAAAGTAACACACAGAAATGCTATAGACTTTTTTTTCCCCCATAAAGCTTATTAGATGGGTTTCCTTGTATTAAAGCATAAATCTTGAAACATAATGTATTACTTAGTAGGCCTAAAAAAAAACTTAATAGGATTTACAAAGCTAAAATGTAGGTGAAATTCTAGGATAGTTTTCATCCTGACTATTATTATTAATAGAATTCTAGATTGATATAATCCCTAAAGACAATTTGTCCTTTGGAGGCTAATTAAATTTTTGTAAGCATGCCAAAAGAACATTTATGAAAGTCAGAACACTGGTACACAGAGTTTTTGCTTCCTTATTTGAGTCAGTACTGGAAATTTTTTAAAATAAATGAACTTAACAGATAATAACCAAGTTGAGGCTCAAAGTTCACATATACTTGCTGACTGTATGAAGATGTGATTGAATTACACCCTGCTTCAGAGATTACTGAAGTCATCAAAAAGCATCTTATAGAAATCAGATCGTTAGCTTCAAAATGATTGGTAGTTGCATCTGTTCATTTTCCATTTATTTCTGCTGATTAGTGCCAGACTTCTCTGTGCACTTGACATTGAGGGGTCTGAGAGGTAACTTTTACCAAGCCTGCAGATTAAATTTTCAGTGCCATTTTAAGCAGGTGGGAATTTGCTTATACCTTAATTTAGCTTTACCAAGTGC
Source organism: Lagopus leucura (assembly GCF_019238085.1). Classification (NCBI taxonomy): domain Eukaryota; kingdom Metazoa; phylum Chordata; class Aves; order Galliformes; family Phasianidae; genus Lagopus; species Lagopus leucura. The sequence goes on along the minus strand of NW_024962264.1, from coordinate 34,378,647 downwards.
ATGGCAGTTTTCACTAAGAAAGTAGAATATGAATTAAAGCAGCTGCTTTGTAAGCATACATTGTCCAAAACAGCTGTGAGCGTGCCTATTGTCTTAAGGAGGTCCATATGATTCCTTGCTCACAAGAGTGTAAGTACTAGCAGTTCTAAGGATAAAAGCTAACGTTTTCCTACTCAGTTTAAGTAAGTGTCCCAGTGGAAAAACTTAGTTGCAAACCAAAAAATCTAAAAAAAAAAAAAAAAAAAAAAAAAAAAAAAAAAATAGTAATTGCAGAAGTCTTATTTTGATATAAAATGTAATTGCTTACCAGTCTGTATACTTTCACATATTTTATAAAGAAAATTTTGCAGATGATTGAATTGATTAAATCTGTACTTTACCAGCAAAAAGGAAGGTAACTATTTAGTTTGATGTTTCTAAAACACTGTAACCAACTTGCAGGTTGTCTTGCTCTAGCAGACCTACTTGTAATTTAAATAGGCTATGTGAACAGAATCTGAATGCTTGACTCTTTGCCACCATAAGGGCAGAGAAGATGGATTTGTTTTCTGCTTGTAGATATGGATGAAATTATAATACTATTTTACAGCAGTCCCAATATTGAATATTGTCAGCAGCTGCTCTAAGATCTTATCAGTGCTGCTGTTTTTTTGGTTTGTTTGTTTTAATATGGAAGTATTTCTAGCATTGCAATACTCTAAATTTACAGACTAAGAAACCTCACTAAGGTTTTTAATTGCAAGAAACATACTGTCTGTGAGGGAGCAAATTTGTACCTGCCCTTTTACAGTAAACAGAAAAAAGGAGAAAAAGAATGTTATGCACACATTTAAACTATGTTTTTAGAAGAACAGTGGCCTTGCACATCGAAGTTTTAATGTCTAATGGCAATATATGAACACTGACCTATTTTCAAATCATGTTCTCTTCAGGGAACTGTTATTTTAGTATCAGAGTTTTCCTCTAAAGAGATAAGAATATTACACCTGTAGTTGTGAACCATTGGGCAGGCATTGTGGTATCTGAATATTGCAAACAGTTTCTGACTTATTGGATTAGTAGATCCTTAGTTGGTAGTAAAAATATATAATTTTAGAGAATGAGGATTGACCAAAAACAAGATTATCTTTCCCTGGGAAAAAGAAGCAAACTTGTAAAACTCAGGGAAAATCTCATGGAACTTACTTTCAGATCTCTGTTTAGTACTGTTTATGATTTTAGAATTATTTCCATAGCAACGGTGATGTAACAAACACAACTGAGTAAGCCGTAAAAGCAAATGAATTCTTAGAAGACAAAGAATTTGGATAAACATAAATGCCTTAAAAAAAAAAAAAAAAACAAAAAAAACAAAAAAAAACCCTACAGCAAGTAGTTACTCTTCAGTATATTTCAGAAGATTCACTAAAGCATTCAGGCATCCATACATTAGAACTAAAGGAACTCAAAATTCTTTTATTGGGACATAGAAAACCAAAGAAAGATCCAATAAAGTTTTCACCACATACCTGAAAAGTGCACAAGTCAGGAGAATAAAAAGTTCACCTCTCTTCCAGTAAGATTTGCTTGGTTTTGCTGTGGAGAGCTTTTCCCACCCTCACCCCACACCTGCACATTCCATACCCCCAAGTTCTGGTCATGGGTATACTAATCTTAAAAAAAAGAGAAGACTTAAAATAATCTTATATCATATATATATATATATGCAAAAGGAACTTCTGGATATTGTCTCTAGGAAAATTAAATCCTATTAAAGATCTGAACATTATCTGTGCTGTCTTTAAAGGACTTTGAAGATTTCCCATTGCTCAGACCTGAAAAACCCACCTAAAGGAGTACCCTGACTGTAACAGTGCTTGAACTTCCGCAGGAAAAAAAAAAAATGAAGATCTCCATATGACATGAGATGCAACTGTTTTATCAGCTGCTAACAGCATAGTGAAATGTCTCTAATAAAAGCTCAATAGTCCAATTTTTATCTTGGTCTTCTAGAGCCTGATAGAATATATACAACAAAGTAATAAAAGAACTCGCTGAAGAAGCTGATAAAGAAATTTCAGGGAACTCAATTCAGAAAAGACTGGGCTTCTCTTTCTGTTTCAGGAAAAGAGATCTCATATTTAATATAGACATTCATTATGTAGTTCTGTCATAACTCTCAACAACAATTACTTGAAGGTGATTAAAAGTGCACTCTTGGAAAATTTTCTTGCCAAATTCTGTAATGTTGAGGAAGTTGAATTCATGGCACTATCCAGAAGTCAGTATATTTTACGTTCTATTTCTCTGTGGTTCTTACTGTTACCAGCATAGCACACTGACGTGCATTCCAATTCCCATGGTACAGGGAAGTCCTGGTAATTTCCAAAAGCATCATTACACCCTTATTTGATGTAAATCTGAAATTCACTGAAAGACTTAACAGACAATAAACATATGCCCTGAAGTGCTGTTAGGATTAGATCCTCCAAACAATTCAGGTGTTTATCCATCTTTGAAGATCCATACCAGGGCTACCTAACTATTTTGAATCCATAAAAATGGAGAAGTATCACAAGATTGTTGTAGATACTTGGTAAGTATCTTGCTTACTTGTAAGGTAAGCAATTTATAGGCAGGTTTGCAATGGACTTGTTGGCTGGAAGCATCATAATTAAGAACTTTGCCTTGCATTTGTTGCTGAGATTGTACTGTGAACACAGAAATATTTCCATGAAGTATACAAAAATATTTTTTGTGAAAGTATTTTTTGTAAAGATACCTACCTATCACCTTATTCTTTTTCCCATTTTTTATTGGTGTACACAGCAAACTCTTTATATGTTGACTTACACTTTCAGCACTGTCAGTCTGTTAAACAAACAAAACACAAAACAGTTAAAATTTTAAAGGCCAGTGTTTAAGTACCTGAAGTGAAAATGCAGAGCTAGAGTTTGCATTATTGGCTTACACGTGTTCCTTCAGAAAGCAACCATGTCTTTGAAGAGTTTGCACATCTTTGGCTGGATGGTGTAATAAACACTACATCTGTTACAAGCTTTGGTGAAAAATAATATAAGTAACAATGATAATCACCATTCAAACTTTCCAGGGACTTGCAACATCATGCTAAAAATGCGTTAATTTTGTAATAGGTTCTTTCACTTTACTTTCATGACAACAACAATTTTGCACTAAGACAAAGTGTTTCTTTCACTCAGTGCAGCTGAAAAGAGACCAGCTGGGCTTTAGGACAACTTCCTACTCTTATCATTTAAAGAGCTGTGAAATTATCTGATCTCTTCCATTTCTAGCATCTCCCCTGTACTTGCAGTGGGGCCATACAAGTTATAGAAGAAGAGTTCATGACATTAAGCTGATTGTGTACTTTGTGACACTAAACTTTCTGTAAACCCTTTTGGTTTGTTTGAGATGACTTAATTAACCCACCAATGCAATGAAAGGTGCCTTGGTGAAGACCAAATTATGATCCAAAGAATGCCCAGTTTTCCAAGTAGGTCAACATTCTGCAATCTTCCAAAGGCCTTTTATCATTGCTAGGTTGGGTATATTTTGCTATCAGTTTGTTTCATGCTCCAAGGACACTGAATTTATTTACTTATTTATGAGGTAAAAGTGTGGATGGGTAGAACAAAATGACAAGGCATCTTTTTCAAATTTCTGGTGAGAAAGTGACCTAGTTTTGTTCTGTAGTTCTTAGTTCTAGAATAATGTGGCAGTTGCCGAGAAGTAAATTAGGGTCAATCTCTAATTGTATGTGGCACAAAAGATGTGCACACACCAATATTTCAGATCAAAGGGTTTGGGTGAATTATTTGTTTGTTTTTATTACTGTTGCTTTGCTATTTGGTGCTCTGCAAGAGATTGAAAGTTTCCTTTGCAAGCGAATGCACTCTGTTGCCTGTAACTGGCAATAGGAAGTATGAGTATCTGAAGAAAACATTAAGGATTATGTCATGATGGATAATTTACATGACTATGGGAATTCAATATTTGGTAGCTCATTATCAAAGGATAGATGGAATAACTCAAGACTATGATTTGCTGGTTTCTGTACTCTGGTCTAAAAAGATGTACATGTGTAATCAGCTGTAAAAGGATAAGAGCCAGCATCTCTCCCTAGACCTCTTCAGCAGAGGCAACTGAGAAACATTAAATCAAGTTGGCATGAAAATTGGTTTAAGGCTACCCTAATAAGAACCTGCTGTTTTACGGTAAAGTTCAAATGCACTGAAACTCAAACTTCTATGGAGTGAGATAAAAACAGAGTTCACAGTGCTTAAAAAAAATACTTGACTCAGTATTAATGAAAAGGAAGGAGACTAAACAAGAACAGGCATAAATGGCTTCCAGAGTGTTGTAGATATTTGAACTTTAACTCCACTACTCTAGCTTTGTTGGTTCAGGGGAAAACAAAGATGCATGGCTGCTGGTTTACTTACTGTCCTTGTATGTACTGAACCCGAGGCAGGCAATATCTGGGCTCTCCTGTGAAGGAACCTGTACTGGTTTTCTGCCTCATGTCACTACGTTGGCAGCCAATTCATTTAGAAAGCACAAAGTCCTTTTTATAAAGTGAGGAAGTGAACTTTCCAAAGAAAGAGGCAAGTCAGCATTTTTAGTTTACTAGGTACACCTGGGATTTTCCTCATGCCATGGTTTGTCAGCTTTAAAAAGATTTTGCCTACAGTTCAGCCTTAAGGTTTCTCTTATGTTGCGTAGCGATGCAGCCACTGTGGCTGTGTTAAAAAACATTATTTTCTTTATGTTTCTTTCACATGCATAATGTGTAGATCAACTAGATTCCAGGGAAAATGTGTAAGAACTTAACTTCTCTGACAAATACAAAGTTTTGTTTCAGACAGTCATTCGGTATTCCTTTTATGTATTTTAAAATGTCTTCAAAATAGTTGCTTATGTTTTAATGATCTCATGTATATCCATGCGATTCTTTTTTTTCTTCCACTCCTGCAGTAAGATAACTTTGGGCCCTGCGCTATGGTGAGCACTCTTTTTTTTTTTTTTTTTTTTTTATTTTGCTCTGTCCTTCATAAAATCCCACTCCAGAACATCAGTGAAACCTTGCACAGAGAAAAAGGGAAGCAACATGATGCTGCTCCTCCTATCCACTTACTGGTACAATCATAATCAATGTTGTACTTTCTGAACTCTTGGTTGTGTGATTCAGAACAAAGTGATCTATTGTAAGAAGAGTTTTTTTCAAGATTCTGCATTGAGAGGAAAACACAGAATTACAATTTTGCATCATATTGACAACAGCTTTCAGCGCAGCCATGACTGTAATCTGAGTCTTGCCAACTGGCCTTCCCTACTGGCACTGGCAGTATGTATTCTGTAGTACATTATGGCATGAGCATATATCTGATGAAGTGTAAAGCAAAAGCTTCCAGAAAAAAAAAGAAGTTGTTGCTTATCCAAAACAGCAAAGAACTCGCATGCATATCATTAATCCTTGCCAAGTAGGGAAGGGAGAGAGTAAAAGGGAAGGAACTTCTGAAAGCCTCCCAACAATCACAAGAAGCTACGGAGGATTACTATGAAAATCTCCAACTGTTCTTCACTTAAATGCTTTCCAGAGTATGTATTGCCAGCTCTCCACATCATGATGTCTGTTTATTCACAAATGAATGCTGGAGCTTTTTAAATAATGGCTGTACAGATACACTGCCCACTTTGTGAGTATTGTACTATTTCTGCACTGATGGTGAATTTTATAAAACAAAGGTTGTAAATCTCTTTGTTTGCAGCATTTTGTGACCATTAAATTAGAAGGAAAAAAAAAAACAAAAACAAATCAATCAAACAAAAACAAACAGACAAAAAAAAAAAAAAAAAAACTAAGGGAAAAGCAAGAAAGATTTGAAAGGTGAACAGAAAAGAAAAATTCATTTCTGAATTACAAATCTAAGGTTATTTTACTTACTGTCCAGGGAAATCTTCTGTCTTTACAGACATCTGGGATGTTGAGAGGCTCCATTGTATTCTTCACATACTGAGCATACATATAATTGATTTTGTTTGTATCATAGTCCCTGAAAAATGCAATATTATTTTTATATGCTTAGTATGACATCAAATCATTTCATTATGCAAAGCAGGTAACTGTGAATATCCTTCACATATAGGGCCAAGAAAGATATAACTAACAGCATTATAGTGGAACTGAGTTCCAATCCTGTACACTAATCCATCTGTCATTGCAAAATGACTGGGAGAATTAATTTATACACTGCACCATTTCTTCAATATTCCAAAATTTTATCACCAAACATCAAACTTAAGAAATAATACAGGACATGCAGATAAAGGACAAAGAATGAGCAACTGGGTTTACATTGAAATAAACAACTCTGAAAATAAACTATTTGCAAATCTGGCACACCTGAAAAATCAATACTGTATGAGACATGCATATTCTTTAGACTGAGTGCTGTTGGTAATACTTGTGAAGTTTCTACGTCAAAGTTTATTTCAAATTTTTCTAACAGAACAATCGGTATGGGGATTCTGCTCTTGCCATAGAGATGTTTTTTTCTAAATTGGGTCATAAAATACCTTCACAAGATCAATCATCTCCTGCTTTTGTAGACATTAAGTTTTTAATTAGAGGTGTTCAATCAGAACACACTGTCAGCATTAGAGGAGAGCATATACACCCTAGTAATGCGCATATTATTATCAAGCTCCTGTAGTTTACTCTGACATTTGACTTGACTTTAGTTATCCTACTGGTGCAAGTGCACTTGCAAAAGATGTTCACAGTGCTAAAGGGAGAAAAATTACTCTTTCGTTATTTCACCAACTTGATTATATAAGGCTGTATCTGTATAGTTCTGAATATTAGTCTGATTTGGGCTTGATTCAGGGTCCTTGATTATGTAATAAGTCTGAAATTATATCTTGTAAAGTAACACTTCCCATCTAATCCATGTAATTAGATTTCTTCTGTTGCCTGATAACGTGACCTTAAAACAAAGCGCCAGTTCTAACTCCAGTGGCTGACTCAGTCCATGACATGTAACTGTGCTGTTTCATGAACAAAATTCAGATATGCAGCTAAGGTTCTAGCATTCCCTCCTTATCAATCATGAGAAAAAAATTGGTGACGGTCCATGCAAGCAGTAAATTAAATTCTGAGTACATCAACTAGGACCCATAAAAAAGATAATAAAGAGGAAGGTGAATTCTGTCTCTTTACATAACAGTTACCCTGTGATCTTAGGGCCATTTTGTACCTATGTATTTTATGACTGTACATTGTCTAAAATCCCAACACAGTTTGAGGGTTATTTGCTTTAGCCACACACTTTGGAGTTCATTTTCAAATGCATATTATTAAAATTCATATCAGAAATGTTCACTAAAAAAAGATCAAAGGTATGGAAATTTTGATTTTCTCTCTGGACGTGACATCTGTAGTACTGTATTTTTGATAGGACTGTGTTTCATTCTTCTGACGCTATTGGTATCAACTGCCTGTGATGACAGACAGGTTATGGAGGCAGTTAATTTTCAAAACTTAAATATAGAGAGATTCAGATTAAATTTTGCCAACTACGTAATCTGAATATTTGAATTCAATTATTTTTACATCTTTCTCTTCCTCCGAGCTTAAATCCCTAGTCATTTCTTGAAGATGACTGAAAGAACTTTACAATTTTTCTTTTGATTTTGTCAATCATATTCCTTGAGTTGTAGAAATGAACTTGAAAAAGTGAAGAGGCCAGGCCTTGTTCTCCTAGGCTTCTCGATGTGACAACTTGTCTATGTATGTTTCAGGATAAATCTGCTCCACAACAGATAGCAGAAATATGTGGTAGCCAGTGGGATGAAATGGTACACCGGTTCTTTATTATGAAAAATAACATTAAAAACATAATTTCTTCAACATTTTCCGGTGGTTAACAAAAGCTTAATTTCATTGCTTTACCTCTTCTGATTTTCTGCTGAATCTTCTAATTCCTCAGCTTCCATATGAAACACACTAGAAAATGAATCCTGAAAAAACAAGAGGATATTATAATTTATAGATGTGGATGTAATAACTTAGAGTAGTAGTAGAGTAATAACTAGAGTAGTATTCATGTGGAAAGCATTCATGTGCTATTATCAACATCTGCTCTGTAATAAATGTAGATATAAAACTGTTAAACTTCATTTCATATCAAGCAGCAACAGTATAGAATCCTATGACAAAAATAGGTAGTTTTTAATATCACTGAAGTATCTTGAATCTCTACTGATCACTCTGAGAAGAAATGCCAGTATATAAGCTGTACCATCTATCCCTGGAAGTTCCAAATTTGAACATTCATCCAAGTGAATGCACCAAGAGTGCATAATATCTGCTTTGCTTGTGGAGATGAGGACATCAATGCCTTCTAAGCATTTCAACAAATCTGTATTGCTTTTCATGTAGTTTTTTTCCCTACAATTGAGAATCCTAATTGCAAGGAGAAATTAGATTGTCCCTGCACTAAAGATTCAAACTACAGACTGGAAAGTAAGTGCTGGAGTTTGGTTGACTTGCAGAGACAGTATGACTATGTGAATACACGCATTATGTAAATTCTTCTTCTGTACGGTTGTATTCAGGAATGAATCTCTTAAATACACTGAGAGAGATTATTATTACAAAATAAAATCCTTCTCCTTTTCTGCAGCCTATAGGTTGTTCATACCTCCTCTAGGGAATAAGCTCTTCTGCCTTTAAATAAAAAAATCCTACTCACAGTGCAATCTTCGTCCACTATGAAAATGGTACACCTCTGCACCTGCATGAAGGATATTATAGTGGCAGCTATCTTCTTCAGAATGACTTCCAAAGACTGCTGTTCTTCAAAAATAAGGCTGGCAAGATCAAGAAGCACCTGGAAAACAGGTCTTTGTGAAAATTTGACTAGCTGTGATGAAAACAATAATTACAGTTACTACTCAGTATGATTCTTCCCCCTACTCCCTGAACCAAGGAAGTCAACACGTACATCTGTGACAAAGATTAAGCTTTGGCTCTTACACAGACCGCAAGGCAGCAGTAATTAAAAGTCAGTTTGACATGTTTGATGGAAGAAATTGATAGCATAATTAGCTGTCTGATGTTTTCAGTTGGAGAGACAGAGTAGATTTGGGCATTAACAGTTGATCAAATGAAATTTGAGAAGTCCAGACCACAAACTCTAATTTGCCCTTAGGAAACCTAATAAATTCCTATGGCTCATGTGTGCATTATAAGAACGTCAACAGTGATATTTAAATTACTTTAGACTTTCAAACACAATTATTCGTGGTAATTCAAACAAATCCTAATGAACTCATTTGGTAAAAACATCATTTAGACGCAGGCTGTCATATTTCAAAGCTGTTGCTGAAGGACTTCTGCTCAGATGTCGGCAAATTATACTCCCTTTATCCCCACAGGAAGCATGGAACCAATTTGAAAAGATTATCCAAATTTGTACCAATTTACGAACACTGATATTCACTTGGAAACTCAGACCTACCAGAAAGTTATTAAAAGACCTGCTGCCTAGTTGTTTCTCCAAAGCCTTTTCATACCATATTGGGTAGACATACTCCACCCGTAGAGACCATGGCATTAATAAACCATCAATTACATAGATGGCTACAGAGTAAAAAGAAAATTCTATTTCCTGTCTGATCATTATGGAAAATATTGTTAGTGACTATTTATAGTTGTAGGAGTCTAAAAGAGCAATCCGTATAATCTCTACAATTTTGTATGGATAATTTTACCTGAAATTTCTGGAGTATGGAAGCATCTGGTTGTGTAATATACACAGTGAGCCACAGGGTAACTTCAGGCAACATTTAGTATATTTACGCAGTATTATGCATAGTATTCAATTAGAGAAATTAAAAATTGCCAAGGAATGGCTGCCACATGAGAAGGAAACAGCAGAATGCACTGATTTCTAGCTAACTGTAATTTTTATATTTTTGGGACAAACCTGTTGATCATACCTGATTACGCCTGTTTTCAAGCAAAGATGTTTCATACAACTGAGCATTGTGAAGAACAATTCCACAAAATGCCAAATATGCAGCAAAATCCTGTAGAGAAATAAACATAAGCTTCTGATGAAGATAGTGTCTCTCAGCTTCTTAGCTTTATTCAAAGTTCAACTGTTACATTTTTTCATCTTGAAGTATTAATTGATATTTAAAGATATTTCTGGCAATTCAGGTTTTTTTCAGCCACTCATACTTTTTTTTCCTCAAGAATCTCTTCTCCCTTTTTTAAAAGAATAGTCTTGCAAGTTTATCCTGGTGAAAGTAGGATCAGAATAAGAATCAAGTCGTTTTGCAATAACACAGATATTACCTAGAAAAACAGTACAGACAATCAGCATCTGTTATTATGGGGAATTCAGTCTCTTCTGAAGTGGAACAATATTCTGTTAACATAGCAAAACCACAATTTTTTTTTCAGTTTCTGAATGTGATTAATTCTGATATCTTGCAGATACTCTGTATACATTTTGCTTTAAATGGGAAAGTTTTCAAAAGGAAACAGTAAATTCTGATTTTTTTTATTGACAGATATTGAATCATCTTCAGCTTTTTTTGCTATACAAATTTAAAGTGAGTTCCAGAAATGTCTGGAAAACAACTACCGTGAGAGAACTGGGAGTCAAGTTGCCATCTCCTCTTCTGATGATCTCATATATTTATAATTTATCCGAGGCTTTTCTCTTCCTGCAATTGCTGTATTGGGAAGTGATGCAGTATTTAAAAAGTAATCACTAGACAAATTTTAATATCCAAAATACATATTGTTGGGAATGCCAGGAAAGTTAATATCAGTTCATAAAAGATTATGTCTGTTATAAGCTGTGAAGCTGTCCTATAGTGTATTTCAGTAGAGTAAGCCTGTGTTTCAGAGGCATATGAGAGGTATCTTTCTGATCAAGAAATTAAACTACATCCCATCTACTTTTCTCATGGCTTTACAAGCGAAAAAACTCTGCAATATAACAAGGAATTTTCCTGTTAGAGGTGTTTCATTTTTCATAACTTTAAAATGTCTGATCAGTGTGAAAAGCAGTAACATTTTCAACCCCTGCTCTCCTATGAAAACAGAGACATAAATGTCCAGCTTCTGTACCTTTTCATCTTGTTCCGTGAAAGTCCCACCCGTTCCAGATTTCTTATTAATTGCTTGAGCCACGCCAACAACCTAGTGTATTAAAAATGAAATAATTACATCATTTTTGAGAAGTCTGTCGTTGGACTGTGGTATTCCTAGACATACATGAAAATAAATGATTACTACATGTATTCCTTTGGTTGACTTTTGCATTTAAACCTGTTTATTTCTGATTTATTTGTATTACAAATTTTTGAGCATGAGCCTGACTTATCAGAAAGAAAAACAGTGGCAAAATTCCTGGATGCTCTTATAAAGAATGTTTGGTTTGATCCAAGACTTGTTCTATAAAGTGAAGCAATCATCTCACACAAGGGCAGCAGTGGTTTATACTTCTGAAACTGCCATCTACTTTTGTGTGTAGAACCTACCCTTCCTGCTAGCTCTGATGAAGTTTCCAAAACCTTCCGCTTCTTACAAGATCTCTCTACTGTGATCTTTTTGCTTTCTGTTTATTTCTGGAACTGTTCAGTTAGAATTGAAAAACAGTATGCACATGTTGGGTACCTGCCAGAATCAAGTTTGTTACTGTAAGTATTTACTTAAAGATAGGTTTTGAAAAAAATTGCTTTGAGATTGAAGTCATACAAGACCATTTCAAGTTGTTAATGACAGTAGTTTTTTCATCTTACTTTTTTAGGATAAACAATATCAGGAGAAAACTATGTTGTGTGTGTTTAAGAAGCTGTATTTATGTGTTACTCATGACATTTATAACTGCTAAACTGAAGGAGGTCATACAGTTATATTTCCGTAATGGAAAAGACAACAGTTTACTGTCTCTCACAGCAGCATTCCCAAAATACTGATGCTACAAGTAAGGTCATTGTTCTGCAGCATGAGTCACTGCCAACTGTGGGCTCAAAAATGTCTGTCTGAAATAAAGCTCAGCTGTCATGTCCTTTCCATACAATGCAAGACTTCCCACAGTCAACTTCTCATTTACTTCAGTGATGATTTCTTATCTAGAGAGCATTCTCAATGTAATAACAATATACTTGCCATATTTATTTCTACAGCCAGCTTTGAATTGTAAGCAAATCCTTTAATAAATCTGTATGCTTTTACATTTACTTGCATGTGCAAAGACTAATGCTTAAGCCTTTTCTCCGACTGCTATCTTTTCTGGGTTTCTCATTTTTTTCTTTTTCTTTTTCCAGCTTTGATCCAGCATGAAGGAGGACAATTTTAATGAGTTAAGAGGCTCTTAAAGGTGAGTAATTTTGTCTTGTGTAAACATCTCCCTCACAATGAAAGGAAAGCTGGGCGTGCTTAAAACTAAAAGGAAACAGTAACAGGACCATATTAGTACCACAGAAAGACTACTTAGCCTCCCTTCATTAGCCTGCAGGTTTCTCATAAGTTAAAAAAAGCATGTGTTCCAATGGAAATGGTCATTTTGTGTCTTTGTTAAGTCCATCCAATAAAAGCTTTTAATAGAAGGGGGAAAGAACACTGAGGAGAGTAAACCTATTAAAAGTTCATACTTGTCTTGATAATAGCAATTTCATGCAAAAGACAAACTGTATAAAGTACTTTTTTTTAGTAAAAAATATTGACAAAAAGAGTACATTTTCCAGTAACATTCTAAACTTTTAAAGAGAACCTTGTTTTATGAGCAATTTTTGCATATAAAATGACACATTATAAAATTAAACTGACTCAAATTCTGGCCTGAATTGTATTTATACCAGTACAAATTTAAGTGGACTTCACTGAGATGTGTATTATTCAGGTTAGTTATTCAGAAAAATTTCTTCTTAGAAAAAGTGTTGAGGCATTGGAACAAGCTGCACAGGGAGGTGGTGGAATCATGGTCCCTGGCGGTGTTCAAGAAATGTGTTGGTGTTGCACTGAGTGATGTGATATAGTGCTATGGTGGTGATGGGTTGATAGCTGGACTACATGATCATAGTGGTCTTTCCAATCTTAATGATACCATGATTGGGGTATGAGAGAGGGTAATGAGGAGAAGATGTAAAAAACCCAGGGAGATTTGTTCCTTTTACTGAAATGATTACGTAATTAGGACAAAAGTGATAGCATTTTAGGCTGTGTCAAACATAGGCCTGCATTTTAAAGAATTCTAAGCACAGTATGAAAACCAAATCTTCATTTTTCAAACTTAATATAAATAAATCTGAAACAACATAGGTCTGGTCTCTCCAGATGGGTGTTATGTTGAATATATGTTGAATAAAAGGTTGACAGTAGCTACTATGAGCTAAGCTGTACAGAAATGTTACTCAGATAAAAGTGTGATATATTTGTGGCAATAAACAAGACATATCTGTATATATGAGATAAAGATAATTCTCTGGAAAGCCTGAAGAACACTGTAAAAAAAGTGACAGCCCACTTGAACATTCACTGATGTATGTACTGTTCCAGTCTAACAAAAATATGTTTGTTTGTTTTTTTTTAAATCACCTACTGTTTCATCTTTCTTCCTTAACAAGCAAACACTAAATGAACCTTCTTAAAAGCTGCAGCACTAAATCAAAGATAGTTACTTTTTGTCACTGTCTCGCTATGCCTACAGAATTATCCTGCATATCAGTTGTTCAACCAAGGAAAAACTAGTAGGAAACAGAGGCTTAAACAGCCATGAAAGGGGATGACTACTAGAAAATCATTAGGAAGTGCTGTGGAAAAAAGAAAGCCAAGAATAAGGGAGAGTAAACATTGAAGTAATTACTATTTGCTTGTACTCAGATATCTGTAATCTTGTGCCCTAATCCCTAAAGTAACTAGTGATCTGTTGAGTGCTAAAAATGCTTTTTCATGAGCTTTTAGGTAGGGTGTTACACCATAGCAGTCATGGAGCTCCTAGCAAGACCCTCTATCCAGGTTTGCTGTATTTGAAGCGCAAAAGGGGTGGGCAGAAAATAATAAGCTGTACACAAAGGAGCTTACTCCTTTGTCCAGCCTTCTTTCAATAGATCAATAAATCAATAGAAAAAAAAGTCCTCTTGGATCAGATACCAAATACTTTGTAATTCGATATTCAGATGCTATAAGGCAAACATATATTGCGAACACAAAAGCAATTTTGATGATGGAATAGTTCTCTTATTGTCAGTCTCAGAAAAGGAAATAAAAAACAAACACCTAACAGTTACTGGGTTGATAGCCATACCTGTTTTTCCAGGTCAGAACACAGCTCTCCTAATTGTATTCTTGCTGGCAACACGAGCAATCTTCCAGTGCTGCCGCTTGTTCTGTAACCTTTCTTCTTTAGCTGTAACACTTAACCCATTCAATAAAATGTGATCCACGTTACAAGGAGAGATTTCTTTTACTTATCAGAGGGCATTACTTTTACTAACTATTCTCTTCCAGTAGTTGTCTCCTGCCTCTAGAAGTAGCAGGCTACCTGGAATGTTTCTTATCCGATGATAACTAATGACTTCAGTCCTGGTAACTGATCTGAATTTTATCTGAATGTGCTGCAGTTCTCTGTACGTTAAGACTGCAGGCCTAATTCTGTGAAAACTTTTCCAGCTCTACAGGGATTCAGTGCCCTTTTTAGTTTGTTCTTACTTCAGCTGATTTTAAAAAGACTGTTTTGCATCCTCAGAATAAAAAACGTATGTATTTTTTTCCTGGCACCTTAAAAAAAAGTGGGCAAAGCCAAAAAATGGTAACAGGAAGAGGAAAACTCAACTTTTATCTCTTTGTAAAGGTGGGACATATTCACATGAGAGGACAAATTAAGTGGTTTTAAGCTTTCTTTGCTCTCCTGCTCTTGTAGAACTTTGATCAGGCTTACAAAATTATCCTGTAGGGACAGACTTGTGTTTACAGGCTTTCATTTTTAATCAGCAAACTTTCACATCCTCTATCATTCTTGCCAGCAGCAGCCTAGATGACTCCTAGCAGTCTAGCTGCTACAAAATATCTCAGCATAAGATGAAAATCCATCCAAGAAGCAAATGACTGTTTTCCATAATCCTGCAGCAAGACTGCTGCTAGAAACCAGAGTCAGTTTGTTTCAAGTGAAGTTGGGTATTTCTACACTGCACCACGTTAACATGGTTATATTTTATAAAGTTCGTCAGGATACTTAAAAAGGCTGGTGTAAACAGAATATGCCCCTGATGTATTTGGAAAAGCTTCAAGGTGACAGGAGATAAAGAAAATTAAGACAACACCAACAACTGAACAATTGAACTGTGTATTCCCAGAAAAAAAAGAGTTGCCTTGCCAATTAGTAGGAAGTTCAGCCTCATGTACTTGAGGCCTAGAGTCTGAATGACAAGTCTCACTCAGTACAACTGAAAGTCCCCAAATGAGAAAATGCTACAGATTTTAATAGAAATTAAATCAAAATAGGATATTATGGAAATTTCTTTGCACAACTGAAAGAAAAATAATGTAGAAATAGCAGAAACTGATGTCATTTCTGTACACATTCTACACCAGTTGTGATGACTCTCCCAGTCAGGAAACATCCATTCTACAGATATCCCAAACCAGAGAGCTGTACTGACCCTTGTATCAGTTCTGGATAACTCTACAAATTGGTTTAACCTAATGACTCCCATTCAGGGCCTTTCTACCTCATTCACATTCCTCATTCAGGTTGGATATTAGAGAGAATTTCTTCTCAAAAAGAGTGGTAATGCATTGGAACAGGCTGCCCAGGGAAGTAAGTGGTGTAGTCAATGTCCCTGGAAGTGTTTAAGGAAAGGGTGGATGTAGCACTTAGCCAGATAGTTCAGTGGGCAACATCAGCGATAAGTGCGCAGTTGGATTGGATGATCTTAGAAGTCTTTTCCAACCTATGGTTCTATGGCTTTTCAGAGGTAAAAAAAGAATAGCAAATGATATAGCCTTGTCTGTCTCCAAGCATCATGTGGCAATTCTTTTGGCATATGATGAGATGGACAGGATTTCCATTTAATTATTAGACAGTCATTCCACAGTACTGATTTACAGGTATCAGGACTTTGATCAAAGCCCCTGAAGTTGAAACAAAGCTTGGTCATTTTGTATTTGCAGTGTTTTATGAGCAAATGAGAACTCTTTACAAACTAGCACTACACAAGCATCTGTGATCTGATCACAGGATGTAATATAATGTTTTTGTGGCATTTCTGTCAGCAAGAGTAGATTGAGCAGGGGAATGAAAAACATTAAATGTTCTACTATCACATCAATGTATTTCCATTCTTCAGTGCGTCTGTGCAGACAGACTTATACTTTACTACTTTTCTCTTGGCAAGATTAATACTAGTTGCTGGGTCCTTTTTGTGAGCACTACTGTGAATCAAACTGTTTTCTTCTTTTCATCTATGGAATTTCTTATTAGTAGTTATTTTTAAGTAAGACGTCGGTTTCTCACAGGCCTCATGGAAATAAAGGAAATGTGAAAAACATCTACTGGAAAAATCTTCATACTTCAGCAGGCCCAGAGCATTTTATAATCAACGTGAGATTTTCTTCCTGAATTAACGACTCCTTTGTTTTAAAAAAGAATACCAATACTAAACAAACAAACAAAAAAGACACATTTGCTTCTCATTCTCAGTGTTTATTTTTGGAAGTCTTCCAGAATTATCTTTTGACTGTGGCTGCTGATGTGGGCTAAGGAAGCATTCATTAGCTTCAGTATTTCTAGAGGGGCCTTGGGAATTTATTTACTTATTTAGTTTGTTTTTACAGGGAGGAGACAGTATTCTTTTTTTTTTTCTTCTTTTTTCTTCAAAAAGCGGATGGCAAGTTGAAGACTGTTTCACTGACTCCAACATCTGTCCAGAAGGATATCAGCAAACTGTTACAGTGAGAGGGACAAAAACCTTCTGGTAGAGACTTTAAAATCAGAAGGGAAAGAAAAAGTGTTATCCTTTCCTAGCAGAAATCTCCTGGCTTAGCTCCTTCAAATTATTGCATATAAGAGTCAGTGTAACTCTCTCCACAAAATTCATGTTGGCTGAAGCTTTCAAAATAAATACGTATCTGCTTCATTTCCATTTGCTGATGCACTTAAGAGGAGAAACCTAACAGAAGATACGGCCAATTGCAGGTTTATTCAGCCTGTAAGTCATGGCATATTTCACCAACAAACACAAGTCCTATTCTGTCCTCCATTCACCATGAGGACTCAATAAGAAGTTAGCACTTTCATGCTCTCTGGCTTGCAAGGCCTTGTAATTAATTTCTGATTGCAATTACAGGAGAACACAGACTTTTTTCCATTTGAGAACAAAGAAAATGGGATGGCGTGGGTGAAATTTAAAACCTTACATCAGTTTGACATGGAGCACTGCTCTCTGTATGCCCTCCACACAACATCTGATTTGCTTGTCAGCTGGCTTAGGGCCAGCAGTGGCTGCTGCAGACTGGAACAGGGGAGGCTTTTCAGTGGGCATGAGAGCAGGAGAGCAAGACTACAAGTGTTGTCCATGAGGCACTATCAACTCAAGCCAGTTTCAAGCTTTCTCCTTGAAAGTACTGAAATAATATTTTAAACCAAAGTTTATGGTAGGTAAAGAAAGGAAATTCTGGTTGATGGTCTGGGTTAGCTAGAGTAAGGTTCAACAGATCAGCTAAATTCAAGAGCTTAATCAGTTTATTTAATAATGTGACAGTCAGGGTGACATACTTCGTAAGAGGATTTGAAAAAATGGAAGAGCAAGGAAAAAGGTGGTTTAGTATCTTCAAAATAATCTTTGCAGAATTTGTTCTTGGAGTTTGAGGACTTTCAACTATCTGGAAACGATACATAGTCTGCAAAAACAAAGGAAATACGGGAGAGAAAATCTCCATCTTAAATCCCGGGTGCACTCTGTGAAGAGCCTTACACTATGCAAGCATTCTAAGAACTGGTGATGTGGCTGAAGGCTATTACTTTCAGGATCAAATACCAAACAAAACAAAAAACAAACAGCAAAGAAATACAAACTATCTCCCCAGGTAAGAACATGGATCTTGCCTTTTTTTCAATTCCACTTTTATGCTTTCTTTATCTTTACTGAATTCATTCTTGAATATCTCAGCATAAGAAGACATTACAAGAATTTCATAATAAGAATTCTCCCTACTGCGATAGCATCATATTCAAAGGGAGAACTTCTGTGATAATTAGCATCGATGGAAAATGCATGCAAGAGATCAACAAACAGAGACATTTTATTTTATAGTGATTTCACTTTAAGTTAGATGAACATTGTGTTTAACCCAATAGGCAGCTAAGCACCATGCAGACATTTGCTCACTCCCCCCACAGTAGAGAGAATTGGAGAAAAACTAAAACTCATGGGTTGAGATAACAACAGGTTAATAGGATGGAAAAGGAAGGGAAACTATATATAAATATAGAAAAATATAAGAAAATATATAAAACCAGTGATGCACAGTGTAATTGCTCCCCACCCGCTGACCAATGCCCAGCCAGTCCCTGAGCAGCAGCAACTCCTGCTGGCCAACTCCCCCAAGTTTAACTGTCCAGCATGACGCCGTATGGTACGAGGCATCCTTTTGGCTGGTTTGGGTCAGCTGCCCTGGTTCTTTTACCTCCCAGCTCCTTGTGCCCCAAAATCTTTTCTGGCAGCGCTGTGCAAGAAGCTGAAAAGACCTTGACTTAGTGTAAGCACTGCTCTGCCACAACTAAAATATCAGTGTGTTATCAACATTACTGTCATCCTAAATCCAAAACATAAACCCATAGCAGTTACTAGGAAGAAAATTAACTCTATCTCCCCCAAACCAGGACAATAACTTAACAGAGATTTTTCTGAATTATATAAACACCACATGTTTTCAGCGCCTGGTCTTAAGCACTATGGTTCTAAATTTATTGTTAATGACCAGAGTTAACAGAATCTAAAAAATGTTTTAGACAATGATAAAAACAATTAGTGTCCTGTGATGAACATAATCTAGATACAGTCCAAGTTGAAGCGCACTAACTCTTAACTGCAATCTGAGAGTATGCTGATAAAGACCAATAAATATGCAGAGAATTTCAATGCTGACAGGAACAATGAATGGCACATCTAGAATTAAATATGTATATTCTACTTCTGCCTCTTGACAATTCCATTTGTCTTATATTACTGAGCTAGATAAGAAAAAATGGAAGTCCAGGCAATCATAAGCACAAAGTCTTTTTTAAAAAGAGATAGTTTTATGCTGTAAGATAATGATTGACAGTTAAGAAAAGTTTAAAGAATTGGCATAGCAAGAAACTGTATTACAGAAAGTGATCCCAATTCTGCAACTTACCTCTTCCCTATGATTCTTTATTGGCATACAGAGAATACTCTGAGTCTTATACCCTGTGATCTGGTCAACTTCTGCATTGAATCTTGGATCCTGATACAAGAGAAAAATATGATTATTTGAATACATGCCTTTTTAAAAGGTTGAAAAAGTCTGACATCTGAATTAACTGTTATATAGGATAGCAAAGGTTCCATTACTACTTAATAATCAAAGTTGTTATTAACTGTGTGTTCAAAGGAAAAAAAAAAAAAAGTGCATCATGAGTGCCAGTGGATAAACAGTTGCCAGACAGAGAAAAAAAAACAACCAACCAAACAAAAAAAAAACTGTCAGAAGAAGCCTTTCTTCAGTCTAGACCATCATTATAATTAATTTATGCATGTATCTCCAATGTAGCTTTTATCATCAAGCAGAAATTTCAGAAACATTCAGAAAGACATGTGGCCACAGGAAAACAACGTTTCATGAAGATGGCTGTTCTTTTTGGCTTACTCTGTTGCATCTTTTTTTTTTTTTTTTCAGCTGAATGTTGTTATAAAGCCTTGATTTTTTTAAACCTCACTATCCATTTCTAAAGGCTGCTGTCTTTTCTCTGGCAATTTATTTCAAATTGAGCACACTGACCCAAGTCAAGGAGAAACTTTTAAAATACAAGGATAAGTAAAGTCCCACTGTAATAATGTAATTAACAAATGTTTTTTGAGTTTCTTGAAAATTAAAACAACATATGCAATCATTCTGCACTCCTTGTAGCTTCTGAAAAATACTACTTGGTAATGGTGCCCAATTCTATAACCATGCTCACAGTAACCAAGACACGATTGATCAGAAGTGCACTGTGCATTTTTATCTCTGTATATCTGACTCAATCAATTAATTTAATACATTTCCATCACCTCTAAATTCAAAGCACAAAGTAAACATATCCAAAGATTCTGGAAACAAGTGATGTTCAGATGAGGTGTAAGAGAAGTCTTGTCCCACTGCTGGATTCCCTTCCTTTTTTTCATCTAGCCTTGTATTAAATTAGACAAATTATAATCTTATTTTATTTGGAAGACTGCTATACAGTTCAAACCCTCATCCTGGTCTTATTTCTTCCGCTCCTGCTCTTTATGCCTCAGATACAGTCAAATCCTCAAAACTGTTTTCTGTTGTAAGACTCTAGTTTTGCAGACAATTACACTCATAATTTCATTCATTTTGGTACAGAAACCTAAACTTTTTCTTGTTCAAAGCTAGAAGTGCAAACAGTAATGTGCACATAAATGGTTAAGGCTGAAAATCAGACTGCTAATAACAAAGTTAAATAATTTATTTGGAAGTTATCATTCCAGTTGCATTAGTCATAGCTCCAAGTTTCTGTGTCTGTGTGTAATACATGTATTATAATTGGAAGTTTACTGTCTGCTTTCTATCTTTACTGGGGTATGTCAGTGTAGCTCCAAATACATATACTAAAATGACAATATTACATCAGCTGATAATATGGCTGTTTCTAGTTTCACAATAGTTCATGACAGGTCTTCTTGGTTTACCTCATATGCATTCTTGATGTTCAAAGGCTGGCCTGTAGCAGCTACGTGGCCCACGATGCCCTTGTTCCACTCCAGGCGAATGCAGTTATTTGAAGCTTCTTCCAGGGTGGAACCTTCAGCCACATCAAACAGCCTGCTTACAAGAAACTTCTCGTTAGAGCTATCCTCACAGACCAAGAACAAGGAATAGCGATCAGCAGCTATAAGCTCATGGATATGTAGGAAAATTTTATGGCAAAGTGCTGTGACATCCAAATGACTAGAAATGTCTTTCACAAGTTCTAAAAGCCTTGAGCACCGATCCCCTGCATTGGTCCCAGTCCTTGGAGATTGCAGAGGCATCTGTTCCTTCTTTTCAGAGCCAGAGAGGAAGCTTACTGCTCCTACCGAGTCCTTGACAAAAATCGGCCTCAAGGGTCTGTCAAATTCTGAAGCAGAGATTTTCCTTGCTGGTGTTCCAGAGTTGGTGGTCTCAGGGCAGGCAGGCTGGTGACAAGCACAGGATTCACTCTGAGACTTGGTCCCCTCCTTGCAGACAGGGATGGTATGAACTCTCTCAGCAAACCATGCATTAACCATTTCTCTGTAAAACAACAATAAAATATAGTAAACAGTGAAAGTTAAAAATCTTCAGGAAGACACTTGAAGAAGACACTGCAAAGAGGATAACTTTGAACATTTTCATACAGTGAACATGAGTGCACCTTTAGAGCTCCTCTCTATCAATATTCTTCTATTTTAAGCAGTGCTTAGCCTATGTTAAGTCATACTGTTTTATCCTCCATAACAAGAAAACTCTTTCTCCTTGAAGGAAATACCTGAAAAGGCAGAGGAAGACTGCTTATTATGTGGCTTTCAGAATATAGAAGATCAAAAGTTTACACTAATTTTGTGCTTGAAATTTATAATTTCAATTATTTATAAATGAAACTGAAAAATTTATACATTGATTTATAAAATGTATAAATGAATGAAGACGAAACTTCTTGTTTTAATTCTACCTTTCTATCTTGATTTATCTGTATATCATCAATAACATAGTATACTTTTTCTTATCAGTGTAGTATGTACTCTAATATATTTCTTGTCCAAAATTTATTGGTTCCTTTTAATATGGGGCTTTTTATTTAATTCTCTCTGTAACAAGGCTTTCTCACAGCTCATGATCTGCTCACAGTAGAAGTAATTTTTTTCTGAGTTACATAATGTTTGGTCCTATGAACAGCAAATATCTTATTAAAAAGTCTGATTTCTTGGAAATCTTTCATGGTGGTCATGTTTTAAATTTGGGATACTTTTTATTTGCTCAGCAGACCACAAGAATTTCAAGAGTGAAGCTGAATGAAACCATGGAAATTAATCAGGTCAGTCAGCTGCTGATAGGTTACAGGCATCAGCATGTGTTGAATATGTGGAGCATAGCACATGACCTTTCTTTTATTAATCTATGTTGTAGAATGCAACACCGTAAGTTAGTTGCTAATTGCTAATTCAGAGAAATGTAGCTGATTAAAACCTAAAATCCACCAATCCTTTATCTATTAGCAAGGAATCCACAATAGAAAACTTATCTGTCTTAACACTGAGTAGGTTTGAAAGAATTTCTCAGATTTTACAATTGTATACAACTCATAGGCCTCAGCTGCAGGCAAACATGCTATGAAAAAATAAAATGGCTTTGGAAATTGTGTGACATAGGAGCATGGGAGACAAAACTCTTTCCTGTACAAACTGTAGCTGAGTGGGAGAATTCTAGTTGTCCTGACTCAAAATGTAAAAGCAGGCAATGCCTTCCTTCTTACTTCAGCAGCAGGAATGAACTTCATTTTTTCCAGTTTGCTGTTTTCCAATGATCTCTTAGAAGAGATAAATTGGCGACATTCTTCACTTTCAGTCTCTGACGTATGTTCACGTATCAAATGACTTAACTGTCAGTACATGGAGTAATGATAATTAAAAATCAGGAATCAGTGCTCTAGTTTAGAAGGCAAGTGAAAAGTGAAATGTAGCCTATGACTAAGTCAAGCCCACATAGGGATAGTGGACTTTCTGGGCAAATTCAGTTAGGTCAAAATGACTGCATGCAAGCTGGTATAGAATCAGAGAATCAGAGAATGGCCTGGGTTGAGAAGGACCACAATGATCACCTAGTTTCAACCCCCTGCTATGTGCATGGTCTCCAACCAGCAGACCAGGCTGCCCAGAGCCACATCCAGCCTGGCCTTGAATGCCTCCAGGGATGGGGCATCCACAACCTCCTTGGGCAACCTGTTCCAGTGCATCACCACCCTCTGTGTGAAAAAATTCCTTTTAATATCTAACCTAAACCTCCCCTGTCTCAGTTTAAAACCATTCCCCCTTGTCCTATCACTATCCACCCTCGTAAACAACCATTCCCTCTCCTGTTTATAAGCTCCTTTCAAGTATTGGAAGGCCACAATGAGGTCTCCTGGAGCCTTCTGTTATCCAAGATAAACAAGCTCAGTTCCCTCAACCTTTCCTCATAGGAGAACTGCTCCAGCCCTCTGATCATCTTAGTAGCCCTTCTCTGGACCCGCTCCAAGAGCTCCACATCCTTCCTGTACTGGGAGCCCCAGACCTGGATGCAGTACTGCAGATGGGGCCTCACAAGAGCCGACTAGAGAGGGACAGTCACCTCCCTCTCCCTGCTGGCCACCTCTTTTTTAAAGCAGCCCAGAACACAGTTGGGCATCCAGGCTGCAAGCGCACACTGCTGGCTCATGTCCAGCTTCTCGTCCTCCAGGACCCCCAAGTCCTTCTCCGCAGGGCTGCTCTCAAGGAGACCTTACCCCAGTTTGTATAAATACCTGGAATTGCCCCAGCCTGAGTGCAACACCTTGCACTTTGTCCTGTTGAACCTTATTAGGTCCACAAGGGCCCACTTCTCCAGCCTGCCCAGGTCCCTCTGGATGGCTTCCCTTCCCTCCAGTGTGTCAACTGTACTGCTCAGCTTGGTGTCATCTGCAAACTTGCTGAGGGTGCACTCGATTTCATCATCTGTGTCATTGATGAAAATGCTGAAGAACACTGGTCCCAAGACCGACCCTTGGGGGACACCAGTTCTGACCAGCCTCCACCCAGACATAGAACCATTGATCATAGCCCTTTGGCTGAGACCAGCCAGCCAGTTCCTAATCCATTGAACAGTCCGTCTTTCAAATCCATACCTCGCCAATTTAGAGAGAAGGATGTGGTATGAGACCATGTCAAAGGCTTTGCAGAAGGCTAGGTAGATGACATCCGTACCTTAAAGGCTGAATGTCCACTGTGGTCACATAAGACATTTGTGAATTTTCTGAAGATGAGAGCATTGAGTTTCACAGAATTATAGAACTGTTTGAGTTGGAAGGTACCTTAAAAGGTCATCTAGTCCAGCTCCCAACTCTTTAGTTGTAAGGGTGTTTGTCCAAAGCCACTAAATGAAATATTGGATAGCATTAAGGCAGTGAGAGATTTGCCTCTGAGTTCCACAGGTCTAGGATTTCATTCCTTGTTTTTCCATTTTCCATAAAGCTCCTGAAAAAGTGCTTGCTATAGCAGTAATACACTTCAATCAACAGCTATTATAACTTTCCCAGCAATCTAAAGCTAATCCAATTATTGGAAACACTATGCCAATGAATACTATGAAATTCCGTTGTTATTCTGAGTGAATTTTGGTTCATTGCTTAGTTACTTAGTATTCAAGGACATAAACTATGTTTTTTTAAGTATATTAATAAAAACTACTGATCTTTTTTAATTAAAGCAGTAATCACCTCAAATATTTCTTAAAATGAAGAAACATAAGGAACATTTGATGTATTAATTAAGACTTCAATTTTAACAAGTTTACTTTATAGTACTTTACACAGCATAAATACTAAATGTAGGAGTTGTGACTATTTATTGCTGAAATACATAATATACATAAGGCAATATCACATTTGCAAAACCTATTTCAATGAGAATCAAAATAATGTAGCATTCATTCATTTTATAACATTTGAAATCTTCATTTTTAAATTGAATGAAAAAGCAGAATGAAAATCAGCAATGGCAATGACTAAAAATATCCTTAAGAAAGATAAAAACATAAATGGAAAAAATGTGTAAGTAAACCCAGTACAACTTCTAATTATAAGTGCTAATAACTTTTTATCATACATACTATGTTATATTTCCAGTTGGTTGGTTTTCTGTTGTTTTTTTGTTGTTTGTTTGTTTGTTTATATGTTTTATTTTAATATTAATCTCCTCAAAAGAAGCAATTACTTCAAAATTGCTTTTGCATTCAGAATGGCTTCTTCTTACCAAAATTTAGCATATAGCACTAAGGCTTCAAGTAAGAATCTAAAAATATGAGCTGAGTACATTTAAAACACATTCAAACACAGGCAGATAAGTAGAGAATAATCAATAGTTTGAAAAGAAGTCTTGTGAGTTGAGCCAATTTCATGTTTGTGTGTGCTGACTTGATTTTTGGACACTGAGGACTGCCACTGGTGTAAAATAAGATTTATATTTGACTGTTTTAACTTAGTATGAGATGGAGAGAGCTTTCTTAAACTAGCCAGTGATTAGATATAGGAAGCTGTATGCTTTGTCTATGTGTGTTTTATTAATGGACTGGCATGAATCCGTCTATTGTACTGAGTGACAGCATTTTTTAGAGGAATCTGATTAACCACTTACTTATATATGAGAAAGTAGAGTATAAAATGCTATTATTTTGTTTAGCTCTCATTTACATTGAATCTACGCAGGTGCGCGTGTTGATATAAGGCAAAAAGCAGAGAAAGATTCAGGTATACCCTGTATGGAAAGCAAAAACTAAAGCAGAATTTTGGTCTGTCTTGAAACTTGTCCTTTCATTTATTTTTGAGTGTTGTGTAATGATGTCCTCTGGCTTTAATAATGTAGTATGAATAATAAGTAAAACCAATTCCAAAAAAAAAAAAACCATTCTGAATTCTAATACCAGTTCTCAAATTGTGGACATGAAATAATTTAGTTTTTACTTCTTTGGCTTTTTGCTCTGTAAAATAAGCGCTCTAATGTTTCTCTGTCTTCTGGAGGTTATTGAGGGATGTGGAACATAACTGTAAAACCTTTCTAGTGAAAGTAATTGCATTTCTTTAATAAGATCTGGCTACTTGTTAGCCATCTGCAGTACTTAGAAGTGCTTTGACATTGAACAGAACTGTATGTGGAGCTTCATAATTATGAGTAACATATTCCTCTACCCCTTAATGTCTCTTAGATGACATTCCAGTAGATGGCCAACACAGCATGCAGTTGTCAAAGAGCTCTGTAGGTTAACAGCAACAACAAAATCTTTACCTATACTTTTTAAACTTCAAAACTTTTTGAACTTCATACCATTTAGGCATTTTAGTTTAGGCAACAAGAAAGCTGTTCAAATTCAGATCGAATAAGAACGGTGTTTGCTGACCTTTTACTGAACACTGTTAACAAGGAAACTATTTAGCCCTTTTACACACAGCTATGGGTGGAAGAACAGATTTTCACATCAACCAATCTATTCTAGTTGTGTGTGGAATCTATGAGATGAAGTATTGAGAAGTGTTGACAATCTGTCCTATTTAAAAATGCATGTCAAAAAAATTTCTACAAATAACTATTTTCTCAGCAAAGAGCACAAGAGATCCAATAGTAGACACATACTGAACCACAAGTGCTGTGTCTGAACCGGAAATGAGTAACCAGTGTTACGTATGACCAAGATGTTATTTTGAAAGGACAACGTGAAGAAAAAAACACCCTTGACTATTCTATTCACAGGAGCAGCCTTCAGTTAGCACTGTCATTGTTAAGAGCTGATAGTAAGGATAGTGGTGAAAGTAAGCTTAGCAGTTACAGCACATTAGTCAGAAGGAGATACTGAATTTTAGTGATCTATGCAGATAGTTAAAAGCATGCAGTGTTTCCATCACTGCAAAGCTTCAATCACTACAGACTACACTCCTCCATATGTGCAGCATACATCCTTTTATGCACTACAATCCTTGAGCTCCCACTTGAGAAAGCTATGGTTTACCCTAGAATTCATAAGCAGGAATAGTTTACTATGAAAAAAATAAATCCTTTAGTCACTTAAACCAGACAAACCTGGTCTTTCCTCTACAAAATATAAATTCAAAGGACCATGATAATACCGACTGCTGAATTTGGCAGGTGACTTCATTGAGCAGATGATAAATCTTGAGATACATTTTTGAGAGAGGTAAAAAGCAAATGAAAGTACAGAGAAGATGAAATATTTGAAGAAAAAAAAAAGACTGTTGTGAGATCTGTGTGATTCTTCTCCCTATCATCACTTGTATCCAACTACATGTGTAAAATCTGTATTACGTTATCCCTTGAGAACTTCAGAAACTTCAGAATACTTCAGACTCTCTGGCCCTGGTGTGTTCAACTGTACAGAAAGTGGAACTGTCCTCAAAAGCAAGAGATTTTTAAGAGAAATAAACAAAACAAAAGAAAGAAAAAAAAAAGAAAAATGAAAATCAGAAGTTGAGAAAACAGAGACAGCTTGGTCATGCAGAAGAGAACACAAACCTGAAAAGAACCTCAGCTGGCTTTATTTTCTGTGCCTTATCAATCAAACCATGCTGATCTAATTACTACTCTACTCACAGTCTAGGAATATTAAGTAATTTCTTCTACCCTTCTTTGCATCACTGTGCTTGTCTTCAGAATACTCAGTGTATTTCTCAAAACACCCACAACAACCAACAACAACAAAAAGAACCTGCTAAAGAAGTTCAAAGAGTAACAGCCAAATGATAATTGCCTTGCACACTTGTAACCATATTTAAGGCCATACAAACGTGACCATTAGGCAAGCATTAAGTATGTTTGGAGAAAAAGTGAAAAAACAGCACAAAAGTAATACTAAGAATCAACTATGATAGTATACTCCATCCTACCCATCTGGCACAAAAATGCATAATAATTACTGTACCACAAAAGGAATAAGTGCTGAGTGGATTTTAGTGAAATAACAAATAACAAATACATTTTCTCTGTTGCTCATAAATCTTCCAGATATACAACGTGATTTTTCAGGTGTGTTGAATGTTTTGCCAGTGTTGCATTCATAGAATCATAGAATCACCAAGGTTGGAAAAGACCTAAAAGATCATCCAGTCCAACCGTTCACCTATTCCCAATAGGTCCCACTAAACCATGTCCCTCAACACAACATCCAGCCTTTCCTTGAAAGACTCAAACCAGCAGTTACTGATAACCTGCCTATCTTCATTTCAGCTGGGACAGTTTTTCTTCACAGTGTCTGGTATGATACTGCGCTTTGGTTTTAAAAGAAAAACAATGTTGATAATACACTGATGTTTCTAGTTGTTGCTGAGCAGTGCTGCACGGAGGCCATTTCAGTTTTATGTTTCTCCTGCCATACTACCAATGACAGGGGGCCCAAGGAGCTGGGAGGAGACAGAATCAGGAGAGCTCATACAAAAGAATGCCCAAAAAGAATATTCCATATAAATGGCCAAAAGAATATTCCATACCGTATGACATCATGAGGAAGGAAAGTTTGAAAAGGGGTGGGAGTTCAGCTCTCTCACTTCCGTTGCTTGGGGGCTATCTGGATATTGGTCAGCATCTGGGTAGCAATTGCTTGTGCATCACTTGTTGTATATGCTTGTGTACATATATATATATATAGTATAGATATACTTGTCTGTCCTATCATCTTGTTCCTTTTCTCTATTTTAGTAAATGGTTTTATCTCAACCTGTGAGTCCTATCTACTTTGGTTATTATTTTTTATTATCTCCCCCATCCCACTGGGAAAGGGCAGAGTGAGCAAACAACTGTGTGGTGCTGAGCCACCTGCCAGGTTAAACCTTAACACTGCTTCAGGAAGGAACTGAATTCAAACTTGCCTACTATACATAGATCACTCTGAAAGTAATGCCTCCTATTTATTCCCATACAACTACAAAGAACACAATAACATTACTTCTTAGAGCAAATTCTCAGCCACGAAACACTACCTTTCAACACAGTCACCACCATTAGCTGTGCATTTTTGCCAATGATGAACAAGAGCCTGCATGCTGTGTTTTTAAAAATCTGCATGGCTGTCTGGAATGTGGCATGTCTTTCATGTCAAAGTTTCCACTGCTGAAATGCACTACCCACTATCTCACTGTGCTCACATCTACTGTTTCATCTCCTTAAACATTCAGCAAGCACTGATGAATATCTGTGGTTGCTATTTTTTTCACATAGTTCCACACCTTTGCTTCATGTGCACTTCCACATCTGATGCCACTTTGTTGGACTCATTTTGTGCTGCCATCTGGCACATGGAACGAAATGTAACAGAACATTCAGCCTCTACTGCCACACTACCAACATCTGCCTCTGATGTCATGGGCCAACATCATAAAATAGGACATATTACTTTCAGAATGCCAGCTTTTAGTTATCTTAATTCCTGTGGTCTAATCCTGCAAATGTTGAAGTCAACAATATTTCACAGCAAGCTTGTCTATTTTCTCAGTGGCTTTCCTGAAAATAACCACAAGATGTCTTCAAATTTCTTTCCTATGTCTTGACATAATTTAGACACAGAAATCATTTAAGGGGTTAACAACTTGAAATCTATTCAACATTAAAAAATAAGTTTGAAAATTACCACAAGTCACTTGGGAATTAAACTCGCCTTCCCATTTTCTTTCCGGTGTGTCCTATTTCACCATCATGTTTGATGTGTTTTTGTCTCCTTTCTAGCTATGGAAAGACTTAAATAAACTGTGCAAGGCCTCATTAGATGGAAGCATTAGAAGTGACTGTGAAAAAAGGTGTTTTCCCATTTACTGAAAATGTAAATTGCCAAGGACAATAATTGTTTTTCCTCAAACCCTTTCCAGTTGTGGTTACTAAAGATGCCGTTTCTAACAGTGGTAGGCAAACAGCTTTTGAAGACAAAGTATAACTTGAAGTTGATGTCAATTTTTTTGGCACAACTTGTTCAAATATATAGCTTTAAAATTTAATGTTAAACATGTAAGTGGTCCAACTGATTTCTGTTTGAATACAGATCTAAATGAAGAACTCTGAATCATGATTCAAACCACACTCATGTAAGAGAAATAACCACTTTCTGGAAAAATGAAATAGTATAAATCTTGTCTGATGCTCCTCTAATTTTTAAAGTAGGAGACAGAAGTTGATTTATTACTTCAAGCATAAGTATTAGAAATGGGAAACTCATTAACAGCCAAGTCTTACATATTTTCAAGTATTTTTTAAAGGACTGCAAGCTTAGTGTTTCACGAGAATAGCTATCTTATATATGGACTTCCTAATCACAGTATAAAGACAGAGAAAATCCTCAGAGGTTGAAGGTCAAATGCTAAAATGTGACCCTTAATTTCCCCTCCAAATGTTTACTTCTCATTCCAGGCTCAAAAATTTTAAAAATATCTATGGAGCCACTTATTTAGTTCTGGAAAGCAATAGCACAATACCAATGACGAAAAGTTAAGTTCACACCTGCCCAGCAAATTTCCATAAGTTTCCACCACTTCCCTTCCACTTAAAATCCCAAAATAGGGGTTTAAGTAAGACTTAAGTGGAGCACAGACTTTGGGCTGGCCCTCTGTTCTGGGGCGAGTTCACCATAATGCACAAATAAATGGGAAAATATATATATTTCACTAAGCAAATATATTTTGTGGCTATATTTTCAGTGCCAGACCTAATGTGAAATTACAACTTCACAAGGGCCATTTGAGAAGGGTTTCTTTTCTGGCACTTTGTAAATAGTTCCTTTTGTATTTAATGCCTTTTTTTTTTTTTTTTTTTAAGTAAATCATATAAGTCAAGAAACATTCCATATAAATTTATCTATGCTTCTTTGCCAGAGAAAGACTTGTATTCTGTGATTTTATTCGTTATATTTATTCATTTAATCATGACAAAAGCAAAATGCTTCCT
Source organism: Lagopus leucura (assembly GCF_019238085.1). Taxonomy (NCBI): domain Eukaryota; kingdom Metazoa; phylum Chordata; class Aves; order Galliformes; family Phasianidae; genus Lagopus; species Lagopus leucura. The sequence goes on along the minus strand of NW_024962264.1, from coordinate 34,347,699 downwards.
CTTTTCTACTGAAAATGAAAATAAGTTGTAGCATATTAATTCAAGTCTAGAATGTGCTGTCTACACTGGCTTTGCTTTTATTTTGAATCTGGATCACATATTCCCACACAATTCATCTTTAATCTAGCATTCAAATAAGCATAAATGTAGTCTTTAATATTTAAATGTGCTTCCTTTGATCTGATGACATCATAGGTGGTGTGTCATGATTTTAATACTTGTTTGTTAGCTAGCACAATTTCTATACCATACGGATAAAAGCATTTAACTACTTTGTCTCCCAGAAAGGCAACGTATACCTCAACTCAGTGTTTCTTCCTAGTTGCCATAAATTTAGACCCCATTTTCTAAATTTATCCTATTAACAGCAGTAAGAATAGAAAAGAGTTTTATATGCCCACTCGTGTTATCACAAATACTGTAAGTTATCCTGAAACAAAAGAAAGCAGAAAGATGTAAACTAAAAGTTGTTTACCACATTTTATTTCTACCTGGTCTCTAAGGCTCAAAGGGCTGATAACAGCAGGACTAGGGGAAATGGTTTTAAGTTGAAGGAGGGAAGATTTAGGTTGGATGTTAGGGGGAAGTTCTTTACAAGGAGAGTGGTTAGGCCCTGGAACGGGCTGCCCAGGGAGGTTGTGGATGCCCCGTCCTTGGACGTGTTTAAGGCCAGGTTGGACGGGGTCCTGGGCAACCTGATCTGAATGTGTATGTTTGGTGGCCCTGCTAGGCAGGGGGGTTGGAACTACATGATCCTTGGGGTCCCTTCCAACCCGGGTGATTCTGTGATTCTGTGATTCTGTGATTCTAAGGCTCACCAGTTGTATTTTAATTAATGTGTTGTGATTGCCTGTTCATTTATCATCTAGGGCAAAAAATAAGTAGTAAAAGCATATTCTCCTTGCAGATGCTTCATACTATCTGCTGGTTAGTTTATCTGTATGGGATTTGAGATTGTAGCTTTAGAGGGATTAAAGTTATAAATTGCTAGTAAGTGATTTCTAACTGTTTCTCAAATTATGTTTTCCTCAGTCTACAGAATTTGCTGCTTTAGACGTTGTTTCCAAAATACTCAGGCACAGACCTAACTTTACTTCCAAGAATAAATGCCAGAAATACTTAATCACATTTACAACTTCATTAATGTGGATAACATTCCTAATGCTTCCTGAATGCTCTTTGAGTCAGGAGGTTAAAATATTTTGGGATGATCTTAATACTTGCAGTTATCAAGAAAGGCAAAAGGATTTGAAAAGAAGACTATTTATAATTGAGACAACTATGGAGATCCTTAAACTTACAAGAAAGCTTTCCAAGTTTTCATAGAAATGATTTTTTTTTCTGCACATCTTTCTCAGAAAAGCTCTGTAAGCATGTAATAAAAGTAAGTGGGAGAAAATATTCTGATCCCTGTATTAACACCTCTGCTTCCTGTGGCTTTCAAGCCATGGTCCACAGAATCAGTGGGTCTGCAGTCCTCTTGTAAATGCTTCAGATCAAATTACTTAGAAAAGCAAGTCTGCTTTCAGCATACCTGAACAATTTGTATAGGATTCTGCGCCTCTACAGGAAAACTGTAAAGGGTCCTTCAATCAGAGAGCTTTAGAAACCATTGCCTATTTTCCATGGTCACAGTAGGTTTAAGAATGGCTCATACTTGTATGTTCTTAGAAAAAAACTACTGACATTTGAAAGAATACTAATCCTAAGAAATAGGCCAAAACACATTTCAGTGCAGAAAATTTTATATAGCTCTATCTGTGATAATCTGAATTGTCATATAGTTGCTCTAAAAATTCATTTCTTTTCAATTAAAAAAATTAGGCAATTTACCAAAGTAATAGCATAATGACAGATAATCTTTATGAGATTAAGCATCAGATATCCAGCTCAAGAGGGAAGACATTTCTGAGATGCCCTCTAGACAGAGCGATTAGAAGGCAAACATACCTGCCTGCCAGGCAGCATACCACAAACTGTCCACCAACTATCAAGAAGAAAAAAAACAAAACTGTACTTACTTTTAAAGTAATAAATGTAACTGATATATTCAAATTGTGCAATCTCTGAATTCCAGCAAAGTGCAGGTTCCCAGCAGATACCACTTCTGGAAGTGTCATGCTGTTAAGGACCTTTATTTTTCCAAAAAACAACTCCAGCTTAATTCATTTGTAAGTATTTTCTAACCCTGCCTAATAAACCAAGATGTATTTATAACAAAATAACCTATTTCCAGTGAAAAGCATACTTGGTTTAATAATTTATATCCACATACCACACATTTCGGAAGCCTGATAAAAACTGTCTGGAACAATGCCTCTAACCAAGAGAAGAATTTTTACACTGGTTGTTTTGGCAGTCCACTGTCTGGGATCGCTAAGAGAACTGAAAGAGAATTACTCTTGTATTTGTAAGAGAAGGGGCAAATATAAGTCATAAATGCAGAAGTATTCCACAGAGAGATGGAATATATATCAAGTTTGAGCATGACAATGCATGGATCGTTTTTTAAGGGAATGTAAAATGATAAATCTTAGGAAGATGAAAAGGGCAATGGATTCAGCCATAAAAGCCATTCAGTTTTCTGACAATAACATCTAATTATACTTAATAGCTTCCAAGTGCTACAGAGAGCTTTTAACAACAGTGTGGGGAAACACAAGGCAGTCTAAAAGTAGTTTTACTTGAAAACTTTTCTGCTTTCTAGGAAGCGAACATGTGCTATGCAATTCTAGAGCTCTGAAAGGAAAAAATAGCAAAAAAGGAAGGAATAAAATAAATTGCTTAAATGTAGTAGCACCCAGGCATTTAGGAAGTCTTGAACCCTAGGTTTGCAGTAAGACACTCTCTGTCCAGCAGGTTTGCCAGCCAGAAGACTGAGCCCCTAAGTGAACCAAATTCGTGTCTGATTAAACTTCTCTGAGAGTGCTGATGACATACTTCCCCTTTGCTGATCTGCACTTTGATCACACTGTAACACTTGGTGGATAATAGCTATTTATGTCATCTCTATATATCACTTATCTCCCTGGTGCAAAATAAAGTAATAAATAGGTGATTCTGTAGCTTCCTACTCGTGGGATCAGAGTTTGTTCACATACTGGAAGCAAGGATAAATGTAAAGCTATTAAGTTGTACCACATATTTGTGAGATTGGAACCTTGTGCTGCACAGGTGGAAGCTGATCATTGTAGCTTTAGAACAGAATTTGTCAAAGCATGAATATACTGGCTTATGCAACTCCCATACTTAAAAAATAAAATCAGCAGCGTAAAATTACTCTTTATTTTATCTGATTCAAAGCCAATTATTGTCATTAGAAAGGTCTTGTGTAATAAATGGTTGAGCTGGTGATCTGTGTACAAATACTTGAAAAACAGATACAGAAAGTTTTGTCAGAAGCAATCATGCCTAACAGTGTGAAGTGGAATGCGCCTCTGTGCTCTGTGAGAGACCAAGCTAACTAACATCTAGCTCTGCTGCTTTCAGGACCTGTGAGGAATTTGCATATTATGAAGCAAAACAAAACAAAAAGAGAGAAGTAAATTGAGATTGGAAAACAGTCAAATTAGGCTCAATGAACGTTTTTTGGCTTGACAGAATAAGCCACTTTACTGCTAAGTAACCAAAGCACTCACAGCACAGCCAGTTCCTGTTGTCGTACAAAGATTCAACTAACACAAAGCATAACATTAAACATCAGGGTGTTTCTTTTCAAGTTCTAACACATCACAACAATATAGAACGTTAAACCTTTTTATCAAAAGAAATCAATTCTATCAGACTGCTCAGGTGTAAATGATAGCAGTTAGCGAATAAAATCTGGACCACCATGCAGTTGGGTAACTCATAACTTGTCTCATCAAATCCAAGCTGTTTTATGAAAGAGGTATTCCTTATTAAATATTTATAGCTTGCTACTTAGACAGTAAGTAAAAGACAAAAAGCAAACCAAAACATTCCATGCAAAGCAACAGAGAAGACAGTTTTGAAACTAAAGCAATGTTTCCATCACAGTAAAACATCACAGAATTATCGCCAAGCAAGATCTCCAAGTCAACAGCTTTTCTGCAAAACCTTCTCTAAATGCAGAGGCATTGCTGTCACCAAGACATGCCTGAATGGTATTTTGCAAACTACTGCCTGTTTCAGACTCACACAAACACAAAGCTGTGCTTCAGCAGAAAAAAACCAAAAGGACTAACCAAACCTCTCCGTGGGGAAAACAAATCTGACACAGCGGTTACTATTAATTAACATTCTTATTTGTTCAATACTACTTCCAGTTTCCAAAGGAAGTGTGACATGCTGAACTAATAAAATGCTACTTCTCAAAGCTGCTAACCTCCTATTTCCTGGGCAAACAAGCTACCCTTCGGTTCCATACCATGCACTAGTGTTCAGCAGAGCAGCAAAGTTAACTGCATCCATCAGTTACAGCTGTGCACAGCCTTTTTAAAAAAATTCAATACCTTAAAGACCTTTTTAAAGGCGTTTTCATTATTTTTCTGCAAAATGAACCTAAGGAAGAAGCAGCAGCAGAAAAAAGGGACTGTGTGACAGATGGTCACCAGAAAGCAGGCGACCCCTGAAGCTTTCTAGCTTGCTGTGAGTCAATTATTAATGGGGATTTCTCTTCTTACCGCCCCATCCCATGCAGAGAGGAGCGGCAGCAAAGCCTTCCTCAGAACGCATCCATCCCCGCTAAGTGACTTGCGAAAGAAGCAAATCGGCAGCGGTGAGCAGATGGTGCAAAGCTCAGGAACAAGAGAGGAGACGAGAGGAGAAGTAAGCCCGCGGAGATGGCGTGTCCGAGGCACGGAGCGCAGGACTTACTGACCCGAGCTCTCCACTGGGATGTACCGTGGGAGCTGCAGATCGCCTGTGCTCTGCATCCCCACCGCTTTGTTTATCGGAAAATATTCAGAATGGAAACCTGACTCCACTTCTAAAAATAGCTGAATTTACTGAGTTTCAACTTGAAGTCCCACTGCTGAAGTGTGACAACGGTACGTAAATACCTCGTCTTATCTCCAAAAGGCAGCATGTCAAGCCACTGGGGGAAAGCCTAGACGAGCTCTTCGGGTCTTTACATTAGCTCTTCGCAAAAATAAAGCAAAACCCAATAAAAATAAAGAGGACAGGGCAGGGAAGAGCAACGACCGCGAGCGCTCAGCCGCGGGGAACTCGCCGCTCTGCCCGCCCCGGGCCGCAGCCCCGCTCCGCTCTGCCCCCTGCCGGGCTGCGCGGCGCCGCTCCCTCCCCCGCTCCGCCGGCCGCCCCGGCCCGGCCGGACTCGGCGCTGCGGGGCCGCGGAACCCGCCGCAGGAGCCTCGGATGCCCGTCCGCGGCTCTCGGCTCCCGCGCCGCTTAGCCCCGTGCTCTCCGTCGGGACGTCAGAAAAACTGAGGAGCTCGCGGGTCGAGCAGCACTTTGTTTTGGGAGGACCGAGTCGTGGCACGCCCTCCCCCCACCCGCTCCGAGAAGACGTTATTGTGAGGTTCCCGCGTATTTCTGTCCAATTCGCAGGGCAAGGAGAAGTGTATCGCCCGCCGCTCTCGAGAAGTTGAGCGAACCCGTTTGGGAACAGCCCCAGCAACGCGCGACTAAAGCGGGGCTGCGGGCAGAGCCCGGCGCTGGGACAGCTCCTTGTGCCGGAGGGTACCGCCGCTCCGCACGGCCCCGTACGGCCGTAGGCGGCCGGGAGAGCGGGAGGAACCGGAGCCGGAGCCGGGCGGCGCCCGCCCGGGAACGGCGGTGGCAGCGAGACGGAGCCGCTCCTGCCTGGCTTCAGCTTGGGCTCCTTCGAGGGTGGGGGTGGGGGAACGGCTTTTTCGTTTTCTTCGGAAGCAGCGAAGGGAAACCGAACAGCGACCTTTTGCCGGCAGGGAAGGATCTGTCCCTCTCCGCCGCCTCCCAGCCTTACCTTGTGGCTTTCCTGACAAAGTAGGAGTGGGTGAAGTCGCAGTGATCGTCCAGCCACGCTTCCACCGCTTCCTGCTCAGGCGAGGGGTGGCAGCTGCGCTCCATGCTCCGCTCCGCGGCCGCTCTGCCTCCTCTCCCGGCCGCCGCCGCCGCCGCTGCTTCCCCTGTGAGCGGGGCCGGGGGCGAGGGGCTCCCCACCCCTTCCTCCCTTCCTTTCCCTGCCGCCGGGGCTCCCGGCCTGCCGGAGCCGGTTCCCAGGTGCTCGCCCGGCTCGGGCGGCAGGAAGCCCGCGTTCGGCCCCGGCCCCGCCGCCGCACCTCAGCGCATCCCCGGCCGTGGCAGGCAGCCGGCTCCACCTCCTGCAGCGCCCCGGGGGGCTGCCGCGCCCCCGCCCCGCCCGGCTCTGCTCGGAACGGCCGCAGAGCACCGGCGGCAGCCCCCCGGCTCGGGCTGGCGATGCCCGGCGCTGGGGAGGGCGAAGGAGGCGTTTGTGTGCGCCGGGAGTGCTGCGGGACGAATGGGCCGGGCGGTCCGGGCGGGCAAGGGAAAAGCGCAAAGAGATGTAAAAGTAAGTCGTTCTCTGTGAGTCTGGCAAAGGAACCCCCCTTCAGTTTTTCTCCTTTCAAGATATGGCCTGCTTAAGCCTGCTTGAAAAAGCGGGAAAATAGAAGCCGCCTCGCAGTGTTTCACGGTTGGGTGTCAGCGTGAATACGAGTAGGAAAGCCCTGGCTTTTCGATCTTTCATCCAAAAACCATACAGTGAGGCTTTTAAATCCGTTTGAGACCTTGAATGAACACAGCCTAGCTCTGAAGATGCTCCAGATTCACGACTGCTTTTTTTTTTTTTTTTTTTTTTTTTTTCTCTACTATTGGAAAGCAGCATTGAAAACCTCGGTTAATGCCAAGCATCACTTTTATGTCTCATAGTTCCACTCTGTGCTAAACATGTGCACACATAGTAATTTACCAACTGCATTCACAAAAGAGTGTACGCAAAATAGAATGCGCATATTTTGTTTCCTGTGTCATCTATGTACATAAAGTGTCTCTGAAAGCAAGACATCAATAATGAATAGCAGCATGTTTCTGTGGAAAAGAATCTTTGGGGTCTTTAAAATGATTGTCTGATACAATAAACTGAGAAAGGCTGTGAGTTTGTGCGCCCCTCTTAAAGCCTCTCAGTGTACTTCAGATGGAGGTGCACTTCAGATGGAGTACAGAGCCCCACACACCTCCGCAATACTCTGCAGTGCTTCGAGAGCCTTGCCTCCAGCTCCTGGCAGAAGAAGTGGAATTCTGCAGTGTGAGCAGAGGCTGCAGCAGGAACTTCACAGCAAAGCGACTGAGAACCTGTCTGTGAGCTTGGGGCAAACTGTTTTCTTCTTTGTCTTTGTGTAACATCTGTCTTCTGGCTGTAATTTGTGTAATATGAGGCACACTGAAAGGGAAGGTTTACATCAACCTTATATCCTTATAATTCAACTTGGAAAACAAATCTCAGAAGCGCACATGGTGACCAAAGTGTGAAGATAAACTGGTTAAGACATGCTGCAAAAGTCAAGCCACTATTCAAAGCTAAGAGGAATCTTTCAACGGGGAAATTCAGAATGCAGTAAACCACAGAAGCAGACAACATGGCAATAAAGGAGCGTGGTGTTTAGTGTCAAAACATGAAAAGTATGATCTGTTAGAAAAAAAATAAACTTGTCATGTAACTCATAGATTACGTATTTAAATGTTTCATTCAGAAAAGGGGCTTGAGGATACATTAGACATGGCAATATATTTTTTTCTGAGCTGGGCAAACCTTTCAGAGAACAACATTATGTTAGAATGCTTAAGAAATACAAGAGAAATATAAAATATACAGTTATCAAATACAGACTTCGTAAATATCAGAAAGCTTTTCCCTGAATGATCTCGTATAGGATACTGATCACAGTCCTGCACATCCTGTCCCCAAAAACTATTGCAGAATTATCACAGTTGATCTAGAGGGGAAATCCAGAACTGACCAAACAGATGGAAATCTCTTTTCTATAAAGAGAGAAAAAGAGATTTTTTGTGAAAGGATGAATGCAAATATATAATTTCATTCCTGGTATTTAAAATACAATAGGATTTGCTCTGTGTCTCACTGGAGAATAACAAGATAATAGTCAACAAAATTACGTCGGCTGCAATACGTACCATCTCATTTCATATAATTACAGGTAAATACGCATTTATACTGTAGCAAGATTCAGTAAACACCAGACAAGAATAAATAAGCATTGTGCTGAGCTCTGTAAACAGTAGTGTTAAAGTCTAGGCTTAATAATGATAATCGTAGAACGGGTTGGCTGAAAGGCACCTTAAAGGTCACCTAGTTCCAACAATAGTATTAAAGTCCAGGCTTGCTGAGAAGTGAGAGTACAGCATCCCTGCTCATGCCGCGAGGTACTGGGACCCTGGGCAAAGCTTCTTGGAATGTGGACAGCTGCCCAGAATGGGAGAATATGCATTTGACTTTGTACCAAAGGAGGGGAAGCTGGGCAGGGCTGCAGTGCACTTTGCTCCAGGCTGACAGCCACTCAGTTAGCCATCCTACAGATATGAATCAGTGAAGCTAATGCATCCTGTGAATTCAATGGTAAAACATCAGTTCAAATACTGCTACCCAAGCAAAGAATTGTGTAGTCTCTCCCAAAATAAATCATAAAACTGGAGATGTTGGGGGAAAATTGGTACTTTCTCTGTATCCATTGGATTTCCATGAATAAAAATGAACATGCTGTTTTCATTTTTAAGGTGACAGGAGGGGGGTGAAGGCCAAGCATAACAGGGAAGTGAATGTTAAAGGTGGAAAAAGTCTTTCATAGTTTTGGCTTCTGAAGTCCTATGAAAAAGCTCCATGCATCTTAACTCACACCCAGCTTTCCAGTTTGCTTCCAGAATTTGGATGACAGAACTGTAGCAGCTGTAATGTTGAAAAGGGTCTGTGGTAATGACAAGTATGTTCGTTTCAAGTTCAAAAGCTACTTGTAGCAAAGCAGGGTGCTTGAGAGCTTCTTACAGAAACCAGAATGCTTGTCGTGTGGAGGACCATTCTGCAGTGGAAGTGGTTGAAAGAAAAGCTTTTAAGGTGAAATTTTTGTATATTTTGCAAATACTGTAACATAAGTAGATGAGAAAGGTATTTTGTGCGGGCTTGTTTGTTTGTTTGTTTGTTTGTTATTTGCAAGGCACTTAAATCAGAGATGCTGCTAACTCATGGTCAGATGTAAGAATATGACTATAGAACAAATGCATAATCAGAGAAATATTTATGTGATATTTATGCTCAAAGAACCCTTTATTTATTTAAACTTCCTAGCAGCTCATTTATTTCTATAACATTCCCATTCAAAAGGGAAGAAAATAAGGTTTCAAATGTCACCACAGTTGACTTATTAGTCTGACTTACTCATTAGATGAATTGGAGCAGCATTTAGCATTGCTAAGAAGTGGGAATTGGCTGTCTTTCTGTCTTTCTACCATCCCTTAAATCTGGAAAACAGTTGATCCATTTTGGCTCCTAAAACAAATTTAGGACTGTATCGTATTGCCAATGAGACCATAATATGATAAGGCAGAGGAAACTATTCTGCTTCCTTATTAGCCAGCACTTTTACACACATGCAAATATGTACACAGTGGAAGAACTTTCGTATTAGTAAAGCAAGTATCCATTTCCCTGCCACTATTTAAGATGTACAAAGAGGATGAAATAGCAACCAAAATGCAGAGCTGCTCATTCATTGCATAATCTGCCTTCTCCTCTGGGATAACATTACATATGTCCTACAGGAAGCCATGTAAAATAGTAGCTTCCTCCTGTTTTGATTTGAATGTCATCGAGCATTTGCATCAGTCAGAGTACCATGCCAAATTATTATTAACCCCTGGAAGGCAACAGTTTCTCTAAGTAGTTTGTAGTACACAGACATTTGTCTGGAAAATACTGTCTAACTTTATCTCCTGAAAAATGTAATTCCGAATTTGCGTTTTAACATATTAGCATTTAAAATCTCAGGATAAAGAAACTGTTTAAAGGCTGTTGCTGAGTTTTTCTCTTTTTCTCAGCCTTCTCTGTCTTAAGATAAGTAGTGCTAGTTATTTCAGTTCTTCCTTGAATGTCATGTTTTCTAGCCCTCTGATCATTCTTTCTTAATGTGGCCCACATGGTCTCTGCCATTACTGTGGTGTCTCATTGAGTTAGGATCAAGTTATCTAGTTGAACACATATCAGTAACAAATAAAGTGGAAGAGATATTCTGTTTACCCTTGTATGGGAACTGCTGAATCATGGCCAGAACTTCTGATTGATCACCTGAGGCAAGCAGTGAGTCAGCCATGGGAGCACAGGTGAAGGCAATTCACCTGTGTTGCCGGAAGGGGTGGAGCCTGGCTGCACCTCTCCTAGACCTAGATGAGTGTGAAGAGAATGAGCGTGAAGAAGAGAAAGACCTGGGGGGTGTTGGTTGTTGCTTGGCTAACATGAGCTGACAGTGTGCCCAGGTGGCCAAAAGGGCCACCAGTCTCCTGGCTTGCATTAGAGACAGTGTGGCCAGCAGGAGCAGGGAGGTGATCATCCCCCTCTACTCAGCATTGGTGAGGCTGCACCTCGAGTACTGCGTTCAGTTTTGGGCTCCTCACTACAGGGAAGATGTTGAGGTCCTGGAGTGTGTCCAGAGAAGGGCAACGAAACTGGTGAGGGGTCTGGAGCACAAGTCTTATGAGGAGCAGCTGAGGGAGCTGGGATTGTTCAGTCTGGAGAAGAGGAGGCTCAGGGGAGACCTCATTGCACTCTATAACCTCCTGAAGGGAGGTTGTGGTGAAGAGGGATTTGGCCTCTTCTCCCAGACAATGAGCAGGACATGGGGTAATGGCCGCAAGTTGTATCAGAGGAGGTTTAGTTGGACATAAGGAAGAACTTTTTTTCTCAGAGAGCGGTCAGGCACTGGAATGGCTGCCCAGGGAGGTGGTGGAGTCGCCGTCCCTGGCAGTGTTCAAGGGGCAACTGGATGACGTGCTGCGTGATTAGTTTAGTGCTTGTGATGGCAATGATGATGAGGAGATGGTTGGACTAGATGATCTTATAGGTCGTTTCCAACCTTGTGATTCTATGACTCTATGACCATTTGAGAGCTGACTACCAGTGGGAAAGAATCTCTTCTGGAGATCCCTCCTCTGGAGTTTTGTGGTGAGCCCGAGACACAGGTAAGCTTTCTATCTATTCCCTTTTTGTTATTATAATCTGCTTTGCCAAACTCTCTTGTTTGTGTCGTAATTATAACATCTTTATATTCATTGGCTATACAGCCCTGCAGGCTCATACAGTCCCCTATGGATATGTGATCTTGGCAACAGCCTGATCATGGTGACCCACTGTATTCTTTATTCCCTTTTCTTAATGACTTGCTATGTAGGCAGGTATTCCCTGTGCAGCTGCTTCCTTTTGCCTAAGAGTACTTCCTTCTTTAAACTTGTGAATTTCATCTTTTGGTAACTACCCATTTCTGCATTTTATCATTATTTTGAATCCTATATCTGCTCTCCAGTGTATTCTTGGCCTTGCCAAACTAAGTGCAGATTTGCTGAAGGACATGGATCTAGGCAATGACTGGGATGGCTAAATTGTGAAGGGGATTCTCAGCATTATTTCTGGTTCATTTAACCGGAGTTTCTGTTGCTTACATGTCAGAGCCACATCTTCATTGAATGTACTGACATAGTCTTAATCAAAGTAGGGAGGCTATCCAATGGTTATACTGTGGAATAAAAGCAAGCACAACGCATTGACTGGTTAAAGTGGGGAGGCTACAACAATCTGCGGATGTGTGCTCACACAGTCGATTTCCAGTTACATTCAGCAGATGCTTCTAGGCTTCTGATGTGTTTGAAATTGAAGCTTTAATAATCCCTCTTTTTTTTTTTTTTTTTTTTTTTTTTGCATGCATTCAGTTCAAAGTTTAAATAGGAAGCATTAAGAAAGTAGGAAATTGTGTAAACCAGATTTGAGGCCCTTCTCAGTGTATAAGGAACAGGTTTTTTTATTCTTTTTTTTTAATTGATGCGATACATTGTTAATTTTGAGCCAACTTTTTAGCATCTACTGGCTAACTGGTTATTTTCAATAAGCAAGTGTTCTTCTTGGCATTTTTATTAGTATCTGAGATTTTGAATTTAAGTATTAGTTTTGTACATAGCCTTAGAAATAATTATGAAGGTAAACTATAAGGGGCTTTTTTGTTTTTTTGTTTTTTTTCCCTCTGGGAGAAGGTGACATCAGCATGAAAAAGAAAGAAAAAAAAAAGTGATGGACTAAATAAAGCAAAGATTAGTTGGATATTTCTTGAATATGTATCCTTTCAATTGGGACCATGCTGCTTTAGGATTATATGGGTTGCTTAAGTTTGTGTAAGGAGGAAAATCAAAGCAGTGGAATGCTTTAAACCAATGTCAGTGGATCCAGAGTTGAATTTTGTTTGCAGCTTCCATCTCTCTATATTCTCAGTTGACAATTATAAAGACTTGGCCAAGTGTATTACTAAAGGCATTTTCCCCACCAGTATGAAATTCTATGCTATTTCTCTCTTTCATGTTTTCTAAACATAATGCTACTTCACTCAAGGCTTCGCAGCAGATAAACTCTGTATCTGCATAAGAGAGCAGGATAGTTATCAATCTGTTGAGGATCTGATCAACCCTGGCACAGCAGTTTGTACAGCTAGGTGTTTTCTGCTGTGAATATTTGTGTAGCATAGCATGATTGAATTGGAACATAGGGGAATAATCTCAAAGAAAGCAAGAAGTACCTCCAGTGTAGTGTTAAATGTGTTAATCTGACAGTGATCTCAAGTTTTCCTCATAATAGGTCACAGAATCTCACAATTTGGCATTAATGCAAGGTTTTAGGAAGTCTGTTTTTATACAGGGTCTTGAATCCAGCACATCCCCAAGTACATTGTTAACACAGTTAATTTTCCTTGCCAATTGATATTTCTGTCATTTTGCATTGCATTTATGTCTTCAGTATCATGTACTGATCCTACTGTTTTGTGTGCTGTTTTCTTCCAGTAGATTAGAAAGTCATCTGCTGTACCATTTATACATTCACAGACCATAATTCTCTGTTAAGCTTCTCACAAAGAGTTCCTATGCTCTCCCTGTCGGCACACAATATTAGCAGAGTTTAGTTCAGCACAAGTCCTTGCTTTTCTGGTTATGTTGTCTTTGGCATATTTTTAAAGTAATGATCTCTCTGAAATCATAGGCAGGTTTAATAGTACCAGCAACTCCTACCAGCCATTTCCTATCACATCCAATAAGAGTAACTTAAGAGTAACAATAAGAGTAACCCTTTGCCTACACTTTGCTTTGAGAATACGTGTCTACTTGGGTCTGCTATTAGTGTTTATTTCTTTTCAGAGTCCCTGCTCTTCAAAATATCATATTCCTACTTGGATATGAGAATTCAGTTCCTTGTAGTTTGATTAACAACTTTGTCTCCTGTGTGTTAAAATATAGTCCAGACTAAGAGAATTTATTTAGACTATATTAAACTACCTGCCCTTCCCATTTTTTGTCACTCTATAACTTTTTGTCATTTTCCACTTTTTCCAGCAATACTTTTCTATTTTTACTTAGATCATTTAGTATGGTTTGGGTTCACTTAGTATGGACCACACTGATGGTATACATCATTTTGGTTTGGTTTTTGTTTTGCTTTTTTTTTTTTTTTTTTTAACCAGATTTTTTGTAAAATTGTCAGCCAAAGTCCTGCAGAAATCTGCAGATGTTTATCAAATATACGATCTCATGGGAAAAGAGGAAGGGTTTCCTTCTGACAAAATCTATTTTCTCTCTAACTATGCTGACTGGCGTTAATTGTACTATCATCCTTTAATTGTACACTGATTGTTTCCTGTACCAGTCTTTCCATCAGTTTTCCTGACATTGATGTCAGACAAAATGATCTACAATTTCCTTATTAAATAATGGAACAGTGCTTGCTTCCCTTCTGTCTTTGGGAACTCGCCTGGAATTTCAAGACATGTTTTTCATAGTTTAGATCATTTAAGTTTTATCTTACTGAGGTTTTAAGCCTGTTAAACAGGTACAATTTTAATTCCTAGTATTTTGGAATCTTAGTAATGAACATCTGAATTTCTACATCAATAGATCATGTGAAGAATATTTTACTGACACAGAGCTGATCAGCCTTTCTACTTATTACTATCAATACGAAATCTTCATAGTCCAGAATGTACAGAGTAAAAAAAAAAAAAAAGGTGTTTGTATTGCTGCCTTCATGGCTTTATCCTCCCATTAAGAGGGAAAATGCAGTTAGTCAGAAATTATGAAGTATCTGGTATATCCTATGGTGCCCAGAAAATCTATATCCCAATGAAATTTCAGTACAAATAGGAATAAGTAATAAATTTGGCTAGTGCCAAAGTTTTAAAGCATGTGATGAATCTAAAATTCTTTCAATTACATTATTTATTTAGAGTAAGAGCAGACTTGATCTAGTCCAGATCCCAAAGCAATTAACTGTTTAACATTTCCTAGTGATCTATGTGGAGGAGATTTTTGAAAGATGAGGTGTTCCTTTGACCAAACTTTACTTAACTGAATAAATTAACTCTTTTTAGCCCACTGAGTAAACATACTATGAGTAGAACAGTGGTCTGATTTAGTGATGAGAACAAACTTCATTGGTATTCTGTATGCATCACCGATTCTAGAAAAATATTTATGAATAGAAGTCATTGCTACACTTTCTAAAGAACACAATTGAAGTAAAACTTCTTTGTACTGGAAGCTGTACAACAAATATATCTTTTGCTTGGGTGGGTACATCATCAAATAGTCACTTTTTTAATGGAAGAGTGAGGGGAATAGAAGTTTGGACCCAGTCAGGTATTGAGCCTACAAGTAAGTGCAGTATATATCACTGCAGAATTATGCAGTGGGCATAAAAATTGTTTTTAGGGCATTTTAGGAATGTGTAGACAAATTCTGGTAATTAAATAGTGTTAATCTGTGGTTGTGGAAGTTCAGCAAAAGTTAAACAGTAAACAAGATGAATTAAAAGATTACTTACACAGAACATCAAAATTATAACCTAAAGGTACAACCACAAAGCATTCAGTGTTCTGAACAAGTGAGGGAACGTGTAAGGGAGAAGGGTTTTTTTTTTTTTTTCTTGGATGGATATGGCGTAGTAGGGATCCTTATATTTTTCTGCTTCAGCTTTCATGCCTATCCCTGAAGGCATCTGTGTAGACATTTGTTCAGCCAAAGGAATTTGAATGAATCTGTTCAAATGTACCATTGCTAAATTTAAATCACCTGCTATCTGATAAAGAGGTGTTCCCCCAGTGGCTGCTCATGCTGCCTCATCTTTTTCTTTTTTTTTTTTTTTTTAAGCTATGGCTGTCATGAGTATCTGGAACCTTCAAAACCATTTAATGCCAAGTTACTGGTTTCTATATAGTAAGTAGAAGAAAACAATTGTAGATCAAGACAGTAACATAGATTTTCAGATTCTCCCATTGGATACCTTGGGGTCATCACCGCCATCCCCTTCCTGAAGAAATGATTATTTCTCAGGAAAACAGCAAGTGATCTAAGAGCAACAAGGCCCACATTGTCATGGCTACACACCTTCTCATGCGCGATGCAGTTTCTCCAATTGCTGCTTTACATTTCATCACTATCAGATTGCACACTGTTTCTGAGACAGAGGCTGTCTCTAGCCTTGTGGTTCTGCAGCATTTGGAATAACCATTCCTTCATGTGTTGCTGTAAAAACAACACAAATGACTGAATAAAATCTTTTTTTTTGTTGTTGGAACCCAAATACAATTTGCATCTCTTGAAAGCTTTTCTATTAATCAGTGTCCTCCCATTACATCCATGAAGACAGACAGTTGTCACTACTCGTGTACTACAGATGGCTATGACTTAGTGGAAAGATTATGTGATTTGACTTAGAGTACAGAGGAAATCTTTGTCGTATCTAAAATCATGTAGAATGAGTCACTTTCTTTTAGTATGGTGTTTATCCTTCTAGACCACTGGGGAGCTGATTTTTAATCTCTTCCTTACAGCCAAGGGTTACCTGGCTGCCTCTGAGAGCCTCTATCAGCTCCTATGAGCAGGGAAGAACCACATCGACAGTGTCCTTTGGGAGAAGTGTCAGACTTGACTTTGTCTCACTTCAAAAATTTCAAACAGCCTGCATTTGCTTTGGTAGCATATGCAGATGTGAACTGTGGCATTCATCTCTGGAAGACAAGTAAGTCTCCTTTCCAATAGAGGAGGTGCCTTTGGGGCCTCCTTTAGGCCTTTGGTGTAGATTTTAGACAAGGGAATTGTATTGTGTGAGCCAGAAAAAAGCTAGGAAGATGGAGACAGTAATACAGAAATAAGCACACAATTCTGCTGAGCTGCTTGTTTCAGGCAGGAACGTTAAGGAGGCTCTTCATGATCTGAAACCTTCTGCCAGCTGCATGCGAGCCATAGGCTGTGCCTGACTAGCCTTCTGTCTGCCTGCACAGTCTGGTCTCTTTTCAGAGACCTGGAGGAAAAAAAAAAAAACATTTAATTTTTATTTGCACTGATTTAATTTATTTTGGGTTTATTCATTTCCCAAGTAAAATGGTTATGTGGAAGCACAAGTTCCTGTGGTGTTCTCACTGCGCCAGTCACCTCAAAGAGCTGAAATGCAGCACAGCCCATGACAGCCTGGGAGGAAAGGCTGCAGCCCTGCCCTATCACCTCACCCTGCAATGAACACGTTTTTCACCTTTCCACTGTGCTGTTTTTCTCCTTTCCATGGGATGCCGGAGAACAGAGGTGCAAGATGGACTG
Source organism: Lagopus leucura (assembly GCF_019238085.1). Lineage (NCBI taxonomy): Eukaryota > Metazoa > Chordata > Aves > Galliformes > Phasianidae > Lagopus > Lagopus leucura. The sequence goes on along the minus strand of NW_024962264.1, from coordinate 34,330,872 downwards.
AAAGATAGAATGTGTGTGCGGTAGGTATGTGGTCTGTATCTGTCATGTTTTTCTTTATTAATTATCTAGAAGAGTGCTTTCTGTGTGTTGACAGCTGACTTTACAGGTCTCGTAAGGAAACAGCTCTGCTGATTAGATTAATATTGACAGGAGCAAGGTCTGTATTTACGGGGAAAAAAAAAACTACAGTAGGCCCAAAGGAACTATATCTCTTCCTCTGGTCTTTAATTTCCTGAAGTCCCAGGATAAGTCAAAAGTTTGCCACTGCGTGGTTTTTTGTTTTTTTTTTTTTTTTTTTTCTTCAGTATAATGGGAATTAAATGTTATTAATAAATGACCAGAACACTTCTTTTGGTCGATTTGTCTTCTATCAATCTGCTATTTAAATGTCTTTTAGAAATTAATTGATTTTTCCTCCTATCGTTTCTGTCTTGGGCAAGATCTTTTTGTTAGTTTGTAGGACGTAGATCACTGCTATTCCCTTTACTTCATGTCTGACTTAAATTTTCTGATCTCAGTCTGTCTGTGAATAAAAATACCTTCCTATTTTTCTACTTAAAAGCAGTTTTGGTGAGATAAGAGAATTCAGAGTTATGTGAAAGGAGAAAAAAAAAAAACCCACCACAAATCAGTTTTCCTGATTATTTGGAATTTTATTGAGGTTGAAAGATGTTCATTTTATATGGACTGATTCTCTGTTTAACTGTCACCTGCAGTTTAATACTACTCTAAGGTAAAACAAATTTAATCACTGCTATAATCTTGTATCTCTATTGATTGCTACAGTTCAAGCGATTTAGAATGGAAAATGTGTGAACATTATCTATAAATATATATGCATATATAAATGTCGGCAAACAAACAAACCAGGAATTGGAATCCTATAATTCCTATTGCTCCTTTTCAGGGGAGAAAAATAAGAAATTAAAGTTGATCTTAAACTATTCAGTAAAGTACAAAGCAAAGGCTACAATGCCCCCAAGTGCTCTTCAGCCATAAAAGCTTTGTCGACTGTAGATTTTAAAGACAGATACAATCCCACTGAGCATTGATCTGAAACATGCGTAGTACTATTTTTTTCACTTACTAAGGCTCCTTACTTACTGTGCTCATCCCTGAAGGATTATGCTGCTTCTTATTCAAAGTGGCTTGGAGCATTAAGAAAGCTGAATGGGAAACAAATGCCCTCATTCAAAAGTAGAGTTTCTTTCCTTTTTTTTTTTTTTTTTTTGTTTTCATTACAGTGTTTCTGAAGCTCACGAACAGTAACATTAAATTATTTCTGAAATTCATGCTACAATTGAATAAAGGAGAAAATAGTTTATCAGTTTGTGACACAGAAGTGTCTGTCTTTAACTTCACAATCCTTCACATCCACCAGCACCCAACAAAGCTGATGGAAGGATAAATGTTCATGACCAGCTCAAAAAATAAGTGTGCAATTGAAGAGATGTGCTGTTAATGTCTCAGGAGGCAACAGCACTTGCACAGTAGAGAGCCTCACAAAGTGCCCATGTTGGAGCTTCATCTGGAGGTCTGTACCATCTCAGACAATATTTGTACAGCAAGGGCTCTCCTGTGCAGGCTTTTTGCTGTCTGGAACATTAGCATAATTCAGTTTTAAATCACTTGGTCGCAAAAACAAAACAACAACAACAAAAAAAAAAAAACAACAAAAAGAACAAAAAGGAAACAACTGCATTTGTTCTGATGCTCTCAGAAGAAACTATGCTCCCACTTTAGACTGGAATCTACCTGTTCTCTTGCTTCTTTGCCTCATCTATGCTTGAGCATAAACATTTCTTCCCCACTACTTCAAAAACAGTAACAGATATTTAACTTCTGTTCTCCTTCCCATTTTTAGCTTTTTTCGTGGAAGAAATCGAAGAAGTGCACCTCTATTGCCTTTCCAACTTACAGATCAAGACTAAGAATGCTGTAGTGTCTCTGGTGTTTTTATTGCATTTTCTTTGTGTTCTTATCATTGCTTGAAAATATCTTAAGCTCCAGTGCAAAAGTACAATATCTTGTCTTATTCCAGTCTCCCTCAGAAAACACTTATTCGCTAGCATTTAGAAATACAAGTTAATAGCAATAGTGAGCCATCATTGTCTGAACATGCACACTAGTGGTTCTGTTTTATTGCTGTCGTTTTGATCTCACTTGTATACTGCTTACAGAGCTGTGCTTCTTTGTAAAGGTCTTTGGGATATGGACTGAGCCTTTGTGTTTTGTACATAGTGTTGTTTCTGTTCTCTGTCTGAATGTCTTGACCTTTAAAAAGCAACTCTGAGCCTGCCAAAATGTGTTTTATTTAATCAAGAATCTAATTCAGAGATAGCAAATCTCTTACAGGCCTGAAATTCACTCTGCGTACTGTTAATGCCAACCCAATTTTGTCCACGCAAATGCTCATTAAGCTCAAGTGAAAAGAGCTGTAAACACAGATAAAACTGCCTTCAAAGTGATGAGAAAAGCTTTTCTTAATATTTACTTTATTTCCCACTGACAAAAAGGGTAACTAGAGTTCAGGTTAATCTGTTTTTTTTTCTTCCAGAAATGAGAAAAAAATATAACTGATATTTTATTCCTCACTACTGCAAATTTATCGCTAAGCTGAGCACAAACAATGAAGAGAAATAATGTAAAGAAAACCATTAAAGGTAAAAACATTTGTTTAATTAACAGCAATGTTCCCTCCAGTACAGAACATTACTGACCACTAGAAAGCTGATTGATACACTGCAAGCTTTGTTGATTTCCACTGACTACAAAGTGGAATAGGAACTTTCTACATAAACCCTGGGGTGTGACTACAGGGACACAGCTGCATGATCAGAGCTGTCTGACCCTGGCGCTGCATCAGACTTCCAACTCATTGTCTAAAGAAATCATTAAAAAATTGGTGCTGGGAGAAGCGCTTACTGTTTTATTAATGTTCATCAGATTAAAGAAGTAAAATAACTGAAGCAGTGTGAGCAGTACATAAAAGCAGAGGAAGTTTGAAGTGCACCACGGCCTCTCTAAGAAAGCCTCTCATCGATCTCCCTTGCTGTTCACCCTGTCAAACGGCTGGCATGGCATGTGCTCTGCAGACAGGCAAGCAGCAGCATTCAGACAGCTGTGCTGTGTGGAGCACAGATGCTTTCACTTGCATTTGGTAGTTTCTAGCAGCAGAATTATTCACAGATGTTAGCACACAGATGATACAGAAATTCATTGAAAAGGGATATGAAATTAATACCTGGACTTTTCTTGATGTTCTTACTGTTATCAGACTCTAAGGTCCATCTTGATGGATCCAAAAGGAAATTATTTACATATGTTGAATTGAAATTCCTTCTCGAAGTTACTTTTACCAGAAATTAAGGAAAGAACTCTTTCCTACTTTTATACATAACGGCTTTGGAGTGTTTGTGGAAGGTAGTGCTCTGTCACTGGGAGGTCCGCATCCACAGAGCATGCTGCATGTCTTGCTCTTCAGAGAGCACTGTTAGTGTGAGCAAACAACATCATAGACTTCTGTGTCCAAGAAGTCTTTCAGTCTGTTCACGTTGCTGGTTCCCTTAGGACGCTACACTTTTGCCAATAATGAAAGTAGTAATGAGTTTCTTATGTTAACACAGTCTACTGGAAAGCGATTGGAAAAAGAAAGCTCACTTACTGTACACTGTTAAACAGCCTCCAGATGAATGGTGGGCTTTGTTCCTGCTATCTGGAAAGTTTCCTTGAAAGAAAAATGCTTGAGGTTGCACTTTGAACTCTACTTGTGTACTCTCCTAATATCTGTGACCTAATTTGTGAATGATGCTTGGGTGTTTTGCAGCATCTGATTCTTTCATACGTTGCTGCTGCTGGCCACAGCAAACTGGGGTGTGAGGCTGGAATAGCATTCTTCAGGTCTAAGTACCGTGCATTTACTGTAATTGACTATGCCTCCATATTAAGTATTTTTCCCTTTAGAGCAGTTGCACAGAACTACATGACCAGCATTTACTAGGATTGGTAGGAAAACTACTGGGATTAATGTTAGTACAGATTTTAGACCAATGACTTTTACCATTATTCTTAAGGACCAGACCCATCCCTTTGGATGTCAGTGGAAGCTCAGAGGGTGCTAGGTGCACATTTTAATAAGATCTTTTTTTCATTTTCCTTTTCACTGTATGTTATGCAATATACAGTGAGCACTATATTTGCTGGCGAAGGAGAGAAGTCTGGGAAACCTATTCATTTTACTCCACATTTAAACAAACAGTTTCTCAAAACCATGACCAAGAAAGGAAGCAAAAGTACTTAGCAAACCTATATTAAGTGTTCTAACTCAATGTTTATATTTTGTTCCTGAAAAATATACTGACTGTATTGATAGCTTAGTAGCATTCAGCTCCTGCAGTCTGATGTGGGAGAAGGCTTAGAGAATATTTTTAACCTTGTATGGAAACTTAATTTTGTTTTCAAAATACCTGCAGCTCAGTACAGTCTGAGCCATTCTAAAGCAAAAATTGTGGTCTACAAAGAAAGTTCATATGACTCCCACAGGGTAATAGTGTCTGTGAGAAAAATGCTTGTAGTACTGTGAAATATCCAGCCCTTCCTCTAACCTTCTAGTACTTTCATAACACACTTTTCAGTGTGTTATGTTCATAACACACTTCCAAACACCAAGGGCGTTCTTATAGGAAGATGACTTCTTTCATTCAGAAAGTATTGTATTACTTCCCAGTCTGTTTTACTTCCAGATTGCAGAGTAATGCCATGAGCAACTAAGATTTTATAGATTTGCATTTGATGAATAAAACTGATGAATAAAAATAAAAAAAACTTGATGAATAAAATAAAAAATTCAGTTACTGCTCTGGAATTTTTTGAAGATAAATGCTGATATTTATGAAATTGCACTGTATTCCTATAAGTATGTATTTTCAGGTACTTTGCCAGAAGTTCTTACCACAGGAAATGTAAATCAGATTTTAAATATATGTCTTGAGAAGCAAAAATATTTAAATTTTGTTTACTTTATTATTGTCATCCCACTCATTTTGAACATTTCACATGACAGTTCCCTTGTCTCTGAGTAACCTACTTTTCCTACTTAAGGAAAAGCTGCAGCTTTCAAGTGCAATTTCCTAATTAAAAAGAAGGATAATGAAGAACTACTGCTGCATTTTAAGATTGCACCTGAAATATTTGGATATAAGGCTTGGATTTGTTTCCAGAATTTATAATCCTGACTGCCACAACAATGTTTCTCCTCCCACAAAAAGGATAAATTGTAAACAACATTGCATAGCAGATCTTATATTTTTAATGAATGATGTTATCATTGTAGAGCTGTCTCCATATTATATTATTCTGTGATTCTGTGATTTTGCAGAGTAGGAGAAAAATATTTTCATTTTACTGTTGGTTGCCCTGAAATATATTTCATTAGTTGTAACAAAGATAAGAGAATAAACTCTGACATACAGATATCCTATAGAGAATGGAGCACAAGTCTTATGAGGATCAGCTGAGGGAACTGAGATTGTTTAGGTTGGAGGGAGGATCAAGAGAGACCTTAATTGCCCTCTACAACTGCCTGAAAGTAGGTTGTGGCTAAGTGAGAGTCGGCCTCTTCTCCCATGTAACTAGTGATAGGCCTGAAGTTGCACCAGAGGAGGTTCAGGTTAGACATTAGGAAAAATTTCCTCCCTGAAAGAGTGATGATTCAGTGGCACAGGCTGCCCAGGGAGGTGGTGGAATCGTGAAGGTGATCAAGAAAGGTTTAGATATTGTATGGTGGAACATGGTTCAGTGGAGAAATATTGGTGGTAGGTGGATAGTTGGACTGGATGATCTTGGAGGTCTTTTCCAGTCTTGGTGATTCTATGATTCTATAGGAAAGAGTGGCTTATATGGTTCCAGAGCTGGAGCACTGGTAGCTTTGGGACAGCATTTGGCTTCACAAGGCCATTTTGAATCTTGTTCAAAATGACATTTTGTCCTCTTTGGGACATTTGCACCCGAAGTGGTATTTCTACTAAAACCATAGGGAAACACCAAATCTGGGCAATGATAAAGTATTTCACCTTGCTAATTTTGCTTTAATAGTTGCTGCTATTTTTCTTTACCAGCTTTTTCCAAAATAAAATTTTTGATGCTTGTTTACCGTGATAGTTTAGAGAAGTGGTCTTGGCTCTGCTTCCAGCTCTGTCATGGAAATTCTTAGTACTGTCCATAACTCTGGATATGTCTCAGTGAATAACACACTGGGTGAGCCATAGCAGCCATGCAAACCTTTGCTACCCTGAAGTGGCATTCACTAAGAACTTAGTGTAGATGTAGGTCCTCTACATAATAAAATTAAAGAAATGCTTTCTGGATCAAAGAATACTTTTTCTTGTTCTTTAAGGACCTAATTTTCTGTAGCTCTATGAGCTTGATTCAGATGTACATTGGGAAGAGAGGAGATTCAGGCCATTTTTGCTCAGGAATAACATGTATAAAGAAAGAAAACAATAAAGGGTCTTGACAATTATTTCTTGGCAAGTTTCAGCTTTCCATGAGCAGCAAACCCACATGCTTTTTAAAAAATGACGCAGATGTCTCTGTGTGTCCATAGCTTGGAAAGACACAGATGGACTCATGTTTTGAGAAAAAACAACAGGCAGTCAGTTTGGAGAGGAAAAACAGTCTAGGATATTTTGTGGCTGTTACTTTTTGATATAGGCATGCGAGCACAGTCAGCCCTGCTGTAACAGAGGGACAGCTGGGTCATACCATCACAGCGCTTCATCCTGAATGCCTTATTTCACATCAGCCAGTGTTCATCTTAGGGCATAAGCATGCTTTGCCAGGCACACATGGAATGAAATGAGAGAACAGTGATGGGACCTGGACCTGGTGCTCTGGTCTGTCCCGACAGCACGAGGCAGTGTTTGGGCACAGCCAGATGTGTATGAGGCGGGGGGCTCAGCTCCTGCTCGGCTGGCTTTGCTGTTTGAATTGGCTTGCTCTAAGGAAAGGAGTTTCCAGCTCACAAATTAATCTATGGCTGTGGTGTGGAGACCAGAAATAAAATACCTATGAGAGATGGATGGGAATTCTGAGCTGTGAATCAGAGAAAGACACTGAGTGTCTTAGTGACTCAAGTTCTCAGTTTCATGAACAGGGCTGACAGCAGCATAATTTCTTGCCGCGTACAAGCAGGGCTTTAGTTGTGCTTCCATCTGTTTTTTGCAATTATGGTCTAATTGACTTTTCATAGTGGCTTCTTATAGCAGGGAGTCAAAATTCCTCCTCTCCATTTTACCTCTGTTTCAATCCAGGATTATTTTTTTCCATTCCTTGCTATTATAACTAATTATTGTTACAACTGATTATTTGTTAAAAGTAATAATTTCTTCCTTTCTTTAAATTTAAAAAAATAATTCATAATTTAGCAGCTAGCATGGGCAAAGGTTTACTTTCATTAGTTCTGTTTGCTATAGCTGGAAAACAGGTGTAATATATTTGCTTTTCAAAACATTATGAGTTACTGTCCCTTAACATTTGTAAACCAATTTAAATAAGTTTTGCAATCCCATGTTAAAGTTCTAATGAACAGAGGAGAGAGATGTAAATTCACAATATATATTCAGAAATCCAGATGGAGAAGTGCAATGAACAGAGGTTTGACATACTCCCCTATGAAGAAAGGTTGAGGGAACTGAGCTTGTTTATCTTGGATAACAGAAGGCTCCAGGAGACCTCATTGTGGCCTTCCAATACATGAAGGGAGCATATAAACAGGAGGGGGAATGGTTGTTTACGAGGGTGGATAGTGATAGGACAAGGGGGAATGGTTTTAAACTGAGACAGGGGAGGTTTAGGTTAGATATTAAAAGGAATTTTTTTTGCACAGAGGGTGGTGATGCACTGGAACAGGTTGCCCAAGGAGGCTGTGGATGCCCCATCCCTGGAGGCATTCAAGGCCAGGCTGGATGTGGCCCTGGGCAGCCTGGTCTGCTGGTTGGTGACCCTGCACATAGCAGGGGGTTGAATCTTGATGATCGTTGTGGTCCTTTTCAACCCACGCCATTCTTTGATTCTCTGATTCTCTGATTCTATACCAGCTTGCATGCAGTCATTTTGACCTAATTGAATTTGCCCAGAAAGTCCACTATCCCTATGTGGGCTTGACTTAGTCATAGGCTACATTTCACTTTTCACTTGCCTTCTAAACTAGAGCACTGATTCCTGATTTTTAATTATCATTACTCCATGTACTGACAGTTAAGTCATTTGATACGTGAACATACGTCAGAGACTGAAAGTGAAGAATGTTGCCAATTTATCTCTTCTAAGAGATCATTGGAAAACAGCAAACTGGAAAAAATGAAGTTCATTCCTGCTGCTGAAGTAAGAAGGAAGGCATTGCCTGCTTTTACATTTTGAGTCAGGACAACTAGAATTCTCCCACTCAGCTACAGTTTGTACAGGAAAGAGTTTTATCTCCTATGCTAATTTCCTGTGTTATCGGTGACACTACACAACACTCTGAGCTGATTACTGTAAATCAGTGCAAGAGAGATCAGAGAGAGAGAAAAGGTTTGGGTTGGTTTGGGCTATAAACCACAGGAAAACAGAGGCTGCTCTTTCCTCCACAGAGGCTTTACCTGCGAGGAGATGCTGTTGCATATGATCCTTCAAACACTGCTTATATCTTTTATCCAACCAGACTAGAAATACTCATATATATATAGCTAGTCTTCACGCACTACCATGAAGTACATTGAGGAAACCTCAGTTTCTTCTTACCACTGCAAGAATTAAAATGTCACAATGGAATTTGTCTTCTATTACAAGTTAAAAAAAGCAAAATCAACCAATAATTATTTCTGGAAACATCAGAAAAAGAGTTTTCAAGTAATTTTTTCTCGTTTTCTCACGGGAGAAAAAGCACGCTCTTAGTTCAGTGCAGCCCAGATGCAGGCTATGGTATGCAGCAGTTAGTGTGCAGCAGTGGGAAGTCCTGGGGAGTGCTCACTATGTGATGCTTGGAAAGGCACAGAAGTCACTGCTTCTCTTTGTTGTGTCACTCCAGCCAATAAAATAGCTGCAGATACTTAATAATCTTAATCTATGATTAAGATTATGGGAAGTTGCTGAGAAATAATAGTGGTCAGACTTTTGCCAAAGTGATAATCTTTTAGGACAAACTGGTCACTTGGTATCTCAAATACATTTCTGTTCTTATAAAGGGAAGGTGGCAAGCTCTACTAACATTACATCAGAAAACAAAATGGATCAGATTACATTATTACTCCTTCCTTCAGTGTCTTAAAGACTCTCCATAGTATGGCATATTGTGTTCCTACTGGAAAAGACTTGTTCTGCCTTTGCCTGTTGTGTGGTTTGCCTTGTCCTGAACAGTTACTTTAGATTAAATTTTCCCTGAAAAATTGGTAGCTAATTCACAACAGAAAGTGGTGGATTGAACTGAAGCATTTAATACCAGTGAAATGGTTAATAAACCTTATTACAAGCAGTGTTGTAGATAAGGCTCTCTCCTGGCTTCTTTCATGTCCCAGATAAAGAATCATTCATGAAATTTGTGCAAACATAATTCAGTGAAAGAACAAAACAAAACCCTCGACCCACTATTAGTAAGTCTTAAACTAAGATTTACTTAGAAATATCTGTTACATAAGGAGGACTACCTGTGAAATTATGTCAACAAATTTAAGGAAATGTTAATCTAGAAGTGTGATCATAATGGAAACCTTTTCATACGATGAATCTGCCTGTGTCTTCTTTTCCACGGCCTCATGGTAGTCTGTGTTTGAGAAATAAGGTTTCTCTGAAACCACAAATAGCCTGAAAAGAAAGGAACTATTATTTAATTTACAATTTAATTGAATGCTGAAAAAGCATTTAGAGAAGCCTGGTAGTAGAGAACCATGGCTAAGGAAGAGTGATAAGCTTGCGCTGATGCCAGCACTAACAGGGATTCTGCTTTCAGCAGCTGAGGTGGTGTGGTTGCAATTAGCTCAGTTATATCTGTGCTGTACCACATAGTGCACAGAGTAGATAAAACCAGGAAAACCTTGCAGTGTCTGTGTTTGAAAGCTAGGTCTCTTGGCAGAAAAGTATTTGAGACTTTATTCTAAGTGTGCCTAAGGAGACTTTTGCACATCCTTATTTTGCATTACCAAAGAGACAAAAATCTTTATTTTAGTGACAGTAGAGAGCTTTAAAGGATGACACTTCAAAAGTAGTTATAGTTTATATGATGTTTTAAGAGTCAGCACATTCTGTTGTGTAATACCCTGAATTGAAAATCAATAGAAATGATCTCTTAACATTTCTTCTCTGTGAGCTTATTCCTTCTCTGCCTTTAGTCTGTCCCCTAGGAGCTAATTTACAAGGCAGCCTCCTATCGCAGATATTGCACAGTTCCCAATATAAAGGAAGCATGTCATTTGGGTCCTCAGATGCTATTGTAAGACATGTAAGAATATTAAGCATTACCTCGGGTGGTCAGTGCTCAGTTTTATGGTTAGAATAGAGAGACAAGTGTAGATTTAACATCTGGGGCTTTAGAATTGCTGGGCATTTTAAAGCTGCAACTTTATCTGTGAATGTGTAGGCCTTTCAAAGATGTTTTGTTCATTGACATTATCTATGAAAGCGTATATGCATGGTTGGAATTGGTCAAAGAAGTACAAAAAGCTACCCACAAAACTTTTCTTTGTACATTTTTAGTGAAACAGATTTTTTTACAAATTATAATAAGGTGTACAAGTTATATAGAAAAGGATGAGCATTTTAAAATATCAACTGTAGATATAAATTGCTTCTGAATTCCAAGATTCCAAACAAACGTATTTTTGTCTCCATCAGTTTATGTATGCTGTTACAGTTATTCACTAATTTCCTCTTAGTTCTCAGAGCTGTGTTTATATTTGCTTCATTTGGCCTACTTCAGCATCCTTTTCTACCACGAGTTCCCAAGTTGGATTTTTCAAGCTGGGTATTCTTTTGGGGGCACACAGCAATCAGACAGATCACATCAATCTCTTCAGGGCTAAATTTGGAAAGCATGGCATCAATTGCTGTGGTTAACTGCCTTTAGAATACATGGTAGCTAACCGATGAATTTCCCAAAGCTTTCTAAAGAACCATTTCCTACTTTAGACTGGGTCAAGTATTCTCCTATCTATTTATACCAGAGACAGAAGAAACATTCTTAATTAGAAGTCAGAAGAAAAATTATCTAGTCAGGTAATTTGAAGATCTTTAAAAATTGTATTCATAGTGCAGTGGAAGTATAATTTTATTTTCCTTCAGACGTTAAAAATATTAATAAGAAGACACAATGAATTATGAGCAGTATGAAGTGTTCAAATCAACTCAGCTGAATTTCTTTTGGTGAAGTTCCAGAGATTTAGTTCACTCTGACAGGAAAGATTTTTGGCCTGATACTGTGCTGATATTGCAGCTCATTTGTTTTACTACCAGCAAAGAAAAGCAGAAGGCTGGACCAACCATTCTTCTTAGGGACAGAAGCTGAAAAGATTAAGAAGAGCACTTGCTATTATCTTTAAAAAAAAAAAAAAATAGGCTATTGGCTAGGGTCAGGATTAATGCAAAGCAAAGTACTTCATGACAAATTTGGATATATTCCATGAACTGGTTAGAGAAAAATGATATAATTCTGAAAGGATAGCGGAGATAACAAAAATAGCAAATTATTCTTGAGATTCTGCAGTTAAGTGCAATGCATTTATAGCCGAGTTATGCAAAATATAAAGCACCCTCAGCTCCCATTACAGCAAGGGCAGCTGTAGGGTCTGCATACCTCCTAGGAGGATTAGCTGAACTCTTCAACTAAGCAGTTCTTTTTGAGATGTCCTGCTCATCAGGTCCACTGAAATCTGTGTTCAGCATCTTTGTGATCACCCTCCAGACCTTCTTTAGGACTGAGATCAAATATCTTACTATCTTTTCAGGAAATTGATCAAATGCCAAGGAGTTATATGTCCAAAATACTCACTTGATTGATGCAATTATGTGACTGCAGTAATATGACTAAATGATAATCTTATTTAAACACACGTGTATGCATCATACAGAGGTAATGAAGAGAGATAAGGTAATCTTAGTGCTGCAGTAAAAGATGATCAGTAAAAATGAAACAATTCCAGATGGTGGGCAAGCTCCCCCTGAACCTAATGCATCTGCAGTAGCAAAATTTTGGTCAAGTGCTCTAGGCAGCCTGGATTCTAACATTGAGCATGGCTATTCTGGAGTTATCAAAGAGGATATTGTTCTCCTTTAAAGGATAATGGCATCCAGTATCTATGAACTCATTAATATGAACCCTAGGCAAGCATGGCATGCGTGTAAGAGTGAAAGAAAGATTTGAGAGCCACCATATAAGTTGACAAAAGCAAAATACCAACAGAGTGTGTGTATAAATACAATCTTTCTACAAAATGCCCAAATAAGTATAATTTGCAACATGAGGTTCTGGTGATCAGTGTTTAACACACGTACTGTAGACTGAGATCACATTGTAAGAAAGGTCTGCTAATGCTTTCAGATCTTGTGATCTCAGTTTGAGGTGAGTGGTCTCTAATTTTCATAATTTGGTTCTGCTTTTGTTGTATTGGTGTATTAAAGAACAATAGCACATTCCAGAGATATGGAACAATACAGTGTGGTGTTTTTTGTTTGTTTGGTTGTTTTTGTTGTTGTTCTGTGCTGTTTTGTTGTTGCTGATGTTTTTAGCTAGCAATCTAATGCGCTAAATATAGGTTTGAACCAAAGTGTGTGAAATGTAACCTGGGAGCAAGGGAATATTGAATTTATTCTTGATAAATTGAATGAAAAGATAGTAATAAATGAGGTAGGAAGCCCACAAAATTATCATGTGGTGGTATCTAGTACCTATTTAAATTAGTTACGTAGTGGGATCTAGTAATGTATTTAGGTTAGTCAAGACTAAGGAAAATGGACAGGGGATATCAGAGACATCTGAGCAAACTCAGTAAGTGACTGATGCAATAGAAAACATTAATTTTTTAGTTAATGTATTGCCCTCAAACGTCTGGAAGTCAACTTTCAACATACACATTATTTATATTAATCAGGAAATGAATAGGGAGCTTTTTACCTGGAGCTTAGTATGCAGAGCTTTGATGTTGTGGCAATGGGATTCTGGAGTTCTCTGTGTGTACTCCGTAGTCTTTACTAACCCAAATGAATTACTAGAGAGAAAACTTTATTAGCAACCATTAGGAAGAGTTTTTTAGGAGGAGTTTTCTCCATGGTCTAATACTTGGTATCGATTTTAAATCAGTGAGAAACCAAACTCTGTTATTTTGGGGCTATTTTTACAGTCCAAATTACAATTACAAATTACCTGAACATGAGCCGACAGTGTGCCCAGGTGGCCAAGATGGCCAACAGCCTCCTGGCCTGCACTAGAAATAGTGTGGCCAGCAGGAGCAGGAGGCAAGCGTCCTACTGAACCCAGCACTGGTGAGGCCGCACCTCGAGTACTGTGTTCAATTTTGGGCTCCTCACTACAGGAAAGACATTGAGGCCCTGGACGTGTCCAGAGAAGGGCAACGAAACTGGTGAGGGGTCTGGAGCACAAGTCTTATGAGGAGTGGCTGAGGGAGCTGGGATTGTTCAGTCTGGAGAAGAGGAGGCTCAGGGGAGACCTCATTGCGCTCTACAACTTACTGAAGGGAGGCTGCGGTGAAGAGGGGTTTGGCCTCTTCTGCCAGGCAACAAACAGGACCCGGGGAAATGGCTGCAAGTTGTATCAGAGGAGGTTCAGGTTGGACATAAGGAAGAACTTTTTCTCTCAGAGAACGGTCAGGCACTGGAATGGCTGCCCAGGGAGGTGGTGGAGTCGCCGTCCCTGGCAGTGTTCAAGAGGCGTCTGGATGAGGAGCTACGAGAGATGGTTTAGGGCTTATGGTAGCAATGGTAATGGTAGGGTGGTTGGACTAGATGATCTCGCAGGTTGTTTCCAACCTTGTGATTCTATGATTCTATGGTTACTCATTCTTTTCTTCTGGTTATTATGGGGTACTCTGAATGGGTGTAGCTACAGAATAACTCTAAGATTATTTAAGAAGACATGTATGGGGTTCATTTGGCCTTACTTTAAAAGTTTCTAGATTCCTGCTGAACCTGAGCTTTGGCTTTCTGTGAACAGAAAGAGGAGATAGTGAATGAAAAATTAATACATTTTCATATAAAATTATACATTTGTTTTCATTTGAGTGTCCTCTACATTTTGAAAAGCAGATTTTTCTCTGTAGCCTATGAAATATTATTATTTTTAAAAAATTTAATCACCGAGGAATTCCTGCATTAGAAAAAAAGTGAATGTCTCATACCAGCTCACTCTATTTTTTTCTCTTTTCTAAACAATGCTGTATTTTTATGTAAGCAATAAGCATGCCAGACACTTGCATGAAAAATATGGTGTGTACAATGCACTTCATTTATTTCTTGACATAACAGGAGAAGCTGAAGAAACACAGAGGTTTGTAGGAATTAAGTTATGACATAAAACAGACTTCTTATGTCAAGAGAAGGAGACAATTTGCAATTAAAAAGAGAGAACTGAGGACTGGCTCCATAGTTCATGCAAATCTTATGTGAATTGTATAAAAATATGAGAGCAAATCACTATGTTAGTATGACAAAGTGCAGAGCATTGTCATTCCAGGACAGAGTACAACAACAGAATGGAGCTGTCTTTCAGTAAGGAAGGACCTAGATACTAAATCTCATCATCAAAAAAATCTTGCTTCTGGAAGACCTGGATCACCTCCTGTGACCCGGTAAAGATCTAGGACAGCACTCCTTGCAGCATGGAGTTCCTTGCCCACAGTCTGGAAAAGGAGGAAATCAGTTACTTCTGACCTCAGCAAGCACTGGTAGAAGTTATAGCATGATGTTAAACAAAGCACATAGTCTGTCTGAAATTAGAACATAAAATCAGAAGTGCTAGGCCAGCATGAAATAAATATTTGAGGTTCAGTCCACTTCAGGCAATTTGCCCAAAATAATAGATGATAGTTAAAGATTATACATGGTTTCCAAAATCCCATCCAAATGTATTCCCCTTGGCAGCTTGACAAAATAGTTAGTTTTTACAATTTCATGCCATTAAAATTGAAGGTTGCATAAAGTGTAACTACTCAAACACTAGGTTAATTATTACTACCCTGTGTCGGTAGAGGGCTTTGTTCCATGTCAAGAATTTGACATTTTAGCATAAGTACAATAACTTTCTTCCTTTAGCGTTTCCATCTTCCTCCACACCAACCCACACACAGTGGCATTTAAATAAGGCTCTTCACGCTAAGTCATAAATATTAATGACATAAAACTCAGGCTTGGCATTTAGCATTAATGGCTCTCTTCATCACTGTTTCAATCCTAGATTGCAGCCAACCCCTATGTAACTGGCTGACATAATTTCTTTTTTTTTTAAACAATGTTAATGCTGATGTGAGATAATTTTCCCCACATTGCTAGCAAACCGTCTTTCTGTGCTGCATGTTTAGGGTGCCAATGGGAATGACTTTTTTTGAACAATGTCCACGGTGGCTTGGCATGATTGGGCTTGTAATTACAATTTGTGCCTTTCAGCTAGTTCCTCCAATACCTCCAAACCAGCTGTGAATAGATATTTCCTTAAAAAAACCTTGGTCTGCTTTTGAAAAAATAAATACTGAGTTTTTTTTTTCATACAATCAAACATTTCATGTTGGCTCAGAAAAAAAAAAAAAAAAAAAAAAAAAAGGATTAATACCATTGTTGGTAATAAAAGAAAATTTCTTTATTAATTCCTGTGGTTACGTGCATCAGTTCTGTCCTCTCAGTTTGAGCTGTACCCATTGTTTGAAGTTGTAAATGGAATGAGGTTTTGAAGATATTTGTGACAGCATTGAAGATTTAATTTTCTGTTTTCTTTCTGTGAGAGAGATGCATCCAGATCAGCCGTGTGAACACAGCCATGGTCCTGGGCAGCCAGCTCTATGTCTCCCTGCTTGAACAGTGGGGGTGACCGAATGACCTCCAAAGGTCCCTTCCAACCTTAATCCTTCTGTGTGATTCTGTGATTCTGTGTTGTCTCTACCCCACAAGATAATGAACCTTTTGAACAATCTGTCAGATATTATCATAATTCCTTAAACAGTAAGCACGTGCTTGGCTCTTCCTGCCCTTCACTGCTTATCTGAATAAGGACCGGAATATTCTTATTAAAAAAGTTTGAAACTTGAGTTTTCTGGACTGTTACCAAGAAGCTGATATTGCAGTAAAACATTTGGTTTGAAAGAGAACAACAATAATTAGAATTTCCCCTTTATTAGAAAATGAAAGTAGAAAGAAGAGAAGCAGAAACATGTACTGGGCTCTACGATATACATATCTTAGAATATGGCATATGTTGTTACCTTAAGGAGGAAAAAGAGGAAGCCTATAAAGTACAGGATCATAGAGCTACATACAAGGAACATGAAGTCATACAGTCCAAGTGTAGCGGAAATGCTAAGTCACAGCGTGAGCCTGTGATTGAGCACCTGGTGGGAAGACAGGGCCAACCCGGGGGAGCTCAGGTGCTTGCAATGAACCTGAGTGACTGGAAGGATTGGAGCCAGGTAAGCATGTTCTTTGCTTTGTTTTTGTGCCCATGGTTGTTGCGTTTGAGCATGCTCTCACCTGCTGCAGCTCAGGACTTTGCTACTACGCTGTTATTGCTGTGCTTTCCATTGTGTTATGGCATCATAACAGGGCAAAAACAACAACCTTTTAGTCATTCATGACAGATACTTGTCAGCCTGCCTTGAAGTCTTCAGTGTGGATGCAAGAAATCTTCAAACGCTTCTGCTGTTTGTGTTCCTTTCATAATATTTTTCTGAACACATAATCTGAATTGTTTTGCATGGACTGCTATTTCTGTAGTTAGATGAAGTAGCTTCCTATGTGTCTGAAAGACCATTAACAAACCTTCCTTCAGCCTCTTATGCTAAAAATGCCACTTTAAATATTTCATAATAATTCATATTTTATAGATTTTTTTATCATTTTAACTGCTATCCTTAGGACTGTCTTTGACCAGCTCATAAATTTCTTGAAGTGTGGTCCCTGACCTAGGCACAATAATCCAGATAAAGCCTTATCAGCACTTAGGAGAGCAAAGTGTTGCTTCACAAACTTGTGTGCTATCTGCATTCCAGAACATTTCTGTGTCTGCAGCAATATGTTGCCAACTCATGTCTGTTCTAATTTCTATACCCATTCCAATCCGCATTTCTCCCTCTCTGTGTTACCTATCTTCTGTGTACCTACCTTTTTTTGCTGAGCTTAGCACTTGCACAAGCTGAAAAATATATTTCCATTTATCATTCTTATCTCCAGTTCATTGTGACCATTTTGAATCCTGTTCTTGTCCTCCAAAGTAGTTACAATGTACTAGACTACATCTGCCTCTAAGTTTAATGAGCCTGTTCTCTAATCTGCCATTTGGGTCAGTAGTAAAAATATTAAATCCCACTGGACCCAGGACAGATCTCAGTGGGAAATCCATTTGGTACATCCTTCCTCTGATATGTGAACTTTGGTAACATATTCAGCTTTGCATTCATATTTGAGATTTTTTCCCCTGGCTGGTTTATGAGGAGTGAGGTGGTTGTTTGAGACAATATTGCAGAGATAACACTAATGAATTCTAAATACTTAAGACTCATATTGTTTCTCCACCTCCCAGGAGCAAGGAAAATCTAGAGGTAAGCATTCAAATCTGTTCTGATTTATTTTTTCTAAAGCTTTTTTTAAATGGGCTGGTGCCACTGTAATGTCAGTAGAGGTTATGTATCTCCTCAAGAGCATTATTTGTCAGGAATACAATTTTGATTAATTTAGCTTGACAAGCTGTTAACAGACCAGCCCTTTAAATTACAAATAAAAGAAGTTGCATATTTTGTATTACTTTACTTCTTCAAAATACAGAATTTAAATATCAAGAAGTGTTTTTTTGGTCTGAGTACTCTTGATGTATGATAAGACTGCACATGTAAATGTTTGCATAACTTATGCTGTATTTGGTACACATGCATTAAATCATCTCTACTGCACAGTGATAATAAGTTCATGATATACTTCAAATTCAGATAAGCATTCAAACTTTAAAGAATTTGAGCATTTGGTAACTGAAATTCATCCTCTACTCTGAAGATTCCAGCTGCTCAGTAAGTTCAAAATCAATGTGAGAATACTTGGATGCAGGATGAAAGTTGTGTAAAGATCTTAAAGTTCTGAAAACCTACAGGTGTTTGCATTTGTAATTTTGGTTTACCCCGTGTTACTTACATCTTTGCTTTATTAGGCAGAGGTGTTTTTTTTTTTGTTTTGTTTGTTTGTTTTTTAAGTATCATTAAGCAGGGTTGTTTATCTCATGTATAGGCGACTGTATATGAAACTTTAATGGACCCATCTGAAAAAGATTGTGGAATAGACAGTGGTGTCCTGCTGTTGTTCAGGGGCTTGAAATATTTTGGAAATGCATGCTTGTAATTTATGCTTGCACTCAGAGATATGAAACACATTTATTCTTACTTTAGAACCTTCATACCACATAGATCACCCAGGAGTTTACGATTATGAATGGCTGTTTCCTCTCATTGCTGTCACCTTTAGTATTTTCTATACAACAGTAGCCAGAGTGTTAGGTGTAAAACTCAGTGCTCTGTAGTTTGAAAGAAAAACTATTACTTCACTCACTTTTTCTAAGTAGAGGTAGCAGAGAATTGTCTAGCTGAAATAAGAAGTGCAAAGAGAATTATGGTATTTGTATTCATAATATAATGGAGTAACAGTGAAACAAAATGTGACTTGTAAGGAAGTTGCCACTTTTGGATTGTAATGATAATTGTTGTCTGAAAATGGTAAATAACTGTGGAAAACAACTATGTAGAGAACAAGATGTTCATAAGGGTGCAGGACACTTCAAGATGCTAAGGCTACTTCTCAAATACCTGTCAAATGCAAACACTCAGCTGTAAGTTGGTTCCCAACACCTTTCATTGCCATATCATTTAGTTTCCTGAAACCTTAAACACTTGTTAAGTGTTAATTAGTTCACTTCATAATGCTCCCTGTAGGGGAAAATACTGCCTTCAAACTTTTTTTGCAGAAGTTGAAACTGTCTCTGGAGGATTAAGTTGCTTACCTCAATTCCAAGTAGAAACACAGATTTGAGCTACAGGTTGCCTTGTGTATGAATAACAGATTTAATCCTACAAGTTGGCAAGCACTTGCAAAGGCCAAGAAGTGAAGGAGCCTCAGTCTTTGTACAAGTATTGCTTGTTACCCTTTTACAAGTAATACTTGTTTTTTTCATCTGCAGAGAGATCTTGAAGTGGTACCAGCTGACTTGGACTGTATACCTGTTGAAATCCTGTAGAACTTGATGTACTGTCTCTACAACTGACACATTTTCTTGCTGCACACTTGGGAAAATGCTTATGCAAATGCATACATTAATAATACTGTTGACATTGTGCAGGCCTCACTAGCTGAACTGGCAGACATTGACAGTTTTTATGTCTCTATCCTTCTGATGCCCCTGCAAGGAGGAACTGCTTTAATCTAGACTTTTTTCCAAAATTGTTCCTAAACAACTTAAAAACTACTCTGGAATAAATGTTTGGAATAAATAGTGAGAATTTTTGAATGAAAGAGTCAGAGTGGCATATCAGCGGACTGACCCTACTGCCTTTCACTTTTGTCATTCTTGTTTAAGTTTACCAGCATTGTACTTCAGTGTTCCCTTAACACTAAATAGTTTTACAGAACAAGATATGACCTAGCTATAAAGAGCAAAGAACATGTCTTTGGCATGATTTTCATCCAGTGTTTTCTATATGTAGTTCTATCTGTGGAAGTATCCTGTTTTCTCACTTTTATGTAAGAAGCTCGAGCAAGCAATGTTAATGTTGCATATTCCCTTGGTCTGTCTTGCAAAAATCATTAGGGCCTGACTTTTCCACAGAAAGGAATGCAGAATGCTGTCTTCTTGTAAGTTTGTGATTCATGCCTCCTGTCAAGGCTACCAAACCAGTAAAAACACTGGAATGTAAAAAAAATAAGCATGATTATGTATTTCAGGAAAACAATTTTCTCAAGAATGTTTCTGGAACAGATCTTCAATGTTAGCTATTTCTAGTTCATGTATCAGTGATGGAGTGCCTACTGGCACCAACTTGTGCTTTGCAATTGTCTCAAAGGACAATGCTTTAGTTTGCTTAAGGTGTCTTTTTTTGGATTCTTGTAGCAGCAAATCCTTTAGCAGCTCGTTACTTAATGGAAACTAAACAAAGCTTCTTCCAGGAAAGAAACTGTTGATCTCTGTCACCCCACAGTGAACTTCTTTTCTCAAAAACATAACACATTCTTTTGGAAAAATACCTCCAGTTTAATCAAGACACTGTGTATTCTAAAGACAAGAATGTGTCCTTGTTCATCTGTCTTCCACAGCTTGAAACTCAAAAGTTTCTGGGGAATAGAAATGGTAGAAGATAACTTCTGAGTATAGAAGTCTACGTGTATGACATATTCATTCTTTGGTCTGTCATAGCTCTAAAAACAACAACTTTTACCACTGAAGAGGCCTTGTGTTGGTTCTTATAAATAGTCCTGCTTAGGGCCCTGGCAGGACTCCTTTGTTATCTACTAGTAGGTATTTCTTCAGATGTTCTTCAACTTGTTATCGAAACTTAGCTTGGTTTTTATTGTCAAGACAGCTCTGTGTTCAGTTCCCTCCATACATTGACTATATTACTGTATCTGCCATAGGAGCCTTTCCACAGCTCTTCATTTCCACTAGAGATGCCACTGAAGCACTAATATTGATGGTGTAAAAAAATAGGACTGTGTGTCAGCCACTGTCAGCTTTGACTTTAGCAGCTGGTAGCTTGATCAGAGGTTTTGAAGAACAAAATGTGCTGATCTGTGAAAAAAAGAATCATATACTTTATGTACAGTTGGAAATAATTCAGAGCAACTATGGATTGGAAAGAATGATCTGTTTCAAATTATACTGCTGCTGTCACTTCCAAAGATGCAGTGAACTGCTTTAATGGATCCATGCTGGAGGATTACTTCCACTTTTGCAAAAACATCACCATTCTATCTGCAGAAAAATGTTTCTGCACAGAGTTGAATTAATGTTGAAGCATAAGCCTGGAGTCTTGAGAAAGCGAGTAAGAAAGAAAGAAAGTGAGTAAAGGAAAATGACAAGCTATTTTGCAGGTGTTATTTTGGAAACACACATTATTTCATCTTTTCAAAATATGAAATCATATCTAAAATACACTTGATATCTAGTGTTCTATCTGTTCTGACTTCCTGCTGTAAGAATACATTGTGCTCCATTGTTCTCACTGTATCATAGAGTTATCAATGGAAAAGTCTTCAATATGGAAAACTATTCCTGAAATCAGTGCTCAATGTTTAGCTGCCAAACCTAGTTAATTGCTCCTGTTTTTCCTAAGATTTAAACCATAGTTCATGAAAGTAATGTAGTTCCTAGATATACATTTAGAAAAAACAAAATTAACAATAGGTCACTTCCCTTTTCAGAATAAATGTTATTGCATACTTTTTTTTATAAAACAGCTACTGTGTAAGAGCAAAATATTGTTTAGTCCTTATATCAGCTTTATATTTCTGACCTTTTTTTTTACTTCAGGAACTTGTGATTGATCCAATGTTATAATAAAACAGCACTCAACATTGTCTCCTACAAAGAGCGTATGGTTTGAAATAAGTGACTAAATCAAACAGTTGAATATTCAAGTTTGCTGTATTTAGTTCTGAATTTCTGCACTAGTTCTTGGATTAAGTTCAGATAACCCAAAGATTACGTTCTCCGTACATCTTGCAATGGTTTATTTTTTTTAGGAGAAACATTTTTTTAAAACATTAGTGCCATATAAGCACAAGGTTTTTCTGGTGTCTATCTAAATAATTGATGCTATTTTTGATAACGCTTCTTTCATTACCTTAACACTGATGGGATTTGAGTTTATTAAATTTAAACAACTTTTAGATGGATACTGTTTATTTGTAACGTGTGAGATGGACAAAAATAAACTAATGCTCATCTTGATGATATGGAATAAGTTTACATGAATATATAGAAGTCATAGTGATCATATAGGATGACAAGCATTCAGCACAGAAAGACAAAGCCATAAAATATCCCCTCTAACTTAAAAGAATCTGATCTTTCCCATAATTTGTCTGCAACACTGTCCATGAAGGTTGACTTTCTTCTTATACCATATTGTCATCGAAAAATCCCATGAGCAAGGGGCCAGAAATGAACTATTTAAGATGAACAGTTCTACATAAAAATGTATGCATAGATCCTATATGTAATATGCCCTTCTTTTCTTCCCTTGCTTTCTTATCCCTCCATTGGTTCTTTGGCCCCCCTTGCCAAGTTTCTACACTAAAACATGTTTCTACATGTTAGGCTTTTACCAGTTGAATTATGTGTAGTGTACCATTGCAAGATCTCTTATTTCTTTCTTAAAGGACACATTTGCATCAAATAAAAAAGAAAGCTCTTTCAGTGTGCTGGAAATTCCTATTAAAAAGGATAATTACACAGAAAATACTAACTTTTGTGGCAAAGTCAAGCTTATAGCTATCTGTTAAGAGTGCAAGAACTGAGAATCCAGTTTGTATATGTAATCTGCCAGAAAGTAACTTAAAAGTAATTGATTATTACATAACTTTTAATAACAACAGTTTTAACATTGAAAATTATACTATATTGGGTGCAATTCACATAGATTTCCTGCCTGGTGCATTATTTCATGCTTATTCCTATGGCCTTGGGCACATACTTAAGGCACTAAAAATGTTATGTTCACAATGTCAGTTTTGGTTTAAGATGTTTGTAGCTGTTATGTACCAGGCTTGCTGGAAACCCCAGGCTCATTCCAAAACATATGATGAAAGATTATCATAATTGGGTTGTAGGCTTTTTTGCATTATGATCGACAGTTTGGGGTTATTTTTGAATACTGGGTTTGGGACTTCAAATGCGAACTAGGAACAAGTCGTGTTGCTTAATTTTGCCTTTATTTTATAAATGAGTGTGATTCCACAAATTTCAGGTAAATAATTTCAGTACAGAGATGTTATGAAAACAAAAAGCCAGAGATAGTCCTGACAAAATAACTGTTTGAAAGCCATTTTCCATGGATCTTTCAATAGTTTTTCAGATGTCTGTGATGCCTTCGTATAATTTCTGATATTTGCTTTAAATAAAAATACCAGTGATCAAACTCCATGACAAACATAAGTTAACAAAATTTGGAGCATAGGCTGCTTTCCACTACCATGAATAGATTTCAGTAACGGTAAAGTTACATTGCTGAACATTCAGAAAACTCATATATGGTTCTGAAGGTCAAACAGATAGAAATGTGTGCCAAGAGGATTTAAGGAAGTGAACTTGATGAGGGATGTAGAAAATAACAGTAGATTTCATGGGTATGGTGGTCAGAAGAGAAAGGCCAAAGAGAATGTACTCCCTCTGTTAAATGAGAAGCAAGAAAATGTAACAGCAGGCATGGTACTCAAGTTTTCTGCCCCAGTCTTCACTGGCAGTTAGGCTTCCCCCACTTCTCATGGCCCTGAACCTCTAGGCAGGGGTTATGGAGCAAAATGTCTCCTCTTTGTAAACAAAGAGTCAGTTCAAGACAAACAAATGAGACTGACTGTGTACAGTCTATCTAGCGGCATTCGTTCCAGGGTCCTGAAGGAACTAGCTGATGTAGTTGTCAAGCCATTTTCCATCATATTCAGAAAGTTGTGGCTGTCAGGTTAAGTCCCCAGTGGTTGGATCATGCCTAACTGGTCTGGTAGCCTTTTATGATGGAACAGAATCAGTAGACAAAGCAAGAGCAACTGATGTCATCTATCTGAACTTCTGCAAGACATTTTATATGATCCCACAACACATCCGTCTCCCTGAATTGAAAATATATGGATTTGAAGGGTAGGCTAGTGGATAAGAATTGGCTGGATGGTCATAGCCAGAGAGTTGTTGTCAACCACTCTAAGTTCTGGTGGAGGCTAGTCACAAGTAATGTCCCCCAGGAATCTGGTTTGGGATTGGTGCCCTTCAATGTCTTTATCAATGAAATAGACATAGGGATTGAGTGTAACCTCAGCAAATTTGCTGATGATGCTAAACTGAGTGGTGCAGCTGGTATGATACATAGTTGACACCATTGAGGAGGACCTGAAAGTGATTGAAAAGTGAGCCCACAGGGGAGGGGTTGTGGAAACTCAGGTGATTACTCCATGGTCTGTCACACTTCCTGGCAACAGTCAGAATTGGAGAAGTTTAATTTAATCTCTGGAATGCCAGGTGAAAATTACTAAAAAACAGGTTACTACTATGTAATTGTGTTTATCTTTTTCAGGTTTTTGCCAGACCTTAAAACTAGGGATCACTTAGGTGCAGTGGAAGAAAAGGTAGAGAAACTACAGCAAGATGAAGGAAAATACGGTTTACTTCAGAAAGCCTGGACATTAGGTAGGAAGCAAGCTTTCTTATAGTGTTCAGTTGCTAAGGGAAGGCCAAGCATCTGGCCTCATGACTCCTCCCACTTTCTGCACGCAGCCATAGATACTAAAATCAAGACTTACAGTTTAACTTTTAGCTTACTAGTGTTTCCTTCTCATATCCTGATATAAAGAAATAAAGTAAAAGGGGGAGAGAAAAGCAGAAAAAGAGCTGGGGCTGTTAAAAGGAGAAAAAGACTGTTATGTAAGCTATTTTTCTCTGAGAACTTGCTTGCTTTGAACCTTGGTCCTGAAAGTATCTTCAGGAACCCAAGAATCATAAAAACCCTAGTTGTGGTTAGTGTATGAATATTTCTATTCTCACATTCCCTGATTTTTAAAGTTCATAGTTTACAAAGGACATTGCAACGTATCAAAATTCGTTTCTACATAAATAATGCATTTACCCAGAGAGTGGTGAGGTGCTGGAACAGGCTGCCCTGAGAGGTTGTGCATGCCCCGTCTTTGGAGATGTTCAAGGCCAGGTTGGATGGGGCCCTGGGCAGCCTGGTTTAGCATTAAACGTGGAGGTTGGTGGCCCTGCATGTGGCAGGGGGGTTGGAGATTCATGATCCTTGAGGTCCCTTCCAACCCTGGCCATTCTGTGATTCTGTAATGCATAGAGTGGGCTGGCTGGCTGTGACTGGTTATGTCAAGCTTTTTTAGAAAAACAAGGGAGAAACAAAGTATCAGGCCCTTTTTCTCACCTTGTTTAGCCATGTCATTTACTCACTTCAATAATAAATACATTTAAGGTCACTTCATGAAAGTGACACTGTATAAACAGCAAAAATTTTGATTCCAGTTATTTGCAGTTTTCTGTTTGCTGTAAAAGTAAGCCACCTTTAACAAATAACCAAAGCAGTAACTAATCCTCTATCCAAATTTAAATTTTATTGCAGAGTTCTGTAGTTTGTGCTAGTTATAATATTGTATTTCCTACTCAACTTCTTTACACAGGCTAGGCCAAATGTTCATCTGGTGTAAATTAACATTGCTCTGTTGATCTTACTAGAGACAGGAAGATTTCTATCAAGCTGTGGTCAGTTCCTGTATGACTAAACATATATTATGTCATGCACTGGGGTATAACGCTGTTGAATCAAGATTCCTTTTCAACTACTCTGCACTTTATTTGCCCTGTATGTTATAATGATTACAGAAGGTGTGAAGCAGTCGAGCCTGTGTAATTTTAGTGAAACATCTCCAGTGGGAATCATTGGGGGAAAAAAATAGTGTGGGTGACTGTCATGGACTGGTCTGATCAGTGGGGAAATCAGCATGGAAATCAGGTTGGAAAGGCTAGGTTGCTAAGGAGTTGGGGGACCTGTTATTTATCATTTATGATGAGAGGTAGTGAGTATTTAGTGAAAATACTGAGCAGCTGGTAAACATACATACAAAGAGCTGTTTTTCAGACAACTGTGATTGCCACTGGATTTTGCTGAATTAAAAAATAGAAATGGGCTTATAAAGCACTAAGACATAATGAGAATAGGACCTTCAGTGGGTACAAAGTCTGAGGTGGATGCAAAGTATTCCTTGAGAGGTCTCCAGCTCACTAATTGCTCTCAGTGAACCTGAACCTCTGCTAGAGGAAGCTCGTGTGATACATCTGCAATATCTTATGCTCCTCTCCCAGTTTCCTGTGACTGGATGGGATTTTGGATATGCTATTGGGCCGATTGTAGTGGAGCACTGCACAATTGTTTTCAAGCTGTTTTTATGTCATTTCTAATACATGTTGTATTTGTAGATATGTGTATATATATGGGTGCAAATACATCATAATATGACCCAGTGGAGCAGATCTTTGGCTGATGTTAGTGTAATTGCATTGGTTTCAACAGAGCTGTGCTGGCGAGTAACAGCTGGGGAACTGGCTCATGAGAAGCCTGTCTGTTCCAGGCATTAGCCTCCAATGTGCTATTTAGTTACATGCTGGTGCAGTACTGTGAAAATTAATGCAATTATAGAAATTTAATATGGGAACAATGAAGTCATAAATGGCAAACATTATGGATTTTGCTTTGTTTTTTATTGTATACTCAACTAAAATATGCCTTACTTAGCTGTTCTGTTATTAATGCTATTGGAGCATGAAAAGTAAAATGAAACTAAAAAGATTGTGTGAAAGACAGAGAATTATGATTTAAGCTGGAAGAAGTCATAACTAATGAAAAATACAAAATATTTTCTCCCTTCTGTAAAACTTCTGGAGTAAGCATTTACTATAAATGTCTAGTATACACCAAACATTGTAGAATGAAATATCTGATGCCACATAACTGAATCCAGGATTATACACTGGAAACTTAGTTCTATGTATCCTAAATAACAGTACATTAATTCAGGTATATTAATGCAGTGCTACTCACAAAAGAGATTATGGTATGGTTTGTCCCTATGGAAATTTGTGTTTCTTTTTGAATGTCTGATGCAAAGAAGAAAAATGTCAAATAGTGAATATTGTTGCATTGAGGTCAATAGCTTTCCAATGTTATTTTTCATTATTTGTCCGTGTTCCCTTTTAGTTTAAGTTTTTTAATATGCTACTGTCAATATATGTGATAATCCTGCAGTCAAAAAAAAGGAGATAAAGATGGAAATGCAATAATTAGTGATTAGACTTGAGGACTGTGCATAGAAATTAGGTCTAATAAATTCATTATCTGTTTGTGTTTTATGACTGCTGACTTGGGTTCTATGGACAATTCAAATGCAGATGATGTGCTTTAAGAGTATATAATTTTGTATGTAATGTCCTTTTAAGATGATGTAATTTTCATAGTTTTGTCAGTGCAAGAGTGCAGAATTTCTTGATCATTAAGCCTGTGAAGTGGGGAAATATCCAAATTATCAAATGATTTAATGGACATTTCACATTTTTGTTCTTCATGTATATATATTCATATAACAATGACTGTCACGTTTCTGCTAGCAGCCCTTGCATGATGCACTACAAAAAGTATGAAGGAAATAAGCTTCCAGTAACTAACAGGAGATAATGCATCTTTTTTCTCCTTTCTTTGTCGGCAGTAGGACTAAACATTTCCCTATCCAAAGCAACAAATTGCAACACGCAGGTGCGAGGCTCTGGGAGAAACAATGGCTTTGCCAAGGGCAGATCTTGCCTGATCAATCTGATGGCCTTCTATGATGGAATGATGGCATTGGTGGACAGGGGAAGGGTGACAGATGTAATCCAACTGGACTTCTGCAGAGCCTTTGACATGGCCCCTCACCAAATGGTGAGAGCGATTGTCCCCCTCTACTCATCTCTTCTGAGGCCCCATCTGGGGTACAGTGTCTAGGCCTGGGGCCCCCAGCAAAAGAAAGTCACAGGGCTCTTGGAATGGGAGGAGGAGGCCCAGAGGATGGATGATCAGAGGGCTGGAGCACCTCTCCTATGAAGAAAGATTGAAGGAACTGGGCTTGTTTAGCTTGGAGAAGAGAAGGCTTTGGGGAGACCTCATTGTGGCCTTCCTGTATTTGAAGGCAGCATATAAACAGAAGGGAGAATGACTGTTTAGATGGGTTGATAGTGATAGGACAAGGGAGAATGGTTTTAAACTAAGACAGGAGATTTAGGTTAGGTATTAGGAGGAAGTTTTTCACTGAGAGAGTGGTGAAACATTGGAAGCACTATTTGCCCAGAGAGGCTGTGGATGCGTCATCCCTGGAGGCATTCAAGGCCGGGCTGGATGTGGCTCTGGGCAGCCTGGTCTGGTGGTTGGTGACCCTGCACATAGCAGGGGGGTTGAAGCTAGATAGTCTTTAAGGTCCTTTTCAACCCAGGCTCTTTTGTGATTCCCCTCATGAGAAACTGTAGGCTGTCATGAGGGCCCCCCTCAATCTCATTCTCTTGTGTGGGCTGAACAAACCAAGGGGTATCAGCCACTCTTCATACATTTCATACATACAGGTTTTTTACATACATCCTCCAGACCTTTCCCATCTTCATAGCCCTCCTTTGGACGCTTTTTAATAAGGACACCTCGTGTCCTTGTTTTGTTGCACCATATGATCTGTTTAGTGGATATAAATTGGCAGTCTGTATGAGACCTTGACTCTATGACTGTTAGTGATTATCGGGAGCAGTGATTTCAATCCATAGCAAACAGAAAAAAGTTTTGTTTAGGATTTAGTTCAGAAGGATTTTCATTGCACCTTGGCAATGGAGATTACTGTAAAAGATGGCTCAACTGTACATACAAATTTATCACATTGTTGAGATGTATTTATGACAGATTCTGCAGTGCAAAGTTTAACCAGTCTCTGTATTTTGAAGAAAACATTATGGAAGATCTATAGTCTACACTTTTCCAGTGATTTCACATATGTAGCATGAGGCTTCTGATGTCTTTTCAGAGTTCTATTTAAACCTTTTTGTAAGAAATCTCTGGCAATAGTTCTGATCTAAACTTATCCTCTGAAATAATTAAATATAGTTTTAATATGTAAGTATTGTACCACTCTTTTAAAATACTTTAGAAAATGTTTTCTCTTCCTTTTTTTATGCTTAATGATTTTCCAAACTTTGACTTAATCTTTTCATGCTTCTCATTAAACAGTATCTGCTTATGCTTCCTTTCTTTTTTTCTGCACATGACTGCTGCCATCACAAATTAAGGGTTCTCCTAGCAACGGGAAAACACACTTTCCCTTAGAGCTATATCTCTACACTGAAATCATGACCTTCAGCTACAACTTGTTCCTAGTTTAATTAAAAGCGTTTAAAAATAATAATCACAAAGTTTAGCATATTATTTGATCTGCAGAAAAGTGAACCAAACACTTATATTTTAATCATTCCATGGGGGCTAGATCTTGATCTTTTTATTCCCAGATTAGCAATAAAATAGTAGTATCCCACGTTTATATAATACACATTAAAGTGGAATTTGAGCTTTGTTTTGTACTTTATACTCAGCTTTGTTAAATGATGTCTTTACTGAGATCAACGCTACGTGGATACAAGAAAGTATCAATTACAATCAAATCTGTTTATTCAGTTTTGTCTTTATTCTTTGTCATAATATGTCAGCTCTTCCAGAGTTATTACACCCTCCATAAACAGAAGGATGCATGTATGCACACACCTCAATTTTCTAAAGTTCACTCAAGACCACTAAATGAAAATATGACAAAGAAAATAACTTAACATTCAAGATGTTTAGCTTGCTGAATATCCTTTCCAGCGACAGAGCTTGAATACCTGTGCTAAATGCTTTCTTGGGACATTTATCTCTTTCTGCCGTAATGGAATAAATTTCCTTAGAAAAATAACTCATCAGATTCAGTTTACTTTAAGGGATTAAAACCTCAGTGAGAGCGCAAATAGGGAAATGTATTTTTCTTCATTATTACAAATTCCTGTGAAGTTCCTTTTCAAAATATTTTCAACCCAAAAATAAAATTCCATAGTTTCGAAAGAAGAATTCTTAACAGAACTCCACTATATTTATGCTGGTCTGCAATGGGACTTTGTCATGGTCTTTCATTGTCTTTCATCTGCCCCCTTCTTCTTTCTTCAGACGTATGACATATTTATTTACAATATTCTGTACTTATCTTTGTCTTTCATTACTTTTGACCCATTAAAACTTAAGTAACAGATCTGGCAAACTTCTTTAGACCAAATTTCAATCCTCTGATTTCACCATGGGGTCCGAAACCCAATAGCTTCAAATAATAAGCAATAGTTGTAAAACTTTCCAGGACAGAGAAAGACATATGGAAGATAACTAAGAACTGCTCTCTCCTTTTTTGTCCTCTTTGGTCTTGTCTTATCTTACTAGGCATTAAGTATTCAAAGCTCTGGGTATAAGTATTCTCTGATTTACTCCCATAATAAGACTTAGATTTGTGATGACCTCATTGAGGTGGATAAAGGTAGCTGGAAGATAAGTTTTTGTACAAAACAAGTGTAAAAACATGGTTAAATTCTACCTTTGCTTCCTTCCTTCCTACAGGTAAGCCAAGTACGTTCACAAAGCCACCTGATGAGACTCCTAAACTTATGCAGAGCTTTTTCAAACTTGGCAGGCTTGGTTGTAGAACAGCATTCTTATTTATGAATCTTTGAATAACAAGATGGTTATTTGCAAGCTTGCAAATTGAAAGCAAAAGAACTCTGGATTCCAGTTTGACTAGATACACAGGAAGGTTATCTGCAAAAGCAATGCTTTCATCTTTTGATGGAAATGCTGTTTTATTTACACAATAGATGAATGGAACAGACTTAGATCTGCTGCTGAAAAGTCTGTGAATAAACTATGGAAATCTTTTCTGTGGGAATGCTCAGTCCTTTCAGTCAGGAAAGAAATAAGATATATAACTGAGAAATGCAACTGAGAAAATTAAAAAAATTAAGTTCTGTGGGTAACTGTTGAACTATTGTAAATATCAACAAATAAATATAAACAACTACTGAAAACTGTAAGTGATAAGTAGATCTTATCTTTCCAGTAATATTTAGCCAGAAAATAGTCCTTGTGTTTCTGCAAGTTAGGATTTAATTTCAGCATAAAAAATTGCAACACCAAATAGAGAATTTTTTTCTTGTGGGCGATAGAAAACATTTGGTTTTGTTTTAGCTTTCTGTAACAGGTTTGTTTTTTTTTTCTACCAACTTGAACATAACAGACTGAATTTAGAGAAAATTTGGAATAAATCTCTTTGAGAACTTCGGAACATAGATTTAGGATCAGAGAAGTCATTAGAAATAACTGAAAATATCTACTTATCTATGACAAATATTAAATCTGAAATCTACTTTGATTTGATATGGATATTTCCCTGAACACTTTATGGTAAAAAGCCTGAAGCATTTCATCCTTTCCTAGTGAAAGCAAATCTATAAATTTATAACAGAGAGACTGAATAAATCTTAGAGTTTGTAGCTAGTGTTAATCAAATGTAATCTGTGAACTTGATCCAAGGTCCACCAAAGGCAGTGAAAAACCCCTACCAACCTGTGATTTTTGGCACAGTTCCTATCATGAAGTTGATTAGAATCCTTTCACCTGGGAGATGCATAATGCCTATTTTGTTTTGTGAGACAGACTCTCTGTATTTTCTTCTGATGATCCTATTCTGGATGGGAAAGCACAATTCTGTCCCTTTTTCCCTTCCAAAATATGGGCAGTGCTTCAGGTGTGCAAAGTAACTTTTATGTAGGAGCAACCTGGCCATTCACATTTAGCTCAGCTCACTTCCAACTTCTCACCTTCATTAGTACTGTTTTTGTATATGTAGAGCTCATTATGTCTATTTCGTTATTTAGCTAATACTAATCTATTACTAATCTATACAAGTGATGGATTTTTGGCTCTAAAAATTAGACCTATTTTTGTTCTTTGACACTTCAGCCATTTATGATTCCTGAATCTGATGATGCTTTAAAATATTATGCGACTACTGAAGCAGGTTCATTTCATCTCTAGAAGAATAAACTGAGATGGAACATAATCCAAGAAAGTTTCCAAGAGAGGAAGCAAAAAACTTGTTGTTTATTCATAGAGAAATGTATTAATCTGCTTCTGTCTGTTTACATTGGTCCTGGCTTAGCTTTCTCCTTGTTTGTGGTTAACAAGTATGATTAATATTACAACATGCTATATCCCAACTGTTCATGTAAATAATTATAAGGAAATGAGAGGTAGGTGAAGTTACAAACTGACTTTGTACTTGAGCAGACATTCTGAAATTTCATACCTAGATAAAGCATGGCATAGTGCTTAATATATGCCATTGCTTTAATTCATACTGCTAAACTTCTAGTATGCGTAACAGAGGATTTCTCCAAACAGTAATCAGCTGGAAATGGGAGATTGTATCCTATTTACCCATATGCGTGAAAGAATGGTTTAGAAAGAAGATGAAATTCCAGTTGGTCACTGTGAAAAGGAGTGAAAGGCCAAATCATACTGCAGTTCATAGTTGAAAAAACAAATATTTTTCATAATGAATTAACAGAGAATGTCAAGCTTTCAATTAGGAGCTCTGAAAGGTACCTGAGAGATGAAAGTCCAAGCAACGTTGAATTTTACACATGAACAGACTGTTTATTTTCCTATAATATTCTGGATAGAGGTAGCTCCAATCAGAACTTAAATGCCTTTCAATTACAGCCACATTACACTACAGTGACTTTCAGTGGGGCTAAAAGGAGCAATAAACCCTGAACACACCTGTGAATTTGTGCAGGCAGCTGCTACAAACCCCCTTTTTTTCATACCTGAGTACCAGAGAAGTATTTGGGTTCATTTTGCAGAGGAGAAATCTGAGTAGAGCAGGAGTTACTGAAGAGTATAACTTCCTCTGAATAGAAAAAATGCTCATGAGGTATATCGTGAGAATCTTTCACTGCAGGGTAGGTGAGTAATGTTAAACAGAGTGTATCTTGTAACTCATCAGGTAAAGAAAATATTGATTTTTAAAGCCTGCATATAGTAGCTCAAGTATATCTGAATAAGTGAGATAAAATATCTTTATACAGAAGAAGGAATCAAAGTATCCCTAGTGCGTATCAAGGCTTCATTTACTATGCCTCCAAACAAAACTTCAGCTCTGTGCATGCCATGTAGCTGCACAAATTCACGATAGTCATGTCATCAATCTTTCTCAGAGCGATCTCTGTCTCTCAGCTTTTATAAACTCAGCAACTGGGTCAAATTTGACCTGGAAAGTTTTTCCTTGAATGCAATCATTTCCAAAGTCCTAGTTTAAAAAATTCCACATATTGTTAGAACTGATGCATTTTATCAAATAACTGCCAGCAGCTCTTGCCTGAAAAAGTTCATTTGCAAAGCTTTTGCCACTGGACTGTGGAAACCAACCATCAGTCAAAGGCTTGTTTTGCTATTTTTTATAGCAATAGCAAATGAACTGCAGATGGAGCGCTGTTTATATTTTCCCATCATCTCCAGAGTGCTGGGAACCGTTGCTGTGGTGTCATTACATTTAAGCTGTATACGGAGAGAGCAGCAACACTGGAAATATTTATTGACTGGGTAGGGTCAGTTTGACTTGTATTATAGGAGGGATATCAGGGTGCTTGAAATGGAAGTCTGCACGAGCTCATTTTTTGCCTTAGACCTGTAAAGGGAAATACTGCATGGACAAAACTGAAGTTCAGTAAACCTAGAGATCTAACAGAAAATAAGAAGAATCTGTTCTTAAACTGCATGTAGCAGCATGTCAGAAGGGACTTTTGTTTGGTTTGGGTCCATATCAGAAATCTGTCATTAAAATATTGGCCTTTTTGGCAGTGACATTTGAATTCTGTTGGATTAAGGCATATGGTCTGTTGTGTTCCTGTTCTCAGATGCCTACCTGACCTGCCTGCAGAAGTAATGTTGCAAGAGTTACAAAAGTAAGTAATTGCAGTTAAATTTGCCAAACTGCAAACTACAGAATCTTCAGGTTTGCATGGATTTGCAGGTTATCACCTCTGGCCAAGAGGGGAGTGGGTGGCTGAGAGTAGAAAAGCCTTAACACATTATGGCTAAATCTATCAGTGTATCCATCACGGCTTTTAGAGACAGGGATAGCAGATGTGGATTCAAACCTATGAACTTCTATTATTCTTACAGCTTAGAAGTCCAGATATCCAACAAACTGTTATGATTAGCACTAAGGAGAAAATTGTCTGGCCAGTACAGGGGAGTAGGCAGTGAGGAGAAAGCAGAAGTAAGGACACTGGGGCAGCAAATCAAATTGTCCAGCTAGCCAGTAGCAACTGCCTCCTTCAGGTCAGTGTGTCTGTTGGCATCAAGGCAGAAAAAAACTTAAAACAGAGAACCTGAAGTTCTCCAGAAGGCAGTGTAGTGGGCTTTGGAGAGATTGATTTTTTAGTATTGCATTGAAAAGCATAATTAGTTTTATGACTTGTCATAAAGTTTGATTCTAAATGCTGCACACGTATTAGAATGGTTTTGTCTTCCTGATGGTGTTGCAGCATCTCCACTTCCCTGTGGGTTCTCTAGGACTGTATAGTAAGTGCAGAGAAGGCATTTTGGACACATAGTTAATTGAATTGCACATATGATGTAGTAGTCCTTTGTTTGAGAATGCTGTGATATGCTCACATTGTATTTGTAACTTTACAATTAGCAGTACAAAACACTTCCTGAACAGTGAGGAAGTAACACTGTAAAGAAAATCTGTCTTCTGGCAAAGCAGACAGAAGTTCCTTTAGTAATACAGTAACATTGATTTTTTTTTTTTAATTTATCATTGCTTTCCAACTGTAATCATGACTTTACCATGGCTGTTTCAGTCACCAATATGACTGGGGAGTTTCTACTACAAATACAGATTAACAGATAAAGTCTGGGATAGAAAGTGAACAAGACTATGATTAATTTTCTGACTTAGTGCTGCTTTGCTTCATACACAGCAAATACCTTTTGGTTTAAAGGGCTATTTCCAAATCCTCAAAGAGGGAGACTGCAGATCCGAGACAGGCAGTTCTATACAAACCAGCTTAGAACCCTAATTTAAAGAACTACAACACAGCTCTAGACTGAGAGCTGCCAGATGGATAAGTACTGGCTGTGAAGATGTTTCCAGGTGTATGTAATTTAGATTAACTATAAAGCTGATTTCTTTCTACCCCCAGAATTAGTGAGCCTACAATGAGCTAGCTAGGCTGTTTGTGTAGTTCCTAGGGTGTGGTGTCTGAATTACAATCTCTAACTCACTATACCTACATAAGGTATGCTGGTTGTTTTGCCCCTGAGCTGCTGTAGCCAGTCCTTTACATCATACGCTGGTCTGTGAAAGCAATAAGCATTGTGGAAAGATATGGTCCTAGGTAAGAAATTAGGCCTGGTCTAGGAACCACTGGTAATAACTACTAAAGCTGAGGTAGATTTTCTTCTCTCTAACAACATTAAAGAAACTTTATGTCTAGTCTTGTTTTTCAAAATAAAAAGTTCCTATCAGATTAAATTAAAGCAATTTACAGAAGAAAGTTGTGAATGAGTTTTTCACATGGCAACATGTCTCTAACGTTGTAGACAGCAGTCCTTTATTTTTTACATTTGAATAACTGTCAAGACATCTATGCAAAGTTAATTCGTTCTGAGTGTAGGGTTCAGAATTCAGTTTCATTGCTGGCTGCAGTAAGGTGTGTTATTACATTTTTAATGGTCACTTACAGCTCACTTAAAGGTTTTATTACAGCATACAACTTAATCGTGCTCTGTGTATTCCTGGAGAGGTTTTGTTCCTCTATCCTTGTTCAACTCAGGTTTACTAAAAAAAAAAAAAAAAAAAAAAAAAGTGAAATCTTAAAGATGTTGGTAAAATCTTTGAATATTTATGTTGGAAGGGATTTCAGGAAGTTGCAGAGTCCAAGACAGGCTGTTGTCGGCATTACAGCAGGATGCTCATGTCCTCTTGCAGTCAGTCACGTCCTCATGCTGGAGGCTGGAAGTCTCACAGCCTGCTCAGTGTCTCCTGGCTGGAGTCAGCAAGAGATGTGTTCAGCACAGCCCCTCAGCTCCTAGGCTACCCTGGAGAATGCTTTCAAGAGACATTGCTGCAGTAATCAGTGATAGTGTCAGTCTGTTTTTGCAAATCTTTTTTAGCTTGCTTGGCTTTCCTGCATTGAAATCATGCTTTAAGCCAAAGGAAAGTAAATGTTCATTCTGGCTCTGTGGGGAGGAAGAACAGCGTGGGATATAATTTACTAGAGGTCAGGAGAGAGAGATATGGGAAGATATTTTGGCAGCCAAATCCACTCATGAACTTGTTTTCTGTTGACTTGATCTAGTTTCTTCTGTTCCTGCCTTGTTCTCCACCTTTTTTGTCACTCAGTCTTTCCTTCCCTGAATAGTTTGATTCGCATTAGGTCCCCTGACCTGAAAAAATATATCTTTCAGAACAGTGAACAGTGAAACGTACACAATTTCTGTTTGCTTCTCTCAGTTTCTTTTTTTTTTTTTTTCTTCAGAATTAACCAATTAGCTTTCCTCGGACTTGACAAAACTGTAGGTTATCCTGCCTAGTGAGTTTCTCTGATTTTGCCAAGCTGTAGTTGCCCTTAATTAGAAGAGAATACAGATAAATGCTAACATATGAGAAGGCTGGGAGAAATGTTCCCTTCACAAAGTGAAGTCCCATGATTAACTATGAGCCTGAGAATCTTGTCTACACTGTGTTTAGAAGGGATCGGTGACAAGCTTCAAATCATAGGAGCTGGTTATAAAAGGAGAAAAAAGTCACTGTGGTGCAGCTACAAACTTGCAGAGGGGACCATTAGCCTGGGTAATCTGTGTTTACCCTTGGGCTAGGCTTTAATTTCGGTTCTCATGGAGCAAATTAGGCATGACTTTACTGACATCAAAGTCTCTGTTCAAGATGATGTAACTTTTAGCTTGTGAAGCTGAGGTCAAAACCACCAATTCTTTTAGGCCAATTCCTTTAAAACTGAGTGGGTGAAGTAGGGTTCAGGCCTATGATTTCATTCTTTCCAATGAGCACTTGCGCAACTCTGTGCTCACAGCTGGCTTTCTGTCTTAAAGTGCCACTTCTTGGCACCTGAACTGGCAATTGCCTGGCTGCAGCTGTCCAACCACGCCATCACAATGGGTTGGGAGCAGGCAACTTTGGAACATAAAAATGTGAGGGAGTATGAAACAATCTTATGATGCTCTAAGAGCTGTATTGGATTCTGGCTATTTCAAAATAAAAACTTTATTGGTAGTCTTAATGAATAATTTTCTTATTGTATTTTCACTTTAAGTTAGTGAAAAAGAGGCAGAACAGAAATGGAAAACACCAAGTAAATGACTGAACTTACTGAGAACTTACTTTTCTTCATGAGAAAAACAGAAGCATCAGACAACTGCTGAGATACAGATCCAAGTTCAGGTTGTCATGTTTGGCCAGATGTCATTCTTAAGCTGGAAGCTTATATACACATCAGAGGTGGCTTTTCTCAAATTAACATTCACTGTTTTTTCCAACAGTGTTTCCATTTTTAAATTATATCACATCTTGTTGCAAAAGGAAGGACTAAGTGTCTTGGCTGAAGGCAAAAATCAGTGTCAGTGCAAGCAGTATCTGCTTATCTCCATGCACTTTAATCTTGGCATGTACCATGTGTCTTTCTTAGATCTCTCTCATGAAGTCTGCTTGGTTGCTGCAAGGAACTGTGCTAAAACTTTCAGGGGTTTTCCCAACTGGTGAAATGCCCTTTGATGTGTTTTATTTATGAGTGGCTTCGTGTTGCTTTAGAATGGAGGAGTTGCTTTAGTGATGCAGTACAGCAAAATAAATAAAGAAATAATTCTAATAAGCAGAAATCTAGCTACTGGCTTTCCTGTTCTGGTGTTACAGATTTTTGATTTTGTGAGAAGAAATCGTTATTTCCAGATACACTCACAATCCAGGATAAAGCTGCTGGTGTGGGTGTTTTTGGCATTCACTCACAGTGCTATAGCTGGGGATTGAAATAAAAATAGTGAGTTTAATAAAAAAAACTCCCTAAAACTATTTGTGCCCCTCTGACTAAAGGTTGAGAGTATCAGTACCGGTGCCCGCTAGGTGGCAACGTGACGTGGCGCTGCAGCCGGGAGCAAGTAGGGTTCCCGGTGCCGGCAGTGAGAAGACATGCGCTGGGTTTGTGGGACCGGCGCTGTTCGAGACCGTGTCGGTATGAATAACTTTTGGTTCTCTCGTTTTTGTGTCACTTGCTACTTAGCAATACCATTTGTAGTATGTGTTAAACATTCTCCATGCCCATAAGCAAGCAATTGTGTTCTGTTATTTCAGCTGCGAATCTGATAATCTAAGTGAGATTTTTAAAGAGAACGCCTCTTATCTCTTGCTGTTATGTTGAATTTGAAATCTGCTCAGGTCTGTATAGGCTATAGTCAGGTTCCCAGTAATAGGAAACAAGAGCACGTGGGGTACTCTGCCTACATAGCAAAGAGCAGACAATAACTTGAGAAATTATTTCAAGCAGAACTAATTCTTACAGTGTACCCTGTGGCTGCAGTTTCTACAAAGAAAAGGCATTACAAAAAAAAGTTTCACTGGATTTTTATTTACTTTCTTATTTACTGCTGAGGTGATGAGAGAACCCTCAACTGCCCCAGCAGCATGCTTGGAGGAATGGTAACTACAAGTACAAGGTGTGTGTGTGATGCTTCTAGAAGTCCCTTGGAGACAGCAGAGGATAAAGCTCAACCTGAAATGAAGCACAGTATGATATTTCACCCAGGTGCCTGTCATTTGTTGTAAGAGATTCTACTGCAAAAGGCTGTATTTTATATTCAAATTCTGAGGTAAAGGAATCAGGTCTCTGTGGCATGTTAGATGTGACTGAGTTGGCAGAATGGCAGAAGCTTGTAGAAGCAAATAGGAAGATCCAGATTTGCTGCCTATATTATAGTTAAAATGAGATGCTTCTAGAAAAATGTCTGCATTTCAAGTAAGCTTCTAGTCAGGTTTTTTTTTAGTGTTTTTTTTTTTTTTGTTTGTTTGTTTGTTTCTATTTAATAGTCAAATAGGCATGAGACCTTACTTTTGTATTCTGAATCTCAAATCTAGGGCAGGCAGCAAGAAATATTTATGCATGGCCTGGGAACCTTTATTTGCCTGTAGCAAAGCATTGCTCAGTTGTTTATCAAGTGGTAGGATAGTACTTTCCCAGCAGTCAAGTGTTCACAAACATTTTCTTTACACATCAGAAACAACTTCTGCAGATCCAGCTACTGGGGCTGCACTGATGTCAGCTGCTGCAGTGACTTCTTAATGGGGTGATTTGAGTCAATAAAAAGTCAGGCAAATGTTTTGCTGCCCTCTTGCTGAGGTGGAGTAATTGGCAGTATGCGCTGCAGATGCTTGTTACAAACCTTTAATTAAAAAGTAAGCTGCTGCTGTAAAGTAGAACACTATAGTGCAGCAGGGTAGCAGATTTCTACACAGATTTAGCTGCGTATCCATTACGATATCAGTCTTTTGCTGCGTGATCACTTCTATAGTTTACCCCATGCTTTCATCTTATCTGTTTGTGTAGAAAACAAATGCGTGTTCAGCTGCAGCTCACACTCAAGTTGCCTTGAAATAAGGTCAGTTTTACTTGTGTAACTTCTTGTGCGCTCAGGTTCAGCTTTGATTATTTTGTATGCATAAATGCAAATATAAATATAAATATATTTCAATAAAATGTTGTGATCTTAATAGATAAAGATAAAAAGCCCTTCAACAATGACAGTTAGAGGCCAGAAAAGGACATGGTAACAGTGGAAAAGATTGAATTTCATATAATAAGAAGCAGTCCAGTGTTCACTCTGCCTAGCCAAGGTAAACCACACAGTATCTTACTGTATAAACAGAATCATAAAATATATGATCCTCTAATCTTAAGGTTGCATCAGTACAGTTCCATTGTAATTGCCTTTACAAGGGATAGAAGAACCTAATGTTCCAGTTTTCACAGAGGCATGGTGCCTTCTAATCGCTGCAAAATGCAATTCTGCAGAACTTCATATTTCTGTTTAAGTTCTTATTTAGCTAAGGCTTGCAAGGTCTTTATCAAGGAGAAGAGCAGTTTATTTAGAACATCTGGAGCTTCCTGAAAAACTGTCTCTTGCTTTGTTTTTATTATTGCTTTTTTTTTTTTTTTTTTTTTACCTTGTTATTACATTTTCCAACTGGGCTGATAGATACACAGAGGGAGACAAGATATTGCTCAATCAGAAAAAAAAACTTGTATGTCAGCCTAAATGAGAATGGCTTCTCTGCATTTTGCTTTAAGTAGTGTGAGAGCTCCCAGTAACTGGTAGTATTTTCACTTGTTGCTTGAAGTATAAGTTGTAAAATGTAATCCCTCACTTTTCCGAGAATTTTTCTAAAACTTGATTAGAAGGCTTTAGTTTAAACTGTATTGTTCCACTGGTATTGCTCTGCAGAAATAACTATCCATTTTCTTATTCAAGAGCACACAATATATATGATTTAATTAGAATCCTACTTTTAAGTAGCACTGCTACTGCCTAGGTGTCTCCAAGATACCAGCATGTGCAGCTGTCCTTGTGCAAGAAGACTGGCGCTGTGTTGTGTTAAAGGTAATCAGTACATATAGACAAATAATAGCACATGCCAACTATTGCCTATGTCTTGTTATTTGTGCTAGTTATGAGTCTTCTGGCTGTTCATCCTCTCAGTATACGTTTTTCCAGTTATTTCCAATTTAAACCTTTCCTTTCAAGTCAGGAAATGAAGAGCTTTGCTCACATCCAGGCACTACTTGTCAGTTAAATTATTTCCTCATAGGACTATTTACATCACTTCTAATTAGTCTACTCACGCTGCATTAAGTTATGCCAAAATGTAGAATGTAGTTCAGAAACAACGAATAAATTCTCTTGTAAAGAAATTGGGAAATACAAAAGGAAATTCCACTTGTAAATCTCTTCAATTCTATTGCAACAAACTGTATTTTTGGCTGTCTACGTGAAGGGGGAAGCCCAACCCTAGTCACTTAGCTCAAGATGACCATTACTTTGGCCATGCTGACTATTTACTGCTTTGTCAGAAATTGTATTAAATAACCATTGTAGATCATATCCTTTGGATTCATGCCTACTGTAGATAAATCATTTAAATGGATGAGAAATAAAATGACAAAAGTTATCCTAGGATTTAATTTGAATTAGTACATAGTTTAATGAGAGTTGTGAAAAGGGCTCTTGAGAGCGTGAATAGAAATGCATCAAGAAGCAACCATTAAATTTTAGATTTATATTCATATACACAGATCTGATAACTACTAGTAAACTGGAAAGCTCTATATTTGCTTAGCTCTTGTTTAACACGCTATGGATCACATATATAAGCCAGTAAGTGAGAAAACAGCAGACTTCAAATGCTATTTGGTCTAATTCCCTTTACTCATGATCTTTGCAGGGAAAAAAAAAAAATAACACCCAAACAAACATAAAAACATAATTCCAATTAATATACTTATCACAAATTATATCAGGCCTTTCTGACTTTAGTGGAACAAAATATTTCTTATTACAAATTACAGCAGCTACATGGATGTTTTATCAGAACCACTCTTACAGTTGGAATCATAGGAATGCTTTCAGTTCCCTTTCCCTCTGCTCTACTGTCCAATTATTCCTATGCTGAGGTGGTGTAGAGGTGGAACTACAAACCTGCAGCAGCACATGTGAGCCTTAGGAGGGCTGTGGACTTTATTGTGCTGTGACAAACCCTGAAAGGCAGGCGACATTGCTGTAAAGATGGCCTGGAAGCTGTGGTGCACCTGTGTGTGGCTGTAAGTGTAATAGCTCTTTCCTAGATGCTTGCTTTTATTCAGAAGCACCTATAATACTGCAGCTCTGAAAGCATCACAATTTATTCCCCTTTGCCTCTGTATTTTCACTCTGCTGACTAAAGTTTTCATACCCTAAACAAAGATTTATCCTTTTAATTTGGCTGAAAACATGAGAAGTATTGTCAGGGCATGAAACTTTCCCCAGTCAGACAAAGCAGAACCTTGTTAATGCACCACGGATTCTTGTGTTGGAGAACTTAACTCTACTGCTGGGACAGATGTCTGCGGTTCTGCCTGTATCAGACGAAAAAGCAGAAGACAAAGAGGGCTAACTAGTTTTGAAAAACAGTAGACCGTTAGCAAATGAGAGCATGTTGAGCACAGTACTTTATACTGTGCTGGAATTCATTGCTTTATTCTAATTTCCTGTGTTTTTGAAGGCTTTTGTGAAGCTGTGGTGGTGCTGGAAACAGTGATGATGAAGAGCCAGGAAAAAATAGAATCTTTGTATGGTCACTGTATGGGAACTGCTGAGTCACGGCCTGAACCTCTGATTAATCACCTGAGGTGAGCCTTGAGTCAGCCAGAGGAGCACAGGTGAAGGCAATTCACCTGTGCTGCCGGAAGGGGTGGAGCCAGGCTCCACCCCTCCTGGACCTATTTAAGAGCTGGCTACCAGAGGGGAAGGATCTCTTCTGGAGATCCTCCTCTTTTGGTATCTTCTAGTGAGCTCAACCCAAGGGTAAGCTCTTCTACTTACTCTCTTTTGCAATCCTTGTTTGCTTTTGCCTTACTCTTTTGATTATATTGCAATTATAACATCTTGGTTATACAGGTCACTAATACCAGAAAATTTGGAAACCTGAGTAGTTTTATTTTTGGAAGACTTTATTCTAACGCTGCATTTTGCTTTAAATTTGCTTTTAATTATATTCTAACAGAATTAGAGACAGTTTGCTAATCCCATTTCTCTCTTTCTGAGCTTAAGAAATGCCAAATTGATAGCATCCATCTGTCCCTTTGACTCTATAAGTGTGATTAGGCAACTGCAAAGTCACTAGGTTACTCCCGGAAGCAGGGTTATGGATTCTAGCCAAAAGCATGGAAGATATAATTAGTGTTGAAGACTTTTCTTCTCTTAATCATACCTTCATACTTGATCTCTTTCCAGTCTTCCCAAAGAAAGTTGTTAGCTACTCCCTTGAAAGAAGGGCATGAGGATTCATAGCTTGATTTGTTTTACCCTTCAGCTCTACTTTCCTTTGAAAACAGAATTACTTGGGCTATATGAAATTTAAATTACATGAGCAGTCCAAATGTTTGAGAGTCAGTGGCAAACAGTAATTCCAGGGTCAGATTTCAAAGAAGCTTCACTGCAGTTACTGAGACAAAACTTAAAATTTGCAGGAAAAAAAAAAACACTGCAGATCCGCTGCTATATCTATTCTGAAAGCTTGATGGGAGTTTTTGGAAGAGCAGCTGAAGCTACGTGCGTGAACATCTTAGGGGTTTGAGCAGGTGAAACCTGGAAACCTGGAAACTCCCAGCTGCTAAGGGCTTAAATCATTTGTTGCACACAGAGGGACTACTCATATCAGAAGTACTGAGTCATAATTAAGTCTGTAAAAGAGGAGTTAAATGATAAAACCATCAAGAAATTGACTAAAATATCTGCCTTTGTTGTCTAACAGAAAGCACAGTGCTTTCCCCAGTCTCCAAAAGATTCTGAAAGACTAATTTGTCTGGTAAGCTGACTCAGTGTCTACAAACAAGATTCTTGAAAGAGTTGTCTTTCCCAGCAGAATGGTTGGAGAGATGATCTCCTAATGAAAATACACTTTTGCAGAGACAGCCAATAAAGTAGAAACTAAACTAGTTATAGAGGGGTTAACCCTGAATAATCCATCAGTTTTTAATTTGTAATTAATATAAATAACATGTTTTGGAGGTGCTGCATTAATTACTATAATATTAATATTTCACGCAGGAAATAAAGAAAAAAATGAACTACTGTATTCCATTTGAAAACTTAGGGCCACTCATGGTATGTTCACAACTTTTTCTCCTCAGTAACATCTACTGTGGGAATAGACATCTGTTCAAATCAATATAGATGACCATAGAAAATATGCTGGGATCAGCACTATGTAGTGCTGCATGAAGTTGTTTAAAAATATCCTGGAGACCAGATGCACATCTAGAACAAAATGCTGCAACTCAGGGCCAACAATAATACTTGGTTAGACTATAAAGTCATCCGGTGTATGGAAACTAAAGTCAAGGCAGCTGATTTAATCAACTGAAATTTGTTAGTATTCTGTACTGTTTAGCAATTGTTTATTTCAATGATAGCAGGATGTTATGCTCTCCAAAGGTAAATACTGTTTATACTTTATAACCCTATGTTAAGGTGATTTTCCCACCTCCCCACCCTGTGAGGGGGAGTTTGGCTTTGATCTTGAGTAACTGAGACAGAAATATCAAAAAGCACAGTAAATCCAACATAATACCTTCTTGCCCCAACACACATTCCAAAGTACTGAAAGAACACAACATTATTTTTTTCCTTGAATTATTTACTCAAGAAAACAGATGAAAAATAGCTGTTTGTGTGGCAAGCTCAGGAGCCTCATGAGCTTCCAAATGAATGTACTGTGTGTACATCTTAGTATACAACATATACCTAGTTCTGTTTTGTTTTTGTGTTGGTGCGTGGTGGCAGAGGAGAAGAGATTTCTAAAAGCAAAGCAGATGGTATTCCAGTAGTCCTGAAACAAACAGGAAGATA
The DNA here is from genome assembly GCF_019238085.1 of Lagopus leucura. Taxonomy (NCBI): domain Eukaryota; kingdom Metazoa; phylum Chordata; class Aves; order Galliformes; family Phasianidae; genus Lagopus; species Lagopus leucura. Next base: position 34,286,134 of record NW_024962264.1, on the reverse strand, counting down.
GCCTGAGAAGTAACTCTGTGGATTTTCTTTCTCTTTAGCATGCAAGGTTATTGTGTATTAAATTTGTATGCATATTTAATAGAAAGTTAGTGCTTTGAGAGATTTAGTTTGCATTTAGGGGCTTAGAGAGCTCCTACCGAGTTTATGTATTCAATTCCATAGTGCATGTTCTCTTGAAGGAGTATTTGTAAGAGCCTAATGTTGTCTAGTGAATTTGAATCTGTTGTACAGAGCCTGTGACTAGTGCTTATTACGAGTGCAAATAGACTTTTTTTGTTTGGGTTTTTATTTCTTGATGTGTACAGGGGAAGCATGCATACAACAGTTCTGTTTTTTGACCTCTCTGATAAGTTTCCATCAGATCTGGTTTTCAATAAACTATTAAAATGCAGGATTTAGAATAATATATAATTCTGAATTATTCCCAGACCTATCAGCTGGGCTTTGTGCTGGAAAATACCTTGGGGGCTGAGGGAGGAATTTTTCCTCCCAGGGCATTTATATGTCTTACAGCTGTGAATTTGGCCTTAGGTTAAAGTAACTTCTTTGGAGATCTCATCTGTAGATGGACTGGCCAAGTGGTTTTTGTTGTTATGCAGTATGACCTTGGTCTCTTCTTACAAATCCCTGCTGCAGGGATGATTGAACATCTGCACATTTCCCCTCCTAAGGCTTTGGTTTTAGTACTTTTTTTATGTCTACACTTTACAATGCGTAGCTACCATAGCATTAATCACGCAAAAAAACCCAAAGTATGCCTGCGTCCTGGGAGGAATGTGTCTGTTGATAGGTCTTGCTAATGGCAGAGCAGTCTTGGCCTTGATGCTCTGCTGTCATCTGAGATGCCAGAAACAAGATATTTGTGGCTTTATGTACCCTAAGCTTTCATAAGGCAATTCTGAAAGACCCAGCTTCTGTCTGCTTTATACATACCTGACAACTGGTCTCGTGTAGTTTATTCTTCAGGGCTTTGCCTGAAGGCCTGCAATTGTCAGGCAACTGAAATATTAAAAATACTAAGTGTTCATATGGTATGTAAATGCATGGTATATGGTGTGTTTTCTGTTTAGGGACTATTCACCAGAGTAGGAATTTGGGTAGGTGCTTGATCTATGCTGTGAATTCCCTCAAGAAACTTAACCTGAAAAAGATATGAAGAAAATCTCAACAAACATGAAGTTTTGATCTACTGCTTATTATGTAAGAAATATACAGCCAAAAGTCAAGGCAGGAATATAATGAAGCAGAAAGTAGGGCGTGAATTGTACTCTTTTAAAAATTAGAATTAATTATCTAATTTTTGAGTAAGAGGAACAACAGATTTATTAGGGGCTCATGAACAACATTAAAACCTGGAAATGACAATTAACAGCAACCCACTACTTGTTAAGTCCATGATAGAAGGTTCTAATTCATATGCCATCTGGAAGAGAAAATCTGGTTGAAAACAGCCCTTAAAATGAGCTCATCACTTGGTTCTAAGTAATTCTCTGTTGGAATGCCTATGAACAGCAGTAGAAATAGTTGCAGCCATGGCTTCTACTCGTCAAAGAGAATGCTTTTTTTTTTTTGTTATACTAGCTAAATAGGAGAGGGGTAACGTGTTCTTTAATAATACATTGAAAATGAATAATGATAAGGTAATTTAAGCTATGTGATAAAGCTGACACAATGAATTCATGGTCACTTAAAGCTATTTTAGATTGCAAAGTGGAAGAGGCTTTTAATTTTTAAAGCAGAGATTCTGAAGCAGATATTCATTTGACTGAAAGGTGGCAAGAAGGCAAGGTACTTCTCTGCTAGAGTTTGTGAAAGATTAGATAAAATGGTTCCTGTGGCAGCAGAGATTGGGTTTAATGTCGTAAGAGATCATTTTTCATCACTTTCTGTCCCCATAACAAAAATATAGATGAGAAAGTCAGTGTATTCTGCTCCTGTCTGCATTATCAGAAATAGTAATTAATTTCCAAGTAATTAACACTGTATAATCCCCCCTACATCAAAGACATCAAAGGGGTTTGCCTTTAAAGCCTCCATAATCCAAAACCCAGCATAGTTCCTGGGCAGTGAAATGAACAACAAATTAATAGAGATCCACCAGCCTTCTAGAACTTGCTAGCCCCAGGAATTGTCCAAAGCAAATCAATTTTATTTATTATTTAACACTACAGAGCAAAAAAAATATGTAAGTGGCAACAGTAATTAAACTTTCAGAATGATTACAAGTAGGACTGAAATAACATAAATTTTATTTGGTAAACACAGTACACTACTTAGGGACCTGTTATGGTACATGGCATAGAGGAGAAGCAAGATATGAGTGTTGATTAGTTTTAGCAGTTTTGTAGCTAAAATCAGACACTGCTTCTAGCCACATCTGCCTGTGTTCCTTTAAAAAGTGTTTGACATTATTATACTTGCTGAAATAAATGACCACGGCTAAATACAACTATAATTGGCATGTAACATTCTGAAACAGTGGAAAGATGTACTAATGAAAAATACACAGCCATATCTTGGTATGTGGGCAGTGAATACTGTAGGCCTTGACAACCAACGCTGTTTTCATGTGCACTGAAGATACTATCTGCTTGCATTTACTTTGTGCTTTGGAAAGTATCTCTTAAGTCATCATTCTTCTCTGACCAGTTAACTTTGTCGTGGTCTTACACAAAGATGTGCTGTCAGCTGAAATTCATACCATTAGTCATATTGTTGATTCAGCTAGTCATTGCAACCTCTTGTATCAGTTTCTTCTTTATTTATCTTTGAATTAGTGCTGATCTATCACTGTGTTAAAATGATTGTGTGTATATACATACATATATTATACTAGTACTTGTATAAGTTGCTAGAGACCTTCAGGAAAATTTTTAAGTTTTACAAAAATCTAAAAATTAGTTTTTGAATTAAAAAAAAAAAAAGTATTTAAAACAAATTGGATGCACCACTGAAAACAGTGGGGCTTTCCTATTCAGTTCTGCAATTAGAGTAACATACCTCAGGACTGTTCCTTTGGCGTAGGAGAGATACAAGAGAAACTCGAACAACTTTGTTTTCAGGCTAGTTCAAAATAAGACTTGCTGTTACTTGAAGGTTGTCTATCACTAATGAATTCTTACTTGACGGTAGGTATTTAAAAGTTACTGTATCTGTGTAACAACATGCAGCTATAATATTTAGTTAATTCTGTTTATTAGTATATGGAGTTAAATGCTGGTATACTGTCTTTGTAAATTCTAATAAATACTGCACAATTAAATAATATACCAAGAATCATATTCTTTTTTTTTGTTTAGTATTCTATTCTGCTTTGTACCACATATCGCTTTGATATGCTGTGGTAGAATAGGTAGGTAATCAGAGGTAAATGAGAACATCTGAAACTGAAAATATCTAAATTTAAAATTGATATCCAATATCTTCTCCTGAATAAAAGCATGTCTTTCCTGACATATGTGCTTGTTATCTGCTAATCTTGACATTTAAGAATATTTCAGAGTAAAACAAGACTGCCTTTGGAAGAGATGTTTGGATGACCAGATTCTCCTGTGGCTCTTTTAGGAAGTCAAAGTCTGTGAAAGAACTTTGGTTGCAAAGAGTCTCTTCAGCGTAGAAGGCAAAAGGAAAAACTTGAAGTCCATACCACATGCAATTTGTTGTCTGTTGTTTTTTCCCATACATAGCCAGCTTTCTCTGGGGGGAAAAATGCAGATGGTAATTGGTTTTTCCATAGCTGTGCAAGGATTTTGTTAACAGATGCTGACTGATTCTGTTCTGTGCCATTGGATGGCTGATTCTCAGAGTACTTGCTCAGGGCTGCCAAGTTACGAAGTCTTGATGCACATCCTGAGTGTGAGTAGAAGTTTTATTACTTTGAACAAGACTTCTTAGCTCAATTCCCTTGTTTACATTGATCTGGATATTTATGACCTGTTAGTTTGAAGTGGACATAAAAATGTCATACGGACTAAATCAAATCAGAATATTTCTTAGTTTTATTCTTCAAATGTTTAATAGTTAATATCACTGGGCTTCACTCTTCCCTTTGATACACGTTTACTGGCTAAACGATCACCTTTTTAAATAAAATGTAAACCCACAAATCATTTGGCTGCTTTTGCTGTAATTCCTATGAGCAGAGTCTCTTCTTGTGGAGGTGAAGGAATGGTTCCTCAAAGAGAGTGCACGTGCAGGACTTTTCCTTTTAAGTATTTAAAATAATCACTTAGTATAATACAAAAGTCTTCAGGGCCTAATATCTGTCAATTATGATAGGAGAAACTTGAATTATTCCTGCTTAAGGTTGTCTCAAGTTTTAAAATACTAATCTTGAATATTTTAAATTCTAGGCTAGGCGTGTACCCTGGGCTGTCGTTCACCTTTTTATAAAGAAACTTGTTTAATCTGATAATATGAATACAGAAAATGAGTTATTTGTTTTTTCCTCTTTAGCTTTTCTAGTTTGTTTCTTTTCTCATGTTTTGTTAGTGAGGACAAATGAAAGACAAACATGTGCAGAGTTACATTTCAGAAAGAAAACTGATCTCCCAATGTACAGTTAATGAGAAAATAACTTTTTTTTTTTTTTTTATTAAATGGTTGTTTCCCATAAGATCTTATTTATAATATTTAACTAGGATATACACTTAGGGAATTACTATGTAATCTAGGAATTAAATTAAAACTAATGAGAGAAGTTATATATGAAAACTCCAATGACTTTCTTTAAAAAGGGATGCTTTGTGCTGCTGCAGTGGAAGTTTGATCTGAACAAATGGGATGACATTTGTTGCACTTTTAGATAAAGTGCTTCTGGAGGAAAATGGCACTTGACCACAGTAAAATCATAAATAATTGGGGGGTTGGACTCGATGATCCCTGGAGGTCCCTTCCAACCCCTACAATTCTGTGATTCTGTGAAATAATGTCCAGATTTACTTAATTTCATGAAGCTAATCTTATCTAGGTGTTATATCAAAGCCTTCTGGTATTCAAGAACAAATCGACAAGAACAAACCAATAAGTGCCCTTGCCTTCCTCATACAAGAACTGGCAACGTGAGAGTCAACCTGATCAAATGATCTAAGAAGCCTCAAGTGAGTAGTACCTTACTTTCACTGGCTTCTGCAGTGATGCTGAGCAGCTGCTTAAAGCAGCTTTGTATGTTGTTGTTCTTGTCAGTTAGCATTAGAAGTAGAATTTTGGTGTTTCAGCAATCTGTTTATGATATTGTTGTATGATTCAACAAGAGTTGTCACCGCCTTTTGAGACAACATCTTAAAATTCTTTCTGCATGTGGGATGACCCAGAAACAAGTGATGCACCTGGACATATCAACATATTTCTGTTGTGCACTGTTAAGTGACTGACAGGTTAAGGATATGCTTCAGACAGACTTTTGGTATCTATGATGCGTGGCTCCGATTATAGTATAGGGAGGTGCCTAAACAATGTGAAAAATATATGAAACATGGTTGTTCTGATTTTGATTCAGTTACGATCAGCAAGAGATGGACTAATCTGTAAAAAGTGGGTGCTAACTTGCGACTAAATTTCAAGGCTGAAATGGTTTTGAAACAGTTTTTAATCTAATTGTATGTCTAGCACTTGACTTATATATGTATATGATGACTGTTGCATGTGACACAAGTCATTGAATCATAGAACAGAATCACAGAATGGTTTGGGTTGGAAGAGACCTTTAATATCACCTAATTCCAGCCCCCCTGCTATGGGCAGGGACACCTCCCACTAGACCAGGTTTCTCAAATCCCCATCCAACCTGGCCTGGAATTCTTCACAACCTCACCGGGCAAGGTGTTCCAGTGTCTCACCACCATCACATAGGAATGACATGCAGAAAAAAATCCTATTGTACAATTCACGTTGTATGTGACAATGTGATTCATCTACTTGGAACTTCAGAAGCCCAATTAGTCTTCATCTTTTCTTTTTTTATTCCGATAAATTAAATCCATTATTCAGTTCAAAGTTGGGTAAGTCAAATATTTTAGAAACACATCTTGTGATTTGAGTTATGCAAGGCTGATTGTGTCTGGTATATGTTTTCCACAGAAATTGCAAAAGCTCATCTTAAAACTCAGAATTAATTGTAGTTTTCTTTACTAGTTTTTTATTTTAATTTTTTTTTTACTCTTATTTAATTTATCATAATTGGCAACCTTATCAAGCTTCCATGATTCTCATGATTCCAATAAGAGGCTGGAAATTCTTGTTCTTAAAATAGGAAGACTGAATTTATTGCTGTTAGAGAAAATATTTAGGCAGACCTATTTAGTATAGGAACAGTAAAATGATTCATAAGCTTCAAAAATGGTTCCTGAAATTTTACTTGGATTGTCTCTGTGGAAGTATGACAGGTGAGCTCAAAAAGGCCAGAGAATAGCAGATAGTAAATAACATTGCTAGGGAGTTTTGAGACTGTGATGAATAAGGAGAAAGACTGTATGTGAAGCCATAGCATAAGAGTGTTGAAAGCAATCTCCAGTTACATAGATGCGTATCTAGTTTCCATATATATCTCAAGAGCAGTAGTGGACCAAATTTTGCACAGTGCTGCATGTAGGCAGAATCTTATACTTATGACACTGAAGTTAGCACTTGAGCATGATGAAGTCTAGTGCACAGGCCAATTAAAACCAACTTTTTAAAGCTTGCTTATGTCTCTTTTTCCGTGATACCAAGGCCACGCAGAAATAAAGTCCTATGGAAAACTTAAGAAACTCTAGGACATCACACTAGACTTCTGAAGAAGAGTTGTGGGGGTTTTTTTTTCCCCCCAAATGCTTTTTTACTGCTAAAAGATTGCTGTCTTTCTTACAATGAAAGTAACTCAGATGGTGATGTTCAGTGATTTTACATCAATGTCTGCATATATTATCTGCCTAAAAGCATTCTGTGGCAGTGCTTGTACATTTATTTAGTTAAATGTACATTTTCCCTATACCAAAAATATCTCATCCATCTTAGCTCCAGAAAAAAATAAAATGAGGCTAATAGCAATTTGTTGGTATTGGCATGCAACAGTGTTTCTTTGTTCTTTCCTTTCAAGGAGAAGATGCAGAGGTTTTTGGTTATAAAGACATAATCTAAACAAGCATGTAGTTTTAAGAGATTAAAGGATGCAGTGACTAAGATGGGACTGGATTGTAAAGAAGAGAGACAGTGAAATAGTAAATTACCAAATATAGGGGGAAAAGTAGGATAAAAGCTGAAGCTGATTTTCTTTAGAGTTTCAAGAGACCGATTAGCAAAGCAGATGGATATAAAATGAAATGAGAACTAATTGGGATCTAATAAGTACAAGAAAAATCTGAAATCTGGAAGACAAATCCTGTATCACCCCAGGCAGTCACTGATCCTTAGCAGCATTTCTTACCAAAGAAAGTGCATTTCTGAGAAATCCAACAGTGTAATTTTTAGAATGATCATTCACATTTTTCAGTTAAACAAATTGAACAACCAAGTCCAGTTTTTACTTATGTTCTACTTGGTCACACATAGATATTGTTCATTTATTGCTGGTGCCATCCAGCCATTCTAAGTTAAATGCAATGATGTCAGCTCTCAGTTCTGTGTGAAATTTTCTAGCTGAGATACAAGGCAACCGTTTTCAGGTAACTGCTGTTGGATAGAGATTCACTAGAGCCATTGGCATCTCAGGAGGAAAAGGCTACCAGTCTTCTCTTAGTGCTGCACTTGGTGGTGGTAGCAGTCTTGGCCAAGAGAGCAGGGCCATAGCAGAGTGACATGGATGTGCTGTGTTGGCCTGGCAAGTATAGCTAGGGAGACACTGCTTGTGTTTGGGTGTGATAGGTGGCATATGAAAAAATCGGGACTGGGGGAGAGGCTGCTGCAGGAGCGAGAGAAGTGAATGCTACTTGCCTTCTGGGGCTGTTGTTCCCAGTAGTGATGGTGGTACCCACTGCTGCTACAAACTAATTCTGTTACTACTGTGTAAGTGGGCACTATTTCCTTCAGCTGTCTCTGCTCTTTGTATTTTCTCTAAGCAGCTAGCACCAGGCATAGCAATGGGGATGACTTTATTATGCAGAGTGCAATCTGGGCAGTAAGTAGCACTGTCTGTAGGTCTGTGCTCTGTCCCCTCTGTGCGCCTTGTACTTGTGCATACAGAAAGAGTTCCTAGCATTTGATCCTTCTCTTTTTGTTCTCCATATGTCCTGGTTTTATGATTTTTGGTTATCGATATTCCGCATCATAACATCATGTAGTGCACTGGGAATTAAAGTGTTAATACCTGATAGAACTGATCTTTACATCTGCTTAGTAATAAATATTAACACTGTTTTGTTTCCTTCTACTAGACCTGCAAAGTTAAAAAACAAAAGGTATCTAGTCTAACTAAATTCCAACTGTCTGCTTCTAAGGCACGCCTACATGTCACTGAATTCTTATTACTGATGACTGTGTTAACCAGAATGGATCAGAGTTGATACTTTCAGTGTCTAAACTTGATTTTTTTTATATGAAGTTAAGAAATACCTTCAGGTCATGCTTTATAATAAAGAAATGTGGGCAGAATTAAAGCTTTTTTACATGCTTATTTTTGAGTAAAATCACACTTTAGGACACTGGGGTTTATTTTGCCATCAGGCTGGCTTCAAAAACTCAGGTTTTGTTAAACTGAGGATACAAGGCATATTACAGAGGAAGGTGAGAAATCTTCATGATTCTGGTCAGTCAGTAGTGCTTTTTTTTTCATTTCAAATTTGGGAATAAGCCTGACTCTACCTTCTAGAGGCTAATGAAGTAGCTGCTCCAGAAGCTGATGTGTGCTATGTTGAAGAGTTTTACACTTAAAGAAGGCACAAGGAACTTCTGCTTATAATCAATTTCTAGCTACTGCTTGAGTGGAGAAAAGATCATCGTGATATAAGTGACTAATTCTATATGGAAAAGGAGTGGAAAAAAATACTTTCTTCCTGTGTCATGCAGGCAATTGGCTCAGTTCCAGAGGAACTTGCACAGCACATAGATCATCTGTTAACACCAATCTAATGTGGTCTTGAGATCCTGAGGGCTATGCAGATGATTGCTTCTGAAATGAGATTGGGCTTTCTCCTGCTAACGAGAGTACCCAGCAGATACCCAGGTCTACGTGCCAGAGACTGGCTTCATTTAAAAAACAAATGAAGTGTAGCTGACTCGTGCTAGCTTTTCTGCTGGAGAGCTATAGTGTTAGACATTGCTTTAGGAAGATACTCTGAAATGAGGATTCTGATTTGAGGAAACATTTGCTTCATGCTCTTATGCTATGGAACTTATTAAAAATTAATGTTATTATCAAAATTTCTTGCAGGCTAAATAAGAACTTAATGGCATTGAATACAAAAATTCTGAGATGTCATTTTTCCTATCGCTATGCCAGAGCTATTTAAGTCACACCTGAAACTAACAATTTGAAACAATCTGTCTTTCTTCAGCTTTCTTATAAGAAAGATAGAGCCCTATTCTTAAAGCTATTTATGTGTTGCTAGTTTTAATAACTTAAAAAAGTCTGACTTTGCATAAATGCTCTTCTCAGTGTACATGGTTATAACTTGTACCTCCTTTTGAATCAGCATGTGAGACAATTTTATGCAGAATGCCTCTAGCTATGATTTTCCACTTATATATACATTTTTTTGACAGAAGGAATGAAGAGCAGACAGATGCTCAGAGTAACTGCTATGCAGCTAGGAAGACTTTGCCAAGACTAGTGGCTTATGACAAACTAAAATCCTTTACAAACTGATTTACAATTAGTTTGATACACAGTCAGCTACGTTTGATTGGATTTCTGAGTAACTGAGAAATTCTGAATGAATCGGAGAACATCTTTTTTTTAAATCTCTTTTTAAATGTGCCTAATGTTCTGTCAGCCATGCAGACAACGGAAAACATTTGTCAAAACAGATGGCAATGCAAGCCCCTCCACTGCTGAACACGAATGGTGAGTTCAAGGACCAGTTAATGGCAGGAGAGCCAAGAAATATTTTGAGATTTAGTTGAACATTGAATATACCCCAAAAAATACACTATTGCAATTCCAGGACTTCTTGGCCATAGCACACTCACAATGCTGCAGGAACAGTCATTTCATATTCTGATTTTCCAGCCAAAATGAAGAATTGCTGAGGTGCACGAAAAATAAGATGTAGCGTTTAACATGTTTTTTGAAAAGACATGTTGAACAGCTGGTTCAGTCCAATAAACTATACTTTACCTAGCAGTTCATGGTATTCTGCAGTGCCATTCGGTTGCTTTTCATACACTAAGGTAAATATTATCATAAAATAAATTATGCAAATAGAGTATGCTAAGACTAAATGTGGAAATATCTGGATTTTCTATTTAAAAATGCTGGCATGTTACACCATAGTAGTTTTAGCAGAGCAGTTAAGTATCCTGTTAAGCAGCTTAAATTACATTTTTAAAATTAATTTAAAGAACTGTAGAGAGATGTTCATCATAGAATAATAGAATCATTTGTGTTGGAAGGGGAATCCTTAAAGGCCGTCTAGCCCAACTCCTCTGCAATGAACAGGGTTACTTGCAACTAGATCAGGTGCTCAGAGCCTCTCCAGGCATGCACCACCTCTCTGGGCAACCTGTGCCAATGCCTCATGTGCTCTATACCCTGTGTAACTTTCTTATGAGCACGGAACAATGATAGGTAGTTAATTTCTATGACTATGGTTTCAAATCGAACCTAGAATATATGTTTTTGTCTTTGTAAATATATGAGATTCTTCTTTCAAAAAAACTGTTCACTGATACTTGTCCATATATTTTGACAATCGTTAGACTATGCATTTATTAAATTAGTACTGTTTTAAGATGCATTCATTGTAGTCTTTTATTTTTTTTTTCTAAAAATGCATTAGACTTCTGTCAGAAGAAAATTTAAGTGCTGCCGCCATCCAAAATAACCTTAAACCATGTGCAAGTCTGTTGATGAAAGCTGTTAGATGCATCTGGGCTAATGAAGTTTTTGTAATTTATACCATTCTAGGACCATTTTCAAAATGTTTGCTCTGACTGGACTTTGGAATTATCCCCATCTAGATTAAAGAAGTCCATGCTTGCCTGGACATTATCTTTGCTTCATGGGAATTCTAGCAAGCCAATGTTCCGGAGAATGCTGGTGGAAAAAGATTACTAAAGTTGTGCGTTTTCTGGCATGATTGTTCTTATGCCTGCAGGGTGCTGAGGAAGTGAAAAGAGGAGGAACAGGGAGAACCCATTTAAAACCACTTCTGTGCCTGTAACAGATTTATTTCTTCCCTGCAGCTTCCCTGTACTGGCAACTGTTACCAACAGACCAGACCACAATTTCTCCACCTTGGAGAACAGATCAGGGTTCAAGTGGTGATATCACTAGAAGAATTGTGGGCATACTTCCATATGTCTCACTCAAAAACTTGGTGATTTCTTGCAAGGAGGAAGATGGAAGATGTGACGAAAATAGCTGTTAAGTTTTGCCTTAAGCACTAAAGATCAGTGCAAATGCCCTATGCAGACATTAATGTCCTGTTGGCAGTAGTATTCAACTTCTAAGAAACTGCATGGAACATGGAAACGTTCCAGGTAACTGTGGCAGATGCACAGTGACACAATGAGGTTTGTAAAGATGTGGGAGGTAATTATTAAAACTGAGGACCTTGAGGATTCTTTTGTCAGATAACAGCTTGCTGTTGAGGCTGACTCGGGAGGATCACCTGCTCACAGGAAGCACACTTCTACTTTTTTTTTGTTTTGTTTTGCTACAGCACTTGAGTTTTATCAAACCTTTTTTTGGTCTTTCATCTTTTACTCTCACAATGTAGTTTGCTCACCAGTCATTCCTTGATCTGAAGCATCTGGGAGCTATATAAAGAAGTGAAAATGGATGCACAAGACTGGAAAACCATGCCTTTACATATATTCATTAAAAAAATAAAAAAAGAAACTCCAAGTGAATTGTTTTCAGAAATCTGGTTAATAAACAAGGCATTTCTTACCTTTGTGAATGTGTTTAGTACTGTCTAAACCAAAAGAAATGTTATTGACCATTAATTCCCCTATAAACGTAAGTTCCCCTATAAATGACGCTTCGTTTCATGGTATTCCGCGGCTAATGAGCTTTATAAGCTTGTATCACTTTTGCTAAAGCAACTGGAATGTAACCACCTGCATATTTATCCTACTAGTCAAATTTCCCTTCATTTGACAGACCTCTGACTATGACTTCATGTACTCTGTGAGAAAGAACAAAGATAGCCTGTGGTCTCTTATTATGCAGCACGAACAGATTATATCATTTAAGGTCTGATCAAATGTCTCAGTAAATTCAGCTGCATGCAGTGAGCACTACTGTTATTAGGCCATCTTAAAGTAAGAGTGGAATTCCCAGCTCTTCCCTAAAGAGCACCAGTATGTTACTCCTAGTAACTCTTTTTCAGGCAGAATATGGCTTTGTTTTTGCTTGGGATTTCAAAAGGTACCATGCTATTTTTAGTTACTAAATAATATGATTTAGTAACTGTTCTCAATAGACTGTGTTGGCATCTTGCAAGCATTCTATTTTCTCTTAAAATAAAATCAGTTCTATGAAAGCTGCGTTATTCTTATGAAAGCATTTATATATATATTTCTTTTGCATGTTAATCCTTAGCATTATTTTGCTAAGAACACACTTAATGTGCCAAAAAATCTCCTGAACCCCAATTACAAACCATTCTGCAGCCAAAATTTCTCATGTAAACGCCACATCACATTAGGTAGGTAGCAGGTTCTCGAAGTAGATTATCTGTAACCAACTTCTCAGTTTTCTGAGCCTTATGACTGCTGTGCATTCAAAGCATTGCTCATTTATTGTATTTGTCATCTAGTTAGATTGTATAATTTTTATCCAGCCAGTTTGCTTTCAGCCTTACCTCGGTATTCACAACCTCATCTTGCTGAGAAGTCTTACCCAGGCTTCTTATCCTGGAAACTTGGGGCTTTTTATTTGTTTTATTAACTTCCATGCCTTGCAAGCAGTCCAGTTTTTGTTCAGTCGTGTTCAGTAGGCTGGTGCACGTCTCTGCACTGCTTGGGTTTTCTTTAATCAACATATGGGCTATAATATATTGGTTGTTTTCAGTCTGATGTCATGGGAAAAAGTGTTGCTTGAGTCAGTATGGAAACGTGCCCAGATACGCTCAAGTTGTTTCTTCCTTGACTGTAGTATCATCTGCTTGGAACTTTTCACTTGCCTTCTAATGGTTATTCCTGCTTGTCCACAGGCTGTTTCCAGTCCAAATATAGTGCTACTTGATTGAAAAAATCCAAGGAGCAGTTTTCTTTTTGGCATGCATTTAGCTGTCCCAACTTATTACTTTCTGGAACTTCATGGTTCAATTTGTCATAGAATGTCAGGGCTCACTAAGGCTGTCCCTCCGGACCTTGCGGAGTAACTTCTGTGTCTGCAAGGCAAGAAGAACTCTGCAGAAGTTTGGAATGTTTTTCAAACTCTTTTCTCCCCGTGAACTCATTGTGAGGAAGCACTGACCTAAGGTACCCTCATAGAGCTCCTATTGACCTGTAGTCTGGATTGTGCAATACATTCAGGGCTGTGCCTTATGTTGGAGTGTTTTTCTTGCACTAAAAGATTTTTTCTTACAATATTTGGGAATTAGTTTAAGAGCACAGCCTAATTTTATTAGCTTAGCTGCTTAGCTAAAGAATATTAGTGAGGATAAACTAATGTAAGTCCGCTAATAAATAGCAGACTGGAGTTACAACAACAAAAGAAATAGTCCTTAGATTCTAGGGAAATCACTACAGGGTAAGAACAGATCAGTAGTATCTTGAAAGGATGTAATATTTTCCTAAACTGTATAGGTAATGTGTGGAAATTTAACAGGAAAGGAAAATATAACTGGAAGTTTAATGTTGTTATTATTGATGGCATAGTTGTCAGAAAACCGTGGAAATCTCTTCAGGATAAAGCTGTCCTAAGCTCTAGCTTTAGATATGTAGTACCTCCTCAGGAAAAGAGGCTCAGCAGGCCTCAGAGTTTGCATGTTCCTGTTAAAACAGTCAACGAACTGAGTGCAAAAATGTAACAGCTTCTGTTCCGTAAATACTAGCTGGGATATTTCTGTAACTTAACCCAGCTGCATAAGAATGGGTTTTCCTGAGAACAAAAAAGGCACCATGCTAACTTGAAGGTTGTCTTGCTGCCAGATTTCAAGCCTCTGTTACAAATCATTATGGCTCTTCAGAAAACATATGAAAAATATGGATGTTGGCAAAAATATCCTTCACTAAGTTTGTTCCAAAAATGGCTGAACTATTTTCTATCAAGCTTTCAAATAAATAAGGAAAAGCCCAGAGTTTAAGTAACAGAAATTTCAACCTGACTGGTTGAAATTTGGCATATTTGAAAAGCTAAGTGTTTAGCAAAAATAATTAGGCAGAGTGAACTGTTGATTTCATAATATGCTCATCCTGTAATAACAGCACTAAGACTAAAAGGAAAGGGTCAGGATATGCCCATCCTACTTCTTTGTAATACAGTTTATCTTAGTAGACAGACATGGTCCCATAACAGAACTGAATGCTATAGGTCTTTAAGTGTGGTCCAGTTGCACAAGTGCCACCTATTTGTTAGCTACCTGGATGTTTTCAGAGGATGGTGGGAGAAAACGTTTGTAGGTTATCTTTTAAGGATGTAGAAGAAAAGTGCTCAGAAATGTAATACAGCTTCCTAAGCTTTTCATTTTGCTTAACCTTTCCCAGGACACTTCCCAGCTTGTAGCCAATTTGTCTTGTATTTGTTAAACCTTTCAAAATTTTCTTCATGTGTTTAACTGAACAAAAAGAAACATTCTCTGCAGGAAGTGGTTCTGTTTTGCAAGGGCTGCAACATATTTTCTGGCATCTTTTCTGGCATTTTAAATTGTGCTGAAAGCCTTAGTTTAGTGTAAAATGACTTCACTCATGCTATCCAAAGGGACACCAGTAAAAATTTTTTAAAGCACAGTATCAAGTGAGGTCTACCCTGATGTCATCTGACTAACCACTCTGTTTTTGTTTGCATTAGGACCTTCATATAAAATGGATGGCTGAGGAACAACATGTGGGGAAATCTTTGGTTTCTTGTAGCTCGTTATGGAAGGACTACTGAAGACTGCAAAACACAAAGTGAAAAGAGGGGTGAAGACATCTGGGCCTTCCTAACATGGTGTTTAGATAGACGGAGTAGTGTGTAATTTCTCCAAGGAATTGAAAACATGCTCATAATAGTGTGGAAATAATATGTATCTTTTACTACCTAAAACTCAGTGGATTTTAACTGACAGGGAAAAAAATTGTAAAAAATAATATATATATATATTTAATATAAATATTATAAATAATAAAATAAAAATTATTTTTTACAATTTTTTTTTTTAATGTAGACCTAGAAGTTAGACTTCCCCGGATAGCCTTCAACCACAGTGAAGATGATGACACAACTTAATTCATCTACAGATAGATTCAGGGTAAGCACATCTTGATTGCAGTCATCTTCTTAATCAGAAGTCCAGCTTGTGCTTTCTGTAAGCTTGTATCACCTGTTACGTTTCCTGACCACCTATAAAAATGAACACTAAATGCTCCTACTTACCTCATCTCATCACTTATATACATATGTATTTTCTGTCTGGCCCCCATCTAGAAGTAAAAGCATCCGACCCTTAGGAGAGGTACATGCAGTTACAAGGGAGCATATAGTCTGATATTCAAACTGAGATATTTCTTCTTAGTTACTAGTTTGTATGACCAGTGTTTATAAAACACTGAAGGAGATATCCAGGATATTTTTGCTATTTATATTTCCCATTGTTGCAGTTCTCTAGGGATGATTAAATTGGTTGACTTCAGGGGTGTGATAGCTACTGATATAAATAACTTTCCAGAAGATTTCCTTATGACTTCAGAACAGTTTAGTCGGTAACAAAAACATTTCTAAAGGGGTTTAGTTCGCGAGCTGTTTTCTGAAATTCTTGCCAGGCACTGATTTGCATGCAGAATAACTAAAAATGTTTAAAGCTAGTCTCTGAGTGCCCAGGCTTCTCTAAGAAATCTAACTATTAAACTCCCTTTTTCAGGGAGTTTTCCCTTTACTTTCCCTTTTACCTTTTCCCTTTTTATTTGAAGCATCACTAAAGTTCTGCTGTTGGGAAAATTGTGGACAACCAGCCTTTCCGGTGAGACTTCCAGTCTTCCTGATTACAGCCAGGAATGCAATAGAGGAAGAACCGTCTCTTGCTCTATTTTGATACTTATGCTCCTGATCCCCAAAGAGAAGGGAAGCAAAATGAATTAACACGAGGTTGTAAATGTTCTTTACATAGGCTTTTTCATTCTATGTTTTAGCTGCAATTTAAATTAGTGTTTTGGGGGGATAAATGCTCTGGAATAGTTCACTTTTCTCTCACAGATTAAAAGATTTCAAGCAGTCCGGAGGTCTAAAGTCCCAAATAACCAAAAAATGAATGTTTGATAATCTTTCCCTCTCTAAATCTAAATTTATACACTCAAACATTCAGTGTTTATATGTATAAAGGTACTCTTTGGACACCCATTCTAATTAACTGAAAGATCTTGGAGGTAATAAGAATCTGTCCTTATAATTCAAGGTCTTTTAGCTAAAGAGACTTCCTTTAGTTATCAACAGAAAATACTGGAAGTTTCTGTTCTCGTGTCCTCTTCAATTATGTAACTTTTCATGCAGACTTGAGTTAGAAGCAGCTAGGTGTGCAGACATTATAGCATCATATAATGATGCACTTGATTTATTAAAAGGATAGATCCCACTCTGACAGCAAAACATTCAGGGTGTTTGAGGAAACTGAAACTCTTCACCTTAGCAGAATGAAGTCAGTGTTATTCCAGTGTGAAATACTTGCCTTGCCATGGCATACTGTTACATATACTGCTACATAGAAATGCAGACATTCCTCAGCTAAAAAGTGCTCTTATGTACCCTAAAACTTTCCCTGGAGGAGCAGCCCTGCTTTTCTTGGAGAAGAAAGTTTTAGAACTGTTTCAGAGCCATCTAAAATTGGAAACTCCCAGAGAATGAGACAACTCGTTGGCCAAGGGGATGTGAATACATTTGAAATTTATTAAAACCTTGGAGACTTGCTGAAGTCACACAATGGTAATCAGTCATCAAGGCAGGCCGAGAACAAGCCTGGCAACTGGTTCTCTGTGGTGCCATGGGAGCACAGTCCTTGCTGCTAGTGCAATTGGTCTAACAAACTTTATCCTGCTCCAGAAAGCAGGTATTGAAATGGGGAATTTTTGAACTAAGACTTGGGGGTACTGTCATGAAGGAAAGCTCTCCAGCATACCTATGAAGAGAGGAAGGGAAAAACTTGGCTAATGTTCTCAGTTAAGTGTCACCTTTAAGCACACTTGACTGTGGCTCCTCCACTAGAAATAATGGATATAATCAAAATAGTTTGGGATTATCAGAAGGTAGCAGGGAGGAATTTTGTTGTTTCCTCTGATATATTTTTCAAAGAATCAGCAAGAAGATGAGTTAGGACACCATCAGGACAGATTCTTCTTTACTGCAGGCTGTGACACTGAGGAAACTGCCAGCTGGCAGTGGTGTCACTGCCTCCTTCTCTGTATTTCTGCTGCTCCCTGGTGTAAGAAGGAAGTCATGGTAGGAATCCACAATTGTTTAGATGTGGTAGGCATTCTGTTCACTCTAAATTGTCTGTAATAGCTGCAGACAAAAACAACACATTTGCTTTTGTCCTAGTTTTTTGTAACAGATTTTAGTCATCTATGTGAAACTTTGGAGAGTTATCTGAGAGACTTTGTTGTGAAACCACTAATGCACTAATGTTACTTCTGGGGGAGGGGGGGGGGAAGGCGATGGGGAGGGGAGGGAAGGGAGAATGCTTCCATTTCAAAGACCAAAACCAAAGTAAATCAACTTATGCTCTGCTTGATCTAGATTTACTCCTTCCAAAAATAAACACATCTACAATATTTGTGACTTGACATAGGTATAATTCCCTTTAGCAGTGAGATTATTGTTCAAATTATAGTTAGTTTTCAATACAAAAATCTAATTAAAAGCAAAATATATTAAAATACTTTTTTTTTTTTTCTTGCATGCAAATAACAAAATAATCAAACTTTTTCACTTTAATACTACTGTCTCTAGCTAAAAATTTCAACTTTCATGTCCTGACTTCTGACACACTCGAATCTGGTAGAATAAGTTGATCATATTGGATCTAAACTTCAGAAGAATGTTGTTTTGTTCCTTGTTTTTAATCTGAGAGCTTTCTAATTAAGAAAAAAAATAGCAAGAAAGAAATCCTTTCTAGTGAATCTCGAGGGGGAAAAAGTACTTGAAAAAAATGCTTAAATTGCAAATAGACACCTTTGCTAACAAAATCATGTTATTGCCAGACTTGCATTGCAGATGGCCAGTGCATTTAAAAGGCTTATTGAGTTGCTATATTGTCCTCCTAACAGATGGGGAAGCAGCAAAAAGCAGCTCTCACTTTTCAGGGTTTTGCCTCTGAATTGTCTGGACCACAGACTAAGGAAATGAAGCTTCAATAATTTGAAGGCAATTATTACATTTCTGGTTGTGTAGCAGATAATAGGTCTTCTAGCTATTCTCTGTCAAGGGACTACGTAGTACTTATCAAACTGCTTAAAAATTAGAGATGAAGAATGTGTGCTCTTCTTCCTGTTGTTCTAGGTATCACAAATCCTACAATTTATGAAGATGACACAAAATAATCTAGTTTGCTTCTGAGGTCAATGGTGATGATAGCTTAAGGATTTAGTTGGCCATTTGAGACCACTTTCTTCAATCCATCTCTTTTGGCTCTTGCTCTCGCTTGAGTATGGAATGAAAGAGAAACCTGCATCTAAGTGAGGAGACAGAGTATGGGTGCAAACAGCTGAGCCTCTTGGTTCTGTGTTCAAGCTTAGATCTGAGCACTGGTCCAAAAGAGCCCCTAGAGGTTCTGTGCTTTAACAGGAAACAAATAATTTAATACAGGGAAAAAGAATCTTCTTCTCAGCTGCCCATTTTTGGATTTCATAGGAGGAATCTTCTTATCTTCAAGGGTGTACAGTTCTACGTGACAATTTTCAGATTACAGTGAAGGGACTTCATTTGCCTTTCTAGCTATGCCAAATTGTTTTACTGCAGGAGAAATACGTGCAGAAATTGGTCTGATGTTGGTTTGATGCACAGAAAATTGAAATAGGCAAGAATTATCACTTGAGCTGCTATGGTTGATTTTAAGAGTGTTTTTGCTGTGTGGATGGCCAGATCTGGTGCTTTTATTTTGTTCCTATTGCATATCTGCAGCTGATACAGGATCACCAGTTCTTTGTGTATGTGCCCTCGCCTAACAGAACAGTTGAATTTAAATGTATTTTTCATAGCTTCCTTTACAGTTTGCATTGTAAAGTCTTTCTTTCCTGGAAAGAGCTGGCATGTCATTGCATTTTTGTAAAAGTAATGAGTTCCTCTTGAAGGGGTAAATCAGAAAGTCATAATAAAAATCAACCCAGGCAGCTGACAAGATGTTTTAGAAGTGGCTGAAAATGAAATGAAAAACCTTCAAACTTGTTGTTTCTAGCCGGCTCATATTGAATCTGTTCTACAATTGCTGCCTGTACAAACTTAGTAGAAATTAACCTTTCCTTGGATTACTCAAGAAAAACACCATTCTGAAAGTGGATAGCTTGCAATAAGTGTAATGCTCCACATACGCATATTTGATATGTTGATCTTTAGAGCCCAGTACATTTTGTAAATTACTTTTGCAGTGTATTCCTCACTATAGTTTCACACCATTTCAAGCTCAGTTGTAAATTAAGTTCATACTTTCTTGAACATTTTTCTTTATTTTCTTAACTAATTACGTCTATACACAAGTGTTTGGAAACCTATGGAGTTTATAAAAGCTATCTAATTTAAAAATGTTTGAAAGAGAAATAAACACAAAAAAATCAGTTATCTAGAATTCAAACATTTGCAAGTACTCTGGGTTCTAATGTTTATGAAAAACTTTTGTGTATCTCTTAATTGTGAGCTTTGGCACATCTTTTGATTATGAGGCAGCTTTGAGTATCTGCTGCCCTACTTTGAATCCCATGGCAATGTCTTTCAGGATTTCTCTTGATTAAGAAAAAAAAAGTCTTTGCAGCATGACTAAATGCCTTAAGGTGCAGAACAAAGGCACTTCTTTTCTTGCACAAATGGGAAATGACAGCAGCAGGCATGAGGAGAAGACTTCAGGGTGAGTTGTGAGAAATCTCTAGGTGCTTCTTTTTGTGATGTTAATGAATTTAGTGAATTTCAAGGTGGAATCTTTTTCATCTTATTTTTAAAAGTGAATGGCTGTGGTATTTACATGAACCGCATAAAATGTGTTAATGAAAGTTGTGGCCCTAAGGTACTGTAGTTCTGAAATAAGACTGAACTGATAAGGCTGGTGCAGATGCATCCATCCAGGTAATAAAATAATATGGCAATTTTGTGAGCGATCTGAATAGGGATAACTTCATAAGCTATGAATTTTGTGAAATAAATGCAACAAAGAGTTTTTGTCACAAGATGGAGATGGATACATAGACCCCCATGACCTCTCTCTCCGTGGCTGTCAGATGAAGTCCCCAGTAACTGTAAGAAGGGAAACATCACTCCCATTTTCTAGAAGGGGAGAAAGGAAGACCTGGGAACTACAGGCTGGTGAGCTTCATCTCTGTACCTGGGAAGGTCATTGAATGGATCTTCTTGGAACAGATACTAAGTTATATGCAAGATGTGAAGGTGCTCTGAGACAGCCAGCATGGCTTCACTAAGGACAGATTGTGGTGGCCAATCTGGTGGCCTTCTATGATGATGTGACAGCATCAGTGGACAAAGGAAAGGCAACAGATGTCATCTACCTGGGCTTGTACAAGGTCTTTGATATATTCCCACACCACATCCTTATCTCTAAGTTGGTGAGATATGAATTTGAAGGGTGTACTATTTGGTAGATAAAGAATTGGTTGGGTAGTCATAAATAGAGGATTGTTGTCAATGGCTCTATGTTCAGGTATGCATCACAAATGTCTGTCAGGGGTCCATTTTGAGACCAGTGCTTTTCAAAATCTTTATCAATGAAATAGACATGCTTGAAAAGTTGGCTCACAAGACTCTAATGAGATTCAACAAGGCTAAGTGAAGGAGTTGCAGTTGGGTCTAGGCAATTCCAGCTATGAGTACAGACTGGGAGAAGAACTCATTGAGAGCAGCCTTGTTGTGAAGGACTTGGGGGTCCTGGTAGATGAAAAGCTGGACATGAGCCAGCAGTGTGCACTTGCAGCCCAGAAAGCTGGCTGCAGTCTGGCTGCATCAATAGAGGGGAGGCAGCAGGGAAAGGAAAGGGATTGTCCCCCTCTACTCTGCTCTTGTGAGGCCCCATCTGAAGTACTTTGCCCAGGCCTGGGGTCCCAATATTTGGGAGGACATGGAGCTGGCGGAGTAGGTCCAGAGGAGGGCCACGCTGATGATCAGAGGACTTCAGCACATCTCTTATGAAGAAAGGGAACTGGGCTTGTTTACCTTGGAGAAGTAAAGGCTCTGGGGAGACCTCATTGCAGCCTTCCAGTACTTGAAGGGAGCTTACAAGCAGTAGGGGGACTCACTTTTTACACAGTCTGACAGCGGTAGGAAATGACTTTAAAATTTTCACTTTTCAGGGTAGTAAGGTGCTTGCACAGGCTGCTCAGAGAGGTTGTGTTCCCATCTCTGGAAGTGCCCAAGGCCAGGTTGGATGGGGCTCTGGGCAGCCTGATCTGGTAGGTGTTAGCCCTGCCCGTGGCAGGGGGTTGGAACTAGATGATCTTTAAGACCCTCTCCAGCCTCCGCCATCCTATGATTATATGATACTTTCTGGAAGTTAGAAAGCAGGAAGAGAGTGATTCTTGTAAATGCTCAACTTTGCTTGTATATATAGCATAACCTTGGCATTCACTTCCTTTATCTTAATGATCAAAATATCTATAGATAACAGAAAAGAACCAGACTTGCACATTTAATGAACTACTGCTGCAACCTTAATCGTACTGTGAAGTATCAGTTTCCCATGCTGGCAACTAGAGTTGTGATTAGTTATTTTTGCACCTGTCAGATCCTCATAGATTTTTGATTATGAAATTTGAAAGTAAAAATGCTGTGGGAACTTATTAAAGTTTATTGTTTGCAAGATCTTCATTTTCTTATAATAATTTTAACTAATTTTGAACATCTCTACTTAGAAGCTGTTAAGCAAAAGTGCTGTCAGTGTAATTCAGAACTAGCTCAATTAAGGACACCAAAAAGTTTTTGCCTAAGTGAACTACATATCAGAACTATTCTTTCTTTGGAAAGATATTTGTTGTCTCTGTTCATAGAATCACAAGGTTGGAAACAACCTATAAGATGATCTAGTCCAACCAATAGAAAGAGGGTTGAAAATAGATGGAAGCTTTGAAATTAGTCTCAGCTAATACTGTGAATGATGAAAAATAACCCAAATTACTGATGTTACTCCTTACAGGCAAAGCATTCTTCATGGTTGGTATGGCTAACCCCTTGCTAAATGCCATGCAAAATCCTGAAAAGGTTAAATCCACAAATATAAACACAGCATGCCAGAATTGATTATTACGTTTGTTAGGAAACAATGGTAAATTCACTTTTATAGATGCCCATTTGAAAACTTTAATACACCAGTAACCTAATGCTTGGAAGAAAGCAACATCTCAGCAGTACTTCCATCATTAAGATTTCACTTCCCAGCATCAGGCTGCCTTTGGGGAGCATGCCTCATGAGGCTTGACACATTTTTACGATATCTGATACTGTTGTTCCAGTGCAATACACAACATCACTTTCAGTTGGACCTGTGTAAATCTATGGCACTGCAATGTTATTCTTTTAACAGATGGTTTGTACTTCTAACAGGGAAAGCTTTATGAAATTTGTATTGGCTAGAATTACAGAAGGCATACCCATTTAGTGGTTCACTTTGACACGACTTTTCTATTTTACTTTACTGCTTGGTGCATAGGGATAGAATTGTTTAATTTTTTTCCCCTTTCCTTTATTTTTCTTGCTTTTGTCTTTAAAGAGCTCCAAAGAATTTGTGTACAGTGTGGTTTGAAGTAGAAAAAGATATTCGTTTTGAGCAGGCATTTTGTTTTACTAAGTATCCATTTCAGAACCCTTGTGCATATATTGGTGTGAATGGCGCGACTTCAAAGGACAAAGATAAATACTTCATACTTAGTGCTGAAAACAACCTGCTGTCAGCAGAAAAGCTTTTTGAACTGGTTGGAGCCTGGATCTGAGAAGTTATTAATTTCTCACATCTCTTAGACTATCTCTTTTCCTTTGAGCTTGCTTTAATGAGCATCACTTGGTACAGCCAAAATAAATGGCACCATCCTTAGCGGATCCCTGGATATTATGCTTTCTGTGGCAGAGTCCTAGTGCAGGGTCGGATTTGAGCACCAAAGAAATCACCTACCTTTCAGTTATATTAGTATCTTCTTCATTTGCAGTAATGTGCAAATCCTTGAAATCTGGTGTAGGTGCTTAAAGTCTAATTTATGAGTATAGGAACTTAGGTCTGGAAACTTTGTCTTAGCCTTTTCCAGTTTAAGGAGTGTCCTAAGAAAGCTGAGATTCTTCAGCCTGGAGAAGAAAATGCTCCAGAGAGACCTGACTATGGGCATTCAGTGCTTAAGGGGCCTTATAAGGGAAAGAATTTTCACCAGGACCTGTAATGATAGCATAAAGGCTATTTGTTCTAGAGGGGGAGATTTAGGAAGAAACTGATGGAACTGATCACATTTCAGGGTGGTGAGGCACTGGAATGTTCTGCCCAGCAAAGCTGTGGATGCTGCATCCCTGGAAGTATTCAAGGCCAGGGCCTTGGGCAGTCTGATCTGGTGGGAGGCTGCCCTGCCCATGGCAGGGGCTTGGAACTTAAAGATCCTTCCTAACCCAAGCTGTTCCATGATCTACACACAAATGTGAAATTTAATCTTTCTGAAACAATCTTTTTTTTTTTTTTTTTTTTTTTTTCTCTGAAATTTATCTGTAAAGAGCCCACCTACATTATTGAAGTGTTTCTGTTTGTTTGTTTCTTTTAAACCTTTTGACCTTAGCAAGCTTTAGCTAGGATGCAAAAATGAAACAATGCACTCTGTGTGAAACATCTTCCTTAGAGAAGGAACATTTTGCATCCTAGGCAAACAGACTATAAACACTGCCTAAGGCAGATAGAAGACTCCTACCTGTGTCAGTTCTGTGACCAGAGCAAGTGATGGTGTTGGAAGAAAGCGGTAGATCCAGCTGGGTGCCTGTGCACTGGCTGGGAAGAGACTGTGTCTGGTAAGGCTTTGATTCCGTTAGAACTCCACTTGCTTCATCTCACTGTGAGTCCAGCAAGAAGTGCTGGCACAGCTCAGAGTGAAATCACGCTTACTGAAAAGGCCCAGTAGTATTCTTGTGCAGTGAAATTCTCTGGTGTTGTGATAACACAGGCTGTATCTTAGAGATGCTATTTTGTCTTATTTGCAGCTGAGGTACTTCCCACACTGTGTGTCTCAGGTGAAGCAATGGGAGTGGTGTGTGTGTAGATACAACATTAAGAAATATGTATGTGCCCTAAATTGAGCTATTAGACGAGAGGGGGAAGGGAAGCAAAAAGAAAGCATAGCCTTTTCTTCTGCTGTCTGTTTTCCATTTCCTTATGCTAGAATGAGTTGACAGCTCACAGAAGTGAGTAGCGTTGTCTCTAACATTGCATCCTCTGCTTCTGAGGAAATACTGAAGCAAAATGTTCAGTGTATTTATCTTCAGTATCCCTACTGGACTCCAAAGACTTTCACAGCTGAAATTATAGCAAAAAATCATGGAAATTTCAAGTTCATACTCCTCAATAAGAAGAGTATTCAACACAGTCGTTAGTAGATTCTTAATCTTTAGCAAGATCATTTTTAGTATTTCAGAATAAGTTTCACTGAAATTCAGTATCCAGTTTGAGAGGCATACAAAAATTGTATGTTCTACAATTTTTTAATTTTACTTATTTTCACCTAATTTTAAACAATGATTAAAACAAACAAACAAGAAAAGAGCAGATTCATATTCAGGATTTTAACAGTGAATATCCAAACATAATCCTCGAACAAGTGTTTTTTGTTAGTTTGTTTGTTTGACAAAGCTAAATTAATTCCGTAGGTTAAATTTAAGTGGAAAAAGTAATAAGCAGGAAACATTTTTGTACCTCCTCTAAACCTGCTTTTTTCATATTTTGGTGCTGGCTGGACCACTGATATCTAGGATTTCTTTCCTGAGTAGACTGTTTTCAGCAGCTCAAAAGACAGCTGCAGGTTCAGGTCACAGTTGAAGGCCTCAAATGCAATTTGGTTCTTTCTCTCCTAGCCATATTTTTCTTTGAATTTGAAATGCTCTTCATTTTCACTCCAAAAAATTAAGTTAACCCTTGTGAAATAGAGCTTGAAACATGTATTGATTTCATATTTCCTTTCTTGCTGAGAAACAGATACATGTGGAACATGCTTTATTCATACATAAACCAAATTATTTTAATGAACAATTAATAAATGGTATCTTCCTTTGAATGCATATTTTTTGAGAGTCTAAAGCAGTAAACACATACGCAATGGAGACAAAAAGAAAATTTACTAGACTTCCAGGGTATTTTGTATAAGGCATATCTAGCAGTAACTTAAAGAAAAAGTGAGCTAAAAATTCACGATCTTTCATAGAGTTACAATAATGAAGAGTAGAAATTGTTAAAAGCAAAAGAACAATGAATTTTTAATCTGAGGAATGGCACTGTAGTCTGTGGCCTTCCAGAGGGTAGCCTCCATTAAATGCCTGCTCAAGAAATCATCAAACAGCGTATCATTGATACACTAATGCCAGTACGTTTCTGTGTTTTAGAAGATAGATGCATTATTTAGTTCCTCTTTTTAATAACAGAGGAAGTAAATCTATTTAGGAAAGGTGAGGTGCAGTCCAAGCTTACTCTCTTGTCACTGGCAACGCTAGACTAATTTATGGCAAAAACAAGCTACAGAGAGAATGAAAAATGAAGGGAATAAAGGAACAAGATAGCCAAGTTACCAGCTGCAAGCAGGTGAAAGACTTCTGGCCGTGGTATTTGTATTCCTAGAGGCTGCAGCTGGTTTTCCTCCTTATCAGTAGATTGAGGCTTAGACACTGCAAAGCTGTTCCTCGCTCATTGATTATACTTTTGTCATCAATGCACAAACATACTGTTCTTGTGTAGCTGAAATATTTAATGGAGATACTAACAAAAGTTTTAGTTGGAATGATCTACGTATCATATCATAAATTAATTGAGAGAGAATGTAATGAAAAACAAGCCTTCAGCCAGAAAGCAGATGTTTCAACACTGTTCAGTTTCATAGAATTGTTTGAAAAGTTTAATTCTTCAGTGAAACAAAAACAGGTTTTGAAACCTTGAAGGCAAACAAAAAATGTATTGTCCCCTACTCAGCCCAACATCCAGGTGTCTCTGCTGCTCCCTGCTCACATTTCTCTGCTTACTGAGCCCACCCTCGAGTAGCTGCAGGTTGTCAACTGCGCTGTGGAGCAGTATGCCCAATCCTGAGGGAAGGAGAGGGAAAATAATTCAACTTGAGCTTCTAGTGGAACGAGGGAGCAATTCTTGCACCTTGAGCAGTGAATTTTTCAATCTATGAAAGAAGGAATAATAAGGAAAAAGGAAGTGCCAGAAAGGTATCGGGTGGAGAAATGAAAACAAGGCAGTCTTGTGGAAATAAAAGGAAAATGATGCCATACTAAACAGGGAGAAGTAACATGAATTAGCAGTTCTGAAATCTGCAAAAGGATAAGAGTGTGTCATTTTAATGCAAGTAAAGTATGATCTCTCCAGGTATGGATATTACCCTGTGTGTCACTTCGTAGCTAAAGACCCTGTCCCAGCATGGGACATGCTCCATCCCATTAGTCTTTTCTTATGGGGATACTGAAATGTGTGTCTTAATGTGTGTCTCTTAAAAGGTGGCATAAGACATGAATGGATGAACGGATGAAACCTGAGATTGGGTAGGTGTCTGGTTTGACTAGATGTAAATGTGTTCCCAAGAGCAGCTCTGTGGATATCAAGAACTGGTCACACAGACACAATCACTAGCTTAGTGCTAGACAAAAGAGAAGGAAAAAAAAAAGGCTTGTTCCTCAATCACTTTCTCCTCTCCTATTTCTTTTCTTCTTCTTATACATTCGTTATTCATCAACCCACTCTATTCCCATTTTCTCCTCACTGTTTCCTCCATACTTCATACTCTCTCTTCTGCTGAGTTTTCCAGATACTTTATTTCCTGCTCCTCTTTTTTTTTCCCCTAGTTCTTCCCTCATGCCATGACAGCTTAGTTACAATGAGAAATGACATATTGTGAAGGTGCTGTATTTTCTGACCTCTTCCCTTACTCACTCTGAGTTGGGAGCAAAATGTTCCTGGTGTGCTGCCAGATGAACCTCTTGAAGTGCTACAAAGCTGGCTTCTTCCCATGTGTGTACTCCTGGGATGCACTCCCACAGCATGGGCTTTTTGTCAGTTGTTTCCTACATGGCTTGTCTTCCCTTCCTTTCCGGTGCAGAACTTATTAAAAAAACTTATAAATCAAACTGTTTAAAAAAAAAAAAACCTGTCATTAAAGACTAGAGGTAGCAAAGTATTATAACCCACACCTCTCTGAGGAAAATGGCAAAACCTGTATTACATTCAACGTGTACATGTATAGGTACATTATGTTGAGCATGACAATTCAGTCTATGCAAGATAGCTGTGTGATTGCTATACTCTTTGGGATGGATTGAGATGAGCTGCCATTTCTTTTGTCTTTCTTTCCTTTCAGCTTCAGGATTGATTATTTGAGGTTCTAGCTATCACCTCCCCATATTAACCCAGAAAATCTGGACTTTCTACCTTATAATATTTCAAGAAAAGGCTTAAAAATTTATTCTGCAACTTCTATTTTAGCAGCTATCCTCATCTTACTGCTGATAGAGTTGCTTTTTGACAAATGGCAGAAAAATGACACATGCCTTCTATCACCCTGCATATCTTAAAAGGTACTTCAGTCTTTCAGTCTGTTCCTTTAATTACTGTACTTTCTAAATACCTTTTTTTTTTTTTTCCCTAAGTACATTCTGAAATTGTGGAAAAATACTGCTTTTAACACTATGCAACAAATAAAAAATGAAAGTAATTAAATGTGTATTATCTGGGAAGAAACAAGAAATGGTACAAATAATAAATAAAATATAATGAAAAACAAACTCTGCTCATGCTAACTTGTAGTTTTAAATCATGAAATACAGGCACAGCTTCTGACTTTAAAATTAAATTCCTTCCAACATAAAGAGACAGTAAGATTAAACATTTTGTGGTGTTTGTCAGCGATGGGGAAAGCATGGAGCTCATGGAAAGCTGTTATGTAACGTGTCCCATAAACATGTCTGTATTTATAGCACCTTATTCGCTGCTGCCTTTTCCCTGCTGAGACGGCAGTCCTGGGGATCTCTTCCTTCTCTTCCTTATACAGCCGACACGCATTGCTCTGCTTTGGCTGCCCCAGTGCCTCCTGCTTGGGCTGTGAGCTCGGAGCTCAGTGTTCAGAGCAGTGTGGTCTTATATCCATTTTCACTGGATGTACTTACTCGTGTGGGTTGTTTCAAGATAGCAAAACACAAGCGTGTGAGGGGGCGGTTTTTATCTGTCATACAAGGGCAGGGGGTGAGCAGCCTTGGTGGGCGCAGGCAGGGCCTGGAAGAAGTCTCTTCTGCTCCAGTGCTGTTGCTGTGCTCAGGGAGGGGTGATGCCGTGCTTGTTTACCATTGCACACAAGGCTGGTGGTAGGCCAGCATGTTGTCCTTCCATGACCATCCTTTCACTGCCTCAGTGGCTGAGCTGGCAGGGCCTCCTGGCCGTGCTGTACTTGCTGTGCTAAAGCAGCGCTATGGAGTACATGACTTCCATCATGAGCACTCCAGTGGGAGGCCTTTGTTTTAGTAGATGTCCCACATGGGCTAAATGTTTGAGTGTCTGTAAAGAGTGGTGGTTAAGAAAGGGGAACAGTGCTTGATCTGTCCCCATGCCCTTGCTGCCAGAATGAATTAGTCAGTCTAGTTAGCTGTCTTGGTTGCAGTAAAGTTCTCCATGACACTGGAGCACGTTACTCAAAGAAGCCATGGTTGCTCCAACCCTGGCGCTGCTCAAGGCTGGGCTGGATGGAGCTTTGGTCAACCTGATGTATGGAAGGTTTCCCTGCCCAACGTATGGGGTTAGAACTAGGTGATCCTTAAGGTTTCTTCCAACTCAAACCATGTTATGATCCTATGATTGGTTTACATCCTTCATGAAGCAACAACCATGTCTTACATATACCTCCTGTTTTTTGCTTGAGCTTTACTTCCTTGGCTTCAAGAACATCCACAGCCTTTTCTGGCCTCGTGCTGTGCTGGAAGTCTCTGCCTGCCCTGTACTGCCTGCAGCAGTTCCAAAGACTGAGTATGTGGTACTTCCCACTCAACCTTTCAATTTTTCTCTTTCAAGCTTCTGGATACCTTGAAATATGTCTTCTTGCAGCCATTTGTCAACCATAGCAAGGCTGCGTACACTTGCTAAGAGAGTCTGCATCATAAAATACTGAGTTTAATTGCTCATTTTCTCTTAGGAAATTCAAGACAGAGGATGAAAATACATAAAGCAAGAGTATGTGAAGAAAGAGTGTTTTAATTTGTTCACATTTCTGATATGCCTGTAATTAATATACTCTTGAACAGAGGCAGCAGTTCATGTGAGTGTGCTCTGACTTGAAATGTGTCTGACAACTGGGAAGAGATGGGGGAAGGGATGGAACTGGGTACGGTTTACCTTCCTGTTCACTCCAGAGCGGGAACATTCTGGCTTCCATACCTGTTTCAGTTGGGACACCCATCTATTGTATTGTGTTGTTATTTATTAGCTTCGTATCATGCAATTTAGTGCTTGCTTGCCATTTGTGAGTATTGCTGCTGAGTAGTGGAATAAGTGAAATGCTCTTCAGTAAAATGAGAAGCATCACTAACACAGGAATTTTACAGCTGCAGGGAAGCTATTTAAAGGTGGGCAAACACATTTTATTAGCTGTTAGGTTGCTAAGGAGTCATCTGCACCAAGTAACAGTAACTTCAGTTAGATGTAGACACATGTCAAGGTTGCACGTTAAGTAATAGAAGTAATAGATGTGTTTAGAAACTAGCAAGATGTACTTAAATGGGTTTGAGTTGCCAAAACCAGCTTGCTTGTGCCAGCCTTGAGCGATTTCAATTCTGTAGCAGTTCATGGAATACCAAGAACATTTGCCTGTTTCAGGCATAGTCCCTCCAGCATCCCTTACGTTGTCCTCGGCATCAGCACTGCCCCCACCAAGAGATTTGGCTCAGAGCTGGAGCTTTGCCCTTAGGCCTCTGATTATAAAAGAAAACAAAACAAAGTCTGGGATAACTAGAAAGGAATTCCCCTTTTGTTCCTTAAGCTCCACGGGTGAAAGGTCCTGTAGAAGCCCCAGTTGCTGTTACAGCTTGTTATTAGTCTTAGTGAGAGATCTGGACAAAATGCTTTTAAACAAGACATTCTTTTATGACTGTATTCTGAGCAACTCTAATTGCATTTTCTCCCTCTTCAAAGATCTCAGAAATATCTTTTTTCACATTTAATGTCTGGATGTATTTGTTGTATTGATGATAATTTATTTGCAAAGCACTGTTATAGTAAATTCCTACAGCTTGTGATAAAGTGCACAGAGCTGGTTAACACAGCAGGTCTCTTTTCAGTCTCAAGTGACCCCTGATGCGTTCATAGTAGTGGGGACCTTGTCTGGAGAAATAGAGGTGTTTGCCAGATCTTATTTTGTTGTGAAGTTTTTCCACTTGTTGCAGATAAATTGGGAAAGTAAAGAACAAGTTTAGTGGCTTCTTTTTTCTACATTGTTTTGGTCCCTTCTGGAATTTTGAACTGTCACCTACTACTTCTTTTACAATTATTCTTAGCTACTTTTCTAGAACCAGCTGTGCAGTAGCTCTACAAGTACTAAATATTTCTATGAGAGTTCAGAAAAGTTACAGTATTTTATGGATTTGGAGATGTAGCTGATGGAAAGTAGGGACAGCTGCATGGGAGCTGTGTTGTGCCAAGAGCTGTCCTGGAGCTGCTGGTGTCTAGGGAAGAAATTTTATGATTTTGAAACTTTGCCTGAGAATACCAGATCTTCACAAGCCAAATCAAACTAAGACCAGTACATTATAGCCAGCCTTGACCCTTTTGGTGGGCAGAAGACTAGCTGGTGTTTAGCACGAAAAAGATATTCTCTGCACAAATGGGGGGGGGGGGGGCAGTTCACAGCCCACACCTGTTTTCCATAGCCATATCTCTTCCGACCACAGAAGCCCAGGGGTTACTTTCTTCTGCTGCGGTGGTGGCTCTGTAGCCTCACCAGGTTGCTTTGGACTTGCATTCCACTTCTTGCCCCACCAATCTTGGGTCTCAACAAAACAAAATCTTAAGCTATGTGAGTGTGAATGCATTTCAAAATGTTCAGTAACTGCTGCCATTCTTCCTTCTTCACAGCAGACACAACGAAGACAAGATTAAAGTCAAATCCAATTTTAAAATGGCTCACAGCCCAGAGGTGGTTATTGTGGGGCTCTGTACTGCACCCCACCAGCAGCAACACAGCTGCTTTAGTTCATAACATTGAGGAACAGGCCCTCAGCAATCTCTTTTTCCCCACTTCTGACCCTCCCCATTTTCAGATGTTTCTGAGGCAGCCTGTTAGGATGGTCCCGTGAGCATCAGCCCTTTGTGGAGTGCCATCAGGATATGAGGAAACAGCTGTTCTCCAGCATGTCATCTCTGACCCCAACCCAATCCTGTCTGCAGTGTAGGCCTTGGGAGATGCCTTTGCAGATGGCTTTGCAACTGCTTGCAGTAGGAAATGTTGTTTATGTTGTAATGTGACAAAGGTAACCTTTTTACACTATATTTCCAAGTATGGAATTACTTCTTTGAGAAAAGCACTATCAACAAATATTGCAGATGATGGGATCTTTATATCTAAGAGTCATGTTGATCATGAGTTTGCCTGTGCTATTTATATTAATTAAACACAAAGAGGGGCCCCTTATGGGCTGTTAATTCTCTCCCAAGTGCTTGACTCAGATTTCACTTCCTGAAAAAGTAGTGCATCTTATAGCATGCAAAACAAAAACTCATGAAGAATTATGACTATCTTCATATTAACAGCTTTTGAGAGTGAGTAATTTTGCAGGAAACAACTGTAGGAATACATATGTTTTTTCCGTAATGATTTCAACTTAAAACTTTTTTTTTTTTTTTTCTCCTGTTTCAAAAATGCTACCAATAAGGAAGTTCAACTTGAACAAAAAACTCATTTTTACAAACTTAATATGGACCTCCAGTTGGGTTGTGAAGACCAAAAGTTCACCTGAAATTCAGCTTTGGACTGAAGAGTGTGTTTCTATTTTTGCTGCACTTTAATAGCTTCCTATTAAATTAGAGTTACATAAACTAAGTTTTGACATAATTCTGTTTTTTCTCCCTTTTTACAGTCAGTATAATAAAGATACAACACTTGAGGATAGGAAGTAACAAAATACAAGCTATCAAAATATGTGGCCATATCTTCCTTT
Organism: Lagopus leucura; assembly: GCF_019238085.1. Classification (NCBI taxonomy): domain Eukaryota; kingdom Metazoa; phylum Chordata; class Aves; order Galliformes; family Phasianidae; genus Lagopus; species Lagopus leucura. The sequence continues at coordinate 34,253,292 of NW_024962264.1, read as the reverse complement.
TCAGCTTAAAGTGCATTGGTAAGAGCAAGGACAGCTCTGGGAGATTGATGGAGTTCCTGACTCAATGGCCCTAACAGAAGAACAAAATACAAAATCTCTGTAATCAACTCAGTTGTCTATTCAAGCATCCTTATGACTTAATTCATGGATAAGCTTACTCGGCTCATAGGCATTCACTGATTAATCACAGGTACAAAAATGTGCTGGCTTACAATGGAGTGATATTCTCAGATTTGTCATGTGTACTCCACTTGCTACAGATGATGTGTTTAATTTCTGCTAAGCACCCTCAGAAAATATGCAGCCATAAAATGGACAGCCACTGAAGCCACACTTCACTGGCACTTGCATGAGCTCTGCTTTTCAAAAATCCACTAATTCTAATTCAATGCCTTTAAGCTGTTACGCTTGCACCAGTGGTAATTATTGTTCTGAATGCACTCTTATGTTAAAGTGAGGAAAGAAGGATTCATGAGAAGAGTGAGATGAATTATATAAACAAAATGAGCATCTAAAACTCATTAAAACAGGGAAAAAAAACAACTCAGGAGAGGTATACCTCAATCACTAGATTTCAAAATAATTTGAAACTGATGGAAGGGAATATTTCACATAATATTATGGACAATAATTGTAGAACCCACCAAACAAGCAAGCAGCACAAAAAATGTTTCTATTATAAATCAAGTTTTAAAAAAAAGAACAGAAAAAATGCTTCCTATTGTTCATATTTTTTGTTTGTTAAATGAAAGACACTGTTAATGCCCAGTTAAGAAGTAACCGGAGGAAAAGTTTCTTACTGGCAATAAATGTCTGACAGGTAGAAGTGAAACTGAGAAACATGTTAATCACAACAGCAACAAGACTACAGCACCACTGTTTTTGTTGCATGGTTGTTGTAGGCCATATGGGCTGTCATTGTGAACACTCAGTGATCATACAAACCATATGTGCAGCAGCTTAATGAGCTGGCAGCTCTAGCTACAAACTTTCTTACAGTTAGTGATGCTAGTATGAGCCAGTTATATTAATTTTAATTACAGCTGAATTAAGACTGAAAAAAAATCACATTTGTCCCACTAAACTCCTCAAATTTCCCTTTTGGCACCATACGGAAAGCCCTGCATTCACTTCCCAGAGAATTTCCTTGTGCAGCAACAGAAAGCAGTGGGAATGCCATGGTATTTGCAGAGGTGCTCACAACCTACAGGTAAATGTGGCTGTCCTAAGAGCAGTCTTTGGATTTGGTGGTATGCAAAAAGAGTTAGTGACAAAAAATACACGCAAGGAGTAGTACAAGTGGTGAAAAGCAAGGCTTTGAAGTGATGAGGAGAATTCATGAGCTGTTCGTCATATGAAGTTTTTTTTATCTGAACTGTCTGATGGGTGATCCATTGCAGTAACAAAACATAACTGAACCCAGGTGTCTGTTCACATGTTATTACAAACAGACAATGGGGCTGCATTTCAGCATTGCCTTTCAGGTTTTGAACAGTTATAAAGAAGTGAACTGTTCTAACTAAATCGCTGCGTTAGATAAGCACTGGTTGGCAGCCATTTGACATCCCTAGGATGCAGCAAGAATATCCTGTGGATCTTCTCTGACCTGTCAGTACACAGGTCTTACTTCACACAGAAACCAGGGGAAGGAGAGGGGCAGGGGATGGGGTCCTACCTTGGCTGAGCTGCAGCCACTCCCTGCAGCCAGCAGCTCCAGCTTGGGCACAAGCATGCAGCCCCTCAGTGCCCGGTGATGCTTCCAGCACAAGAAGGAAGGGAGAGTGCTTTAGAGCAGTGTGTTTTGAAACCCTGTTGTACTTTGCTTCGATAACTGTATGCTGATGATAATGTGTGTTTCATTCAGTTTATCTCCCATAAAGGTAGTCAGTTGGGATTTGAAAAGAATGAGGGATGGAGAGGCCACCGATTTCCATTTTTTCCTCTTATTTTACACACATTTTAAATAACATATTTTCAAGTGTGTCTGAACAGAGATTGTCAAATTTTGAAGGCATTTCTTTCCATTTTCTGTTGATAATCTAAAAGGTTAGGAGAAAAGATTTTTCCTCTTGGAGGAAGAAACTGAGAGCTAGGTTGAGTCACTTAAGTTAAGCAGTATGAAAACACAAATACTTTCTATATTGGCTAGATAATAAACCTGGGCAACTCCTTTAGGAAGTCTGTGAAGGCATGAAATGAAAGCATGGTATGGATGTCAAATACATCAGATTCTTCCCTCTCCTGCAAATTTAAGCATCTTCTCTTGATAAAATCTACCCTCCTGATTATCTTTGCCTTTTTACAGAGAATTAGGCTGGGACTTGACCTAACTGGTTTAAAAAAAAAGTGTGTGCATTTTTCTGATCTAACTGCAGAACATCAGATTCAGAGAGAAAAGCACTTTTATGAACAAACATTCTTTTGAAGCACACCTGCACCGACTGATTTCTATCACTACTGAGGTTGTTTACTGACAGGAAGGAGCTTCTTTTTGCTTCAGAAATACAGATATGATGACAAACCTTTTTGTGTGCATGATGAATGAAGAAACTTAGCCTGTGTGAGTAGAAAACTGAAGCTAGTAAGACACACCTGTTTTCCTCTTGACTGGTTTAGAAATGGGACCCAGATTTGTTTATTATCCATTCCTTGAGAAGAAACTCATTAGATGTGAGATCGCAGCATTTCATATTGAAAGGCCTTGATCCTGCTGGGGCTTGTGGAAAGCTGCCAAAGAAGTGAGTTCTACAGAGCACAGTGCATCAGCACAATTGCTTTGAATTTGTGGGCTTTACTCCTGTCAAGGCTTGCCCCTCATCATACACTCTCCTAACAGCGGGCTGAGCACTATAAAAGCTGTTTTCTTTCAAGAAGTGTGAGGAACCTGCAATCTCGTAGAATCATACATTTGCTCAGGTTGGAAAAGACCTTAAAGATCACTGAGTCCAACCACAACCTGACCATACCGCCCTAATTCTAACAACCCTCCACTCAATCATGTCCCTGAGCACCACATCTTTTTAAACTCATCCAGGAATGCTGACTCAACCACCTCCCTGGGGAGCCTATTTCAGTGCTTAACAACCCTTTCTGTAAAAAAGTGTTTCCTGATATCCAACCTAAACTTACTCTGTTGCAACTTGAGGCCATTTCCCCTCATCCTGTCACCTATCACCAGTGAGAAGAGACCAACCCCATTCTCGCTGTAAGCACCTTTCAGAAATTTGAAGAGAGCAATAAGGTTGCACTAAACAGCCCCAGATCCTTCAGTCACTCCTCATCAGGCATATTCTCCAAGCCCTTCAGAAGTCTTCTTGCCCTTCTCTGGACCTGCTCCAGCACCTCAATGTCCTTTCTGTAGTGAGGTGCCCAAAACTGAACACAGTACTTGAGGTGAGGCCTCACCAGTGCTGAGTACAGGGGCAGGATGACTTCCCTAGTCCTGCTCACTACACCATTCCTGATACAAGCCAGGATGCCATTGCTTTCTTGGCCACCTGGGCAAACTGCTGGCTCATATTCAGTCCATCAGTACACCAAAGTCCTTTTCCATCAGGCAGCTTTCCAGCCACTCCTCCTCAAGCATGTATGGTTGCTTGGAGTTGTCGTAACCAAAATGCAGTACCTGACACCTCGCCCTATTGAAATTCATACAGTTTACCTTGGCCCACTGATCCAGTCTATCTGGGTCTCTCTGTAGTGCCTTTCTACCTTCTGGCAGATCAACACTCCCTCCCAACTTGGTGTCATCCAAAAAGACTGTTATCAGGTCACCTCGCAGCCTCCTCTTCTCCAGGCTGAAGAGCAGTCAGCCTGCCCCAGGAGGAAAGGTGTTCCATTCCATGGGTCATTTCTGTGTCCCTGCAACAGGTCTATGTCCCTCCTTTACTGAGGACTCCACATCTGGACACAGTACTCAAGATGAGGTCTCACCAGCACAGTGCAGAGGATCAGGATCACCGCCCTCGACCTGCTGGCCATACTTCTGTTGATGCAGCCCAGGATACAGTTAGCTTTCTGGGCTGTGAGGGCACATAGCTGGCTCATGTCCAGCTTCCCATCCACCAGAACCCCCAGCATTATTTTCTGTGAAATTGTTCAGCCTTTGTTGCACGTATATGGTTTCAGCTTTCTTGGAATCTGGTGGCCAAGAGTTCCATGTCTTAACTACAAGTTCATGTGCTGATGAACCTATTTCTTTTTGTAAACCTACCTCCTGCTGCTCCATCTGAGGTTACCTTCTTCTTGTTCTGGCAGAAGGGGTAAGCAAATGTTAGGCCCTTCTAATACTATTTTATCTCCCCCCATACATATTTTTTCCAGCCCAAGTATCCATCCTTTTCAACTGTTCTGCAGATGGAAACCATTCTGTATCTTTGATCTTCTCTCTCTGAACATTTTCCAATTCTGTTGTTGTATCTTGGGCAGGGAAGGAGGTGTGTGGAATGAATGGGAAGAATGAGGACTGACCAAAGCTGCAGAATTCAGAATATGCAGGGGGTTACAATAATGTAATAATGATAGTCTCTGCTGTGTTGTGGATCCCTTTTGAAATAATTCTTAATTATTGTTATTCCTTCTTGTCGTAAACATAGAGCTGATACTTTTATTTATCTATAGTAGTTCCAGAACCTCACTCCCATGCTTGCTAATTAGCCTGAACCCCATCATTTCATGTATGAATTTGTGAAAGGCTGCTACCATCTCATTTCCATGGTGCTCTGCCTCATAAAGTCTTCTGCTGTGCTGCCTGCAGTGCATGTGTATGTATGAGCTTGTGTTGTGAAGATCAATACCTACTTCTGGACCTGTACCCACTGCAGAAGGCATGAACTGATGCCAGGTGTCTGTGAAATGGTAGATCAGTATTTCTACTGCCACATTCATGGTCTGGTGTTTATTTTCTGAAAGCCTGTACTTGGATGCTTGTAGTGAAAGCTTTCAGCCTATCTACTGTTATCCAGTACTGACAAATGCAGTTTCAGTAGTGAGTTAAGCTAGGGTCCCAACTGTAAGTGGTGAGGGTTCCAGGTTTTGTGAGAAGCCTGCACCTATCTCTTCCCATTCCTTGCTCCTGCCATATGTTGGTAGCTCAGTGTCTGGAACTCAGCTCCTTCCTTGGCATAGAGCTTCAGTGTCTGCTGACGTCCCTCAGGCTCTTGTCTCTTTATCTTGGCTGGACAGTTGTCTCAAATAATTGTAGGCAAAACAGAATGTTCCGATGAAATCTTTCCCTGAATAAATTAACAGGGAAAGAGTGAGAGGATCTTTGCAGCCTTATTATCACACAGTTACAGCACCAGAACCACAGCTTCATTTAGAGCTCAACAGCACAATCTGCAAACTAGTGAAACTATTCTGCTGTGGTTCTGCGTAAATTACTGCAACTCACTTCCAACATATGCTGTTTTAATTCTCTTTTGAATGATTTTTCTGCTCCAAACAACAGCTACCTTCCTGAAGTTGTTAAAGAGTTTTTTGTAGTTTGCTAATAATAGACTGGACCATAAAGGAAGAATAATTAAAAAGGTTTTTTGGAAGGCTTTTTTTTTTTTTTTTAAGATACAAATTGTTGTCTGGAAGCTACCACTCCCGTATTGGAATCATTGACATTTAAGAATTACATCTGTGTATACAAAGCATTTCCTATGAAATGATAAACCGCCTAATTAGGTTGCTTCATTGCATCTCTTTTTATGGCTCCCTAGTCTGCAGTATTTTTATGAATAGTTCATGCTGTGGTGAACTTATTAACATGCTTCCGCTACCTAAATGGCATAATTAGTTGTATTTTTATCTTGAAGGTTCAATTAAAAAGTAACCTAGTAGGAGGCAGGATTCCCAATTACAGAGTGTAGGAAAGACACCTATTCTCCTCTCACTGTCTTTCATCTCAAAAGTAATTCAGTCTATCTTCTTTTTCCTAAATAAAATGCAACCTTTCATCCCTGTGGAGGTAGGAGAGGTCATATAGGCCTGTGGAGACCATGTATAGCAATGCCTCTTTTTACCATCCCCCATCACCCCCCCAAAAAAAAATTAAATTTTTAGTAACAGTGCCCTCTGTTACGATCAGAGAAGATGGAAAAATAAACCACTGTAATCACTGTTTATTTTAACTGAAAAACATTAATTTTTCTATTTCAGGATCATTAATCAAGCCTTAACAAGCACTTTAAAGTAAAATTAATTTACATTTAATTTCTTGTAAGTGTACTGCTTTGGAAGCCTGCAAACAGGTACCACCACTTTCAGAAAATGTCAAAACTTGATGATAGATTAAAGTCTGATTTGGTATTCATAACATAGAAACTCCTAAAACTCCAGGTGTAATTTCCCAGGACAATGACTGAGAACAGTATGAGTGGTTTATTAGCAGTCTGCTTTTCTTCTAGTGAAGTATTCACAATAGTTACTGTAAAATCAAGATTTCTTAGAATATTTTCCACTAATGCTTGTAAATGAATTGCACTAAAGAAAGAGAAGAAATCGCATCAGCAGCTGTTAGTCAGCTAGAGGATGGGGGGAGTGTTAGAGGACTTGGTCTTGGGTTAATTAATGGGAGAATCCCCACATTAGCAGCTGATAACAGCCAGGTCATTGCTCACACAGAAGGCAGCATGAAGGCAATGAGGCCACGAAGGAATGAGCAGACTGAGCAGTGACCTCATGTTCAGACCCATCAAGTGTGCATACCTCCCAAGAGATGTGGAGTTCCTGTCTCCCACAGTCAGCTTTGGCCCAGCCCAGCAGATATCCCAGAGAGGGAGAGGTCTGGAGTCATCTGCAGGTCCATGGAAAGTAGTGGGATTTCTTGCAGAAACAGATGTCTGCAATGGGGAAGGCAACAGCATGTGGCTCTCACAGTCGATGGAGAGTAATTTTATGTTTGTGCTTATTTTAATGGATTTGTAAGATGCATGCTGCACAGTATTTGGAAAGTAGTGTTTTAAATAATACTGAGTTCTGTCTGATCCTATTTCCTTCGAATTCAGTGAAAACTTGGCAATAACGCTAAATGTAAATATTGATCCTCTTTGCATTAAATGTGTTCTCACATGTCAGAAGGCCACATCTGGAGTGAAATTCTGAAAACCCTTCTGACTGCACCTTGCTTATGCCCAACAGGCTTCCCGTGGATGCAGATGCACTAAGCTCTGTTACATGTGGGAGTTATCCAGAAAGTGTCTACCTTGTGGATGGGATGTACACAAACATCAGTACTTTTCCCCGGTGTTATCTGCAATTCAATATGCTGCTGCAGGCGAAGTTTTGCAACAAAGATCATGAAATAGAATTTTGAGGAGCTGCTTGGGAAGTTTTTAGAAAGCCGAATGAAGTAAATCCCTTTAAGTGAAAAGATGAAGGCAGAAATATGAAATGTCAAACATTTCCTTTCGACACATGCAAAAAGCAGAAACACTGGATTCTCTTTTCCTGAAAAAATGCTCGTATTTTTTCATTAAAAAGTCATTTTTTATTTTCAAAATGTTGAATACAAAATGAGTAATCATCTGAGTTAAGTTTGAAGAGAGCAGGACAAAAGAAAAACTGGAAGAAATAAGAAGTTTTTAATTTTTATATATTTTTTTCTCTTAAATGTGACAGATCAACCCTACAGAATTGTTTTTCCACACTTATCTTTTGTTTCTTCCAGAGACACACAAAGCCAAAACCTTATCTTGTAGCTCTTTTAATTGGACATATTAGGCAGTAATCAGCTGCCCAGCAGTCACTGCTGTTTGTCCCATGAACATCTCTCATACCCAGGTTACTCCCTGTGAGGATTATTTGCAGGGTTTCTGACAAAAATGCTGTAGTTAAGGAATCCTGTTATTACAAGAATAAAAATATGCATGTATCTACAACTTTCGCAGAAATATTTTTATTAAATATTAGTCTATCTCCATATGATTATTATTTTCATGAAATAAAATCCAGGACCACCCAGCTTTTTTTCTCTTTAACATTGGTTTGAGTGTGTGTATACAGCAGTTCCTGGGCCTCTTTCCAAATCATATAAACTTTTTCCTTAAAAGATCTGAAAATGGCATAATTTAAGATCACAAGGTATTTCCCCCATTAAAATGTTCCCAAGATTAGATCACAGTCTGGCAAAATAAACAGAATCTAATGTGTTGGCTCTTTTCATGAGGAATTCATTGCAGGCAGATTTCAGAGGGGGACACGGTTCACTGGCGAGAGTGACAAACTTCAAGCACGGTTCTGAGACTGCACACAATGTCAGCAGAGATTCGGTGGATTTGAACTGAATTTAATGGAGTTTCATGCTCTCCTGTTAATGTGAGAAGATAAAATAAGGCAGAAAGCTTTGTGAAAGAGATACTTATGACATCCCCCTTGCTCCTGCCTCTTGGAATCCATGCCCATGCAGTTACTCCTGGTTTGCCCCTGAGGAGGCACTGCCCCTACTCTTACCTTGCACCACAGATTTCATCATAAGAGCTGTGAATGTGTGTGCACTAAAGTGAGTCAGTTTTTTATATGCTTCTGTGTCAAGGTTCAATGGCTTAGATACAGTTATGTAACAGTGCCAATGAAACATATTACTATTAACTAAATGATAGTAATCTTTATTTTGTGACAGTTGATATAACTATTAACTATCCACTCACAGAAATATTCAGAAAAGCTGTAACACAAGAGCCAGTGTCTAAACAGACACATGGTAAGTATAGGGTGGGAAATTCTGATCTCAGTAGGCATGTAGTAACAATTTCTTTTGGGGACATAAACTGCTGTCTAGGATAAAACATGTAGAAATTTAGAGTCTATGACTGCCATCTCTCATACCTGAAGAGATAGTCCGGCAATGCAGATAACTAGAATTTGGTGCAATGTGTTCCCTCCATGAATGCATACAGCTCACCATCAGTGCATCCCAAAACAATGGCCTGTTCCCCAAATAGCAAACAATCGAAGTTAGCAAAGAGAAGCACTCAGATCCCAAAAGCTACATCTTTATCATGAAGATTTAAGCCATGGCTTAAGTCCACTTAATTTATTCCTCCTGTGCTGAGAAAATAGCTTTAAGTGTTTAATTCAAATGTGAGTTGTGGTCACTTAAAAGAGGACTGTACTTCACAGAATCACAGAATCACAGAATTGTAGGGGTTGGAAGGGACCTCCAGAGATCATCGAGTCCAACCCCCCTGCCAAAGCAGGTTCCCTACAGTAGGTAGCACAGGTAGGCATCCAGGCAGGTCTTGAACATCTCCAGAGAAGGAGACTCCACCACCTCCCTGGGCAGCCTGTTCCAGTGCTCCGTCACCTCACTGTAAAGAAGTTCTTGCACAACAACAAAACAAAATAACAGCATTCTGTACTTGCAAAACAACAAAACAAAATAACAGCATTTACTTTTTTGAAAGTGGAACCCAGCTGACCTCAGTTTGCTGCTTTTGTATTTTCTAATGTCTTTACGTTTGTGTCTGTGAATAAAGTAACAAAGTATGTGACACAAAATGCCAGCCTGAAGTATGATAATAAAATGAGAGCTGAAAATAAAATGAGATGGCAAACCATCTAGAGGGAGAGAACAAGATCATGTCAAGAATTCGGGGACAAAAGAGAGTTCTGTCTATGTTTGCTTTCATTTACTCTAATGAAGTCTCAAGCACAATGAAGGGACCTGCTCTTGGGGAGCCCTGCAACAGCTGTGAAAATTGTAAAGGCACTGGGAAGAGTTTCAAGGTAAGATATGCGGAAAGAGCAGAAAATGCGAGCATGCTGCAGCAGCAGGCATGCCAATATTGACAGGTGTGATTACAGAAGAGCCACTTCATCATCATTCTTGGCTTTATCTATAAAGACAAGCAGCTTGTACAAAGCAAGACCTAGCTTTCTGAGTAAGGCTCTTTTTTAAAATTCTTGCCTTCCAGGGCAGAGAAACAACCTTCTCCTATTGTAAAGATATCTTCCTCCTTTTGATTTGGATTTCTCCATTCAACTTCTCAGTCTCCTCAAAACAGCATAACAGATCTGCTGAAGCTGGCAACATATCAAAAGGTAACATAATATATAATAGGTAATATATAACGTATAATATATAATATATAACATACAGTGTATAATATATTGCATATAGTATGTATACTATATATAAATATATATACATATAGTATGCAAAACCTATGTATATTATATATAGCATATAATTCATATATTGCATGTATTGTGAGGATTTGTTTATATTTTGAAGTGCAAAAAGCATGTTGCACAGTGTATGGGAACTGCTGAGTCACGGCCTGAACCTCTGATTAATCACCTGAGGTGAGCCTTGAGTCAGCCAGAGGAGCACAGGTGAAGGCAATTCACCTGTGCTGCCGGAAGGGGTGGAGCCAGGCTCCACCCCTCCTGGACCTATTTAAGAGCTGGCTACCAGAGGGGAAGGATCTCTTCTGGAGATCCTCCTCTTTTGGTATCTTCTAGTGAGCTCAACCCAAGGGTAAGCTCTTCTACTTATTCTCTTTTGCGATCCTTGTTCGCTTTTGCCTTACTCTTTTGATTATATTGCAATTGTAACATCTTGGTCATACACACAGAAAAAGAGGATGTTTTCTATTCTGCTGATGAAAAAGAGGACATTTTTGTGGCATGCTGTATGGATTATTTATTTCTAATATGATACATTCAATTTTGGTCCTTAAAAGTAACATCTTCCTTCCCCACCCACCTTCCCCAGCCCAGCAGGTCTTTTTGAATTACCTAAATACCTTGTTTCCAAAAATACTTTCCTTTGGTGAGCTCTGAGCCTTATCTAAGGTGCACTGAAGAAGAACGGAGAAAATGCACTCATCATGGATATTGATGGGAAGCCAGCAGCTGATTTATGAAGTCGCTGAATAGCAGTGACTGAAGTGGCATGTCTAGATACCCGGGTTTTTTCTCTAGCTTTTAAAAAATGATTTTACCTATCATTCTGAATTGCCCACAAACTAGGAGAAATCTTTTAATCCATCACTGACTGACGGTGTCTATTATAAACATGCTGTCTTGGATTTATCTGTAACAGTTAATGGAAATCTTGGGAAATGTAAGTCCTTGTTAAGAAAAAAGGGTAGAATAGGAATTAGGGTGCTGGAGGTTAGTTTACAATAGCTTGCCATATAGGAATGTGAGAATATTTTTCCTGAATATAAAGACATTTGAAAAGTAACTCATTAATATACTACAGATATTAGTTAATGTTTAATAAGTCAGCTGAGGTGTGCTGCTATGCTGCGTGACATTTCATAGCAACAGCTCTTGAAATATTTACTTATTTATTGTTGCCCTTTCATTAATAATGAAATACCCGAGATCCCATCTGCATTTCCCTTGTTAAAGAAAACATACTTGTGTGTAGATTTAAATTGGATGCATTTCCCTTTGTGAGCTAACAGAGATATTACTTTATCTATTTTGATACAGAGCAGCTTACCCTCATGGCAGAGTGAAGATTATGATTTGCCTTTATGTTTCTTTAATGAAGATTTCACATGATCTATTTCATATGCTCCTTACTTTCTCTTTCATAATCCCAAAGAATGCATCAAAGGATAGCTGATAGGAAGCTGGCCTTGCTCTCCAAGAGATGTGCTCTTTGCATAGCATGTGCCTGAGCCCATGCAGGAATGTGGCCTCCCACTTCTAATTATGGGTATTCAGGTACAAAGCGTCAAAATATGAGTGGCCTAATTTAATATTGAAAAGGTTTGCAGTGTCTTTGAGGTGAAGCTGTTAAACATTGACATCTCAGAGCTTTTTAGTGCAAGGCTCTGAATCTCAGCTGTGTAGCTGACAAGTTAAAAGCACATCAGTTGGTGTAAATCAAATGAATACAGATGCAATGAAAATAACATATCCAGCGCGTAGCACACATCCCAATTCTGTCCTCCCTGTCAAAGAGGAGGCGGCAGAACACCAGTGCTGCCCCACCAGATGCAGCATCTTCCTACTGTGAGGCGAGGGCACCATCTACGGGTGATACCGTTGTCCAGCCTGTCTGGGCCTCCTTACTCATCTTCACTTCTTTTTATAGCATATGTTAGGAATATTACCCAGGAAGCATTGTGTGACAATGAATGCATCAGCAGTATATTTCCTCTGGATAAGTTTTCCCTATGTTTGAGCAAACAGCTCCTTCAAAGCTTTGGCTCCATGATCAACATAAGGTCACCTTACCTAGAACCAGCAGAACACAGTTGCTCTCATCTGACATGTGCAGGGCACAGGGGGTATCTGTACTCACACTGTCCCAGCCCGGCAGGAGCGGTCCTTGCTTGCTGGCTCCAGCTGGGACAGGCATTCTCACTGGTGCTGGAAATTAACTGTTGACACTGAAATCAAAATCAAACGAGCTTTTGCCCTTCTGCTCCACAGGAGGTTTCTGGCCTCCCTAAGCTCACCTTGGAGAAGGAAGATTGGGTGTCAGGGGGAAGTTCTTAAGAGAGTGGTGAGGTGCTGGAAGGGCTGCCCAGAGAGGCTACGGATGCTCCGTTCAAGGCCAGGTTGGAGGGGGCCCTGGGCAGCCTGGTCTCGTATTAAATGTGGAGGGAATGTGTCAGGGAAGTTGAAGATTCATGATCCTGAAGGTCCCTTCCAACCCTGGCGATTCTGTGATCAAGATGGGCCTCTCCAAGATGATGCTAGGCCTACTGTCTTCAGAAATACTATTTTGGGTCAAGTTACATTGAGGTTATGCAGAAACTCATACAACTGACCCATTCAGTAGCAGTGGAGAACAGTGGAGGTGTCCACAGACCTGGTACAAGTTACTCTTGTAATCTCTTGTACAGCATTTACATGAAGAATCAGCATAAGCAGCGTCAGTGTGAAGGTGTAAGAGGCAGAGCCATCTCCCAGAAGAATAGCTCATGTTTTCACGCCTTGTCCCACCTTTGCAACCTCAGTGGTGTGTGTACATATCTGTGTATGTATACAGATATTCCCAGGTGGTCCTTGTGACCCTCGAGCTGAGGCTGCGTTTAATTCAAGACAGTCACTGCCGGAGGTTGCCGTTCTGAGCTTAACGTTATTGTACCGTTTGTTAGAAGCTCGCACCCCGCCCGTACCCGCCATTGCGCACACAGCCCCGAGACCCGGTTCTTCCCTGCCCCAGTACGCCCTTGCTCTTCTGGTCCATTCCTAGGGAGGGCGAGAGGCGGGACGAGCCGGTTAGAGCGGCGCATGCGCCCCCCGCCATCTCCCCTCTTCGCATTGCGGAGCGCGTGCGCGGCAGCGCCTCCGGTGGCGGCGGCGGCAAGATGGCGGAGCCCGAGTAAGTGGCGAGCTGCTGGGAGCGCGGATCTGCCGCCATCGGCCGGAGTGGGCGGCTGTGGGACCGGGCAGGGCGGCGGGGGGAGCGGCGGTGGGCGTGACGGGCGCTGAGCGTGACCGGCTTCTCTCACCCGCAGGCAGAAGCGGCGGATTCCGTTGGTGCCGGAGAACTTGCTGAAGAGGAGGAAGGCCTACCAGGCCATCAAGGCCACCCAGGCCAAGCAGGCGCTGCTCAACAAGCGCAAGGTGCGGGCCGCGGGGCCGGGAGGCGGCACTTTAAGTTAACAGCCAGAGACCTGCGCTATTCTGACAGCCGGCAACGGGGGCCTATCTCGGAAATGGCGTAGGGCTTGCTGAGGGAATCTGTTCCTGTAGTGTTCGTGGGGCCACGTTGAAACCTCTTCCATTCTTTGTTGGATACCATGGGTGTGTTTGTAAGCGTGCGGATGGCTGCAGTGTTCTCCAGGTAGAAGGGGAAGCTTGAGAAATAATGCCCGGCAGTCACTTAAGGTTCTCCTTAGTAAAAATGACCTTAACTATGGGAGTTCATCAAGTCTCTGCCTGCTTGGAAAATGCAACCTAATTCCACAGATGGTTTCCGTCATGAAAGAGAACTGAAGATGTATAATGTATTTAGTTTAAAAGTGGCTGACTGCAGTAGCTAGTAATGTGTCTGAAGTGGTACTGGGTAGCTGCTGTGTACCATCTCAGCTGAGAAAGCACTGTGAAATAGATGGGTGTGCTTAATCCTGAACTGAGAACAAGCATGTGAACTTTTGAATTGGAAAGAAAAAGAAAGCTTTCACTTTTCCCATAATTCTGTAAAAAAATTTTTCAAATGAACTGGGTGGTTCTGTATTTAAAATAGTAATAGCAATGGATGCATCTTTCTCCTTTTTTTTTTCTTTTTTTTTTTTTTTCATGTGTATTTTTATGAAAAAGGAAATAAAACCAAGTTATTTTCTCTTAGGCGGTTATTTTCAGTTATAGTGGATTATTGGTGTCCCTATTTTATAATACATCTATTATTATCTATTTTATAATACATGTTGCTTCTGGCTTTCCCTGAGCTGACCAAGCCATGTGTGAGTGGCTGTGTTAGTTTGATTTCTCCTGTGCCTGGAATCATCTTGGGTCTTGCTCTGTGTCTTTCCTAACATATCTCCTTCCGTGGAAAACCTCCTGTTCTCTGTTTGGAAGTCACAGCTCACTGCTTAAAGTCTGCGACTTTGTGTGTTGTCCCTGAGCTCTGTCTCTTCCAGGCTTGGATTTTCAAATGTATTTTATTGCCGTCTCCAAAGATAACAGCATAGCGCGTGAAGTTCTGAATTTCACCTGACCTTTGAGATGCCCACTTCTGAGGTTGTTGAGGAGGTTGATCGTTCCTTATCCTTTTGTCTTTAGCTCCAGAAGGGGAAACAAATCCAGTTTAAACGCCTTGAGACTTTTGTTCGAGATTCATGGCGCAAACGCCGAGATGACGTCCGGCTGAGGCGCATGGAGCAGCGACCTGGGCAGGTGGCTGTACCTAAGGAGCACAGACTGGCCTTTGTTGTACGGATTACAGAGTAAGAGAGCTTGTTACTTCTTATTATTGCTATTGTCTGTAAATGTCACACACCTTCTAAGCAAAGGAAGTGTGATGTAGCCACCTGTGTCTTTGCAGGTAAGCTGAGGACATTTGGTAGTGTTTAAGAAACGTGGTTACTAATAGAATGTTTTTTTGTTTAAGGATTAAAGGAGTGAGTTTGAGGGTAAGAAGAGTGATTGAGTTGCTGCGGCTAAGAAAAATTTTCAGTGGAACATTCGTTAAACTGTCTCCATTATCGCTGAAGATGCTGCGGATTGTAGAACCTTATGTGGCTTGGGGGTAAGTACTGCATGAGTCTCTTGGTTTTGTAGAAAGGTATCGTGGCTTTCTGATTTGTAGCTAGCTTCTCCAGTAAGTGGTCAAAAATTCACTGACTTCACATCTAAAACTTGTTATTGTTCATTTTCATCACTCTAAAGCTACCTTGGTTATGTACCTTTCCAACTTTAATGCAAAGCAGCAGAGAAGAACTCCCCACTGCATCATGTCCCTCCACTATGCAGTCTGATTTCTTGTTTTTGTGCAGGTATCCTAACCTGAAGTCTGTGCGAGAGCTCATCCTGAAACGGGGCCAAGGAAAGGTTAACAAGAAGAGGGTACCTCTGACGAATAATATGTTGATAGAGGAACATTTAGGTGAGGAATAAGATAAGAAAATGAAGGGAATTCGCAATTAAGGGAGGTGCTGAGTTTGCAATCTGACCTTAGAGAGAAGGGAGGGAGAAAAATTGTGCAAGACTAGTATATGGAGGATGGGTGGTTATTGGATAGCGTGAAGGAATCTCCTGTATGGGTGGTGGATGTGTGTGTGCTGTGTGTCGCGCATCTTGTTCATTTTACTTTGTGGTTATTTTTTCCTGCAGGCAACTTTGGTATTATTTGCCTGGAAGACCTTATTCATGAAATCTACTCAGTTGGGAAGTATTTCAGAAATGTCACGGACTTCTTGTGGCCGTTCCAGCTGTCAGTGGCCCGCCATGCTGCACATAATAAAGTGGGTTTCCTCAAGGAGATGGGTAAGCCTGGCTGCAGAGGTGAAGGAATCAACCAGCTTATACGTCAGCTGAACTAGACAGGTGAGGAATGTAACTGCTAAGTCCTTATTGTTTATCTGGCTTCCTAAGAATAACTGTACTGCCATCAAAGATGACTTTACAATACAACAGTGACCCTCACAGTCACAGAGAAAACTAGAGAAGATCATGGGTTGCATTAGCTATCAGTCCTAGTGGACTATTCCATAAAGGCTTGATTGCTGGGAAATTGTGTTCAATGACTGGTGATTTTTTTTTTTTTTTTTTCTTTTCGCAGACTACAGAACAGAAAAGGAAAACACTGTGATTTATAACCGGCTCTTTCACATGTAATTTTCATCGACCTGGGCTCTCTACAGTGATATACTACATCTCTTGACTGTTGCTACCTTCACCAACAAAATCCAGGTGACAAAAGCTGCACTCCAGGCTGGTCCTTGAGAAAGAAATTGTATTTGGTGCAAAAAAAAGAAATGACTTGAACTTTCTGGAGCAATCTAACTTTTTTAAAGTGTTGCAATTTTTTTTACTTCGTCTTCAATACTTTTTACTGTTGGCGCTGTACCAGTCAGCTCTTTATTTCACCTTTGGTATAAAGCATGCATTGTCATTTCCTGATTTGAATTTGTTGCAAGGGAACAGCAACCATTGGTTTGATCCAGTCCTCCCCAAGGGAAGTGCTTGAAATTGCACTTGCTGTTGAATTGCACCTACTTTTGGTGTAAATGGGCAGTGCAATCAGCTGCTTAAGAACATCTCTGACAGGCAGAGGAAAGCACTAGGCTTATTCTTCTGTTACTGCAGCTAGATTATATTTATTTGTGATTTGTCTTACTGATTTACACAATGCCTTCTAACTGTACTAAAGTGAGACTGCTGTGGGGATGAATATTTCTTGATAGGAAAACCCATTATTCACACTTTACAGCAGTATTACAATAAACTCTTTTGAAATGGTAGTA
Source organism: Lagopus leucura (assembly GCF_019238085.1). NCBI lineage: Eukaryota > Metazoa > Chordata > Aves > Galliformes > Phasianidae > Lagopus > Lagopus leucura. Next base: position 34,236,424 of record NW_024962264.1, on the reverse strand, counting down.
TTGTACCACTCACGATTTGACTGATATGTAAGTGCTTAAGTACTAACTCGGATGTGACTATGGGGAGTGCTGAAAGCAGTGTATGGAATTGAATTTTTTTCTTTTATGGAGCTTCTTCAACTGGGCTATTGTCTGATACTAATTTAGAAGGCAACGCTGTGCTTAATCATTAATCATTATGAGGAGTTGGGGCTCTTCATCCTGGAGAAAAGCAGGCTCCAGGAGGGACCTGATAGCAGCCTTCCAGTACCTGAAGGGGGGCTGCAGGAAAGATGAGGAGTTACTTTTTTTAAGGGCATGTAGTGACAGGATAAGAGGAAATGGCTTTAAACTGGAAGGGGGTAGTATTAAACTAGATATTGGGAAGAAATTTTTCACTTCAAGGGTGGTGAGACACTGGAACAGGTTGCCCAGTGAGGTTGTGAATCCCCCTTCCTGGAAGAGAGCCAGGCCAGCCTGAATGGGACTTTGAGCAACCTGCTCTAGAGGGAGGTATGTCTGCCTGTAGCAGGGGGTTGGAACTAGGTGATCTTATAGGACCCTTCCAGCCCAAACCAGTCTGTGAATGATAAAGTCATCACTAATCATTGAGTCTCCCACAAACAGTATTAGGCACAAGCAGGGACAAACTACAGTTAATGAATATAGTTTCATGGATTTCATATTGACTAAAGCATTTGATTTGTGACTGAGGAAACAGATAAGGTAATTACTGGGATCTGAGCTTCATTTCTGTTTTTGGAAGCAGGTATACCTTTTATAACTGCTGAAAGAGTACTTATGGCAGTAGCCTGAACTGCTGGTATACAGAGTTCTAAAATCTAAAATACAATTTCCCACATTCTCTGACTGGGAGAACACTATACAGTTTCAAGTTTTATTCCATAAAATAAGAATACAGACATAGAAAACGCTGGGCAGGTGCTGAAGAAGGACAAGACATGCACTGATGCAGGACAGCATATCCACATTATCAGGCACATGCTGTACCATACTTCAGCAAGAGCAATTGTGTGTTCACAACATAGCTGCACTATGAACAGAAACTATACAAGAGGGCAGGATATGTACAAGAAGCCGTTTTAGGGAAAAGAATCCTTTTTGTAAGCCACCATACTGTTTACTTTGTGGATCGTGGTAGTGAAGGAACGAAGGCGAACCTCTTCTGAATTGGCAATGAATTGTGGTCCTGACTCTTCCCACTTTTCTGGCACTACCAAGTCTTTATCTGTGTAAATCAGCAAGTCGAAGGCACCTGTAAGCAAGTGGGAAAAAGTTAGCAGTACACCTACATGAGTGATACTATGATTGAAGATAAAATGCATGGAGACATGCACCAAGGTTATCAGAAGTTACACTGATAATAGCTAAAGAAATGGCAGTTAAAGAATGAAAACAAGTACAAGTTAACATTCCTGTAGTCACAATATTTATGAAAACTGTAGTTCCTCAAACACGCTAAGTTTCATCAAGCTAGGTAACTCACCTTGAATTGCACCTTTTGGGGAAAAAACAGGTATTTTGGGGGGATATCACCACTAGTACCTTCAAATGCTTGAATGAGAGCTACAGCACAGTGTTTATGTTAGCACTTCTTTTCAGTTTGTTGTACAGGAATCAATTCGGAATGATCCTTAGAATACTTTATCTGATGCTGTTTCTGTACATGGCTGAGACTGTCTTGGTCTAACTAAACATGAAACACTCAGAAATGCAATACATGACAAGTAATAACAAAAACACACAATAGTGGAAAAGACTTTTTACAATAGAATGCTAGTTCAGGCTTTCTGAAAGGTGTGATTTCTTTCACAGAAATTATGAGTACTCACAGGCAGTTTCCAGGAGAGGCAGAAAAGTTACTGTGGCAGTGATTTGTCTGATAACTGATCGAATTTCATCCTGAATGGCTTTCTGAGATTTTTCTCGGGGTGCACTGGAAAAAATGGGAAAACTGTTAAAACAACTTATACCTACTGTGTGACAGCTTTCTTTAAACACTGTTCTGCTGCACTTCTGTGGGGTCTGTTTGCTGTATGGTGATACAGAATAGAGGCATTCTTTTAAGCCTTAGATAAATGGGCTTAGAAAACTGTCAGTTTCACTTGTTGTTTGTGAAATCTCACAGTGTTTTTAAGAACATATTCTTTGTCTGGAATGGATGAGAGTTTTGGCAGAAGAGCAGTAATACAGGACTTTGTTTAGTTGCAGATTACAAAACATTTTAATAATTGGATCACGGAATCATTTGAAGTGGAAGGGACCTTTAAAGGTTATGTAGTCCAGCTCTCCAGCAATAAACAGAGACACCTACAGCTCCTTAAGGTTGCTCAGAGCCCTGCTCAGCCTGACCTTGAGTGGCTCCAAGGATAGGGCATCCACAACCTCTCTGGACATCCTGTGTCACTGCCTTGCCAATCTTATTTAAAAAAAAAAAAAAAAAAGTACTTCTCCCAGATTGTACTGATACCAGGGTTTGCTCTGACCCAAGTACAGGGCCTTGCTCTGATGAATCTATGAATCTTGGGTTCACCTGGGCCCAATGCTCAGCCTGTTTAGGTCCCCCTGGATAGCATCCTGTCCCTTGGGCACACCAATGGCACCTTCAGCTTTGTTTGGTAAAGTCTGACAGCTTTTAGTGAGAAAGAGCAGCCTTAGCTGCAGTGAGGTAACAGAGCAGCGCTACCACATGTGGTCTTTCCTTTGTAGGGAGAAGCAGGCTCAGTAATGCTGTCACTCACCTCTCACCCTTGGCGTTCTTGTCACATTCAATGTCGAACTGCCACCGCTCCAGCACCTCGTTGTTCTCTATGCTGGAGATGACCACCACCAGGCGTTGCACGGTGCACTTGTAGAGCCACTCTGGAAGAGGCCACAGCATTTACTACAGGCCGTGAGAGAAGGGGGGGGGAGGAGGGATACGGAAAGGAGGAACACCTTTCATCTGTTCCACCACGTTGTTGAGGTAGTTCTTCAGCTCGGGGTCGGTGGTGACGAGCAGGGTAAGCCCGTACTTCTGGACGCGGGTGAAGGTCTCGGGGGGGTAGATGCCCCGCTGGTACAGGATGCTGTTGATGCCATAGGCTGCGCGCACAAAGCGGGGAGGCGTGCGTGAGGGGGGGGCCGCCCCTCCCGCCCCACCGACGGCCATGTCGGCCGCAGGAGAGGAGCCAGCGGCCCGTCTGCCCTCTTCTCCCCCCGCCCCCGTCTCCCCGCGCCCCTAGACAGCCCGCAGACCCTTACAGAAGAACTCGGCGACGATCTCGGCGCTGCCCCGCAGGGTGATGCCCTGCTGCTCGCGGCTGACCTGCGCGGCCATAGAGGTGCCCGCCCGCCGCCCGCTTCAAATAGCGCCCCGCCCCTTCCGGCCGTCTCGATGCGCTGCCGCGCAGGCGCACCGCGAGGCCGCGCCTCTGCTCGCTCGCCCGAGCACGCGGGGAGATGAGCTGCCGTGCTGCGCGTGCGCGTGGTGCGGCCGTTACGGCGGGCCGTCAGGTGCCTTTCGGTGCGCGCGAGCTTGTGGAAGCTTTTGCGCTTGGAAAGGGCGTGTTCCTGGTGCGAACAGACCCAAGTACTGCTGTGGGCGATCTCTGGTGGTGCTCAGTCCGAAAGGCGCCCCGCTTAGCTTTTAGAAGTTGGATTGCCGTTAATGCCCACTGTTCTGCTTCAGCCCCGGCCGTCCCCCTGTCCCAGAAGGGTCTCGGAGCCCTCCCTTCCTTACCCCCACTGGGCTTTGCTCGTGCTTTGCATCCTCTGAGGTTCCAGGCGGGCGCGGCGGCTCGCGGTTCGTACAGCTGCCGCCTGCGCTGCGCCGTTGGTGTTAGAGCCGGGTGAAAGGCAAAGCCCACCGCTCACTGAAGTGAAGTTCACCTCCTCTCCGCTCTGGTGGGTTCGTTAAGGGTCTCCCGCTGCAGTTAGCTGATCTCTGTTTCCAAAAATTGGTTCCTCTGTGTTTTGGCAGAGGTGGACGAGGGGGTGTTGTTGATGTGACCGTGCAGATATATTTAATTACTGACTACAAGTTTAATTGCTTCTCTCTTCACTGCCAAAAAACACCCTTTGCATTTTGCAGTTCTGTTCTTTCTGTCTCTGTAGGGAAATACATTTCCCTTTTACACTGTGTCACTCTTTCTCTTCTAATTCCTTATGTTTCCTGTAAATGTAATCTAATGGTAAGACTGCACATTTCCTATTCTTTTGAACTTTGCAGTACAGAGCTCCTGAGGTTTTGCTTTGCCTTTCAGCATATATTTTTTTATGACCATTTCATTAATTTTAAGCAGTTTGATCTTTTTAGTCTATAACACATTTATCTTTCTTAAACTTTACAGTTTCCTTTTTACTGGAAGGTCCTTCACCTTCACTGCTCTTTTTCTTAATCCTCATATAGGCAAGCGCTCCTGTCCTCTGCCAATAACTCCCCTCTATGAAGGCCTAGATATCTGACAATAAGTGTGCTGTTTTTCTTTTTGCATTCTCTAATTATCTTGTCTTTGTTTCTCTGTTACAGATCCTGAGCTCCATGATACCTGTTTTAAACTGTCATCACTTCATTGAGGTCAGTGTCACTCACCTTTTCTGCCAGGTCAAGCCCAAATCCCCCAGCAGGCAGCTAGGGGATGAGTGCAACTCTGTCATGTATCCAGGTCTGTGGTAATCGCTTGACCATGCTGTGCTCTAACGGAGCCACCAAGCTGTGATGGGGACATATGTACTTAAGTCCTTTAGTTGTGTTACTCAACAGGCCTGCTCCATGCGCTGCTGATGCTTGTAGTTCACATTTAGGGCATGTCCAGCTGTGTGACAAGCAGGAGGCTGTGAGGCTCTCATGGAGAGCAACACGGATACTGCTGTGGGTTAGGGAATTTGTGTGTCTGACAGCCTACTTCCTGACCAACTCACGGGGACTCAGGAATGAAGATGACAGAATGAGTTATACATTCTGGCACATCATGAGTTGGCTATCCCCGGTTTAATTATTTCATGCTAAAGCCTTAATTTTCGTAAGGAATGTGAAATCCCAGTTGCATTTAATTTGGTTTTCTTATGATTCTTTAGTCATTGCTCTATTTCTCAGTTACATTTCGAAGTTATGACAGTTTTTTTTTCTTTTTTTTTAATTCTCTTTTTGTGGAAGGAAATGTCCCCTATTTATTTTGGCTTTTCTGCAACATTTAATGATTGCTTCCCCATGGCAATTGTTAATGAACCTGTGACAATCCAGATTATTGCTGCTCCTTCAAGTTTTTTAAGGCAACTCTAGTCACGCTCCTGTAGTCATTCAGCAGAAAGAAGAAATAATCCATGTGTAGAGTTCATTCCCAAGTTTGGGGCTATTTTTTTTTTGTTTGTTTGTTCAGCTTTTTAGCCATCAGGGCGATGTGGACAGGTCTCTCTTGCCAGCATAATAAAACAGTCTGTAAAATAAAAGTCCGGTTTGTTACAAAAGCCCTCTTATCACATCAACAAATTGTCACATCAAGTCTCAGTAAAATCCAGTTCTTCCTGTGCAGAGAAAGGAAATCTTACCCTGGGTAACAGAGCCTTGCTGCTTCTTCTGTTCTGGTAGATCTCAAGCTCTTCTGAGTAATTTCCTTCCGCACTACAGGGGGAGCTTCTCTACTTACTAGCCCTTAGAAAGAGCTGGTACTTTCACCTCTGTCTCTTATTTTCTGTGCATTGTTTTGAGTCTTCTTTGGGGGTTTATAATGCTGCACATCTGAAGTTGTCTGTGCCTTATACTGATGGTGAGTATTGAGCTTGTTCTTGTTCTGCAGGTTAGACTTTTTGTTGCCTTTCTCCCTCTGTCCATCTTCTGGTATTTGTAGATCCCGTGTTGGATGCTGTCTTACCTCCTGGTGGGCTGAAGCCCATCTCAATTGGCTGAACTTCTGTGGTTTCTAGTGAAACTTTTCTATTACAACTGTTTAGTTCTCTGTGCTATGGGAGGGAGTGACGTATGGGTTGTTCTGGGCTAAAGCTTTTCCTGAGCATACTAGCCCAGCCAAATACCATCTCTGTTTTGTTATGCAAGTGTTATTTTCAAAACTTTTAAATTTCAGATCACAGTGTGTGAGCATTTTGCTGTCTTCTGTTGCATCTTCATGGCTTTCAGACAGGATTCCTTTGATTTATTATTGTCTGGAACTAACTTTAGAATTAATGTAAAATATTTTTACATACATACTTTTTAAAATCAGGTTTTCTATTACCAAGATCAGTTTGTTTAATTTTTGTTGCTAGACAAGTTTGTTTTCGGCAGCCTTTGTAGCACTGAACTTGAATAAGGTACCCGTGCTAGCTGTCAATATGACTTCTTAACATGTTGGCCAGTGCTCTTTTTTACAAAGTAAACCATGGGATATTGTTATGGGTAGCCATGCTGCTTTCTTTCATCAACAGCAGGTAAAGTGCAACTGGGAAAGAATGTTTTGAATCTTAAATATTCATTAAAAAGAAATTGTCTTTAAAAACAAGTCAGTGCAGGCTAATTAACTGTATGAAGACTTGTATTATGATGAATAAGCTTCCTCCAAAAGATTCACTTGCGGAACATGGTGTAAAACTCTTTAAAATAACTTGTCTTTTTACCTCTTATCAGTGATTCTGAACTTATTTTGAAATTAAAAATATTTGGATAAGTCCTTATTTGTTGTAGAAAAATGAGACAAAAAAAACCCAGTTTCTTTACTTAAGCCAATGTGAAAATGTCATTTGGCTTGAATGAAGCTATGCCCTGATAGTGAAATAGCTTTTGTGAATTTTGAGAGTTTAAAAAGCTACTACTGTGAAACAACGTTCAGTGATTCTTCTGATAGTTTTATCCCTAAGCTACCAGGAGATGGCACCAAGCACATGAGTTATTTGCATCCTTTCAGTTTAGTCCTGAATTGCAGCAAGTTCATTTTACTGACTACTTGAGTTTAGACGAATTTTAGATGCACTTCTTTGCCAGTTTTTAAAACGTGTTCCAGAATGAAGGAGATAATTGACTTGAAATCAGAAAATAAAGATATTAGTGATAGAAATCAAATTGGTAAGATTTTTTTAAAAAGTGTGTATGCTTATTTTCCAGCCTGCATCCTGAAAGTTGTAGGTTAATTTTCATCCTCTGGCCTAAATATTTTTGATTATAGAGGCTGCTTTTCTAAGATATGTAAAAAGTGCATACATTGAAGTCTTTTTGCCTGTGCATGGGTATTTCCCTTTCTAACATGGTTTACCGTCTGGTGCATCTGGCACATTTAATGCATAGTGAGGGCTTCTTCCACAATGTATCAGGTTTTCTTTTGAACGCCAAGATCTGGGACATATGTGTAGATCACTGACAAGCCTTTGAGAAGCCAGGAGGAACATTAATATATTGTGGGTATAGTTTTAAATGTATGTAAGTATTCTTTATAAACACAAACACTTATATTTTTGATAAGACTTTTTTCATTGACTGTGATGAAAAATCAAGCATATTCATGGCACAGTGAAAGTTTCATCTCACAGTAAGGCATTTTGTGAAGGTGCACCTACATTGGACATATTCTATAGACATATCATCATGTCTATAGAATCGTGCATATTTATTCAGCAGTTAACATGGGGCCTTTATGCATGTCATTTCTTTCTAGTTTAGTTTCTATAATTTATGGAACTTGAACTGTATACATAAGCTGTCACTTTTGTTTACATAATAATTCTTTCAACACTTCTCTGCTTTTGAGCAGATTTCTACCACCATATAGGTGGTACTTCTTGTATTTGAAATAATAACAGGTTCACAGTACCAAAACATCTTTGAAAGAAGCTCCTTATCTAACACTGGATGAAAAATACCCTGTTTTAATTTACCTTTTGTTGTTGTTACGCTAAAGTCAACTTAACTGATGAACAATTCCTTTGAAAGGTTTTGAGTGAAGACAAGAATCCTGTTACAAAATCAGTAAAAGCAGAACTTGAATGAGTTTTTCATGCCTTGAAAACTTTGTAGCACTCAGTGATGTCACGGTGTAGTGGTAACAGGTGATGTGAAACCCACTGAATCCAGCTCTGACTAAATCCCCAATGAAATACCTAAAGACTAATGATTGGAAAGATGCATGTTAATGCAGTTGCTGTCATATCTGAAGTTCTCATGCTAATAAACTAATGGAAAACGATACAGTTCTCAGATAGTTTAGACTTACTAAGAGATATACCACAGTTTAAATTAAGAACAGGTCTTTTCTAAGTAACAGCTGGACACATCAGCATAGAATTAGACTGTCATTGTGACATCAGGTACTGAGGTGCAAAAGAATACTGTAGATGGGCTAGCAGGGCAAATATACCTTGATAGTATCAGAAGGGCTTTTAATAGGGTACTGTCGCACAATTACAGTGTCTTTGGTAATTGTTTATTGCGCTTGCTTTTTGTTGTGTCTTTTCTGATACATAACCAAGGTGGACTTGTTCAAGTAATTGTGTCGTGAGAACTGCCTCAGAATTATGATGTCTAAAGAGACAAATAAATTGTGGAACATATAGTGTTTGCATTAGAAATATTTGAAGGAAAAAAAAAAAAAAAAAAAAAAAAAAAAAAAACCCTGTGAATCATTCCTTCATTTCCTCTTGAAAAGAGGAGTCTTTTTGCATTTTTTTTCTTCATTTAGATCTCTATGCAAGTTAGGTATCTCATTGTCAGAATGATGATTTTTCTGAAAACAGGCACGCAGAATTTTCTTTTTAAATTACTGAACAGCTTAAGAAAACAGGAGAGAATGATTTTCTAAATAAGGTATCTGTTCTGTATGGAAGGAAGAATGCTTTAGCAAATGTAATAGGACTTGCTGGAACTATACATTGAGTCTCTCCATCTCAGCAACTGTCCTCATTTCAGTTTGCTGCCTTGGAACGTCTAATCCAGTAGTGTGGAGACAATTGCCTGATCTATGAACTTTCTGTTATATTTCCATTACAACTCATCTGCTTAATAAATTAATAGCAGAAGAACCGTGAACAGTTTGTGAATGAGATGGATTGTTGAAAACACCTTTATCTAGGCAATACTTGTATACTTTCATTAATAGCTTAAAAGTAACTAAAGATGTATTTGCACGAGAACAGTAATGAGCTAGATATGGGCCATATCAAGTACAAAATCCAGCTTATACAACTCTAGTTCAACCACCTCAGGTCACATGGAAAGTGAAATATTGTATTTCATCATTATTTTTGAGAACATACAAAGTAGCAAATAAGTAATTTTTTTTTTTTTCTTAGAATTTACTTGTTGCCATGTGAGAAGCATGGAAAGAGTCTTCGGGATTATCTTTGTTCTTTAAAGTAACAGTAAAAAAAAATCACTTAATGATAGATCATGGGGTCACTTGCAATGTAGCCAGGAAAATGAGTGACGAGAGGATTTGCTAGAACAATTTCAATCAAATGCTTTTATTTTCTAAGCCATTAATGAGACAAAAGGGCATGCTGTTCACTTGTTTGTTGCGTAAGCCTGTACTGGCAAAGTTTTTTGGAAAACAAACAAACAAACAAACAAAATGGAAACAGTATTTGAAAGTTCAAGCTAGTTATCTGCACCTCCTGCATAATGGATGGCCTCATCCAAACCTCACGATCTGATGCTGCTAGGAGTGTAAAAATGGAAAACAGATGTCTTAGTAATGTGAGTAGCAGTTTGATGCTAATTGTTCCCTACAGTCTCCCTTCCTGGAAATCTGACTTGAGTGAAAACATGGCCTTATTGCTCAAGGTGAGCTCTTCCTTCGTTGTAATCTGACAGTTAGCACATGGGCAGACCAAGGGTGGGTAGTTATTCTAAGATTCTGGTCACTTATGCTACTGAGAAAAATTCATTGAGCTAAAGAACAGCTTATTTAGTGTTTGCTGAAGATGTTGCTGCATCTTTGATATGGATAGATGTTAATGAAGAAATCCTTAAATTTGGACTTGTATGTGATGAAACATCAACCTAAGCAGTGATCTGATGTGTCAAAGAGAGCGAAAAAAAATCATTAGTATCATGAACATAAACATAAACATTTTCATTACATGTTGCAGAAGTGCAGTATGATCTGTTAAAACAGAAGAGAGAATCTGCAGGCCTTCTGCTAGATGAGAGGAAGCCATTGGGTAATAACTGATGGCCTGGCTGCATTGAAAAGTCACATCATTGCTTTGTTGCTCTCTTTGCTTAAGCTACAGGGTGGCCCATAGTTTCTGCTTTCTTTAGAAACTCTCAGGGACTGTGCAGTGTAACTGTATGACATTTTACATAGTGAATTGTCCTTTGCAGCTTCTGCAGCTTGGAGCTGGCAATCTGGTTCACTCCTTTCTTGTTGGGGAGTTGGTATAAATTTGTGCTGATCAGTTTAAGTCAGTGTTTCCAACAAAGGATTTACAAACCCTGGAAGCTCAGGTACTGCAACGTCTAGCTGGAAAATGCATTGGTCACTGGCATTGCTACGTTTTAAAGAACAGAGATGTTTTATTAATTATATGTAAAGGAGATGTCGCAGTGATGATGCTGCGTTTACTTATTTAATACTGCACTATCAGAACAATCATCTAGCATTGAAGAGACAGGTTCAGTAACTTTTGCAGTCAGAAGAGATTCAAACCTTCCTTTCCCTCCCGTGACCAGGGAGGTGTTCTTGGCATCGTGCATGTGGCTGGTTTGACTGGGTGATATTTATTATCCCATCTGTTGAAACTGTGCCGCAGAACAAAAGGGAATTGAAAATCCATTTGAAGATAAATGGGAGAAGGAAGAGAATGAGTTTTACTGGTCAAACCTGGCAAAGAGTCTAGAGCTGCAGTCCAGCTGCCCAATTATTTTCTATTTCACATGCTGTTTTTCCATACAGTTTCATTTTGCATAAACTTTTTAAAACAGCAAAATTCAAATTTACTGAGTGGCCTGCTCTAAATTAAACTCATGCCAGGAAATATCTTTTAATCTTTCTTTCTGAAGACTGATGCATTTGTTATGAGTTTTTATTGTAAACAATGTTTAAAAAAAAAAAAAAAAAAAAGCAAAATGATACCAGTGGGAAATGATGATAAAGACATTCAGTCAAATCACGATAGTAAAATTCAGAAGTACACATTGTAATCTGTAATGTTCCCTATTTCTATTACTGAAGTAATTTTGTAAAATGCTCCAAGATGATTCACCATGTCTGCATGTTGCCTGTGCTAATTTGCTAGGTAAAATATCCTGCATGTTTTTGAATTCTCTTCAACGTGTCCAAAGTCGTGTGTAGCTCTTTCCGCTCAGCAGCACGACCAGATTGCTGAACTCTCTGCCAGAGGCTTTATCTCACTGTGAATGGCTATCTGCAGTTAGTGCCACACATGCACTTCACGTTACACTGATGATGTTTAGATTTCATCTGTGTAGCTGCCATAACCTTGCTCTGTCCTTGAATGTGTTTTGGCCAACCAGCTTGCACATAAATTTAGAAATCATAATCATCTCACCTGCAGGCTTCTACACATTACCCTTGCTGATTTTGCATTATGTTTACAAAGCAAATTGTACTATCATTCATACAGAGGGAAAAATAATCTAGCCAAGTTCTTTGCATACAGTAGATGAGATGCACATGCCTATTCCGTCTCTAGTAAAAACCGTGCTAATATTTCATGAAGAAGATGAAAAAACACTGACAGTAACAAACTTAAGTTACTTACTTAAGTAAGACTTAAGCAAAAACCTGAAGGAGAAAACACCAATAGCCACATTACATAGGTATTTTTCAACTTTAAATGGGATGCTCTGGTGCCAGAGGACAGGGTCTGTTTGGTAGGTGAGTGCAGTAAAAAAAAGATTTGAGTAACACCTTAAAACATGCAGTAAACAAAAATAACTTGGCAGAGATGATCTCTGTATGGGCGCATTCTTACTAGTAAGCAAGAAACTAGAGCTGAGGAAGTGCTGGATTTATTCTCATGTTCTTATTTACCAGTGGCTTGCTGCGTCATATTCCTTTTTTTTCTTCTTTCTTTTTACCCCAGCCACATTCCTCAATTTCTCATACTTCAGAATGGGATGGCTGTAATCACGGTACCACAAGTAAAAGGGGTTTGAAGATTTTGTGATGTTTTTCTGGGCGCTACTCATCAGCTGCCTCTGCTTGAGAGAGTTGTCTTAGTATGTAGTTAGAATAAGCTGTAGTGCACAAGTGCTGATTGCAGCCAAAAGTGGAAAATGAGTGGCTTTATGTTTGCATGGAGAAATAATGTGAGAAAGTACTGGCCGCATAGTATCTGGAGACTTCTTTGGCAAACTGTTCAGGTATTTTAAAAAGGCCCCATTTCTTGAGATGATAAGTCATTGATGAAGTATGATTTAGCCAGCTTTCACTGTGTTAAAAGCTCATAAAGATCAACGGCAACTACTATTAGAGAGCAGCTCATGTCTGAGTTGCTGAGACATGGGGATAACTGGTTTGTGTGCAGATGGCAATGCTTGCCTTTGTGGGGCTTCTGAGAAGGAAGAGACATGCTTTTCACTTTCACAATTCATTGTTTGATGTGACTTGAAATGTATATTGGAAAATGTCGTAAGGTTCTATTTCACAAACTGATCTTGACCCACACATTAACGAATAATGACATCAAGGTATTATAGCCAAATTTGGATAAAAGCAAGCATGTATTGGTTTGAAACAAAATACCTATGCAGTGCAGCAACTTTTGTTTTGATATAGGGAAGTGCTGTTGTGTTAAATAATTCTTGGTCTTTCTTAAATGGTTTTCATTTTTAGCGTTGATTTTGCCAGCATTTCATTCCTACTCAGTGCTGTTATGACATTTTTTTCTTCTTTTTCTCGTTACAAATATGTTGTTGTTATCTTTGAATGGTGGAGAAGGAAATGGTACAAAAGTATGGAATTAGCACTGCAGGTCTCCCTTATTCTTACTTCCAATTTATAGTGTGCAATTATCAACATCTTTAACTTCATTAAAATAAGATTTTGTGGAGTTTCTCTTTTCCTGCATTTTCTGAAGATGTTGTTACTGAGTTGTATGCTTGAGGAATTGGCTTAATAATTAACATTCTTACATCTCATTAACCATATTACTAAGTGAAACTCTAGAAGATAGGCTTGTGTTAAGAATAGGGTTACTCTTTATAACTGAACTCATTTTAGTTGAAGCAAAATCATTGTTCCTAAAAAGAATGTTCCCTTCCCATCAAGCCTCCATTCTATTTGACACAGTGATTGCTTATGCTCTGAGAATTTAAAAATCACTATTAGTGATTTATGGACTGCTGTTGCTAATGTTTCCATGATCCTGTTAAAAATGAGTGTGTTTTTTCCCTCAGTGGCCAAGTTTTGTATTTCAAATAAGCAAAATGTCAATTAAACTGAAAACAGGTCTAAATCATGTATATACTAAAATTGGCAGCTGCTTGCTGGCAGGTTTTATAAATCATCGGAATCTGTCTGTGTTGGAGGAAAATTAAAAACTATATTCTGAGTAATGTAAGAGACCAGAAAAGGTGTAAATTTACATGGAATATCAAGTGAAATAATCACAAGTGAGTTGAATTCAGAATATTCCTCATTTGTATTTACGATGTTAGTTGTATTATTCTTAGATACGTTTTTGTGTATGTAAGCATGCTGGTGTGAGGAGTTATTCTATCCTAGTTGCAGGACTTTGGCCTTCCACTTGTCCAACTGCAGGAGGCTCCTGTCGGCCCATTTCTCCATCTTACTGATGTCCTTCTGGATGGCAGCATGATCCCGGGTTGCATCTGTCATTCCTTCCCATTTTCTGAACAGTTTCATCTCTAGAGAAGCAGCTTCAGCAGCCTAATAAATCAGTGGGGTCTTTTAAATTATTTTTTTTTTCTTTTTTTATTTTCCCTTTGAGCAGTGCAGTTTCTTTGCCATCTCTAGGTTTTGTGCACAAAGGCTCTGGGATTAAGGAATCTCCTCTGTCTCTTGGCAGTGCAAGAGTTCACAGCCCCAGATGCCTCATACACACCAGAGAAAGACTGGAGTTTCATACTTAGGAAATTTGGCTGAATGAGGGAATTTCAGGCAGAAGATTTAAACCTGCCAAAAGCATCTGCTTTTCTTGTTTCATTAGAGAGAGACATGGTGGACTTTCTGTCAGTGACAGCATAGTGATTCTGCTGCTTCCAGCATGCCCTGATTGAAAGGTAAGCAGCAAGTTTGGCATCTGTGTAGCATGAAAACATCTTTGGTTGCATTTGTCCAAAATAAAGAACAGCAAACAGAAGTCCTAACCTTTAAGGTGTCCCAGTAGTAGCAAGAATTCTAAGTGATTTTATAATGGAATATATGACTGGATGTCTGATAGTGGTTTACTGGACTTGGTCTCTTCTGTCTTGTCTTGTCTTCCCTCTGAATACTGGGTGAATTGATGCAGCAAATATAACATCATATGATTATGGAGGAGTGAAAACTTTCAGCCCTTATCATGACAAAATCCACATCAGAATACGTTCAGGAGTGATGAAACTGGTGTAGCTATACCATATCTGCATTTGTGTATTTGAGGGCAGGCTTTGGCACAGTACCTATGAGGCCAGATGTCTGCCTGTAATTCACAAGAAGCAACAAGTATTGGGGATATTTATAATCTGATACTTCTTAATAAGTGATTCAAATTGGATGCTTTAGTAAATGTACTTTTCATTAAATTACTCTGGTGATCATACAATTTCTGTTTGCAAGTGATTGAAACAGTAGTTTTTCTCAGTAAACAGAGCTGGTACACTGACCTGCTTGTTTACAGTGAACACTATAAAAGCTGCAGTATGTATTTCCTGCAAAGAAGAGGTTTTTTTCTCCTTTTATGCACGCTTGTCCTCAGTGCAATTTATCACAGAGGAGATCACTTTATCAGTAAATCTATTTAGCTGTTAGTGCTGAAAGGGGCACAGGAATAAAGGCATTCAGATGGGAAGATCCTCACGCTTAGTATTTACTGATGCCGAGCACAGTCTTGCAGAGTAAGTGCTGAGACTGAAACATCCCTCCCCACTGTGAATGTAGATAATTTCATTAATGTTTGGTCTGAGAGCTGAGCTGCTTAATTTTTCATGAGTTACTGCTCTTTATTTAAGTTTACTTCTTAAAATACTTTTGGTGCAACCTAAGTGCTGTGTCGTAAAAACTAGGTTTTGTGATGGGTGGTGTCCATTGTTGACCCTTGGCTCTTCCAATGGCATTGAATGCTTTTTGTGATTTGCCATCAAGGTTTGTTCCTCTCACTTTTGACATTTTTTTCAGCAAATGACACCAGTCTTTAACACAGCAGGGAGCTTGCTGGATAGCAACAGGGGCAAACCAAATCAGACAGCCTATTGGTTATATAACAGAAGGTGTCATTTTTTTCCATGTTTGTGACTCTTGATTCTTTCCCTTTCCAGAGAGACCCCAGTCTTCATTTGATTGCTCAATATTCCAGGAATTCTAGGTTGCTAATTTTAAAGATTTTAAAATTCATGTACATCATGTAGGTATCACTTTTGAAGCAGTAGTTTCATTGAATGCATGCTTTTCCTTAAAATTACTCATATCCACTGGGTATTTATGTACATGAAATATAGATGGCATTGTGTGCAATTTTGATTAAAGCACCAGCTGATCTTGGCACTGCTAACTGAAGATTTAAGTTGAGAGTTAAATCATGACTAGCAGTATTTTGGGTCTGTCTTTGATAGAAATAGTTCTAACTGACACTTATGAAAAAAGTGGTTGTTACATTAGAGTGTGAGGGGGGTCAGCACTGTCTGGTAAATGCTAAAAGGCTGGTATTTCTAGAATCCCATAGGGAGTGTTTGATGTCAGTATTATTAAAACAGAGGTCATAGAATTGAAGTGTATGATTCTGTCTCAAGAGCACAGTCAAGGGAAAGTAACAGATTATAATGCACAGACATAAGCAATAGTCTGAGTTTGTGCATGTGCCCTGTGAAAAGTTGCAGGAAGTTTTATCTACCAGGAGTTACTTCATCAAGGAGGAAATGGGCTGATCAGAAGATTGGGAACATAAAATACAAAAGTCCATAGAATTTTCTGGATCTATCCAGATTTACTAAAAAGAAAAAAAAAAAACAAAACAATATTATACGCCTGTTCAGCTTAAATTCTTAAGTTCTTCTTAGCTTCTGTTCTACAGGAAGTTAAAACAGAACACACTTTTAAAAACATTATCTCCTGATTTTTATTTTTATAATAGCTATATTCTAATATACATAATTTCTGTGCTATCACATCAAAATTACCATGAACCTATGTGGATTATGAATTGTATTGTAGTCATATTAATAATATTCATGGGAAATACAGGAGAAAGTGGAAAAGTAGATGCTTCTAAGACTGGTTAAGACCTAGATTTAGATGAAAATTTTCTGACTGGGTATGGTTTTGACAGTAAATATGATTAAATGAAATTTTCAGTGAAAAAGTAAGATTTGAGATTAATAGTGTTGGAACTTCATTGGTTTTCATTTTTCATCACAAGGTGATATTTCTTCAGGCTGTGAGAAAGCATTTTGACAAAACCTCTTTTTAATTTAATCATTTGATATCTTGCTGTATGAGTAGCAACAAGGAAGTAGTAGGCACTGAATTGAAAGCGAAGAGGTACTTGTCCCACTGGTAGCTGCACAAGACACAAGAGCATTCAAGGCAGGAAACATTCTAAGAGCAGGAAAGGTAAAGAGTTGTGTATGCTGCCCAGACGTGTGTGTTCTCCATCTTGATGGGCATTTGCCCGAGAAGGGATCTGTTCAGAGCTCATAGTGTTTCAGTTGCTGGCAGAGTTGTAGGGCACATTTTGTCAGAGGGGAGAGAGGCTTCAGAGGTGTGAATTGTGGGAGTGCAGCATTCAGGGCTACACAAAGTCCAGAGCTGGGAGGCTTTAATGTGGCACCTAAGAAACAAAATAATTTGCTTTCTACTAATCCTGGAAAAGTGACTGTATTGGCATATGGACAGAAATATTAACATAGCACCATACATTCTGTCTACAATTTCACATAGCTTCCAGAGGGTTTGATCTCTTGCCACGGTACAAAAAAAAAAAAAAAAAAAAAAAAAAAGTAAATATACACTAATAGTTTTCCATTATTATTGTATTAAGTTTTACTTCTGTTATTTTGTTTTAGCTTTGTTCAGGCAAATGTTTAAAGAAAAAACAATACTCTGAGTGGAAGCTCATAAGAATGTATTCTTAAATAATCATTTAAACGCTGGGAATGTAGAGAAAAATAGATCTGTGATAAAATAGGGTCTAGTGGTTGATGTGCTTTTTTAATTAGAAAAGATAAAATAGTAGCCATGAAAACTCTTCTTCATGCTCATTTTGGGCCAAAATAGCTGCTTTTGTTGAAGAAGGGGAAAAAATCATTGACTCAATTTACTATTCAGTATCAAAATTAGTTTGGGATCTTTGCTGCCCTGGTAGAGCTCTATCACTATCATGGTAAGGTGCTGAGCCTTTGCCAAAGTGGGGTAAGTAAAGCTGTCTTGCAAGTAAAAGACAGCTGTAGTCATAGATATGCCGGGTGGTCCCAGCTCAGCACTAGCCTTGCCCCTCAGAGTCCCACTTCCAGTGTTTTCCAGATCTTCTTCCTAGCCAGTTGTAGCTGTTCACAGCATGCTTGGGCTCTCCTTCTTGTGTGCTCATAGCTGATTTACACGCAGAAACAGGTACTTGTCCTAAAACAACTTTGGGGACTCTTGTGAATCCAAGTGCAGCTGGGGATCAAAGCTGATAGCACTGCGTGTACCCTTCATTGAAGCATAGGAACATGTTAGGATTCATGGATTTCTTCGCTGCTCTCTGCTGTGCAGTGCAGCACTTCTCTTGTAACTGAAGTGCTGCGCTGTTTGGAAGCTTAGTTACATCATTTGGTTGATGGCTGCTATATCATTTCTGCCCCTGTGTTCAGTCATTCAGTTTATCTCCTGAATGTGAAAGTTTGTCTTCAGTGGGAGTCTGTTGCTGTTCTCCTGCTGTTGGATGTGCTTGAGAAAGGCACTGTAGCCAGGGTCGTTTTCACACATGCTATGAGGCAGAGTGCTCCACAAAGAAGGTCTCCGTTCCAGTGTTAATGACTTGCTCGGTGAATGTTAGTAAATTCTGTTGTGTCCATATGTTCAATATATCTTTCCTGCATTGTTTAATTAATCCCTAGTGCCTTCACAACTCTTGCACAAGGGGTAAGATTGCTAAAATTAAATTCCAGTAAGTGGGATTCTTTCATTGTTTAGTCACTCTTAATGTTGCTATTTTGTTGTGAAAAACTGAATTGTAATATTAACTATAAACAATTCTGAATGAGGTTCATTTGAATTCCCATTAACTCTAACTGGCTTTTCTTTTACTGAATATAAAAACCAGACTGTCTCTAATTAACTTCCAAAGTACTCCTTTTTACACAAAGACTACCCCAGGGGACACTTGGCAGACCTCCCCGTTGAGTTTTTTTCCACATTCCTGTATGCAGAAACACAGTGGATGATTAGTGTAAAGCCACACCATTTGTTTGCTATGAGGCTTCCCTTAAATGCGAGTGTTTTCATAAAGATGCCACCCAAGGGAGTGGAACTTCCTGGTCACGCAGTGAAGTTTGGAGTGCAACAGAGGGAGAGTTGTGAATATTTGTTGAGATGAACACAGAGGAATGCAGGCTACTTAAAGAGATGGTGATACCTGGTTAATACTAGGGTATTTGCAGTAACTGCTTGCAAAAAGTAAGTTAGTGCAATTAGATTGTCTCCATCACACAAGTAATTAATTTTCCTCTCTTAATTCTTACGGCCTGGGTGTGCTTTCTTTTGTTTGTCCTGTCTTCTGTCCATTTCACTTTCAGATCTTGGGGTAGGTAATGTGAACGGTAGGCACAGGTTGATTGAGTGTGGTTTTATTTTAAGTTTGAAAGCTGACCCGAGGATCTGTATAAATATAACTTTAGAAAAAAATAGGTAGGTGACCTACAGGAACCACAGCTGCAGTTGAATTTCTGTAGTGATATGTTTTAAGCTACTATATGTTCCTACACCATATGATGATTAAAAGTAAAGTCATTTGTGAAAGAGACAATACTGCAGTAGTGAGAACTGCATCTGGGGAAGCAGAATCTTTAGGAGAAGAGCATAGGTAGAAATTTAAGCTGGAATTGTGAAATTTTCTTCCAGAAATATTTCAGAGATATGCCCTTAATTGTGTACCTGCATGTTCAGTTAGTTGGCCACTGGTGTCCTTGTCTGTGGTATTTGCATTCACTCTTCCTTAGGCTTAGCATTGCCTTCTGCCATTACTGAGGTTGGCATCCAAACCTGAGGATCAGTGCGCTCGCCAGTTCTTTATTTTTGCTATTAAAAATTCATTCATTTTTTTGTCTAATTGTCACAAGCAGTGGAAGTGCTGAGTGATTATATTAAATGGATCTCGGTCTTGGTATCTGACCAGCTTGCTGATCTTAGTCAGATAACCTAGGAAAGATGGTTCACTGACTGGTGAACAGGATTGAAGTTAAAAGTGGTTGACACTAATCATGTTGATGTTTTTAGTATTTCACAAGACATGGCAAACAGTTAAGAAGTCCTGCTTTTCCAGTATCCAAACTATTGTTTTTCCATTACTTATCATATCCCAGACATGCAGCTGGTGTCAATGTTAATACCACTCTTGAATTGCATATGTTCAGTCCTCGATTTTGCAGAATTAAATATTTTGTTTCCTACAGAGAAAATCATTTTATAAATAAACTCAAGTGATTTGTTTATATAGGAGATAGACTATACAATTCTGACGCTTTTTGTATCTTTCCCAAGGAGACAAAAACGTCATATTTTGTATATTTTTATATGAATGTTTTTCCTCTGATGTCTTCTTTTTGTCTAATGCTGCAATAGAAAGCTGTGTTAAAAATGTAGTTCAAAGAAAGATGATCTCAAACTAATCCTTTGAGTCAATTAAATAATACTGATCTCAGTAGAACATCCATTAGTGTACATGTGATGTTACTACTAATACAGCATGAATTCATTACAGCTAGGGGTATGCCAATGAATTCCAGATGAATTCACAATAGCTGGATTCTTAAAATGCTACCAGGTTTACTTCAGATTTTCTGTTTCTGTGTATAATTAATACCAGAACTCAGCACTGCTACCTGCTCCTGTATAAAAAATAGCAGTTGAGTAAACGCATATATAAAATCAAACTGAAAACTTGAATAGGTGAGTCTGAGTCATGGCATTTACCATCTGAAATATCAATTTTGAAGTTACCTGATGGCATTAATTTTATGTAATCAAAATTTATTTGTTTATCTCTGTCAGCACAAATCCAGACAGCCCAAATGATCTGAACTATTTTAATATAGTAGATCAGTAGCTTACGTAAAAGCAGTTCATTTTGTATTTAGAGGTATTGAAGTGTGAAATTGACTACAAAGCTGTACTTCAAAGATGTCTGTGAAAATAAAAAGCGTCTTCTGAGATTTGTTAGTCAGACATACTAATCCCAGGTAGATACCGAGCAACTTCTTTTCGTAGGAGTGGCAAACTGTTTCAGCTGGTACTTTTTATAAGAGGGAAAATCATGCAGTTTCACCCTGACACTGGTTGTATTAATAGATTATTATTTTTAGAAATATCTTATGATTTTTGGAAACTTCAAATAATCATAGAATCATAAAATGGCTTAGATTGGAGGGGACCTTAAAGATTATCAAGATTCAAGCTCCAGCCATGGTCAGGCTGCCCAAGACCCCACCCGACTGGCCTTGGGTACCTCGGTGGATGGAACATCCGTAGCCTCTTTGGGCAGCCTTACCTCTGAGTAAAGAATTTCTTCCTAACATCGAGTTTAAATCTCCCTTCTTTTAGGTTAAAGCTATTCAGTCTTGTCCTATCCCTATCAGATGGTGTAAAAAGTCGATTCCCCTCCTGCTCGTAAGCTCCTTTTAAGTACTGACAGGCTGCAGTGAGATCTCCATGGAGCCTTGTCTTCTCCAAGCTGAACAAGCCTGACTCCCTCAACTTTTCCTCACAGGAGAGGTGCTTCAGCACTCTGATCGTTTTCATGGCCCTCCTCTGGACCTAACTCTGTGTCTTTCCTGTATTGGGGGCCCCAGACCTGGACACAGTACTCCAGCTGTGGCCTCACAAGGGCAGAGTAGAGAGGGACAATTACCTCTTGCTCTCTGCTGACCTCCTCTCTTTTGATGCAGCCCAGAATACAGCTTTCTGGACTGCAAGTGTACGCTGCTGACTTATGTCCAGCTTTTCATCCACCAGGGCCCCCAAGTCCTTCTCCACAGGGCTTCTCTCAATAAGTTCTTTTCCAAGTTTGTACACGTATCTGGAACTGGTATCAACAGATAGAGGACAGCTCCTCTATTCCTAAAGTGTACAAAATAAGTAAATAAAAAAAAAAAAAAAATTACCCAATCAATAAAATTTAGACCTAACATTGCTGGAAATGCAATTGGTCTAGTGGGTTTGTACATGCATAGAGCTGTATAGAAACGCTGTAGAAGGCCACAGAACATCTCTCCTAGAGATGAAACAGTTACGTTGCTAAAGGAGCTTGTTGCTGTCTCTGTAGAGCTGTTTTGGAGTTTGTAAGAAAAGGGGAATACTGCAACCGAACACGTTCCTTCACAATACTGCTGAAAACGTTTCTTGTTTTAATGTAGGAACCAATCAGAATTAACTACTGGATATATCATTTGAAAAATCTGTGAGCTAATGATATTCTGGCTTGGGACTTTTTCAGTCAAAAGCACATGCACATTAAATTTTCGTGTGAACATTGGGCCACAAAGAGGATTAAACACTCAAAAAATCACTCCAGCAAACACAAAGATGGAAGAAAGCAAAGGCATCTGGGTTTTGTGCCTTTTTCCTGTCGTGCTGGAGGAATGAACTACAGGCTGTTGATTTAATTGCGCTAAGTGCTGCAGGCCCTCAGCCACGCTCCCTGTGCGCTATGGCGAGCAGCTGTGCCGCTGGCTGGGAGGCCAGCCCCACTGCAGCCTGCCTGTGCTCCCTGGGGCTGGGGCTTCAGGGTCAGGCCAGAGGGCCTTTCAAAGCACCAGACTTCACCGCCTGGAGGAACGGCCTCGTTTCCTTTAATTTTATACCCGCTGTAAAATCAATTCCAAATAATGATATCTAACCTATTATTGACACGTTATCCTGTGGGGAATAGCGGGTTTTGACTGTTATAAGCAACCGCTGATTTTCCCCAGGCCCTCAGGGCCTCCTGTTGCGACTGAGGCAAATGTTGCTAATAAACGCCTCCTTCAAAGTGACTTTTCCAGCTGAATCGGAGGGATTCCAGTCACCCATTTGATGGAACTTTAACCAGAAACGTGTTAGACAAATTAAATACGGGTTAGCCTCTTGCTCTGGACTATATCAAGAGGCTATAAATGCAAAATGTTTGAGTCACAGAAGACTGTGCTCTGTAATTAACTATTGTAACTCTCCTCACAAATCAAAAGCAGCCTAACGTGCAGAGTTCAGTATGTCAAGACGTGGGTACTAGAACAGCCTGAAGAAAGAACAACAGGGAAAGGTAAACAAGAGGCTTGCATATACGTGTATGCTATTAGCTAATGTTGTGAGGCTTGGCTTGGACTTCCCAAAATGTTACAGACAAGCAAAGAGCTCAAGTGCTTTAATGTGCGGACTTGCATTTGATATCTAGTTAATCCTACCGAGGAAAAAAAATGAAGGTTTTCAGATTTATCCACTTGGAAAATAATGAAGAGCTGGAAACATTTTGTAACTAGATGTATTGATTTTTCTTTCATTTGGGCTGCTCCAGAAATATTTACAGTTCAGTTTAAAATCTGGCAAGTTGAAAATGGCAAGGCCATTTGCCAACAACTATGATGGAGTTAAGTAGGCTGAGGCAGACTCTGTTTTCAGATTTCAATTTGGAAAGAAGGATTTTCTGAAGTGGGTACTTAATAGCTTTCTTCTGGTTTTAGTCAGCAGTTTAGTCTGTCAAAACATGGGAGAAAAAGGATTTGATGAGCAAATAGAATAATAGAATCATAGAATGGCCTGTGTTGAAAAGGACCTCAAAGATCATCTAATTTCAACCTCCCAGCCAAGAGCAGGGTCACCAATCACCAGACCAGGCTGCCCAGAGCTACATCCAGCCTGACCTTGAATGCCTCCAGGGATAGAGCATCCACAACTTCTCTAGGCAACCTGTTCCAGTGTGTCACGGCCCTCTGTGTAAAAAACTTCCTCCTAAAATCTAACCAGAACATCCCATGTCTCAGCTTAAAACCATTCCCTCTTGTCCTATCACTGTTAACCCTATAAACAGTCATTCCCCCTTCTCTTTATATGCTCCCTTCAAGTACTGGAAAGCCAGGTTTCCCCAGAGCCTTCTCTAAGTTAAACAAGCCCAGTTCCCTCAACCTTTCTTCATAGGATTGATGCTCCAGCCCTCTGATCATCTAAGTGGCTCTAATCATAGTGGCCCTCTAATACTGAGCCTGGTATTTTAACTGGACCCAAAGTATAGTTTTAATCCTAGTACAATGAAAGATTTCTTAAAATATTTATTGAAGAACTTCTTTCTTAAATTCTTTCTTTATTTGTGAATGTGCTGTAATTCTGCATCCCTCTCTTACCAGCCACCTTCTAGCAAGCATTTGATGTTGTTTTTTTAAACGTAAGTTCCTTGGAAAACCTCTGAAATTGCAACTATTAGTAATACGTATTTCATCAATAATTAGTGTGGTGGTTTGTGCAGAAAAGCTATTTATCAAAGATTATACTTCGCTAATCTGTCTTTAACTTATAAGTAAAAGCTGACAAAGTAGTATAGAGAGAATGAAAGAACAATTTGCTGATTTTTGTGTTATTTTTGTTTTTTTTCCATGAACATATGTGTAAGCTTCCTTTGTTAGTATATCCCTAACAATTGCATCCAGGAGGAAATGAAGAGCTATTTAATAATTTACATGCACATAGCTGTAATTCTAAATGGAGCAAATAATACGTCTCTCCCACTTTCTTGTACTGGTTCTTTCAGATATTCCTTTGTGATTGTGTAAAACTTTGTGTTGTTCACAGTGGGGTACTGATTCATGACTGGAGTTCCAGAAAGTAGTTACCTTGTCAAGAGCAGTAATGTATTTGCCACTAATGTCATGTGGGGCATTATTCTTCACACCTCACTTGCTAAACTCCAGGATGAAAAGGAGTGACTTTGTTTAATTTCCATTCTTTTTGTTAATATTTTTTCTATGTTGTATCACACAGTTGTTAGGCCTAAGGGATCTCCTAACTCAATCTGTTGACTGTAAATTCAAGCTGACCACAAGGATAGCAAGCTGAAATAATAGGGAAGAAATCTTTTTTCTCAGAAATACAAAAGAATGAGGAAGGAAGAAGAGAGATTCACAAATACTTGTTTCATCTCATCCCTCTTAGAGTGTATAGGAAGAGAAAGATGGAAGACTCAGTGAGGAAGATACATCTTGAGATGTTGAATAGCTTTCACCCTGTAGTATTTTAGAACTGCTTCTTGGTACTTATGTTATGCTACTTGCAGCACCAGGATATTGGTAAAAGGATTCCATATCTCTGACCAGAAAATAAGAGGCAATAAATATGAATGCTTGTTACATGTGCAAGTGAATCTGATATATACATAGAGTGGCCAAGAGGATTCTCACATGCATTTTTTTCTATTAGATAACATTTAGGCTTATAATACCATGGGTTTTCACTTGAAAATATATCTAGGAGCAATGAATATAAAACCAAGGTAGGACTTAAGCTGAAAATGCTCTTTTCGTCAGGTAATGATTTTTAGACACTGTATTTGAAACTCCAGCAAGGAAGCATGACAGAGCTCTGTTATCAAAGTCTCTGTTGGAAGGAACACAGTGTAGCATTTCCTACTGTACACAGAAGGCTGAAAAGCTGATACCTGTACCTTCAGAGGGAACACGTTGTTCGAACAGGAGTAGACCAAGCAATGACACTTGCCATAAAACATGGTTTTCTGTGATGTGCATACTTTTCATAAATAAGGTCTTTTAAAACACAGAGAAAAGGAAACAGACCTTTCAATATCGTGGTAGTGCTAGGAAATTTTTCATCTTTTTGTCCCCACACTGTATCATATTGAGGACGATTTTGAATGAAATGGCTCGGAGTTCTCAGATTGCTTTGATAATTGACTACTTTATCAAGTGTGATAGCGTGCTGTTAAAAGGTAAAAATGTTGAATCCTGTGCTGCAGTGTAGTCGTATCTATTTGAAAATTGAACATGAGCACCTAAACACTTTGCATTCATTCAAGTATTTGAAGAATATCTACAGCTATAACAAAACGTGTCAAATGTTGCACCCAGTGGTGGGTGTTGCAGTCAAATTTGTTTTGGTGTATATTGGCCAGAAACTACTGCTCATTCATGGAAATTAAATGTTTTTTAATGTGTCATATTTCACCTAACTTTTTCATTTGATGACACCTATTTAGTCATGTTACTGTGAACAACACTTTTTTCCTCCATTTTAAAAGGATGGATTTACATGCCGAAGCCAGTAAGCTAATTTCAGGTTATCTTTTTTTGTAGAAACTGCTAACATATGAAGCATATATCATAAGGTCCTGAGTCATATGCCTCTTTTAGCTTCAGGGTTCATTATAAACTTTAGGGGGAGCCTGGACAGAAGAAATAAAGAAAAAAAGAAGATTGTTTATCATGGTCCCTTTAATAAATCTTATCCAAATAATGGTGTTAAATCCAACTTTTATTAAACTCAGCACAATGGAAAATTTAGGTGAGATGTAGCCAGGGATGTTTATTATAAATACAAGGGTTTGTGTAACTTTCTATCTGAAAATTAGATGTGGGAGATACAGACTCCCTAAGATATGTTTGCACAAGCCCCTGCAAAGAAAAATCACTAACTCTGAGCAACTCTATTGCGTAGTCTGAATATTTCTGTGATCTTCTTGTGTTTGGAATGTTTTTCGTGCCATGACATTTAGATACATTCCCTTGATGCTTAATATAGTTATGAGAAGAAAGAAAATGGGTGAAATTCTGGAAAGTTGCTCTTCCTGTAGCTGTGAACTTGTGAGTAATAATAAGTGTGTTAAGTATTTTTTTGTTTTGTTTTGTTTTTGTTACACAAAACCCTTTAAAGAACTTTTGATTTTTAGAGTAAAAGTACTGCTGAAAATTAATTTTTCTTGAGTTGTTTGAAGCGAGACACAATAAAGCTTCACTAAACTACTATTTTTGAAACTATAATGCTGAACATACACAGCAGCATGATTCAGGGAAGTGAGCATTTTAGATCGTGTAATACATAACATTGAATTATGAGGACTTTTCTTCACCTGTACATATAAACGTGGATTTACCAGGCAAATAACATCAGAAGTCAGTGTCCAGCTGCCATGCAGACGGCACTGATGTGGTGTCAGTTCCTAAAGAAAGATATCTGTGCTGATGCTTTAACTGTAGCAAATCTGATATAGTGGCAAACTTGGTGGGAAAGCGAAGGATGTGAAAAGCTGTGTTGTATTCCCTTGTCATAGATTTAACGTTAGACAATCTATGTATGACTGATACCTAATGTAAAACTACAAAATTGGTGGCTAAAGTTTAGAACTATCACTATGTAGTGAACAGTAACTGTGCCAGAAACTGTGCGTTGTCACTGTGAATCCTACCTAGGAAAGGGAACTAGATGGGATCCTGGGAATTACAGATAACTGAGTTTGGCTTTTTTTTCTTGGAAAGATGAGAGACTGTAATAATGAAAGAGATTTCTAAATTCATGAAAAACAAAAGGAAAAATATGTTTTGGCTTAAAGGGCAAGTGTAGAGTCCTACACCCAGGGAGGAATAACCCCATTCATCAGTACAGGCTAGGGGCTGACCTGCTGGAGAGGAGCTCTGCAGGGAAGGATGTGGGGGTCCTGCTGACAGCAGGTTGGCCACGAGCCAGCAGTGTGTCCTTGTGGCCAAGAAGGCTGGTGGTATCCTGGGGTGCATTAACAAGAGCACAGCCAACAGGTGGAGGGAGTTGATGCTCTCCTTCTACTCTGCTGTGGTGAGGCTACATCTGTAGTACCGTGTCCAGTTTTGGGCTCCTCAGGGCAAGAAAGACAGGGATCCCGAAAAGATCCCAGTGGAGCGCAGCAGATACGATGGGGGACCTGGGGCATCTCTCGTAGGTGAAAAGGCTGAGACCTGGGACTGCTGAGTGTGGAGAAGAGAAGATTGAGAGAGGATCTTATAAATGCTTGTAAGCATTTAGTGGATGGGAGTCAAGTGGATGGGCTCCTGCTTTTTTCAGCAGTGCCCACTGGTAGGGCAGGAGGCAACAGGCACAAGCTGGAACACAGGAAGTTCCATATGAACGTGAGAAAGAAATTATTTCTTATGAGGATGACAGAGCACTGGAATGGGCTGTTCTTGTGGAATCTTCTTTTCTGGAGATATTTATGACTTACCTGGACACTTTCTGTGCAACACACTGTAGGGAACATGCTTTAGCAGAGGGATTGGACTCGATGATGTCCAGAGGTCCCTTCCATCCCCTAACAGTTTGTGATTTTGTGAAATCTGGACTGTGGCAATGTGCGACAGCGGGATGAAAGTTATGAAGATTTAAGTTTGTTTGTTGTTGCTCCTCTTTTATCCAAGCTGGAACTTCCTTTCCTTATGGAGCAGCAGACCTAACCTAACTAGTACAATTTTGAGTTAATTTTCTATTTAATAGAAAAGACAAGGTGTGAAGGGGCTCAGAGCCAGTTCCTCTTCCAATGAAGTCAGAGGACTAATTTACAAATTAATCTCGGTGTACTGATCTGCTGTAAGTTAGCACTGTATGTCTTGTAACAGTGGCTTCCTTTTAGGACAAAATATTTAGATTTTACTGGCTGGACTAGTCAACAAATTCATTTAATTTAACAGAAAAATTTATGTTTTAGTCTCTAGTATTGGTGTATGCCTTCTGAAGTAGCTGTCAATTTTTGAACCAAATGATTCATTTCATGAGGGTTTTTGAGGAATAAAAATTGGCTTCTTATGATCTTACAGTTGTCTAAGATAGTATTACAGATTATGAACAATTTATGCATGTTGGCACAGCTGGTAACACTGTTCCTCAGTGCCAACGGTAATAACTAAATGTTGGTTTATATAAAAGATGTATCTGCATATTTTGTTCTACAGTTGTGCTGGCCAGTCTTGCTGTCCATTACTGTCATTAGTAAGAAAATAAAAGTGAATTCACAGACATCTAATAATTCTTTGCATGTTATACAATATAAAAATGAATTCCCTGGGCAGCTGATACTTACCTGACAAGAGTTTGTTTCTTAAATGTGTTTTATTGATATAGGCTATGCCTAAAATGATGAGAACCTACATTTGAAATGAAATAAAAAGAAATTCATCCAGTTATTTAGATTCAGTGTTTGTTTTCTTCTATAATTATTTATAGACTTACAGTTATTTTTTTCCTCTGTGTTTAAAATTTGATCTGCACTTAAAATATTTGTTAGATGAAATGTCAATATCAGACTGTGGGTGAGTAAATGGAAAACATTTTTGTTCATTTTTGTTTTATTCATAATTGCTTTAAGAGGGCCTTCTGCATCAGACCTGACTGCGGGCAAGTTGCTTATTTCTTCTGGTCATATATGGTGAAATCCTAATTTCCTTTGGATCAGAACTCAGACTTGCTAAGCATGAAATAAAGACTCAAGTGTATTTTGTAGCTTCTGTCTTATTCAAACTCCTTTTGCATTTCAACCAGGTGTTGTGTTGGCTGACGTGATTTTGTAGCTGTTGTAGTGTTACGTTGATGCACTTAACACTGTCCTGCCCCAAAATCTTGATAGTATACGGGGAAAAATTAACACTAGAGAAGTGTACATTTTTTGTGAACGTGCATGTGTATACTAACCCAACTGATGAAAATGACAAAACTGCCATTGGATCTTGTGTAGGTGAAGGTTTGTTATGGAATTTGATTTTGTTGTTGTTGATTATTTCTTCCGTGAGTAGAAAAGAATAGAATTTGAATTTCTTGATCTGTCACTTCATTCACTAAGTCTTAGCTCTATGTAACCAAGTTAGAAAGGAAAATTTTAAGTGTAGGGCTGTGGAATTTTCTAGACGGTGAAATATTTTCCTAAAGAATCAAGAAAATGACATATTGAATCATCCAGGGTTGCTATTATGGATACTGATAGAGCATTAGTATTATTGCTTATAAAATATTCATATGTCTTGCTAAGTTCTTCATATGCAGGTGGATTCCATGGAATAAGGCTTGCAAATTTTGGCTGATCAGGCCTGTAGAACTAATGTTAGTCCTCAGATTAAAATGCTACAATGAAACATTCTCATAAACCATAATGATATGCTACAGTGAGCTTATTCTCCTTGTAGTATTCTCAGAGAGCTGGAAACTTCCCTGTTGCTTGTTTTCCTTTTGTTTTTATGTTACTGTTAATCAATATTTTCCTTTAATGTTTTTGTTTGTTTGTGTGTGTGTTTTGTTTTGCTTTGTTTTTACAAATGAGTCATATACAGAAATATGCTCAGAGGGAGGGAAGCAGCCAATAAGGAGACAGATTGATTAAGAAACTAAACATTTAAGACCGTGATGCTGAAGAATAAACATGATAAATAGAACCTGTAGTGAAACAGTCAACTGATTTATAGAAAGAAAACTGAAGGGAGGAGAAGGATAGACGAAAACTACTCTTGGCTTGCTTATGGATTTATCTATCATGCAATCAGCAGTGTGTTCACCTGTTTATTTCCAAGCCTCAGAGATCAGATTGAAAAAAAAATTACTAAGCTCTGTCCAAAAACTTTTTTTTGTATCCAAAATCTTTTGCAAACCAGAGTCCTACTGTTCACATATGATTTCAATTGCTATGGTCTACAACAGATGGGCCATAAAGCTGTGCAGTACTCAATCTTTATAACTAAAAATAACAAGAAAAAGAGATGATTGTGCTGTGCAGTACCATTCTGTTCCAGTGTGTCTCAGTACTTAAATGCAGTGCTTACCTGAGCCAAGGCTTTGTTAGTGGCTGTTGCAGCTGCCTCATAACTCATTATGACTGAAGTTCCACCCAGAGCTTGATCACAGATCTCTGATCACTGTCCCTGCTCAGCCCCTTTGACCCATCCAACTGCTCTTGTCTGTTTCAGATCATGTCTCATCTGGCTGCCGAGATTGTTATCTTCGCCTGGTTTCTCTTATAGTTCCCTGTTTATTCCCTCAGCGCATCTTACGATCAGATCCTCTCTGATTTCCTTCTCCTTGTCTGAGGCACAAAACACCCACAGATTTCCAACTTCTGTATCTCAACTTCGGTTAATTTCTCAACAAGGACATGCAGTTGTCCCTGTTGGCTCAGACTGAAAACTTTTGTCATTCTCCATTAGCTTCCACTCTTAAATGCTTTACCACCAACTTGGCTCAACATCTTGATTCCTCTCTTCTGCAGTTACTCTACAAGCCACACTGCTCTATCATTGCTCTGCTGCTTCTAACAAATATCTCTCTCATAGATTTCTGAGGATATGAGGTTGTTTTTTTGGTATTAGATTGCCAAGCAAGCATCTTGTGCTTTTCACAAAGCTGTATTTCTTGTTTAGAAGGATCTCCACTTGCACTGACAAAGATACTTCAAAGCTCTTCATTAGCCTCTGATATTTCTACTTTGTGATGATGTCTATGGAAATACTGAAAGCAAGTATGCAGATGATGCACTGAAACAACTGATCATACTGCTGTCTAATTTTAGTTTCTTTTTTCTTGTAGTTTCTATTATCTATTTGTCTGTATTTGAGGGGCAACAGCTATATTCTTCATCTTTATTTGGCAGCTGGACTCCTTGATCTTGACCGTGTTTTAAGTAATACCAATAATTATTCCGTGATAAAAATGTTTTTTTAATTGTGTTGAGTATAGGCAGCAGGAGTTACAAATGCTAACCTATATCAAATAAATTGTATAACACTGAGACATTTATTTTCACCTATATAAAAATTCAGTGCATGATGAAGTTTTTCTGTATTCCACAACATCAGGCTTTTATGTTCTCATTGGATGTTGCTTTTCCTCCACCCTTATATCAGCTGGAGATACTTTCTAGAGGTCGCAGGATATTGCTTTCAGGTTCTTTTCTAATGGCTTTCACTTGCTTTTCATAATATTTTAATTCATTGGCTTGACTGTACCTCTGTTTTTCCTTTATCCTTTTAAGGAAATGTCTGCGCTAGTCTTGTTGTTAAGTTAGTAAGCCACTTGGACAATGAACTTTGCCAGATCTTCCTTACTGATTTATAGAACTGAAATCTCCCCATTCTCCAGGGCATGCGCTCTGATATTATTATTTTTAAATGTATAATAACCATATTTACATTGTTCTTACTTGCTTCTGGCCAAGGAAGCCTCTTGTTCTCCCAGATGGAGTACTATGACTGCTGGAGCACAGTGTATCTTTTTTAGTTGGCTGGCCTTTTGGAGATCTAGGAATTCATAATCGCGAGGGTTTTCTAAATGATTAACAAACAATGCATCTGTCCTTTGGACTCCTTTGAGTGACAAAGAGCTGCTCTATGTAAATGCATCTGGGTTTCCTCCATCTGCACAAGATTATTCCCATTGAACTTCCTGTATTTTTCTCATCTACTTCATTTCAGCGAGAGTGGAATGTGAAAAGAAGTGAAATTTGGACTAGAGTTACTATTAGCCTAACAGTTCTGTTGTTACATTTGACATATTAAGGCATGGGATTCTCCCAGAAAGAAAGTTTCGATCCAGAAACACATGCTAAAGAGGACAGGCACAGCAGTGGTGTTTAAGAGTGGCTGAAACTGTAACTAACTAAAAAAAAAACCAACAAAAATCCAACAAAACACTTAAAGAATAAATCCAGTATGATGGACTACTGCATTCCTTCTAGTAACCCTTAACACAAAGAAGCCTTTCTTCCATTTCTTTGAAGACTTCAGCTCTGTATTTAGGTTTGATTTGTCTGACTTGCTACTGAGAGGGGAGAATGGTAATAAAAGGACTTTATTCCAGAAGTGAAGGTCTACTACCAAAATTCTAGCAAAAAAAATCTTTTACCTAGGAAAACATATTTTTTTCTAATTACATTGTCATCTAAAGACATCAAGACATTTTAAGGAAGCAGGCATTTGGTATCTTCACAAATTTGCTAGAGGCGGTGTATTCTCTATCTGTATATCATCAATGATCTCTGAAAATTCAATAGAAAAAAAATTTCCAGCATATATAATAAACAAGAGCAGAGAAAGCTGAACTTTATGTAAAATTTAATGAAGAAGTCCTGAGTCTCAACACTGGAAAAAAAAAAAATCCCAGAAAATTGTCTACTGGGACATATTAAAAAAAGACTAACTTAGATGTTCACATATCTACTTTAGTCTTCCATCATTTTCAGGGACCATTCACCTTACTGCTTGTACGTTTATTGCTTTTTTATCATGAGGATTAACGTAATCATGCAGCTAGCCCTAAAATTTATGAATAATAACAGAAAAACTATTAGCAACTGACAACAGACATTTTGAGCTAAATATGAGGCTTTATTAAGCTTACTCAGCAAACAGCAAGGGAAATCTTGCATTTCAACAGTTATAGATCTGTATGCTGTTAGCTATGGAACATGAAGAGTACACAGTGATTAATCAAATTTATGCAATTATACAGTAATGCTTGTCTTAAACCAGCGGATGGGCAAAGTGAAGGACTGCAGCACAGTACTTCTTAGTGTGCAGCAATGGGGTCACAAATGCTAGTAATTCCAATGTCATTCTTTGTGCAGAAATTCAGAACATAAGCTATTGCTAGAAAATAGAGCAAAGTACATATGGAATTACATCTGATCAAAACAAAAAAAAAGGACAGTATGGTTCTGTTTTTGATGCTTTGGGGGTTTTGCCTTATTACATGAACTTCTCCTAACCCATCAGGCATAGTGTCAGTCCTGTCCAGATTCTGAAAGAAGACACTCTGCTTCTCCCCTTTTAAAGGAGATGAGTATAAAATATGGTCTTTGATCTTCATATTGCAGTTCTCATTTTAATGTCGTCAATAACTTTCCGGCAAGAGTTTTAAGGAGTCACCTGAGATACCATATACTGTTAGCTCTTTAGTCAAATATTCTGCCTTCATTGGTAAAAGGATACCCTGATGTTGTTTTATTGATCTTCCTTACATTTGGCTGGGTGATTAACCTGTGTACTTTGGTTGAACATCGGGGGCAGCATTTACGATGAGAAAGCCATAAATTTTACTTTTTATTAGCTGCCCCTGTTACAAACAGATTCTTATCTGAAGACGTAACCCACATAGGTCACAGAGACATAAATATTTTGGCAAGGTTTGCTATCTCACATTACTCCCAATTTTCAGTCCATCTCCTTCTCCCTCCAAATATTTGAGCCATTCCAAACTTCCATCTTTTATTGTATGGGCCCCACTGTAATTTGCTTGCAGGACATGGACTTCCCTTCTCCATTTTTTTTCTCTGCTATTATCTGCCTTATTACATAACATTGTGTTATCACAAACTCCTAAATTTTACATGGAACAATGCATTCTGTTTGCTTATTGGAGTAAGCAAATTTAGCATCACAAATATCGATTATTCAGTCAAACGTACCTTCCTACGTACATTTTGTAAGACTCTGATTCCCTTTGTAATTTTATTAGCTTAAGAATTTATAGTTCTTACCCATCCATCTTGGTCTGAAAAAATGATAAGTATTGATCTGTGATTCCATAAGGAGTCTGTTTTATTTCCTAACCCAGTAGGGGGATTGCTTGGATAAAGTATTATGCCATGCTTTTCAGTGCTGGCTGCTTACTGCCTTTGCTCCTTCTTTGACTTCTCTTGATTTTGACCTCATCCCAGTTTCGCACTGGTGCCATCCCCTTTAAGACTGACTCAGCTAGGTATCAAACCATCTGCTCAGGTGCTCTGTACAGCTTGCTGCTCTAGTTGTGGATTGACCAAGTACTGTTCCTTTGTGCCTGTGCATGTTTCTGGCTGCATTTCATTCTTGTTCTGTTGTTACTCTAACCTCCAGCTCTCTCCTCTTCCACAGATCAGACAGTACAAAGCATGTATAGTCATTTTATCTAGTTTGAGCAAAAGTGTCAGGAAATAGATTATATATAGATCATATAAGGTGTATAAACTATCCTGAACTGAGTCAGGGCATTGTCAAATGCGGGCAGGCCTGCTCTCCTACGAAACCAGTAATCCTCCACAGAGGAGATGCACTAGGAGGAGGAGTGGTGAGTGTTACTTGCTAATCCAGTTCAACTTCAGTCAGAACAGCATCTGATTACAGATTGAACATGCATAAATGTGTGACTGAACTGTCCTGTGTATGCCAAAGTCAGCCTAATATTTGTACTTTTCTACTACTGAAAACGATGTATACATGGGAAAGTAGCCATGTGAAAAGATGGATCAAATGTTATTGTACGAACAGGAAAATTGTTCTTGTGGTTTCCTATACCGGGTTTCTGGAGCCTGAACAAAACATTTGTGAACCTCATTTTGTTCTGATGGTCAGGTGGATTTGTTTTTCTCCCAGCCTCTGTACAGTTAGCCCTTTTTTTCAAGGGTAAAAGTCCTTTGTTCATACTGAGAAAATCAGTTTCCCTTTCATCTTCACTGTCAGCCCGCACTGCTAGCTTGCTTTCAAGATTGAGTAACTTCTCTTCAGCAAACAAATTCCATGTTGCTTCTATATATGCTATCAATCTGCACTAACAGAGTCAAAACAAACACATATAATTCCTAGGAGGTATTGGAGCAATATGCCCAATCTGACCTTTATCTTTGCACAGAATTCCTGAGGTAATACTGTGCTAACCCTGATTTCAAGGTGGAAGTATTGTGTCTTTTAAGAATACATCAGTACCAAAAATATGCCCTAATTCTTTCATTATCTTACTACATATGTTGCAATGGCATTGTTTTTGAATTTTAAATGACTATATCATATTTTTTAAATGTGGTTTTTATTTAGGAGAACAAGTAGGAGACAGTGTCCTGAAAATATATTGGAGGCCGTAATTTACTTCATACCTGGATGAGATTGCCAAATGGTTCAAAATAAACATATGAAAAGAAAATTCTATTGTTTCCATTAGTGTTCCTAGTGAAGTGATGGAACATGGAGTGCATAATCAAAAAGATCTCATATGTCAAAAGTACTACTTTAGTAGTCCCAGGTGCATTAATTCAGAGAAGAAGAATGTTTGAAATGTATCATTGCAATCTGGAGTGAGAAACATTTTGCTGATGAGAAAGGCATTACGGTTTTCTCAACTTGGTAATTCATTGAGGGCAATACTGAAGGTGAAAGTTGCATGTCCCAGCTAAAGGGCCATTTTGTTGTGATGGCCAGGTAAAAAACAATAGAAAAGCTGTATGAAGAACTGCGATCCATGTTCTTGTGTTCTGTGACTAGATAGGGAGCCCTTTACACTGCTCCAGAATGTACTGGTCTACATTCACTGAGGAGCTGAGTCTACATGAGGCTCCAGAAGTGTGTTTTCAGACATTGTGAGCTGTGAAAATAGATGCACGGTAACTTGGTCTGAGGGATGGTGTCTTTCCATGAAGTACACAGACGCATCAGGAAGAGGCTTTAACCACCACTCTTTGATTTAAATCAGTAAGGTTTCATTTGTTTTTCTCCAAAGTACGTGTCCTTTGTTCTTCTTCAAAAGTACATGTCCTTTGACTTCTGGGACATAGTTTAGAATACAGCTATTTGTATGGCTACCTGTTGATGTCTAGCATTCTGAGAAAGTAGATGATTTCCTGTGAATTGATTGTTTCTTGCTGCTTTTTGATGTTAATTCAGTAAGGGCAAGTGTAGAGTCCTACACCCAGGGAGGAATAACCCCATTCATCAGTACAGGCTAGGGACTGACCTGCTGGAGAGGAGCTCTGCAGGGAAGGATGTGGGGGTCCTGCTGACAGCAGGTTGGCCACAAGCCAGCAGCGTGTCCTTGTGGCCAAGAAGGCTGGTGGTATCCTGGGGTGCATTAACAAGAGCACAGCCAACAGGTGGAGGGAGATGATCCTCTCCTTCTTCTCAGCTGTGGTGAGGCCACATCTGTAGTACCGTGTCCAGTTTTGGGCTCCTCAGGGCAAGAAAGACAGGGATCCCGAAAAGATCCCAGTGGAGCACAGCAGATACGATGGGGGACCTGAGGCATCTCTCGTAGGTGAAAAGGCTGAGACCTGGGACTGCTGAGTGTGGAGAAGAGAAGATTGAGAGAGGATCTTATCAATGCTTGTAAGCATTTAGTGGACGGGAGTCAAGTGGATGGGCTCCTGCTTTTTTCAGCAGTGCCAACTGGTAGGGCAGGAGGCAACAGGCACAAGCTGGAACACAGGAAGTTCCATATGAACGTGAGAAAGAAATTATTTCCTGTAAGGATGACAGAGCACTGGAACGGGCTGTTCTTGTGGAATCTCCTTTTCTGGAGATATTTATAACTTACCTGGACACTTTTCTATGCAACACACTGTAGGAAACATGCTTTAGCAGGGGTTTGGAATCAGAGATCTCCAGGAAACACTATAGCTTCTGTTGTTCTCTGATTCTAATCATTTTTCTGGTTTTATTCAGTTGTTCTAAATTATACTTCAAGTATTCTCTTAGCGAATTTGGTTTTGATATATTTCTGTATTTGCTAAAATTAATTAATGGATGTTTCATAAGAGAGCGACTACCTTTTAGTGAAGTTTTGTAATTGATTCTCCTAACAGGATGACCGTAGTAGGAATAGTACTTCCTACAGTCCTAAAAATACTAATATCTGTTGCTCATTGTGACATTGTTGCCGGGTATCATTTATGTGGATTTTTTTAAACTTAATCTCAGGAGCAGCCTGATTATTAGAAGTTGAAGTGCTATTCTAGAGATGTTCAAAAATAATGCTTGCTGGAGGCTACAGATTGCACTGACTATGTTTTGCTGCTTGGGACCATCTTTTGGGAGCTAAAAAAGAGCCCATAGGCTACTACAGCACTATTGTTTTTGCCTTTCCTCTCTACATCTCTTTTTGTGATGTTCTAATGGCTTTTCATCTTCTTCTTCTCTTAAAAAATAGATGAATAAATAAATAAAATCTGTCCGGTGCTTTCTCCTGATGAGAATGTCTAGAGATGTTGTAATGGTTGTGGTTAGTGTCTTTTAAGTATGTAAGCATGAGGATATTGATAGCTTTGATATGGTGAGATTTAAGGTTATTGCATTTTGTTTTGTGTTGGTTTGAAAGATGCTATGAATTCCGATTTCGTTGTTAACATTTTCAGAATTTATGATTGCCTCATTTCATCTAAGTGCTGCTCTTTTTATTTTTCCCATTTTTGTTTTTTGCATAAATAAAATAAGAGACACACCTTTGGTATGTTAGTCTAACATATGCTTGTGCACTTTTAAATCTGACCCTGGGAAATGTGTTCATTATTTTATGCTCTTTTGATCTGCTTTAGACACTGGCACGCTAGAAGAGCACAATGCAGTAGAAGAGGGTATCTTGTTTTCTTCCATGATTTTAATTCCAGTAATTTCCACTCGAGAGCATAGAACAAGATTATATACTCCAAACATTTGTAGAAAATATCAGCTGGTATGGTGCTACATCTCTGGATGATTGTCAGCTCTTACAGATATTTTTTAAGATATGGTCTATAGACCTCAAACATAGCATAAATCAGTATGAATTTGCTTTCTTCTTATTTCTATTGATATCAAAAGTCTAAGTAATGCCTGTGGAACTTGTTCTCCCATGAACCAATAATTGGAAATACTGTCAACACAGCTTGAAAGACTAGAAAAAGTAAACATACTTTCATGTTTATTTGATTTTATTTCATGTACATTTATTGTATGTACATTTACATCATGTACATACATACATACAGTTAGGATGTTTGTGAGTTTCAGTTTGATTTTAGACTTTATGAAGTGACAGTGCTATTCAAGGATTCAGTGGAGATACTATGATATAAAAAGAAGTCAGGAACTACTGTCCCTTCAGTCAATCAGGATACATGTATGCAGGCAGTATTTTAAAATAATGTATATACTCTTTCCTTTAAAAAGCTTGTGCGTTGTGAGTTACATCCAGTACTTTCCATAGGTAGACCCTTAGCTGTTTCTCTTCTGCTACTTGGAGATTTGGAGTGTATTAACTTTATGAACTTCATGGAAAAATTATTGCTTTTTAGAGGGATTATTCAATTACCCACTTCAGGCAAAATGCAATAAATCTTATATTATGCTAAAGCCAAGCATTAATCATCAGACCCTGCAAGCGTGATGGCTGTTCTTCTCAATGTCCAGCAGGCTTAAGCCAATATTCCTTGTCGTCATTTCATTCCTCAGAGATATAAGTAATCAATTTTTATTATTTTGCAGCATTTTTTTTCTTTTCTAAACTTTGTCTTCATCTTCTATAGTTGTAGTAACCCCTTGCTGTCCATAATAATTTTGCTTGCAGTTTTAATTCTTGAGTTCTGTATAAACATACAAAGGCAAAATATTACCTATTTTCCCATAAGCTCTTATATTTTTAAAATGCTTGTCTTCTTCGGAAATTCTAAACCAAAGCAATGTTTGTGACAGAAAGAGATACCTTACAGTACTTTTCTTGAATACCTAAATTCTTGTGGGAGATTGCTGGTTATGAGAGACTTCATGTTTGGAGTCATTTTCAATACTGTTGATGTCTTAAACATTTTTAGTACAAATGCTGTTTTCTGTTTCGGTGCTGTGTTTGAACTGTGGCAAGAGTTTATGAAACTCCATTTTCAAGTAGTCATAGAAAACAGGTGAAAATCTGGTATTTGTTAAGTTTTTGCTTACAAACATTTTCAACTTAAGTGTTAATTCCAGAATACAGTTCCTTATTATTTATGCTTTTTTTCTTTGTAAGTGCATGGCAAATGTATTTTGTCTAGAAAGGGAGTGTGACATATTAAAAAAGGCAGAATAAGAAAACTGTTTTCTAAATTATAATCCTTTGTGTGAAGTTTTTTGTTTCTTTTTTTCCATATTAATATTTTAGTGGATTTTGCACAGCTAGGAGCATTCCTGGCAGTTACACTGAAATTGCTTGTTCCTCTTCAGTGTCTGTGTGGTGAAAAATTGCTTGCAAAGTCAGCACAAGCAACTTTTTGTTTATTTGTACTGGTTATCTTACAGACTGGAAAGATCCTGTTACATTATATCATTGCACTCTGTTGAATGTCAGCAGTAATGAGAAGCTAAGAAAATATTTTTCAAGGCTGTAAGTAAAAACCTTCTCGGTGATGAGAAAATAGAAGTATTCACACTGCTAGAAGAAATTAGGGCATGCTTTCTTGATTAATATGTTTTCTTGGTCCTCTAGCCAGGCACTTTTATTCACTATTCAGTAGATGGTGCCAGAGTCAAGGTAACCTCTCGCTCTCTTTGAAGTACTTTATTGTGTTTGCCAATGGTGTTAAAATGTAATTTCAAAATAGTGTAAAAATATCTTTCGTGGATACAGATGTGAAAAAATGTTTTTATTGTCAGGAAACTCTTTTGGAAAATTTGTAGACATTTGATTTCATCAGCTTTAAACTGTTGATAGAAACTGAGCGTAGAAAGCAAGTGGCTGGTACGTCTCTATTTAGGAAGATGCTGGTACTGAACCTTTACCTGATCTCTCCAAATGTTACATGGGAGAGTGAGCACTGCTACTGAAAAAAGAAGGAAATAAAAATTATAAGAAATGAGACTATGAAAGAAAGAATCTCAGGGAGGTAAAGCTCCCCAGGCATTCCTGGCTTTGAACATCTCACAGTATTCTTGTGGCAACTAATAATATTTATTATTTCTAAATATCTATTTATTATTTATGTATTTCTAATGTTAGAAATAATACAAAATTCTCCTGTAGAAAAAATTCCCTGTCTTGGAAGAGGAAAGACAGATTAGCAGCTCTGCCTATTGAGTTGAAGATTGAAGCTCCCCTAACTATGGAAAAAGTAGAAAAAATGCCAAGATCTTTGTAGTTGACATGTACACTTCACTCAGCAATGTGGGAGCTGTTAAACTCGCTAAATGATGGACTATTCTATTTCCTGAGATTTGGAGAGACTGTGATTTAGAATAGTGCTTTATTTAAAAAACAACAACAACAACAAAACGTGAGGGTTGAAAAGAATAGGAAAGAAAAAATTTCAGTATTTAAATATGTTTCAATGAGACTTGAGAACAAGCATGCTTTGGAGGCCTAAGGTGAGAAGTACAAACAAGCAATAGTGTTAGTCAAAGTCATGCCCTCTGACGATTGCTTTGGTCTTCTAAAGTTCTTCAACTAGTTTTTTTTTAAATTATTTATTTAAGAAAATTTGTTTCATCAGGACTCCCATAGTATTACATGTGGGAAAAGTTTAAACATGGTATTTCTATACCTAATCTTGTCCTCTAGTTTTCTCCACAGCTGCTGGTCAGTGGTTTTTGTAGTTGCCCTTCTCTTGCTCACACCGGTGATATCACCAAATGAATCAGGTTTTCAGGGCAGATATTTTAAGTTTACCTGCCAGCTAGCTTCTGGCTTGTCTTTACTTTTGGAACATGTGGGGTCCTCAGAATGAGGCTTCCAGTTGAAAACTCTTGAAACAGCATTTGTAAGGCTGGAGCCAGGCCCAGCTCTTCCAGAAGAAATAAATACATCCCTGTGAGAAATGTTGCTTTCAGGAAAAATGAGTAATCTCTCAGATACCCTTTAGGATCATTTCTAACCAGTTCAAATTAAGAACATTTCTACAAATGTGTTCTACTATGACAAAGATCCTGCTCTTTATCCATGCTATTGCCTATACATCTAGTCTTATTTCAGAATTTCCTTAGATATTTATTTGCTTCTGTCCTTGTACAACATACAGCTCAGCCTTTAGGCTTGCTCAATATTAGGCTGAAGATCCCAAGTGGAAAGCAAATGTGGATGCATCAGTGCAGGTGAAATAGTTCTCATTAAGCTTGTCTTGCTGTCACTGTATACGGATGACAGTCATTCATCTGCTTTGGTAAAAGTAACTTTCAACTTTTTTGATTCTATTTGATAGCTATCTAATGCCAAAAGGATTTTTTAAACTTTAAAACCAGTTGAAGGGAGATCAACTACCTACCTAGCGTGTTTTGTACATGAGAAGATCAGTACTTATTTCACAAGGAAGCATAAATATTTTTAACATTCATCTGCCCTGAAAGGTTCTTCACAGATGGAGAGAGACAGCATCGATGACATTCACTTCAGCATGTTGGCTTTCTGCCGTGCTTGTGATTACGATTTGCCTGTTTATATAACCTTGGTTCATATCAGTAAGACTGCAAACTTTTGCTTTCCAATATTCGGACTTAATTAATTTAAAGCAGGACAAGCAAGGTCTTCAGACATGCTACATCTTAACTGAGTTTCACACATCCTGGCAGCACAGCTGTGCTACCAAGGATTCTTTCAGTGTAGTTCCCACAAATCTAGTGACGTTTGCTCTGCATCTGTCATCTATCACATCTGTGGTAACAGTCATTCCAGAGTTTCCTGAATATTGCCATATTGTTGTTCTTGGTACTGCCTTCAGAATGGGACAAAAGAGATCTATGGATTAATGTCTGTGGTCCAATTTTTATCTAGAACAGGTGATCATCTTTTGTTACCCCCTTTGAGATACAGTTAAATGAATGACCTAGTTTAGTATACATTGTGATTGAAATTTCAGTCTGGGAATTGATTAATGAAATTAGTTGCTCAGGCATTATTCTGTCAGTAGTGAACTAGGTCAACCATCTTCAGCACAACTTGGGTTGTCTAGATCTCATCACATCCTAACCATCCAGATTCAGCCACAATTATATGTTGCTTATATCCGACTCCCACTAAAAGGCCTATTCAAATTTGTCAGGTGCTTTCTTCTGATTTCATAGCTTTTTGGGCAAATAAATTAAAGCTGTATTTATTACTGTATATTGTCCCTGAGTGTCCAAGTAAGAACTTAGAGTGAGGCACTCAACTACCAAATCTATTCAGTATCTTTCTATTCTGACACCTAAATAAGACAAGTCATGCATTCATCCAGACATATATATAGCTGCCTAGAAAAAAATAATACATTTTAAAATTTAGCCACACTTACTTTAAATTACTTAGCCAGTGGTAGGTACTTTGGCCAATAAAACACTGATCTTGACTGTTACAGCAGTGCATTTTTAACTCTTCGTGTAGTTTAGGGGAGTATGAAGAGTGAAATATTCTGTAATAGGAATTACTTTTTTACATATAATTTCCTGTTCTTGATTAACTCTGTGCTTTGCAAAGAGAAATAGTTAACACCAAGAGGAAAGTGGCTAATCCATGCTGAGTGGCAGTTCCTGGACTAGAACTCCCTTTCTTAAATGCCCTTGTGTTGGCTACAAGGCAGCTTAGAGTTGCTGCTCTAGGCATAACCTGAAAGATTTACAAGAATTCATAAACAGAACATCCATATGTTGGTGGGTATTAATATTTCAGAATATTTGTCTGTCTGAAGGGATTTGTATACAACACTCCACATGACTTTATTGCTTTCAGACTGCTTTTTTTTTTTTTTTTTTTTTTTTTTTTTTTTTTTTTTTTCCCCAGAACATTCAGAGGGAAGGAAGGATATGTGACCTTTTGCTTATAAGTAAAGCATATATTACTTTCCAACATTAAAGTCTTGAATTTAAAGAGAAGATAAATCCCTCCACACGACAATGGAAGTTGCAATAAGGAAATAGTATGGCTGTTCAAGTATGTAGAGTCCAGTGCTGGTGTTGCATAGTCACTTCCTAAGAGCCTCAAAAAAGCACTGAACTAGAAGGGACCACCCAGCTCACTGACTGCAATCTCCAATCAGATGGAGCCACTCAAGAACTGAAATATTTCTAGCACCTTCAAACAAAATTTCAACTCTAGTGAAAGGTCAGCAGGCAAAAGCTTTGGTATCTCAGAGAAAGAGCATGAGGCCTGGCAGGAGGAAATCAAGCAACATAGATGATTATGTATGTTTCATGTTGCACTGTGGCATGTGGCTGTGCATTTTCATCAAAGTTTTGTGGATTAAATTGGTTGGGCTAGATAAAAGAGATTGAGGAGCCACAATCACTTAAATCCCGTTTAGTTTCCAAGGCCTGAAACTTTTGTAGATGCAGTACTCTGATGGAAAATATTTGAGGACTGGTTAAACTGGTGTCTGTTGTGACTGAAGATAAAAGAAATATTTAACAATATGTTCCTTCTGTTGCTCAGCACATTACTGCTTGCATGAAAGCATGTGGAGTCCTCTCCATAGACAGTGGAGGTAACCTAGTGCAATGGGATGGGAAAGAGGGTGTCACTGGTTACAATTCAATTGTAACAGAGTGCCTGAGGTTATTCTAGCAGACAGTGTGTACAGCTTCAAGATCTGGAAGGGCTTTGGGTGATTTGAAACACGCAGTTGCTAAATGCTGGATTTGATTTGTCTGCTGAAAGCTCAAAAGAAAGCATAACTTTAAAAGGAGTGTTAATTCCTTAGCCAGAGACAGTTGCCATCTCACCAGAGGCACATGTGTGTAAGATTAGCTGATCTCTAATATGAAAGAAAAATGCTGAAACAAGCAAGAGCTGTCCTGACCTCCCGTATGAGGGCTAAGACTGGGCAATGACTTTTTGGGTGGTAGAGCAGAAATTTCCATGAAATGCGGGACCTTCTCTTATAATTTGCATTTGTACTGGTTCCAGTCATAGGAACTCACTGACAAGGTCAAAGCGTGATGTTCCAGCTTGTTTTTTACTGCTTGTTTATTCCCACTTGTTTATGTAATGTTTTGGTATCTGAAAAATGAGAACCCTTCTTACACAGTGTGATTTCAAGTAGAACTGGTATGAAGCAGATTGAAATGAAAGTGTACAAGGTGCTAATCTTACTATCAGTGTTGCTGCCATGTTTGTTTGATGGCAGCTCTGATTGGGTTGAGTAGATGCAGAACCAATACTTAGAACAGTGTCAAAGATGGCCGTGTAACACGTGCTCATTTCATCAGAACACACACTCATTGCAGTGGAATGATGATTCATCCGGGAAGCAATGAGAACAGTCACAGCTCTGACAAACAGATGAGAAGTTG
This sequence comes from Lagopus leucura, assembly GCF_019238085.1. NCBI lineage: Eukaryota > Metazoa > Chordata > Aves > Galliformes > Phasianidae > Lagopus > Lagopus leucura. The sequence continues at coordinate 34,192,170 of NW_024962264.1, read as the reverse complement.
TGGTTTCATGAGTGTGCATTGCTGCTTAAAAACCCAGCATTGTGTAGCAATCATTGTAAAATCTTGATGGTGGAACACTGTTTCAAAAAATGCAGTCTACAGATGTTCAGTGGGGGCTCAAATTTCCCCACATCACAATGAACTTCTAGATGAATTACCTGCATTTGTTATTATCTGTGGTGAAAATGAAAAGCAAAATATTTGAGAGATATATATACTAATAGGATTTTAAAAAAGAGTTGTTTTCATTCATCTTATCTGGGCTTTCATCTCCTCAAGTGTGGCCATGGTCAACCTTATTCTGACTTACTTTGAACCTATTTGAATACTACAGGTGTAAAATTGTGACCACACGTGTTATATTAACATCTTATATATGAAACTGGAGTGTATGTGAAAGAAAAATCTGATGCATATATGAAGTGGAAATAGAACTAGTTGAAAAAGTCTGGAAAGAAAAAAGAGAGAAAGGTTCAAAATAATATCTTCTGCATATGTAGCTAAATAAATAATACATAATTAGAGTTATCTAGACCATCTTGCTCTAGTCTAGCATTAGTGAACACTTCACAAAATGGTTTTAGGGATGAGAAATAAAACTGTTTCAAAAACTACTGAGTTACTATTTTAGTAAAAATACTATAGGGAAGGCTTTTATGATACAGGCAGCAAAAATATGATGGACTTCAGTTAGATAGAGGAATATAAAAAACAGACATTAAGGCTATCAAAACTATGAGTGGTCACAGGATTTTTCTATTTTTGTTGCAATAGAAATGTAAGCTTCCTCTGTAAGCCAAGAAAAAAAAAATCTGAATGTCAATAATCTTTGAAGGATAGATTTTGTCTCTGTCTCCTATTAATTATCGGTTTAAACATATACATGCTTCACAAGGAAACAATGTATGTAGGAAGAAATATTTCAGATGGCATCTTCTTTAGGTTGTGGGTTACTTGAATACTTTTCAATTTGAAGGTCATGTCTTTTTGATGTTTTCTTAAAATTATTTAACTCCTCAAAAAAAGACAACCCAGATTCTCTCTGATTATTGCAGCTTGGATTTTGAATGGATTTTGCTGGTTCTCATAGCATACGAGCTTTGAAATATTTTCAGTACCCAGAAATCTACTGAACTCAGTTGTTCTTTCACTTTTGCTCTTGAAATATTTTCTAAAGATTAGTCTTGAGCATAGCTTAAGCTACGTTTTCATTACAGCCATGCTGAGTACACGGTTTGAGTATTCTCTCATGACATAGTTGCAACCATGTTTTGCTAGCTGTCATGGGGCTTTGAGAAGCCCTCAAAACCATAAAACAGAACATCAGGTGATGTTCTGTAAAATCACCAAGAAAGTTGAAAAAAAAGTTTTTACAGATGGGGAAAAAGATTAGTCAACAAAAAAAAAAAAAACAGACTTGAAGTCAAGTCTGTTTTTTACCCGCACATGAACAAAGCCTGTTGTAAAATACACAAAAAATAGCTGTTTATTTTTCAGTTTCTGAAGGTCAGACGGTCTCTTGGTTTTGCTTGTTTGTTCTTTCCAAGGCTGTTAAGAAGCTATCTGAACAATGAAAATGATCAATACTCCTTATAAGGAGCGCAGGCATCTTGAAAATCACTCCTGAGATTTTTCTCAAATTGTGCAAGTTGAAATGAAGACTTATTTTGATAAATGGTCTTCATTTAAGACTATCTTGTGAGGTTTTAAGCCACTACAGCACTGAAAGCCACAAAAATATCCACATTTACCAAAAACACTTCAGTAGTGACCCCAGAAAAGAAATGGAAGCTCCTGGGATGCATGCACTGCCCTTTTACATCTATTTCTCGAGTACTCAGTAACCATCAAGCATAGACAAAGTCATCTTGTGGACTTTGGTCATTTCACGGGCGTAGGGCAAGTCAGTGGTAGATTTCTGCAAAACCTACTAGAACCCAAAGAACACCCAAAGAAAATCATCTTATTAGCACTGATAGCACATTTTGATGGAAACTGCTGGCATTTTTAAGTTTTCCAAATAGAGAATTTTAAGGAAGAGAAAGAACATGTAGAGAAAGGGCTTCCAGCCAGAAGCACTGATACAGATAAAAATGTCTTTCATTGTTTCCTTCCCATCCAGGATCTAGCATAAAGCAAGGGCAGTGAGTGTGATAATAAAGGCAAATGATAAATGAAAGAAGGAGCACTTTAACAAAATCTAGATAACAGGAAAATTTTAAATGGACAATTTAACGTGAGAGTCTGCATGGAATTATTTTTCATTAAACAGTCAAAGCTTGTGGTAATGCAAATCAAATTCATTTTTAGCTGCAGGAAATTTTGACAATTTCAGAGGAGTAAAAAATATGAGAATAATAATATCATGATGGTAATTCACGGTAATTACAGAAAAGCATAATTGCACAACACAAGCACTAATCAAAGCTCGGAAAAGTACTTTGGCAGTCATTAGGATTTCAGAGCCGTTAGCATTTACCTTTGTCATTGGGCACCACACAACAAGCATTATTAATTTCATGTCAATCTAGAGCATAATTTCCCTGATCAAATATCAGTTCATAATAACCAACCACAAAGACTGGCTTAACTGACATTGATTTTTGTGAAGCATTTTAGAAAGAAAGCTTTGCTGGTGATTGCTTTGGAAGCAGTAATGCTCTTGTGAACTTGTGTTATTTCTCAAAGTTTGTGGGCTGTCCTATTTGTGTACAACTTTCATCCATTTCATTTGGACCTGCTGTCTTGAAAAACCTTCAAAGCACTGTCCGTACTTTTCTCTTGGTATCTTACAACTATAATTTTTCTGAATTTCATGCATCAGGGAGTGTTAGGAACCAAAGTATTATTGAATTGTGCATATATTTTGTGTTTCTGCATAACTCATTATGTGTGCTCAGTATAATTTACAGTCTGATGTGCAGCTAGTCCTAAATTCTTCCGTGTATATTCGTGCCATCTGTTTGCTCTTTATTTTTTTGCCACTGACTGGCTATGCTTTGACTCAGACTTGCCTTGACTGCCTTGTACGAAGAGAAGACCATTTTACAGTTGTCACCATAAAGAGATGGAGGTGAAAGAAACATCTGAAGTAATCAAAATTGAATTTAAGAAAGAGGATTGTTTCTGGAAAACATACCGTACCCATGGAGAAGTGACCATCAATTAACAGGAAAGGAGCTGGTTTTCCAGAAACCTCAAGGGAGAAATAAAAGTAAAAGTACATAGTTGAAACCAAGAACAAGTAATTGGAAATTGTCATTTGGGGAAAGAATGTCCTGTAGTGACTAAGATCATGAAGGGCATGTGTTGTTTTTTTTCTTGGGTGAAGACTTGAAATAATGAAATTAACTAGAACCCAAACAGCTAAAGCAGAGTTTTTAAGCTGTTACTATTTATAAGTATTTGCACACTGTTCTCTTACACTCAATAAAAGAACAGTTTGTTTTTGTGCATTAAAAGAAACTAGGATCAAAACCAGGACCCTAAACATGAAATGCCAACTCTCTCAATCTTCTCCTTATGTATATATTTAAGTAATTCTGTTATCTTACTGACGTTTATAAGCTTTAAGGATGTAGATCTATAGCATTAGTCTATAGCAGACGATGTTGGCTGGTAGATAAAATTATATTTCAATTTGAATTTTAGCAAAGTAAGATACAACTACTTGTCATGCTGGTGAGATCATTTCCCGGTGTCAGAAAGATGAGGCATTTGAGTATCTTTCCTATTTCTCAACTGAGTCGCAGTCACAGAGCTTTTCTTTCACTTGTGGCAGGATTGTTTTTCTGTTAGCAACTTATTTTTTAGCACACCATTCTGACACCTTGACAGTTCATGTGCTAAATCAAACTTTACAATCACCGGCAGGCAGTTATTAGATGTATTGCAGTTAATTAACTTTGCACCTAATTACAAGCAATGCTGCCCGATTACAAAGGGCATAAATATATTAGTGCCCTAGCTGTCACATCATGAACATGACTGTTTGAACAAGTCAAGCAAAAGCAATTACCACATTGTGTGCATGGTTAAGTGTAGCAGAGTGCAGAAAGAGGAATGAACTATTTTACTATTCATCAGAATTTAATTTTGCTTTTTGCGTTTCAGGTGACCCAGATGAGCAAAGAGTATGAAAAAAAGATCTCCTTTCATCTGTATAAATACTTCAGGATTGCTTTGTGTGTGTAGAAGGAAAACAGCGGTTACAGGATAGAAGCTGAGTTAGTTTTTGTTAGATACCCACTCTTTTGCATCTATGGATGATAAAGTATGAGGCTTATAGCGTTAAGGAAAACAAAAAAATAACCTCAACAGTCTATAGATGATAAGCAAATTTGTGATTTAGAATTGCGCTGTGCAACTGCTACTTAAGCAGCAGTTGCCAAAATGAGAAGGAGAGCAGAATTTGGTATTTTTTGGTATTTATTCTGTAGAGAAATATGTTGTAAAGAAAAATGCTAGCGCTAGTCTGGTGTTCTGCAGAAATCTGTCTTGCATTACCACAGGAAGAAAACATCTCTGCTTGAAAAGTAAGCTAGAAATGCACAGCAAATTTCTAAATTTCATAGCTGGCTTTGCAGACAGTCTGTATCCTTCTGTATCCTTCTGCATCAAGTATATTTTCTAACCTCCACGTGCTGTTTCTCAAAGGAATATACACAAAACATGTTACAAGTGTCAATTAATTGTTGCTGCACATACAGCAATAGAGGGATGTTACGTGCATTTTACAAGAAGCCTGGCTAAGGAGGAAAACTGAAAATGTTTAAATACATTTCATTCCTTAAAACTTCTATTTGCCTGCTTAGCAGAAGAATGGTCTCTGAATTAGGAATGTTTTGGAACAAACTAAAAATGTTTGATTTCCTTTTTCAACAAAGTTTGGTTGAAGACTTCATTTATTCACCAATTCGCAGCCATCCCATCTTAAGCACAGGCATAGGAATTTCATGGACAGCAGTGTGTGCCATCTGCTTTGTACAAGGTATTTAATACTTTGCACAAAATAGTGTCCAGATCACACGAACCAATTTCATATATATTGGACAAAAAAAAAAAGGTCACTAGAACTTGATTTTGCTTTAGGCAAATGGAAGAAAACAGAAGGAGTCACAATGTGGTGCTAAATTAGTGGCTGTAGGGCTTGCAAGCTGTTGTTTAGGAGCTCTGAATAAAGTGAGTTGTGAGAATGTATGTAAACCTTTCCCAGCCTAGCACAACTACTCATTGTCATTCACTTTTAAATAGGCTGTCTGTGTTGTTTCTGGTAACTCATGGAAAAAGTAGGTGGCCTTTAACAAAAGTTTTGGATGCCTTTGCAATTGTATGTACATAAAAAAGTCAATTCACTCCTTTGTGTGCAAGAGCATAAAGTAAAAAATGGGGAGATAATGTGTTTTCAAATACAACATTACATCACTGCTGAAAACATTGATGAATGTGTTAAGAACTTGGGTGGCCAGCAATTTTTACCCAGTTTAAAATTAGAAACATTACTGTAGAAAAATAAACTTGTGCAGAAAAATGTCCTCATGGAATGATCTCAGAGAAATAAGTACTGTCAAGTCAGGTAGCTTATGCAAGAGCACTCTGGCTGTTTGGTTACTCCTTACTACAAGAGTCAGGAGTTCAGTTTAAGAGAGGTTAAGTCATGAAAGGGTTTGTGTAAAGCTCTATGATTAGTCCTCAAGGGAAAAAACACATTAATAAACTTTCTACTGATGAGGAACTCAGAGGTACAGGGAGTTAATATGAAATAATCTGGACTTTAATCTTGCAACATACAAAGGGAGTTGTGTTCCACACAAAGTGTACTGAATTGTCATTTTCTTACTTGAATGTATTAGAACAAACAATCTATCAGTAATGTTTAAAAGTTAACCTAAAACCAGTTAGGTTTTATTAATATTAACATTAATAAATTAATGTTAAGAATACTCCATCCATTTGAGCATAATCAGATAAGACGAGAAGTTGTTATAGTAGAGAATTACTGTTTCTTATGTGCTTAAGATTTTTTTTCTGATGGTTACTCCTTTGTTGTTGCTGCATGGCTGCTACTTTTTTCCAATTGCTTTTAGTTAAAATATTGAATGATCAGTTAATATATTTTTGTTTTGCTTTCCGATGTATTACAGTCTCATGATGGGGGGAAATGGTTATATGAAGTATATGTCTGAAATAATTTCTTCTCAGTTTTGAAGCAGGATGTCACTGTGTGTGAGGAGCTGTCTCTCCCTGGATAGGCTGAGGGTTGCAATGAGAGGCACAGCAGGTCTGGGAGCAGGTCACTGCAGAATACAGGGGTCTCTCTGCTCCTCATGGCTTTCAGGCTCTCAACAAGAGCTCAAGGTCCCGCCTTTTACAGTTGAGATTCAGAATGCTGCTAGTGTCTGGTGCTCTCACAAGGTAGGGACTTCCAATCCTAGTGGTGATGTCCCATCACTTGAAACGAAACTGTTCATTAAGTGTTGGTAAGGTGTAAGCATTGAACAATTGCCCTGTTTTATTCCCACCTTCCACAGCATACACAAGTGAGAATGTTTATAATATAAGAAAAGCCAGGAAGCCACCTGTGGCAACTATTTTCCCTGTTTTGTAGCATTTCACTGGCCACTGTGGAATCTTCAGCTTTTCTATATGTGTCATGTTTTATGTACCATATTTGTCTTAATTGAACATTGACAGAAAACCGACCTTGCTAGTTTTGATTCTGCAGATTGAGAGATTCCTCACCCGTGATTTCCAAAGATTTAGGGCCTTAGTGCTCTCCTAAGTCATCAGGCCTTCTAAGATTCAAGAAAGTCATTTTTAGTGGCTTTTATCCTTTTTTTTTTTTTTTTTTTTTTTAAATACCTAAACAAACAAAAAAAAAAAACCTACAGTGATACATGAAGAAAAATATGTTTAAAATCCCTCTGACTAGATTTTATATCTAAGTCTTTTTTGTTGTTGTTGTTCATAGAACTGCATGGTTTGTGGTTTGACTTTTTAGTCTGTTATAATGGCTCTTTCCATGTGAGTGCATCATACTGTTGGAAGCTAATTGACTTTGACTTCTCTGCTTCTGTTCCCAGTGGGATAACACAAGCTGTAATTCTTTTATTGATTGTTTAGAGCAATTAGCAGAAAACAAATTTCTCCAAAGAACATATAATTTGGTTTTATTGCTCTCTACCATTAAAGCTGATCAATTTGTTATCTGAAAAAGAAATTGATAAGAAACACATTCCATCTGTTTATTAGCTGAAGAGAGACAGGTTATCTCGTCATTAATGTCATCAGTACTTAGCACTCTGTGCTGCCACCCTCTGTACCAGTGGTTGGCAATCTGTCAGCAGCTTCAAATGCCAGGGCTGATTGTGTTTATCAGTGCCAAACAGTGGCAGACCACGTGTGATCCTGAAATTTGTAAACAGTAGATGGCTAATGTAATTTAACTAGGCAGTTTTGTTATATGTGTAACTGCAGCCTTGGGAAGGACATGAGACTTTAAAGCTCCAGGGCAATTCCCAATCATTGGGTCACCAACACTAGGTCCAGAATGTCATTCCCAATTAATCAGGTTTCTGATAGCCAAAACTGGTTTTTGTTTCCACTTGGGATGAGGTCTGGAAAGGCGCTGTGGTCGGGGTGGTGGAACCTGTGCTCACATTCCATCAGCATCACTGGCCTCCATGATAACCTGCTGATAAACCCTAGATGTATTTCACAGAAGCCTCATTAATTGGATAGGCTTCTTAGTTGTAATGTAGTAGGGAACTTCTCATTCCACTCCATACTGGATTTTGTTTTACACTGGGTGAAGTTTCCTAAAAACAATAATAACAACAAAGTAAGTCAGGGAAAAGGAAATAGTTCTCTAATATTTAGGTACTAATCTTTTCAGTCTTTTACTGACTTTATATTATGTTGTTTTTGATCTAAAAATGCATCACATTTAATTTTGAGTTTTTTATTTTATTTTGGGGAGAAAAAAGATCTGAAAAAAATCTGACTGCTTCGTAAAATAGCTTCTGAGGGTCAGAGACTCTCGAGGTCATATACACAGCAATTTGAAAATTTATGTAAAAATACATTTGTAAATGTGGAGAGCTAATTTCCATGCTTAAATTTGCATCATAATTACAATAAGAGAATAAATGCAATAAGAGAAAGAGCAGTGCTTCTAGACCTTACTCTCTGTTGTCATCTTTATGTTACTTGCACTGTAAGGAATATTACTTCATAGTTTTAGGAAAAGATATGGAAGATACGAATGTAAATTAGAGGAAGCAGGATTGGAGGAAAAAAAAAGGAGGAAGAGACTGAGTCAAGAATGTAAATGGGGAATATTGAACTCAGCTCCAATCCCAGAAATTTTGTGATTTGTTTGCATAATTTGAAAACAGAGTAACATTCATTTTGCTGAAGGTTTTTATTGCTTTTATCTTTTATAAAGGTTATGCTTATCAGCTATGAAAATGACAGTGCTTTGTTTTAGCTAAAATGTGTTCACAAGATAGTGAGTTCATCTTTTATTCTTTGGTTGATTGATTTAATCAGAATACTGTGCCTCTGAAATTGAGTCCTCTCTTTTTTTTACCAAGGCTAGCTAGCTAGCTAGCTAGCTATCTATCTATCTATCTATCTATCTATATACATGTGTGTGTGTGTTTTTTGCAATGCCCACTGAATTGGGATAGATGACAAAACAAGCTCATAACATAATTTTTCAGTTAGAAAAATGTAATGTAATCATATTAGACTATTAGAAACTGTTTCTTGTTTGTAAATAATATTCATTCAAACAATGAATAATTAATTGTAGACAAAGATCAATTAAGAAAAGTCATCTTACACTTGACTTGTTTTATTTGTCTCTGTGGTTATGGCTGGCCAAATCATTATATATTTGTCAAATGACAGTTCAGGAAAGATGGGTTAAATGTCAACGAAAATTGCATAAATATATAGTTCTTACTACTTTTACTTTATTCTTGTTTATTTTCTGATATTACAACTAAAGCTTGAAGCAATCAGTGATCATTCAAAACACTCACAATAGCAATTTAATTTTATTAAGAAATTGATCTAACTGTAGGAATGTAAATGTCTTATCAGAGTGTATAAAACCTTAAGGTTGTTCATTTTATGAAGGTGCAAAATAAAACTTAAAATAACAAAAATGCTACTTCCTCTTACACATGAGTGAAGGTCATATAACTTCATGAGGGCTTCTAGAAAATTTTCAGGCCTTTCCCATTTGCTTTATAGTTGGGCAGTTTCATACAGCTTTTGGCATGCTTCTCTGCTATAAGAAATGCACTTCTGAACTTTCAGGTCATTCAGTTTGAATTTCAGCTGCCTCCTCCTTTGACTTATGGATGCTTTATACAGAACAGTGAGTCAAGAAGAATATAAAGTAGTAGTGTTGAGGTTCATAGAATGCGCTACAAATGATGGGACTGTTGAGGAGCATGTCAAGTGAACACGCTCCTCAAGAATTCCATACTTGGTAGAATGTTTTATGAATTTTTCTTCATAGGCTGTAGCAGGATGGGCGGTGTTGGTGGATGATGAATGTTCCTTCACCATTATAGATACATGGCTAAGCATCCTGCATTATTTAGGACTACTAGGCTCTTGAAAAAGCATTAGGCAATTTTCATAATAATGAACAGCAGCTCCCAACTTTGTAGCTTCTTTTCCTTCCCAACCTTTCTCCTTGTTCTTCACAGCTTTCCTTCATACTGTGCTGTAGCTGAATGCGTCTTCAGACTTACAGTGTCAACAGTCAGATTTGGAGATCTTTTTGAGACGTGCTGATGCTGACATTTTCAATGAGTAAAGCTGTCCAGAACACTTCAGTACAAGCCTCTTCTGGCAGCGCTGTGAATGGTGCATCAGTGGTGGGTATCATATCTGAGCTAATGCAGATCAGATTTCTTGGTGCTTGCTGGTGTTTATGGGGATGGAAAAAAAAGAAGGATTTGCCCAGTATATTGCAGCCAATTTCAAATGCAAGTAAAGGGGTCACGAATCTGAATCCCTCATCCATCATAACTCTCAGGGGCAGAGGATAGCTGGGACAAAGCCAATCCCACATGGTCTAAGTCATGAGCTAAGGAAAAGTGGAGTTTAATAAGAGTGGTTATTGACAGAAATGCACTGGAGGCAGTAGACATGTATTTGCTCTACTGAATTGATCACAGAATGTAAAGCTTCACTGTCTGAAGCTTCATTTTCTTTCTTCCTTTTCTACCACAATACATTCTGTGACACAAGTTATGTCCCGCACCCAAGAAGAAACTGTCTAGAAAAAAATGTACTAAAATTTCTTTCAGCCCTTTTTCTTCAGAAAAAGATTAACAGGGACATTAGATATATCACTTGGTTTTTGTTACCGCTAATATTGACACGTGAGCTGGGGAAATTAGTGTCTCTATATATTCATATATATACTTATATATTTGTCTGCAAATGTTTGGATTGTGGCAAACAGATTAGTCTTGGGTACAGATCACACTTTGTTAAAAGTAGTTACACCAAAGATATGCTTATTTTATATAGCTCAAAGCTGCATCTTGTTGCAGAATAAACTGGCCACAGTGTCCTGATGGAACTGAATTGACAACAATCAGGCATTCACTCTATTGTTATCTGTGGTAGGATAGAGAACTACGTCATATGCCTCAAATAATTAAAATTTAGACCAACACAGACTCCTCTGTGATAAAAAGAATGCTTTATTTTGGTTTGTATCCTCTGAAATAGAATGAGTTCTGAACACCAATTTATGATGTACAGTTTTACAAGTGCGGATCTTGAGCGATGTCACCAAATTCTTTGCACAAATACTTACTTTTGTATGTTAGATTTAAACAAAAAAAATATTGTGGACTGTTTTCTATTTTGAAAGTAGAAAAGCTTTGAGACTGATTTTTGGGGTTTTAATCTGATATGGGAAAAGAAGGTAACTTTTCCAAAATAGATGCATAGACTACATATGCAAACAGGAACAGAAACTGCCTAGAGAGCTTTCATGCTTCAAGGACATTGTGTGATTATTTTTATATTCTGCCATGAAGGTATTCTGTAGTAATATTCCACTTCTTGTTTTACAGTATTGAATGAAGGCTGAGACATTAAAAACAGAGTGTGAGAGAAAAGAAAAAATATCAGTAAGAGCAGCTAATGAAAACTTATTAAAAAGCCATGCATGTCAGACTTCCTTCTGTAATGTGTGTGTTTGTAGTAGCAGTTCTGAATTCTGCAGGGTCCTGTAAGTAATGAAGAAAATTGGTCAAGCAAAAAAAAAAAAACTTTTTTGGAAACTTGAGTGCTGCTGAGCCCCTTAGCATGCAAACTGTACATCCGCATAAAATAAATCTGTGCCCTGCTGATAGCTTTTGTATTGTTCCCCTTGTATGCATCAATTTATTTGCTTGGTTGAGCTTACTTGAGTAAACGTTCTGTGATTTTATGGGGGGAATGATGTTTACAGTTTTTCATGAGTAGTTAGTAATGAGGCAAAATGCAGAACTAAATGAGGCAGGTAGTGTCACCAAGGAGAAGGTTACTCTTTTACCTACAGGGGGTATCTTCTGATCATGATGTATTTGTCCCATTTCAGAAACAGAATAACTGGAGTAGAGAGGGGAAATGGTCAAAGAATTGCAAATACTGCTGGTGTGACCTAATGTTGGAAGCCTACTTTAGCAGGAGAGTTGAGTCTCTTGAAGTCCCTTCCAACTCCTGCAATTCTGTGAAATATTCCAGGAAGAAAGCTGCAGTGTGAAAATAAATCAGAAGATTCCAACATGAAGAGACAGGCTACAAGAAAGATAAAAACTAAGAGGGAAGGCAAAAATGATAATGAACCTTAGTTCATTCAGGAAGGAAACCAGTTACTTACCTACAAAGGCAGAAATTAGAGAGGCAGGAATAGATTCTGTAGTTAGAGAAGAAACAGAACCTATTGACTTTGAGAAAAATTTGCACAGAAGTTGTTCCCGTTAGAGTGACAGAGTATCTAAAATTACTAGTTTGAACCCCTGCAATTAATGTAAAGAATTGAAGGGAAAGCTGTGTACTCAGCAGAGTTTTGAGATGGGACAAACATGTCTTACCCAGAAAGCCTTAGGCTCTTTCTTACTTTCACTCTGTCAGAAAAAGGTTGTTGATCTCAGGGGCAAGAAAACCTGATAATAGCAAGCTGGTAGAAATTATGAAGCCAGAGAAGTGAAAGAATGTGTAAAGTTCACTATTTCTTGCCTTTGAGAATAGAGAGTAGTAGAAGTCAGGAAAGAAGATGTGATTAAGATTCCAAAAGATGATGATTTGTCACAAAAAATAGCTTGCATTCCCCTGGATGTTTGCCATGGTGAATGCAGTGCCTATCAGATTGTTGTAAATGTTGTCTAGAACTGTCATCCTGGACTTCAGCCGTGGACTCTTAAGTGAAAACTGTTTTGGAAGTGTGGCATTATAGAATCTGACTGTACAGAGCTGGTTTTGCAGTAGGTGGACTTTAAGGCACATACTGTGGGGGAAGAGTATGATTTATGTACTGAATAATCTTTCCTCTTCTGTCCAATGAATAAATCTGGCAGGCCTGAACCTGGCAGGCCCAGAATCAAGGGAAGTGAGGGGCTGCTGCTGGAGAGATGATATGATATGATCTGTAGGTTGCTCTGAAAGTACATGATACAAAATGCATGTAAATTGTTTGTTTTATATAAATACTTATGAAAGGAACAAGTCTATTTTTAGAGTGACCTTAGAAAATTCTCAGTGTAATTTCGAATTTAAGTGCACTTCTTTTATTCTCAAGTATTAGGTTGACAGATGACAAAGAAGTGTTATAGTATGCTAATACTAAGCAGGGCAAAAAGTAAAGGTGTGTATGATAATTTTGCAGTTGACTTTCAGAGTACACAGCCACTTACATACGTGTGAATATTACCAGCTGCATCTCCAAATTCTTAACTACTTTCTCTTCAGGTTTAGCTGTGGAAAAGTATGCAAACTTATTTGATCGTGTCCTTGAAGAAAATCTCCTAGAAAACATGAAAGACCATTACAATTGAAACAGCAGACATGCTAAATTGCTCCAACTAAAACGAAATTGGTTTAAATATGCTCTATGCAGGCAGCATTATTTGAACACAGGTTTTATTACACAGTCGAGCTGATAGCAGTAATTCAATAAGTCTTCCCCCTAAGCTTGTCACTCCTCCAGACAGCAATACTTTAAATAGGCACAACATGTTAGGAGAATGCCCAGGACACTAACTCAGTCTTTGTCAATTTGATGTCACACATCAGTGAACTAAATATTGATTTAACAGATGCACGCATCATCTGAATGTGTGAGAGAGAATGCTAGGAAGGTACATCAAAACAATGGGAACAGTTTCTTTTCATTAGAGTGGATACAGTGTGCAGCTCACACCTCCCAGAATAACATTAATTGGTTTGTCCTTAAAGAACTAGAATAAATAAGAGCCATTAAGCGTTCGCTGTGTGTGGTATCAGTGTGTATCAGGTAGTTATAAAGTGTGAAAATTAATTATATTTTTCCTTTATTTATTCTATTTGTCCCAGGGGTAATCTGCTCCAGCGCCACACTAGCTCTTTTCAGTCTTGTGCAAAACCATATAATACATCAAAGAATTAGGATCGTGTTCAATGAGAGAAGAGATTCAGGTTAAGGAAAGTATGACATGGTGGTTTTGTTTGCATTCCCTTAACAACTGTAGGGTATGGAGAAACATGCAAGCTATTGAATTCAAATGGCTGTTAACATTATTATTGAGTGCTGACACCGTAATAAGGAAGTAATGTCCCAGAAATTTGTAATAAAATGGCACATTACTTTCTCCTTTTGGGAGAATTTTAACCTGTTAGCTGGGACATGAGGTAGGAGAACAGTTTAAATGGATAGTAGTCCTGGTACAGCAAAAGGTAAAGTACAAAGCAATCTGGGAAAATTAGTAATGTTAAGGTGTAATACATAGTGGCATAAATGCAAGGACTTTGTTTCACTCTTCACCATCTCTCCATAATACCTAAAATGTGTGCCGATATTTGACATAAAATATTTCTGAAAGTTAAATCTTCAATTTTCAGTTCCAAAAATCATAAGGACTGGCAACAGATTTAACATTTAAGATTTGGAAGTGGCCTCAAAAGAATAATGTGCTTTGACATATTACTTTGTTCTATTAAAGTAAATGAAACAATTAGTCCAAGTGAATTTCCAGAGGAATTTCTTGTCTGCTGAAAAATCATGAATAATAATAAAAGAATAGAGTGCAGAAAGGAAGAAGGGGTCATTAGAGTAAATAATTATGGTTGAGAAACAAAAGCCAGTTCCAGGGACTCTTGAGGTTCTGCTGAAATGTTCAATTTCTGTTTCAAAGTATTCAGTAAGCCAAAAGTGCTACAGTAGTTCGTATGAACTTCTGCAAAGTGCTTCATGCACTCATTTTATTTCTGTCTTAAATAACTGATTATCCTCCAGATTTGTTTAAAACACTGCATATCCTTATTTCTGTTAGTAGAAAGCATGTTCACTCGCAAATGTAACTTGTATCATATAAGGGCAAGCTGATCTTTCTGCTTTTCTGCTTTCTCTTAAAACATACTTTGCTGACCATCTCCCTCTTATTTTTATGTTGACTGTCCTTTCTATCCTGCCTGACTACAAACGCTTAGAGCATTTTGTTGTAGGTCAAGCTCACTTTATTTGCTGAGTTTTTCACTGAACAAGGCCTTCATTCCTGGAGGTAGTGACAAGACACTACAGTATCATACAAAGCATATATATATATGCGTGTGTGCATTAATATAATGAATATCAGTACTGATACCAGTATCTATATGTAATCTCTCCACTATCTGATGGCACTTAAGACTCTTGCTGCTGCAGAAATAAAATATCTGTCTTCAGACTTGATGACTACATGTTTAGTGCCCAGAACATTTTATGATGTATGTGTAATAGTCCTTTGCCTCCTACGAATTTTATTTTAGAAGTCAGTGAGTTTTAGGAAGAGTAGTAAATCAGCTATATTTAGCTGCTGAGAGGCAGTTAGCACAGAATGGCTAAAAATTTGTTTGGCTACAAAAGAGCCAATCTCCCACTTTGCTACTGTATGCTTCTTCTCCATTCTTTCTGCACATAAACTGTCCTTGGTACTTAAGACTTCAACAGCACTGCAGAATTTGAAATGGTTTGAAAGAAGAGAAAGGAAGAGAGTTCATTATCATTCACCAGTACTTTCGTTCATCTTATCATATGAACTGCTCTTGGTTTGTGCGTATCAGGAATCTCAGCAATGTCAACACTTGTTAGTAATTTGCATTTTAGGGGATGCTTGTGGCGGTGTGTATCTGGCCTCCCTTGATGTGCTCACCAGGGGCTTGCAGAACTGGGTAAGCTAAATTCTTCCCCTGTCTACCAGGCCAGTTGTTAATGAGGGAAATTAAGCTGCATTAGCATTTTGTCTTAGTAACTCCTTGCTTTTTGGTTCACAGTGCTGTAAATGCTTATAGATTGATTGTAATAATTTTTCTAAATGTTTTCTCAAATAGGTAAATTAATTTGTCTGGTGCTAAATTTTCCCAAGCTGTCTTTTTTTCACTCTGTTTTTGAAGATTGTTTGATCTTCAGTTTTCTGTATCTTCACTGAGTAAGGACTGCAAATGGGACACAAGTCCATGCTCTGAGGAATAAGGAAATAGAAATCACTGACATAAGGTACCAGAAATTATTCTTTTAAAGGAATCCTTTTTGTAATTAAGTAAAAAGCTCGTAATGTTCACACACTCATTTTTATATGCCTTCATTTTGTTGATTATCTAGAGGCGTGGCTTCAGCTGGCTGGTTTATTTTTTATTGGGGGTTTCTGTGCCACACAGGATTTTGGTTTGAACTTTCCATTTTCTTCAGAGGACAAGAGGCTGAAGCCTGAGGAAGCAGTAACATCTAATGCGGCACAGCTGATCTGAAGATAAACTAAATGACTGTTGAATATAAGTAGTAGTAAACAGGTGGGGGTCATTTGAAACTGTAGCTGCTCACTCCCTATCAAAGACAGGAAAGAAATAGTTAATGTTTCTTTCTATTCTAGGTGGGAGGGGTGATCTTTATCACAATTTTCCCCTAGCTGTACTAATAACAACCACCCGAGGCAGAAGAGGTACCCGTATTTTAAAAGGCAGCAGTAGTTGCCTCAGGTCACAGAAGTAAAGGAGGAATTTAAAACTGAGTTTTACTTGTTTTCTATCCAGAAGCGGGAAACTCTTTTGATATAAATAATTTTTGTGTTACGTTTGACTGAGGTGTCTACAGATACATGCAAATCAAGATAACAACAAGAAAAAAGAAAAAAAAAATCCTTTAAAGCCTCCAAATTAATTATTTTTTCTACTGTACCAAAAAGAACTGTAAATCGTATCTATATCTATAACTTTTTTTTTTTTTTTAAACAGTTTTTTTGTTAAACAGCCAGCTTTGGTTGTGTGGAAATGGAATAGAAGAGGGGAGGAAAATGAATAGGAATGAGGTAGTCTTCTTCAAACAGACCTAGTGATGTCACTTAAGTCTGTTGGTGATACGTCTCATTGCGCGAGTGCTTTCATGTAAACCCACAAAACTGTGCAAAATTGGACTTCGGAGTTCTCACACATCTGCTTTGAGTCATTCTAAGTCTTCCTATCCTGGTCCCCACTGACCAAAACAGGTGTAAAGGAATGGCATCCAGTTCCCTCAGAGATGTCCCAACTATGTCCAGTACCATGGAATGAGCAGGCTCAGGAGCTGTCCCATCTGCTAGTAAGCAGTAAGATAGAAGGCCTTCTAGGTCATCAGTACCTCTGAGATGTTCATGATGAGGATGGATCAGCACAGGAAGGGGATTCCCAGAGGGGAATTTCCTCATCTGGAAATCCTCAGAATTCAACAGGGCAGCAAACCTGACCTAACTTTGAAGTTGACCACGCTGTCAGTAAGAGGTTGAACTGAAGAATTTCTAGAAGTTAATTGCATCTTACATCATTCTGTAATTTTAATTTAAGTACTAGAAACATTATACCTTCTCTATAAGAACTGAGCTCAGAAAAAATGGGGAATCCTGCTGCCTGCAGAGGCTAGAACCTTGGCTGGTTAATTGGAATAGCCTTTTCCCCAGCTATGAGGTCACCTGAGCTCACCAGCTTACATGTCTGTCTGTGTAATAAATGAGTTGGCCTTCTTGTTTGGAAGATTTTGAAGACCATATGAAACCATTAGGCATTCCTGATCTCAGAAGTTAGCTATGACCACTACTCCCTGGCAGCTTACCCATTAGCCTAGCTGTGAAGCATTAAGGATGGCGAGGTATAGGGTCCATCTTGAGATCAGAGGGTAGTGGAAGCTGAGAGCCATTACTAAGAGCACTTGTCTCAGGAAAAAGAAGCTGCCATTCACTCCTAACAGCTCCTGCATGTCTTTCTTCCTTTTCAGCTTTTGAAGGATGTGCAGTGTTACTCTCCCTTCATTCTCTTTCCACTGTCATAATGTAAGATGTAGCATTTTTAATTCTTTCAGTACAGAGCCACAAAGGGAAAAAAATGTGGGAATCACTTTTTTTATGGGTAAAAATGAAAATTGGTGTTTATGCCATTAAAATCTCACTGAGAAAAAGATGAGATGCTGCTTTTGCTGATGTAGTGAGATAATGAAAGTACTGTTCTAAATCTTTAGAGTTACATCCATTGGAGCATGAGCTAATATACAGAGTGAATTTGCCATTTCAACCACGTAAGTTACCCCATGGGTTTTTATGTACCTTGGGTAATGTTGTCTTAGAAAAACTTTTCTAATGCAGTAGATGTAGTACTACATTCTAATGGGAATGTAGTAGTGTACAGATATCAAAAGTGACACTTAATGACTTAGGAGGTTCTCTAAGCTTTTCTTGACTGTTTCTAATGAACCTTTTCTACACAGCTATGGCAAGGTAAATTTTCAAAGCAGTATTATTCAGTCTTGCTACCACTACAGATAGTACTTGGTTGAGCCTTTGAAATTGTGTACTTGTGTGTAAAAAAATTAGCTTGTTTGCTTTTTTGTGGATTTTCTGGGGAATGCAAACACAAAAGCATTCCTCCCCATAGCATAGAAGCAGGGTTCACATATCAGAATCAATTGCTTCCAAGTGGCATATTTGCTGCACCTTGAAGGAATGCCAGGATCTAAGCTGATAAAAACTATTTCAGTTAAGTCAGAGGGGAATCTGAAATCACCGGAGATCCAGACCACATTTAAATCTAGCAGCGTGAATGAAGGAAAATTTCTTTTTGTCACAGGCTAATTAGCTAGAACCCACTGTTTCACAAATCAGATCTCTCCCTGCTGTTCAGAAAATCTTGGATAAAATAAATCTGTGCCTAACTAATTTATATGTTTATGTATATATCTGTACATAGATCACACCACTGCCCATTCCTTACAAATCCCTTCCATTTGCAAGCATCATGACTGGTTTAAAAAGGGAATATGTGCATCTATACTAAACAGAATTTGTAAAGTTAGATACCATGCTCATTCATCATTATTAGGTCACATGTCTGTAAGAGTTTTGTGAAGTGCTCTGTTATTTTGAAAGTCAGTTTAATGACTGTTCACTATAAAAGTTAAAGCAATTATATATAATGCATAATTAACAATATGACTTCCAAATGTTCACATATAATGCGTGTCAGATTTCAGTTGAAAAACCAAACAAACAACCTCAAGGTTGCAGTCTGCTCTTCAGAAGATTTATATGTTGTAACCTTAAAATATTGGCTGGTTTCTATGAGTGACCAGAGCAGTGTATTTGTGCTGCGTTCTGTCCTTTATTTTCTTGAATCTGGCCAGAGTAATGATCAGATGTGATTTCTGACAAATACAGTCAGTGTTTGATCCACGTATAGATCTGAATTGGTCAATGCTTTTTTTCTCATGGCATATCTCTTACTGGGATTATTTTTGTATAGGATATAACAAAGACAGATAAGCAAATAAGGAATTTCCAAAATTCAGCTGCGCTTGCTCTTATATTACTGCTGGTAAAATGAAAACATCTAGTGACACCAAATGAGATTGTTGACCACTACACTCATACTGGCGGAGATAGCCTGTTGCAAAACATTTTAAATCTAAATACTTTCCACAGATAAAGCAGCTTTATTTGTAACTAGAATGAAGAATAGAAGTGATTGGTCATGGATGCCAAGAATGCCTTGCCTTTGTCATAAGAGTCCCTTGAGTGAGCTAGCTGCTCTCTTTCCATCCCTTCAGCACAAATTTCTACCTCCCACACATCTTTCCTGTTCTGTTTTTTGTGTACTTGCTTGTCATAGCCCTCCTTTGGATGCTCTCTAATGGCTTCTTGCCCTTCTTATCTTATATTATGGCACCCAAACCTGCAACCAGTGCTCGAGGTGAGGCCACATGAGTGCAGAGCAGGGTGGGACAATCTCTTCCCTTGCTCAGCTGGCAGTGCTGGGCACCCTGGGATATGGTTAGGTTCATATGAGTTTCTTTGGGTTATTCCCTTTAAACAGAGAAACAGTGACCCAAAGAAGGCATTTGAGTATCACATTTGGAAGGTAAGTGTTTTATATGGCCTTAAGTGTATTTTATGGCCTTACGTTGTGCCAGGGTAAATTTGGGTTGGATATCAGGAAAAACTTCTTTACAGAAAGGGTTGTTTAGCACTGGAATAGGCTCCCCAGGGAGGTGGTTGAATCACCATCCCTGGATGTGTTTAAAAACCATTTGGATGTGGTGATCAGGGACATGACGTAGTTGAGGGTTGTTAGAGTTAGGGTAGTATGGTTAGGTCATGGTTGGACTCGATGAGCATAGGATGGTTTGGGTTGGAAGGGACCTTAAAGATCATGTAGTTCTAACCCCCTGCTGTAAGCAGGGACGCCTCTCTCTAGCCCGGGTTACTCACAGTTCCATCCAACCTGGCCTTGAGTGCTTCCAGGAAGGGGGCACCCACAACCTCATTCTTTTGGTCTTTTTCAACTTGAGAAATTCTATGATTCCATGATTCTACATACGAAAATAAAATTCTTTGTATGGAATTTTACTTAATAGAACATTTATGTGATTTTTGGTGAAGTTGTCCAGCAAGGCCAAGTGATGCTTGAAATTTTTATTTTACTTCTTTGCTTATATTGTGGCTGGTATAAGCTGCTTTTATTAGTTTAATAACAAGGGTAGGAGGAGGTCAAGCACTGGGAGATTAATTTAAAAACTAGCTCAGAAGAATTAGTGGTAGGAGAACAACTGTAGGGTGTCTGGCACGTATCAGCATTTTGTTTCATTGAACCAAAATATTGCACGTGTATTCATAAAACATTTGTTGAGTTTTTTCTTTTAAGTTTCACAGTGTGTTCTTTCTTTTTTTTTTTTTTTTTTTTTTTAATTTGTGGTAGGTCAGAATTAATGGTGGCAATTTCCTTAACCAATGGCCTAAATTCTCTTTTAAACTCTGGTAGATGCCTTTTTAAAGAAGGGCTGGAGGCTCTTCTGGCAGCATCAAGATAAAGCATGGAATAACACTTCTAAATTATGTATCTACATTTGTATTAAAAACTACAGTGAACCTTGAGTTTTTCTGAACTCACTACAGAATGTATTTGTTGTTCATAGGTGAAACTTTGTATATTTTACATAGAAATATTCTGTACAATGACAATGACATTCATCTGAAAGTTATATGTGAGAATATAAGAAGTACAATGGCTGTAGAAATGTACAGAAGCTGAATCATATATATACATATGTATATTTCTAAGATTATCACTCATATTTTCCTGTCAAGTCTTTCTTTATTTGGAAAGAGGAAGAAACATCACAATCCTTTCTTTTTTTTTTTTTTTTTTTAAAGTAGCATTTGTATTGATTGGTTGCTTCCTTTATGTATTTTAAAGTGTCCAGGAGAGTAGTTGAATAATTTGTCAGCATTCTTCATATGAACTTCTTGGGTATAGAGGACATATCTCCGTGCAAAGCTTTTTTTTATCTGTGGACAGCTTTGAGAGCATTTTCATAGTAGAAAAATTTGTTATAAATTGTATCTGTTTATGGCACAGTTTAAAATAATCTGCAGTCAAGGGTTTTTTTTTCCCCGTATTTTAGTGTTTAGATTTTAGAGGTTATGATCATTATTAATTCAATTCAGACTAAGCACCAGTGTCACAGACCTATGGGCCAAAGATGTACTGACTGACTTTGTCCCACAAGGATCAATGAACTAAGCTACTAACTTATGGAATTAACTTGTATTGTGCAGATTCATACTGTGATTCTGTACCTGATAATACAATATCTTTACTGATGCACACAGAAACACAGCTATAATCTGTATCAGATACAGATTACTACAGATACAGGAATACAATTGCCCTTCAGTTGAATAAGCCAGCACAGTTACTACAGTCTCTGTCTTTATGCTTTTAGATACTCTTGAAAAGCATACCAACACCCCAAAACACCTTTGTGTCCAATCAGTAGTTGTTATTGTATAGCTACAGCAATTTTAAGCCTGCTGTAAAAGAAGTGAAGCTTCTTGTTTGATCCTTGATTTAAGTGGGAAACAAGTGCTGAAGAAGGCTACTCAGTTGGTAGACGACTTATTCATCAGTGTCTAGATACAACCACGGACATACTTGTTGTTGTTCTTCAGCAGTAGAGAGGATGCTTGGTTGTGTCTTTGGTTGACATGTACCAGCAACTCTCTGCTAGTTCAGCAAAAGGCCAGGAAATCTGATTTCTACAGTAAGGGAAAGACATCTATTTGGTTGAGAATGTCATATGAGAGGTTGTGAGAGTGGGCCACGGTAAGCAGATTATTCAGGCAAGCTATGTCCTACAAAATAAGTATTTTCTTTGCACTTAAAGGGAATCTCAATGGTAGGTGTACTTTGGTGATGACAATGCTCTATTTGAAGTGTTCTGGTCTCCATTTTTTCCCTCCTTCCAAATGACAGCTTCAGATGTCATCAAGGTCACAGCAACACTTCATCTTTCTAAGAAAGATTAATAGTGTGCCATAAAGTTTCCCTTTCCCTTGTGTCTTTGTCTGTATGTCTGTATGTCTGTATCCATCTGTGGAGCCTTTAAAAACCTTATCTTCTCAGCAGGCGCTTTTTTTTTTTTTTTTTTTTTTTTTTTAATACAGCTGTAGGGGCCCCAGTGACCTGACCCAGTTGCACTTTAGAGGTGGCTGCCTTATAATTATTTTGGTGCTGTTTGTGAAGAACTGGATAAAGGTAAGGTATACATTGAGTTTTTATCAACAGAAATGACTGATCATCAAACTTACTGTTTATAGAAGTCAGTCTGTCACAGGTTTTAAGAGGAATTGAAGCAGGACACCAGTGGATGTTTATGACAAATGCATCACTGCACTGTCGGGCTGTTTTAGTTAACAGGAAACAAATGCATCTTTTTGTTTCCCTCTTTATTGCTTCTGCAGTGTTTTCTGGTTAATCATGGCTGGAAAGAAATGATTCACCTCTGTTTTCCAAGCATGGAAGTGTCAATGGATTCTTTCCTTTCTGTGGGTGCTAACACATGGAATTGCTGTTTCTACTTTGTATCTATGGTGGGTTGGATTCTGGCACAAGTACAAAGACATGCTCTGTTTATTTAAGGGTACTGTTTACGTAGTTCCACTAGAACTTGGCCTGATGGTCCCTTTTGGTTTATCTGAAAAACTTAACATCTTCTCATCTATATGTGCAACTGACTTGAAATGACTGAAAATTGAAATATCATTTAAATACTTTTATTTGTCTTCCTTTTGCTGGTGCTATTCTACTGAACAGTGTTTTTAAAAGAGTGGTGAGATTTTTCACACATTTCTGTATAGTTCCACACACACACGTTTTTATTTAAATACATTTGCAGTCAAATGTTCTGTGCTTATTCTGATGGAGCTTGTTATAGGACAGTTTTGTAGTGCAAGCAAAGTGCTGCTGCAGCACCTCTGTAAAGCCCTGCAACCTGGGAGCCCAGTTCTGACTTCCGAAGTTTGTGATGATGATTTCTTGGTGGTTTCTTGTTCTCAAGCGCATCACATATCCACATATCACCCCATCCTATCATTCTAAATTAAGTTATTGCAAGGGCTTGATAGAACAGAATACCTGAAGGTAGATCCAGTTGGCTTTAAAAATATTTCTTTATTAAGATCACTATTATTGATGACAGCCTGATTGTAACCCTAGGAACTTGTTTCTCTTTGTCCTTAAAGCCTGGAATGAACATAATTATATGTGTTGAGCAGGGGATTTGTCACATGTTTGCACAGGAGTGGTGCGGTAGCCACTATCTTCACTGTCCCACGTCTTCCAGCCTTCCTCTCTCAGCAGTGTGTCATACTTAGATTCATGAAGTAATTTCCTCAAAGAAGAAAAAAAGTACACAGACAGTAGCTGGTGTATGAGCAACCTCTGCTTTGACGATTTGCAGCTCACAACAGAAATGACAGAGTGTCTTCCATCCCTAGCTCTTCAGACTGAGCCAGTGCCACTGGCTGCCAGTGGCATTGTGGAAATGCTCCTTAGGTTGGTTGCCTGTTCCCCACAAAGGCCTGATCACTCACAGCGTGCAACTGGACAGAGCAAAGCAGGAGCTGAGCAGAGCAACATCAAACGGTTCTTTTTGTGAGAATATGGACAACGCTATAAAACTAACCTTGTGTTAACCCACTGAGGAACAGAGAGCAAGAATTCTGAATGCCAAAACATAAGGAGATGCATGAAAGGGAAAACTTATACAAAAGTAGACTGACTGAATAAAACTATTTATCTTTAAGCCACACAAGTCATGGTAATTAAATTAGGTCAGGCTGGCTATAGAGCTACAAAAAGCAGGCTGTAACTAATTTAGAAAGAGACAGAGGAGACTTGAAAAGAAAACAGATTGACAGGCCCCTATTTTTTTATCTAATCGAGGCAACAAAACTTAAGAAAGAGGAAACGAAAAAAAAAGCCTTGATTTATCAAGATTTTCTCTCAAACCATTAGGATAGACAAAAGCATATAGTCACGTATTTGATGTGTGAAGGTTTTTACGTTGTCATTAGTGTTAAATGAGGGATACATGCATATAGACTTCATCGCTGAGAGAGACAGAATAATTGAAA
Organism: Lagopus leucura; assembly: GCF_019238085.1. Classification (NCBI taxonomy): domain Eukaryota; kingdom Metazoa; phylum Chordata; class Aves; order Galliformes; family Phasianidae; genus Lagopus; species Lagopus leucura. The sequence goes on along the minus strand of NW_024962264.1, from coordinate 34,167,985 downwards.
TCCTTAAAGCTTAGAAAGAGGTGGAAAATACAATAAAGTTTAAAGCTGATCTGAATTTTATCATTACAGTATCATTTCACCGAACCATTCTGAACGTCCTTATCATCTGCTTCTATATGAAAAGAAGTTCTAAACATTTGCAAAAAGAGAACAATTAGGCTTTCATTTAAAACCACTTCTTTGTAAAAGCTACCTGCTAGTTCTGATTGAAACAGACCTTTGGAAATGTTTTCAAATTTTTGCTTTGAATTTTAGTTTTTCAGAACGTGTGGAAATGCCATTATTGGAAGAATGGAAGGATTGGGAGCTTATTTTCAGGTGTGAATCCAGGCTCATTAAACAAAGTTTAAAATAATATTTTGGTTAATTTCTACAGTTTCTGCAGTTTTCAGTCCCCAAGTGATTAGAAAAATTAGCATTCCGAGGCTGTCTGAAGGGTGATAAGGACTGTGTGAACGAAATGGGGGAAGGGAATAGACAAAAGGCCCAGCTTGGTTTGTGTTCATGTTTAATAGCAAACAACCCTTTCCCACCCTGCTTCTCTTTTATGCCTGTTCTTATTTTAAGTAACTTCTAAAGGTTTTCTGGCAGCTGATGATGCTCAGCCACTACATTCATCTGAAATAAGATACGAACTTTGCCCTGCGAAGAAAATATTTGAGGTTTTACAGCATAATTAAAGGGTTGCAAATTCTTTGTGAAAATGGAAATTCTGTCCCATTCCTAGTGATAGGTCCTTCAGGGTGAAGTTTTGACCCTGCTAAAGTCAATGGAAATTCCATTCTCTTTCATTAACGCAGGAGTCATCCTTCATAATCATACTTGCAACAATGAAGTGGATAGCAAAGGAGAATCTGTCTGGCTGGATATTACCATTAGATAACACTTCTTCTAGCCACTCAGAGACAGACTTTAAGAGATGCTCAGAACTGATATGCAAAAATGCATCTAGTCAGCAGGGAGGGGAAAAGCAGCATGAAGCATTTCTCTTTGCGGGACCTGATAGCTTGTGGGTAGAGACAGAAGGAAGAGCAGTCCTCTGGAAAGGGCCCCAAGAGTGAGAGTGCTCTTGTCGCTGCAGCAAAGCATGGTACAGAGAACATGCACAGTCTGAGCTGCCTCCCAGCTTTGAGGCTGAGCTGGCTCCAACCAGCAGGGTTTAATTCTGCTTTAGGGAAGAAGGGAAATAAGAAACCCAAAGGCTGTGACTGGAATTGCAGGACCAGACTGTGTGGAATGTGGCTAAAAAGCAAGAGTTCAGAGAAATAATTAATGAAAGAGCTAGCATGAGCAGAAAAATGTACACTTATGAGGAGGTTGGAAAGTGAAAATCTTAATTCTGAATGAATTGTGGATTGGCAAAAGAGTATCCATTTTCTTTACCTTTCCCTTCATCTAATCTTCTTTCTTTTGAAGGCAGAAATTGATTTTAAAGAGTGAATCAAAAGGCTTTATATCTAATTTAGGTTCCCAGCAGTGGAAATGCCCTTGAGTGCTAGATGTATGTTTTTGTGATAAAAAAAATGCTCAGTCTTGTATTACGTCTTTCATCAATAATTCTCTATATATTTCAGACACACACAGCATCTCTGGTGGTAGAGAAATATTGTGGATTAAGGACATGACAGTGGAAGCCCTCATCCTTCAAGCTGAAGACCGCTCAGAGCTCCTCATCACAAGACAAATTTTTGTAAGCAGTTACAAAATGAATTAACAGAACCCAGGAGCATTGGCCCAGAACTTGACCCAAACACAAGCTCAGAGATTCTCAATGTTTTTGTACCAGAACTTGTTGGCAAGACTTTCTCTTCATCCCATCCCTTCTGCTTGCTTCCTCTTTCACCTTCCTACCCATCACTCAACACTGCTGATTCCACACTGTTAGTATCTCTGCTTCCTCCCTGCACATCTGGTGTCTCTGGCAAAGGCTCTAGGGATGGCCTTCCTGCCCTTCAAGACAAACGCTGAGCTCCTTCACATCTCTGTGAGTGCACAGTTATTAACACTGCAAGATGATTCTTCCTCATCTATCACTTCAAGTCATTGGGGCATAAAGAATAGCTAGCAGACTGGGTCAGCTCCAAGGACACTGGCATTTCCTCTGACTTGTGCAGTACTGAATTAATATTGTTACGTTGTGGAGTGGTCAGCATCACAGCCCTTTTCATTCTTATTTCTTCTGCTTTGAGAACAGAGCATATTTGAGGATAGATACTGTGGTACATGTAACCAGATGAGGAGCAGACATAGAACTGCTCTACCTTTGCATACCTTGGTTTTAAGGATCTTAATGCCGCTTATGATTGTTAAATATAGGTCAGACATTCTGCCATACTCTTCTTCACTTCTGAAGTAACCTGTTTGTGTGTCTGATGTTTATAGAATGCTGTGGAACTATCAATATATCAGAAACTGCCAATGGAGATGGGCTGAGAAACCAAGATCAGACAGAGCTGTTGCCTCTGTAGGCAGATGACCATGACTACCCAGAGAGCAATATAGAGCTGGATTGTTCAAGGTAAGCCACACAAACAGGTCTGAACTCCTAGGTTTCAGTGTAGCAATATACTGTTCTGTGCCAATATGAACCAAGGGAGTGAATTAAACCTAGTTTTGACAGATAGCTATTACTCTATTTTTGTTGCTTATTGATAAAAAGGGATCTGCCAATCTATTATAGATACTGGACCTACAGAATATAGACTGTAATATTTATATTCTACTGTGTCGTGTTTTTTTGCTTGTTTTTAATTACTCGTCTTATTTGACTAGAAGCTGTAGTTTCTATTTTGTACAGAAGATAAATTGGAGATGGCATGGAGCAGTGGAAGAGCAAAAGCCTTTAGACACTCTCCAAGATTAGAGTTTGTGAAATACTTTCCAAACATCTGCATGAGCAGTACTATATCAGCCTTCCAGCTGACTGCTTAAAAAAAAAGTCCTTTAATCTAAACCATGTTCCCTTGGATTTCCTAATGTAATTAATTCTTCATCTTCTTTTTATATTTTGCCAGCGAGAAATGGACTAGTGGTAGTTACCACTGAATCCTTTCCACTGTTTCTTTCAGTTTTGGCATGATGTTGTAGGTTTTCATTGCATGGGGATCTCCTCAAACAAAGGAAAATTGTGAAACTGTCAGATCAGATTTCATATATTACTCTTGGCATTACACTCACTAGACCCAGTACACAGTGAATTTTGAAAGCCTCTGATCTTTTTATAACCATTTCCAGTCTTATACGTACATTTTAAGTTTCTCATCTGCACTCACTGGGAATATGATTATTAAAGCTGAGGTAGTTTGGATATTTTCATTCTGTAAAGATACATAGAGTTATCCATTACACCATTAATCATTACCAATATTTCATTAACCTTTCTGCGACACTTCTCATTATTTTATTAATACTGTCTTGGTGTTTTTTTCTTTCACTTTTTTCAAATTTCTGCTTTGGTTATATAATATGGTAGAGCTTATAATCAAGGTTCTTAGATGTATAGGGTAATTTAATTTAATTTATTTTCATCACCTTCATTTTTTAAGTCAGATTAATGCTTGCTTTTATTATTTTTTTTACTTTGTGGTTTTCTAAAGTGTTATTTTATCTCCAAGAATCTTTGGTTTAATACATTTTTGTGCTTATGTAAATAGAAAAAATGTTAAAAACTATTTAAACAAAAAGGTTATTGCATTTTTATATAGCTCTGACATATAAATTGAGATAAAATCAGTGTTTTTTTGGCTACTTTGGAGAGCAAAGTTAAGGCTTCTCAAGTATTGATCAGGAAGCGTGCTTAAGGGAACGATCACTGACAATGGGTTAGAGTTTTGAGTTTCTCCTAGCACTTTTAGCATAGTAAATATTTTCCTGCCCAACTTCTGTGTTGATCTGAAGGCCTTACAATCATATATTAGCACCTTAATTTTTACCATCCTTTGGACTGGGATATGTGTGATTTCTCTGCACCATAGTGTTCCTCATCAATCCAAAGAAATCAACCAAACTGAGGCTATGTTTACCTCTTGAGGCTTAAATAGAAGATTGCTTGACAAAATTCTCAAAGTTCATTATTGTAGTGATTCCCTTGGCCAACTCAAGAGGCCAGAGCTGAAAGAATGAGTCTCAACAACTTGGGGTATGGTTGATTAAGTGAAAAGGCTAGGCTTACTGGAGAGCATGAACAGACAGATCCCTTGTTGCTGTGGGATCATAGCTCAGCTGTTTGTTTGAGAGAGCAATCAAACATTACTTCTTTAGGAAAGAAGAATAAGTTTTCTGTAACAATTGGCTGAGATGATAGGTTATTCAGATGTCTTCTGAATGCAAACAAAACATATTATCTTCAATGCCTATATTGTAAACAACTTGCCCCCACTTCTGAGTCCTCACCCTTATTTCTGTCATGCATACAAGCACTTTGATTTTAAAGGGAGAGTTTTTGTAAATGTGGATTAAACTTCTGATTGTTCTTCTGTTCTTATCTGTACAGACCATAGGCAAGTCAGCACAGAATATCTGTGTCCATTTGTTGTGAGTATGGTGGACTGTTTGCAGCAGTCATATTTAGGGATTAGTAACTCTCCTAGATGGATTATGTCTATTCTGTTTTTTAATTACTTCCTATTTTTCTTGGCCACCTACTTGCCTATCAGTATGAATCTGCACCCCAATACTGTGTGAAGCATCAGTTTGTTTCTACTTTTCTGCACTTTGTTTTTGATGTACTATTCAAATTCCATTTTTTTTTCCTAGCTGAGATGAAAGTCCGTCCTTGTCTTCATACGGAATGTTGGTCTTCTAGCTCTTCGTGTCTTTTGACGGATCCTGTTATCGGTGCCATATCCCCAGTCTTTTGAAATTTCAGATAGTATATCCAGCTCACACATCAATGTGTCTGCTTTTATTTATCTCTGTACAGCATGCCTAACTGACATTAGATCTGCCATCTTTCTTTGCGAACTGCTCTGCATGAGGCGCGAGTAGAATTTTCTTCATTTTCTATCTTCAACACATTAAGCATTTCTACCTCTGTTTCCTGTTTTTTATCAGATTACTATTTCTTCTCTACATACTGAAATACCATCGTGTTTCAGTTTGAGTAAGCTGGTGAGTAATCCTTCCAAAGCAAAAAAAAAAAAAATCTTCTCTAACACAGTTGTACCTCAAGAGTGCGGTTGGGTTGAGCTGGAACATGTCAGAAACAAATCCTTCCCAAGCCATCAGGGAATAATTCTTCATGGATCCTTCTCTTAACTTAGAGTCTCCTTCTTACTTCAGAAAAATTCCAAATTTAGCTCAGCTATTTTTTTTCTGCAAAGGGAAGATATGTGTAATGTCTCTGAGAGCAGGACATTGAGACATTTTCCCTTAATGAAGTCTGTGGAGAGTGTTGCCTTTGCTGGTCTTAACAACAAGCATGTTGTTAAAACAGAAACTCTGCAAGTCATTAGCTAGTTTTATCTTTCTTTAGAAGATAAAAACAACCAGACAAAACAAAACAAAAAAATCTGATCAAAATGCCCATCCAACAATATCTGAAAAGAAACTTTTTGTTAGACTGATCGTTTTCCTCTGTAACAACGATGACAAAGGAAACTCATGCATTAACTTTTTGATTCTCAGAGAAGAAACTCTGTAATCTAAGAAATGTTTTGCATTTAGAAAATTTGTATAGAACAAAAGTTAATGCTTAGATTGGGCTTCCGTGGTATGCATATGCCAGCTTTAGCACTCTGCATTAAATTTTTGTATCTGAAAAGTAGTTTTTGGAAGCAAATATCACAGCACTAAATAAAGAACAGTGAAGTAAACAGAAATATGATAAGGTTATCAGTGAGTACAGCCTGAAAGAAAGTAGTCCTTAGTAAGTAGAAAGGAAAGTGTTTTAGGTGGGAGTTCCTGTGTTTGACAGAGCCTCAAACTTTAAGTGATTTGGGCAGAAAATCTGTGAGGTGGGCTTACAGTGGTTCACCTTGTGACCAAGCACATCAGGGAAGCTGCTATACAGCATCAATTTCAGCATGGAGATTATTACACCACTTAACCTTATCCTTAGGTCAGGCCCTCCTAGATCCATTTGCTGGCGCTTGGTTTCCTCCCACTTCCAAAAGCCCTTGAGATGGTCTGAAAATAAAGGGCCTGTTTTACTTCAAATCATTTAGCATGGACCTAGTTTTGATCATGTAACCTATAGCAAAGCAGGGCAGCACAAGAGCATTGCAGCATTACTGTGGTACAGAGTAAGCAACTTTGTGTGACACTGGTAACCCTGGCATTCGAGATACCATTTCCTATTATCAGGACTTCAATCATATTGCTAGCTGGTAAAGTCAGTAATTTCAACTTCTAGAAGTGAATATGATTCTCGCAGAATAATGACTGAACTTAATTCTATTTCATCTTTAATTTTTTTTGAGATTCATTCACAGAAAAGGGAAGGGGAGGGGAGGAAAGGGAAGGTTGTGGTGATGAGAGGTTTGGCCTCTTCTCCCAGGCAACAAGCAGGACTCGAGGAAATGGCCGCAAGTTGCACCGGAGCAGGTTTAGATTAGACATAAGGAAGAACTTTTTCTCTCAGAGAGTGGTCAAGCACTGGAATGGCTGCCCAGGGAGGTGGTGGAGTTGCTGTCCCTGGTGGTGTTCAAGAGGTGTCTGGATGAGGAGCTACGGGATATGGTTGGTGGTAGCAATGGTAATGGAAGGATGGTTGGACTAGATGATCTTGCAGGTCTTTTCCTACCTTGTGATTCTATGATTCTATGGTAATGGGCTGTATAAGGCAGAGAAGGAGGCATGGCAAGCACATGTCACACTCCAGTTGTTCTCAGCTGGAAGATGGTCCTATGAAAGCCCCTGATGATCTCTCACCTTAATCCAGGGTCCTGACAGAATTTGTAATTTGGCCTTAATCATGATTCCACTATATATAAAATTGAACCAGTGGGTCTTGTTTAACTAGGAGGATTAAGCTGTTTTTAATTTGTAGATGTGCACGAATCATTCAGATTGAAGACAATGTACCACGTGTAGTACATTAACTTATTCTCTTACTAGCGAAATTAATTGATTAGTTTTTCCTAAGTGAATAATGAATGGAAAAAAAGCTTTTGTTTAAGTAAAATGTTGGCTTATTTTGTTATGATTAATACAAACTATTGCTGGAGGTGGTCTTAATAAAGGTCTCATGGTGTCCTTAAGCCGTAACTCTTGGGGCCAGCTTCTTTCTTACAACCTCTTCCTGAGTGAGGGTGCTTTGGCAGAGCACAGTACAGAGCTGTGTGCCCCGTTCTGGGAGCAGCTTATACAGCAACCTGGGTCTGTGGAACTTTGGCAGGTAAAGAAATGCTTTGGAAATCTGTGGGAATGCTGATGACCTGACAGTGATTTATAATATTACCTTAGAAAAATAAATATCTGTATGATACAGCAGAACCTGTCAGGATGGATAAAACAAAGATTTGCTGTTAACCATACTGTACAGCTTTCTAACCTGCTGAACCTGCTGGTTAGCTGAGGCCTTTATTTCCTCCAAATCCCCATATGAATTTATTACAGATGGGTACTGGAGAGCCACAGGAAAAGCTTTCACTGTTCTAACATCATCTCTGCCTTATGACAGTCTTGTTCCTCTTCCTTTTTTCCCCTCCCCTAGCCAGAGTGATTCTCTCCAGCCCTACAAGGTTTAATCTTCTCTTAGAAATGGTGGGAAAAAAATATTAGCCTAGCTGGGATAACCAAGGGATAAATTACCAAAAAGCTGCATATTGAACAAGAGAGGCTTAAATTATGCTTGCAATTGCCAGCATGATTTCAGCTGCTGTGCGAGGAGCTCTGGCAGTATTCTCAGCTCAGGAATTCTTTTGCTCAAGAGACTAAATGTAACTAATGCCTGATATATCAGAACGAGACAGTTTTGTGTGATTTGGCTTCTCTTCTCCTATGTATTTATCAAAACATCAGGAGCAAAGTGAAAGCCCAAATTAAAGCCAGTGTGGAGATAGTGTGATTTGGTGCTGAGTGAAAGCTTGCACAATGGGGACCCTCTCTGGCACATGCTGTGGTCTTGAGCTTCACTCTGTGAGCAGAGACAATGTAGGCCCAGCTTCCAGATCCAATTGGGCATGGTATAATGATAAAACAGGAAATAGCTAAGGAAGTTAGTGGATTATATTATTATATATTATTGTTATAGTAAGACATAATATAGTTTGCAGGGTCACAGTCCTAATGCCCCGATTTGTCCTTTTGAGCCTGATACAAGTACAGTCCTACTTTTTAAACGTTAAGGTGATCCATCTAAATCTCACTGGCTTAAAAAGGCCTACTCCAGAACTTCACAATGTGCACCTGAGCAGTTTATTTGCAGAACCATATCTTGTCTAGCGAGGCGTTTGAAAACAGATCCTCTGTCATCACCAAGATAAGAGTCCAAGGTTGAAAAGGTAAGCCTGTGATAATGATTTTTCTTTTTCCCAAAGGGAAAACCTACTTTATTTAGATTTCCGTGTTACTGATGTAGAAGGTGCGTTTACCAAAATTTTTCTGTGTGCATACACTACTTTAAAGCAAGTGAACATTATATATTTTTCTTGCTACTTATCATAAGGCACTGGTGATTCTATTGGGAAATTTCACCTCTGAGGGATTTGGGATTTTACTCCTCAACCAGTAAAGTCCAAGAACTTTACTCAGCATTTGCTGAAAATATCAGGAGCAACTGGAATTACGTTAATATGCAGGGGTTGCACCAAGTACCAAATCCTAGTAATAGGAATCTGTACAAGCTGTATTATTTTTTTCCAAATAGTCACTGATACAGTCTGACTGAATATATCACATTTATTTCATTGTTAACAACTGTCTTTTGTCACGAAAATACACAAAATTTAAACTCATCCTGTAGATTCTTCTTAAATAAAAGAATTATTAAATGCTGAAAATCCGAAATAGAGAACTTTTTACATGTGAGGAAACAAGTGTGTACAAAGATTATGATTGGCATTCCATAATGAATAGCATGTGAATAAATTCTCACAGGCCAAAATCTTATTAAAGGACACTGAAGAATATAAATCTTGCTTATTAAAAAGCAGACAATAGGACATGTGCAAGAGTTAATCAAGTATGTGGTTCAGTTACACATGCCCTGAATCAAGATTAGATGTTGAAATGTGTTACTATGATTTTAATATTATTATTCTAACTATTTTCATGCATTAAGGGGTTATAAATATAAGAATACAATCTCTTCCATCATAAGAGAAAACTTCTTGCTGCATTAAGACTACGGATCTGAATGCATTTTACATGGAACATGAATTGTCCTTTGTGCATTCCTGGCAACAGTAGGTTAAGTCTCTAGATAACAACTTCAGACTGGCTGCATACTTCATTATTTTTTCCCCTTTACAGTTGTTAAAACTTTATAGAGCCTCAAAACATATCCAGATGGACAGTTACTGTGACTGCCACTTATGAAACCAGTATAATCTAGTACAATACACAAAATAGGGTAAGTGCAGAAAGAAAACAAGTTCTGAATAGAGGACCTCCTCAGAATATTGGATCAGCCATCAGACACACCAATTCTGTTTAGACAGGCCTGTTATACACACCCAAATGTTCCACAAAACAAAGCAAACCCCCAACCTTTCACCACTTTCCTCCTAAACACTCTGCCCAAGGGTGGTCTTCACCCTGCTTGATCCAGTATTTGTGCCTACATCTTTATTCACAAAATGAAGCTCTCGTTTCCATAGCTTTTTGGCAAAGCTGAGATACATAAACCATTTTATTCCTCTCAGAGGAATATCATATCTTGGCAGCTTTATTTGAGTATGACCTTTTCAGATATGCAACAGCAAAATATGAACAAATAAATTACTGTACTGATGTGTTGCCATGCTTTTGCCAGTGGATTCTCCTTCACACCTCCTTCAGCCTGCGTGCATGAAACTAGGATTATCACAAACACTATGAGCAGAGAATTTGGTCAAGATGAAAACATTTGAAAATACAATCTTTGTTCACTTGCTGGATGATGGCTTCTAAGCACATGAAAGTAGCAAACTATAGTAGCTGTTATAGATTTTTTTTTTTTTGTGATGGGTGCAAAAAAACTTTCTACTGTTTGTATACCGTATACAAATATCTCAACAGGATGATTACATAATGGAGTCAAGAAATGAGAAAAAACAAACAAGTTTACGATCTTTACAGCAACTAAATCTATGGCTTCATTCCTCACTTCAGCTAGAACGGGTGCTTATTTCAGCAGTTTTGACGCCTATGTCTATTTACTTGTGTGCTGATGGAGACATATCTCAGTGCAGCAGGCATTCTCATTTACTTTTTTATTAGTTACATTCCACAAATTTCCAACCTAAGTGTTAGCAATTAAGGAAATTGTTTGGGAAATCAAAATTTTAATTCATGGAATTTCATCTCCTTTTCTGCCTTTTCATTTCAATTCCTTGTAGTCAAATTATGTGTTTCAACCTGGTGCTACAGTTCAGGTTGTATTCCGGTTGCTTCTGGAGAGACTTTTTAAATGCAATGTGTGAAAAAGACACTATCTCTTAACACATGGTATTAGAGCTGTGGTTTAGTTTGCTGTTTTGCAAGAAGAGATTGCTTGCCATATGCCTTAGCAGAACCTTCTTTTCTTCTAATCTTGTAAGGATATTGAAAGGTTGTTTTTTTTGTGTGTTTTGTTGTTGTTGTTGTTGTTGTATGTGTGTGTATGTCGTGATTGAATGAATTGATTCTGAAGTATTTAATTAGGCTATGACTACTGCCATGAGTTGCGAAGCTAAATACTGGGTTATTCAGCTGTACTTCCAATTAACTTAATGAAACACAAAGAAGTTAGGTAAAACCTAAATAATCTTGGAGGCTTTTAAGCAGCTGTATCTATACAACCCTGTCCTATCACACAAGGAATTTATCATTTCAGGTTTTTCTCAAATAAATTAATTAATTATAGATACGTATGGATATAGATATTAATTCCATAGTTATAAAAATATATACTGTGATATATATATATTAGTTCTGACATTTCTGCTTGTTTGTTTGTTTTTTCTATGTTGAAAACAAAGCTCTAATCTCTCATATTTCATCTTGCCTCCATTTCGTACGAGAAGTGACCACACAACTTGAGCAGTTAGTTGCATGTGAGTAACAAGAATCAGATCATAAACAAAAGCTCACTGGGGCTTCAGTTGGCTAAGTACAAGAGCAGAATATTAAACACGAGCCCTGCCTAGGTAAAAAAATTTCCTTTATCTTGCTCACGGCATACAACAAGGTTTCATGTCTCTTTCTGGTATGTCTGATGCCACAGACTCCGTAGGGATCTGATTTCATTCAGATGCCTGCTCCTTGAAGTACTAGAGGTCAGAGGAGCAGCTTATTTGCTGACATATTGCTGGGTTACACCTTTATCACGTGATTTTCTCTCACAGTAGTTCACAAAATAGAAAACTCAATCAAACAACTGGAAACAGAAGCTAGTGCAAGAATATTCATGCAGCCAACATTTGGATTTTGTGATTTCTCCATTTACCAGCAGAGTTTATTAAACATTGAATACAGCAGTCAAGTCGGTTAAGAACTAATTAGAGATTCTAGCATACATTAGAAAATGTGCTGTGTTGTTAATCAACGCTATCATTAACCAGTGCTGTTTTAAACATCAGGACATGCAAAAAGTGATAGAAGTGATTTAAAATGACTTTACTTACTTCGCACCTTGTGGCTGCATCTACTTTACACCTTTTAATTTTTCAGCCTTCTGCCTTTGAATTCGAGGAAGCCATAACAAAACAGAGGTTAATTGTTTTGATATATTTTCTTCAGAAATTCTCCAAACTTTCCATTTAGTGAATTATGTCTGAATGTGTAATACTTGGGAAGGGAGTGACTGAAGCCCTTCAAAGACATAGGTAAGAGAGACTTGGCTCCTCCCCCCGTATGCCTCCTCATTTTGCAACTCTTGATTTTGAGTAGAAAATAGGATGTGTTTTGTTTAGCTGGAGGGAATGCTTTTCTAAGTTCCATAGAGTCATTAGTGAACTTGGGCAGCTAGATTACATATAAACAGTATTTTTGCTCTAGATAAACCAGTTGAAAACTAGACAGTCTCTGCTGATCTCACAGAAATTGCTTAGATTTAATTCATAGTAATTGGAACTAGAGATATATATCTATATAATGAACTATGTGTAATATCAGTTAAAAATAATGTAAAAAGGCTTGGCTTGACAGAAAATGTAACTGAAGACTAGCAAAAATAGGGCATTTCAATATGCAAATGCTATTCTTTAACAAAGTTCTGCACCAAAAAAATGTGAATCCAAAGAAATAATTAGTGTATTTTTTCTAGATGAAAGAGCACGAGTTAAGGTTCATGAAAAGGTGGGTTAGTTTTGTCTCCATCAGCAGACTGTAAAAATACAAAAACTGAAAACAAAGGGGAGAGGGAGATATTTCCTGAACCATTTATCTGAAATCCTCCTATCTCCTCCCATCTTTTCTTTTTAGGCTCATTTGGACAAACATCACTCAGCCTTGTTACTTTAGACCTTCTTGCTGATGTTCTGTGGGTTTCCACTTTGTTTCTGCATAATCTGAAAAAATCGTATTTGCATCACAAGCTGACCAAAATGTTCTTTAATTACTTCCCAAGAGCTTTGCTTCGTTCTCTGAGTGGGTACCACTTTGTTGCTACAGTGAGGAGCTTGTCAACGCTCCCTTTAGAGATGTCTAACTTTACAGGATACTGTAACCCAGCCAACCTGTGGAACTACAACTCATTTTACAAGTTTTCAGGAAAGATGCCAGTTATTTAACATGTTTACACTGAAATTACTTGGCTTTTTTTTCTTTTTGCTTTTACTCAGATGTGAGTACAACAGTACAACCACAGCAGACCAAATATGTGCCAAGTCTTTTCTTGTCAAGGTGGCCCTTTACTCCTGGCTCTTTGCTGCCTTTCTTAGACAGTCTTTCAGACTTGAATGTCTGTCAGTTCTAACGTCTTCCTCAGGAATTCACTATCCAGCTGCTTTTTTGTGTGATATCTTCGTCTCACTTTTAATCCTTACTTGACCTTGAAGACTGTTCTCAAAATTGGGTCATCAAATATTTAACCACTCATTAGAAATATAGAGGCTTTCAAAATAAGATATTGAGGGACACCCTCTGCTTCAGCTGGGTACCACAAACCATCTATTTGTAGCCTCACATTTCATCTGTTACTATGAGTAGACACATAGTAATTGAGTATCAATTTATTTAGCTCTGAGATGGCTTCTGCTAGTGGATAGGGAGAACATTTTAGGTTCTTGTGAGCAGTGCTATGGCCACCAACCAGAGTACTCCCCTCCTTCACAGGAAAGGCAAGAAGTCTCTGCATACATGAAGCCTTCAGAAGTTTTCAGAGCAGTTGGATCAGGTTCAGATAAATTTCTGGCTTTCTCAGTTTTTACACATGAAAAATCTGTGACTGATTTGAAAATTGTCAGTAATGCCTTCTGTATTTGTTCTGCCCGTGGGGATTTTAAAAATTCGGATTGGAGCAGCTGAGGGTGAAAGAAAGTTCAGCCCTTATCAGTCACCCGTATTTGCTGAGGCAGTTTCATAAAAGCAGTGAAGTGAATGCAGAAACAAAAACTGGGGACTTCTTGATAATGTTGTAGGTCAAAAACAAGGTAAGAGAAAGAAAAAGGCAGGCATAGCTACTTCAGCTTGCATCGTATGTGATTCAAATAAAAGGAAACAGATTCGATATTAAGAGTGTGGGTGAGGTAGGCGTACACATTACATTAGAGATACAAGGTCAAACACAAAAATGTTTCTTCCAAATTGAAGTCCAGGGAATTGCTGATGAGATCGAGCCCACCTGGAGCAAGTGAGAACCTGATTGTGAGGGGCCTGATGATAATCCTTGGACAAGCACTCTTCTCCTCAAGCCTGGCGTGAACTCAGAAATCTGCTGCTGAGCTGGGACTGCTTTGCCTTGCCATTAAGCGAAACTGGAGCAGAGTTGAGCCCTGTATCGAAGCTCGCTTATCCCCACGGTGAACACGCGCATCTGTTTTAATATTCGAGTGTTTTCTTGTACACTTTGATATTTCCTTGCTGGTAACTTTTGGGTATTTGCACAGGGTGAATCATTTTACCTGCAAAACTGTAAAAAGGGAAGAGCTAACGAGGGTCTATGAGGTGTTATGGCAGAGGTGATGAGGTGTCTCTATTGGACCTCTGCAAAGTACTTTGCACACTGGGGATAAAATCTCTGTTTCACCAATTTCTTGGGGAAGATGGGAGACAGAGCTTTTCCCAGTGATTGCTCTGCTGCCTGCAGAGCATGTAGATTGCATGTCGGCAACCTGTGAGATGTGGCATGCCGGGTGCCCAGGAAGGGATCTGCTTCCCTGGCTGCAAACGACTAGTAATCCTTCAGCCACAGGTTTCAGCCATCTTTATGTTCTAGTAATGGTAGATCAGTCTTAATAAGGAAAAGCTCTGCACCAGTTTCAGTTTCCTTCTAAATGGTGTAATGACATCAACTGCTGTATGCAGATATTGAAACTTCTTACCGGTGGGAGGGCACTGGCAAATTCTTCATAGCCAATTTTTATACATGATGGATACAAAGATAATGCAACAGTTAATTTTCTGCTTTACTTACAGTGCTTTTCCTCAGCATCAGTTGCTACTAAATAAGTCCTCATCATTTTTCAAGGGTGTAACTTGCAACAGGCAGCAATAACAATTACATATTGTTTTCAAATAAGATGCCATTTTCCTTTCTGGCTGACAGCAACAGTTTTTTAATGTGTAACATTTGTTTAATAAAACTCACAGATGCTTCCTTAACAGTTGCAAAGGAAGAAGAGAAGAAAACAAAATTAAAGAAAAGGCAGAAAATATAAAGAGCAAACGAAAGATTTAGCTTCTGTCACAACTATTCACATTGTGTCCAAGAAACATTTGCATACTTTTGTTGGACCTGACATCTGCTGAGCATAGTTTGCATAGCAGGGATGCCCTATCTCTTGATTCCATGTTTTGCTGCAGCATTGTTTTGATTCTCTGCAAATGAAGGAATGCAAAGAGTATCCATGTTTTATCAGAAGGCCCAAACTTCATGAAGATCACAGCATTTTGGCTTTTGTGTTTCAGAAAGCAATTCAGCAGAGCAAGACAGATTTTCCTTTTGATCACTCAAGGCTGCCATATCTCCAGGATCTGCCTATCCTTTCTATTTAATTGAGCTCACTAATTTCTTCCCTTTCTTTGGAGTAAGAGGTAATGTGTTAAAATTTTTCACCAAATTTTTTTTTTTTTTTTTTTTGGTAAACTGAAAGAAATCTCATCCTGCTTTCAGGTTTTCTGATGTTCAAGCAAACAAACATAAAATGAAAATCCACTTTGATTCCAAAGCTCTATTAAACATAACCAGCAAATATCAGCTAGTAACTTCAAAAGGATGTGGGACCAAGAGAGTAGTTTTCTTCTGCTTCCCCAGCTGGCTGCAGAGCTCCCAGCTTGTGCAGCAATCTAAGCCTTTCCAATGTGTACTGTGAAACACTATAGGAAAGGAATGGAAGAGGTTTATGGTACAAAGAGGGCCAGCATGGTGAAATCAAACATTCACAGCGAATGGAGAAGCCCACATGAACAGAAGAAGAAAGTCAGTAGTCCTGGATGATTCTTACTCCATGTCTCTTTTTGAGTCCATCATGGTATCTAGTGTGGTGGTAAGACACAAATTGAGAAATGAGTCTGTCAGCAAAGCCTAATGGCTGATGTTCCGAAGGAAGAGCTGCTTGACTGTGAGTGCTGTGGTTGAAGTGGCTGGACAAAGTACAGGAGCCTCTATATCCTGTGTTAAGAAGAGAAATGAAGTTTTGTATGGGTGTCTGCAAATCAATCCTGCTTACCCTACAACAGGTGTTCTCCCCAGGCTTGGGAAGAAGCTTTCTAGGGAAGATGGCATCGTGCTTGTTGTTCCAGCACTCGCTCCATCAGGATGCAGCCCTCAGTTGTCCACTGCTCCTCACTGTACGTGGAGTTGAGTGTCTGAATGTCATATGAAACAGATTCAGTGAATTTTCACTCATCACAATCCTTGAATTTCAACGGACATCTGTACAGTATTTTCTATGGTCCAAGGAATACTGCAGTGAAAATACCGTTTCCCAAACTTGGGTGATCCGCTAAAGTTTGCAAGTCCAGTTCATGTCACAGTGTGACAAGGGACCATTATAATTTTTAATTAAAAACTGTGTCCTTTCATAATGTCTTCAGCTCTTTCAGATGGCTGTCAGAAAGCAACATGAGTCAGGCTCCATAGGGAATGGGGCATCACATCCTGACCTTGGTGCATAGACATTTTTATTTCAGACATCACACAAACAGCACTCTGGTGCGAAAAGCAGTGAGCAGACACTGCCTGGTAATGGATGGCAGGCTGGAGAGGGAGCAGTTCCCAATTCACAGAGCTGCCACGCTTTCCCAGACCAGTCTATTACTTGTGATAATATTGTGCTCAAAATCTCTACTGGAAAAGGAATTCCCCAGACAACTGCAGACCGGAAGATACTTTCTCATTACCCACCAGAAACTATGAGCAAACTCGCCCATATTCAAAATAAAGCCCAGAAATGCATATTGTTTGTATGCCATAGCAAGTCCATGTATTTTTCTTTTCATCCAAAACTAAAGTGATAAATGTTTTGCTTTTGTGTCTCATTTCCTGTCTGTACCTATTAGAGCTAGATGTTAGAAGTAACTGTAAAACAAGAGGAGACTGCATTTTTGTTTGTTTGTTTGTTTTTAAAGCAGGATTTTGAAAAAGAGATACCTAGTAATAATCATGTCCAAACTTGCAGAAATGTCAAAATCATGTCCTTGTAAGTCTGAAGAATTAAGGGACTGTTTTCTGGGGATCAGACAGAAAAATATCAGCCAAATTCACTGATGTCTCCTGATGGCTTAATGTTATTTTAAGCAGTAAAATTCCCATTAGTTTAAATGGAAATATGCACAGCTTTTAAATCAGGACAGCTATATGTTCCATGTACATTTCCATGTACTATGTACTTGCATCATTGCAAACGTCTGAGCAAAAATTCATGGCCGTGTTCTGTCCCTGCACTTCTACAGTCAGCCCATGCTGTTCCCCAGGCATGTCTTTCCTGAAGCTCTGCCTGAAGCATCTGTTATTCTTCGGACCTTGGGACTCCATCGCTCGCTTTCCTTAGGAGGTTGTGTGACAGTTTAGTACATATTGCTAAGATATTATTTTACTTCCAGCACTAACCCAAAATTTTATTTACATTAATTGAATTCTGTTCTTTTCAAATCATTTTCTTTTTTTTCTTCAATGGTGTTTCATGAAGGTGTTCTTTTTTTTTTATTCCAGATAAGGTCAAACTTTTATTTGCAACTAGAACGCAGTATCATTCCTTAGCTGGAGGGAGCCCATCTGAAACAGGTATAGGTAATTACAGGCTGCACCTAGGGGTCTGCTAAAACTTTCTGCTTGATTAACTGTGCCTGCTGGGCTGAGAATTGCTGTTAGGCATGAAAGCATCCAGTGCCATGCAGAGTGTATAACCAAGATGTTATAATCACAATATAATTGAGTATAATCAATAGATATCAAGATGTTATAATTGCAATATAATCAAGAGAGTAAGGTAAAGCAAACAAGGATCACAAGAGAGAATAAGTGGAAGAGCTTACCCTTGGGTTGAGCTCACCAGAAGATACCAGAAGAGGGGATCTCCAGAAGAGATCCTTCCCCTCTGGTAGCCAGCTCTTAAATAGGTCCAGGAGGGGTGGAGCCAGGCTCCACCCCTTCCGGCAGCACAGGTGAATTGCCTTCACCTGTGCTCCTCTGGCTGACTCATGGCTCGCCTCAGGTGATCAATCAGAGGTTCAGGCCGTGACTTAGCAGTTCCCATACACAGAGACATGGTCCCCCAGCAGCTTTCAGGGCTGCTGATCCTCTTGTACCTCAGCAGAGACTTGGTGAAATGTGACGATTCAAAGTTACTAGAAGAGGAAGGAATGGGTTGTGTTCTGGTTTCATATTGGCTGAAACCAAGAGCTCTTCTAACAAGCCCAAGAAATTAGGTGGGTCTGTGCAGCCAAAGTAACATGCAGCTCAGTCAGACCAGAATCTCAGAATCACAGAATTGTAGGTGTTGGAAGGGACCTCCAGAGATCATCGAGTCCAACCCCCCTAACTTTTTCTTTATATAAAAAACTAATTTCCAAGTGTCTTATGCCCATTTATCAACACTTGAAATCTGTACCAGGGAAACAAGGAGCAAGTCTCCCATTTAATACTAAGTCCAAAACGATTTTTTTTTAATAACAATGCCTCCCGTAATACTATATCCCTTGGATTTTCATTTGGAAGCACTTTGGAAAAAAAGTAAAGCAAAGGAAAACCAGCAGTTCTGGAAATCATGAAATAATCTGGAAGACAAACCTGCATTTACAAAAAAAAAAGAAAAAAAAAAAACAAAACCAACCAAAAACTAGAGGAATGAACAAGCTAAAGGGCCCATCAAATATCAGAAGGATCAGACAGCAGAAGAGAAGCACTATTTACTACAACTGCCCTCAAATAGAGAAGAAAAAAAAAATCAGTAGGCAACAAGGAAACAATCCAGAGGGAGAACAATGTTGTGCTCTACAGGCTAGTGCTATGTGGTAGCAGGTTTTTGAATGCAGGAACTGGAAAGAGACAGCAGTGTTAATTCAGAATCAGCAGATTCATGAGCCAAGGTCTTACCTGCAGTGGTACCTGAAAGCCTGGACAAACATTACCTTTAGAAGAACCTTCTGATCCTGAATTTCTGAACACACTAATGGCCGCTTCGTGCTCAGTTTCTTCATGGGCTCAGCATCTAAAAGGTCTCGCTCCAGGCTGCGCGACAGAAGCCCACCTGAATTCATAATTACTTTCCCACCAATGATGCTCAAAAGTCAATCAGTGGCAGAGGACTCCAGATACCCTTCCTAGCTGTTTTGAGCTGCATCCCCCAAAGCTTGCCTCCTGTAACACAGTTTTAGCCTTACGTGCTTTAAAGTTAATAGACTTATTTGAGCAAATGGCTTATTTGAAATCTACACAGGAAAAAAGTGAGCATAAACGTGCACATGCCAAGCTATAAACACATTTATACAGTGCAGTAAATCAGTCCTGCTGCCTTTTCTTGGCGCAACCAGGCCAATTGTACGTACAGGGCAAGAGGGTGGAAGTGGTTCATCTGATTATGGATCCAGTAGTAGGGACTGCAGCCATATCACCCCACTGGTTCTCATTCTGGTATTCCCTCTGTGGCCGAATTGTGGCCAGCTTGCTCTAAGCTTTTCATGTACTGTCTGCCAGAAGAGAATAAAGATATTTTGGAAATTATCTGAAACAGGTGATGGAAGTGTGGGGAAGGGTCCAAGGCAGATAATAGGTGATTGTTTCTCTGTCTGACAAACTTGAGTAAATGCTTTTTTCTTGGAAGATCTGTTCAAATATGTGCTAGGCTGGGAACCCCAAGAAGTTTTCCTATAGTCACTATATAGCACCTGCTTAAATTTAAGCTTGTGTGTGATCAGTTGCATGTATTGAAACATTTGTGCAAACCCCAGATCCCATTCTCTCTGAGCAAAAGGAGAGAGAAAACGATAAAAATGTCATGGATTAGCTGAGGACTGGAAAGTGATGCCTCTATGGCTACCTCTGTAGGATGTGTCAGCTCTGTTATTGCTCTCAACATAGTATGGCATGGCACTCGATCTTTCATCTGGATACTCTTATTTTCTTAGTATTTGGCCTGCTTCTCCTAGTGTGTAAACAGCCCCTCTTGCTTTTATAGCTAGGATCTCTCATCAGCTTAATTTGCCTTTGACATTTTGAAGACATTTAGAAAAGCACCTCAGAAATTTCTCTATCTACCTGTTTCCAAATATGGTGTGTTATTCCAGTGTCTGTTACATTAAGTTTGTGTTGTCCTCACTACCTACAGGGTATGGAAGTTTTTCTTTGCAGATCCATTATAATGGCCAGATTTCTAGGTTGGACTGACAGTATATTTCATTGCTAATAAGCCTGCTTTCTGACGCTTCATGCAGTTCCAGTCTGGTGTAGCTTCAAATCTGTTTTTTTCAGACTCCCATTTAGCCTTTGTAGAATGCACACTGCATAGACCCTTACAGTAAATAACTTTAAAATTACCAGTGTTTATTCTTTCATTCCCATTTTTCTGTATTTTCTGCAAATACACAGAGTAAAATATCTGACTAATTATTATCTTCATGTGAAACAGCTCAGACTAGCATAGCCTCTGTAATCTCCCCTCCTGTATTATATAGAATTATATAATTATATGGCCTTCATAGGTGATACAAAATCCTCAGTGGGGTTATAAGGTGTAAAACATTTTAAATAAACCTCACAAACTTTTTTGTGACACATGATGTGGCATGGTGTGTATGTAAAGTCTTGGGGGTGCATTTCACCATAATTCCACAGCAGGTTAAGCAACTACTTTTGCTTCCTGTTTGCTTTGATACATGTAAACATATTAAAGTTCATTAGTTCCCTGACAGTTTGCAGTGTATTCCTGAGTGCTTCCTAGCAGCATTCCCAACAGCAACATTGAAAATGTCCACAGAGATTTCAGGAAAAAAATCTGCAGAGAAAATAATAATTTACACTTATTTACTTCCACCATAACTTTTACATCTGCTTTACTGACACTAATTAATTAAGCCTAATTTAATTAATTCTTCTTTCGTGGGAAGGTATTGTTGATTTTTGTAGCTTATGATCAAGGCAGAGCTGAGGAGCACAGGGCTCCTAGCAGTATTTACATGAAATCCTTCAACTCTGTACCTGTATGTGTAGACCAGATTGGTCCATGAAACTGGAGCACACTGAACCTGCTTTCTCAGTTTTCTTGAATTCCTGAGATCTAGAAACTGCCAAAATAACTTCTAGTGCAGAAGTTACATTCCGCATACTGAGCTAAATAAACCCCAAACCCAGAAGTACACACGCAGAAACCATGCCTTGAGTTTCCCTTCAGCACCCTCAGTGAGACTTCCTCCTCTATCTATTTGATCATATAAAGTTACTGAACCTTGCTTGGGTAAAACACAGCTCCAAAGGGACAGATCTTCTCTTGTTCTGGATCAGAGTGACACAGCCCCCAGGCCTGCCTTGCACATCACTCCTGTTCATAGAATCATAGAATCACAAGGTTGGAAACGACCTGCAAGATCATCTAGTCCAACCACCCTCCCATTACCATTGCTACCACAAACTAAACCATATCTCGTAGCTCCTCATCCAGACGCCTCTTGAACACTGCCAGGGACAGCGACTCCACCACCTCCCTGGGCAGCCATTCCAGTGCCTGACCGCTCTCTGAGAGAAAAAGTTCTTCCTCATGTCCAAGCTAAACCTCCTCTGGTACAACTTGTGACCATTTCCTCGGGTCCTGCTTGTTACCTGGGAGAAGAGGCCAAACCCCTCGTCATCACAACCTCCCTTCAGGCAGTTGTAAAGTGCAATGAGGTCTCCCCTGAGCCTCCTCTTCTGCAACCTAAACAATCCCAGCTCCCTCAGCCGCTCCTCATAAGACTTGTGCTCCAGACCCCTCACCAGTTTCGTCGCCCTTCTCTGGACACGCTCCAGGGCCTCAATGTCTTTCCTGTAGTGAGGAGCCCAAAATTGAACACAATACTCGAGGTGCGGGCTCACCAGTGCTGAGTAGAGGGGGATGATCACCTCCCTGCTCCTGCTGGCCACACTATTTCTAATGCAGACCAGGATGCCATTGGCCCTCTTGGCCACCTGGGCACACTGTCGGCTCACGTTCAGCCGAGCATCAACCAACACCCCCAGGTCCCTTTGCTCTTCACAGTCGTCCAGCCACTCATCCCCAATCCTATAATGCTGCATGGGGTTGTTGTGGCCAAAGTGCAGGACCCCACACTTGGCCTTGTTGAACCTCATCCCATTCACCTCAGCTTAGCGATCCAGCTTATCTAAATCCCTCTGAAGGACTTCCTTAACCTCAGGCAGATCGACACCACCTCCCAACTTGGTGTCATCTGCAAACTTACTGAGGGTGCACTCAATCCCCTCATCTAGGTCACCAATAAAGATATTAAACAAGATGGGCCCCTGGGGACACCACTTGTAATGGGCCGCCAGCTGGATTTAACTCCATCCACCACTACCCGCTGGGCACGGCCCTCTAGCCAGTTCCTTACCCAAAGAAGGGTATGCCTGTCCAGGCCACAGGCAGCCAGTTTCCCCAGGAGAATGCTGTGAGAGACAGTGTCAAAGGCTTTGTTGAAGTCCCAGTAGACTACATCAACAGCCTTTCCTTTGTCTACCAGGCTGGTCACACAGTTGTAGAAGGAGATGAGTTGCTAAGCTGTTTACACAGGTAACTTTCCATCTAACCCTCATGCTGCATATCCCAGAGGTGTTTTCTCTTGTTCCCAAAATATTGTTGCTCATTAGTTAAATTTTAGTAAAGCAGGTATATGTTTGAGAACTGGAGGTTGTTAATCTCCTAATAGGCTCTGTGGTTAGGGAAGAAAAAAAATCTAATATTTCCTATGCTGCAGTATTGCCTGCTAATTTCTTGTCGATCTGTTTGTCAATGCTACTCTATTCTCTGACTTGAGTTTGTACATGAAATCATTGTAAGCAGTCATTTTACAAATACAAACTGTACCTTTCTCCTTGAATGCTATTTCCAGGAACACTTTCTTTAATGAGAAGCCCTTCTGTAATTGCACAGCTTGTGAGTCCTGCTCCCAGCCTGGTGTTGCCGACTGCTGCACCATTACGCCAGGCACAAATGCAGTTCTCCTGATTGTTTCCTGTGGCAGGATGTTGCATGCATTTACCATATCCCTGGCAACAGGGAGTCTGCCTTATGGCCACTTCAGGAGAAAGAAATAAAGTGAATCAGAATAAGCCGTAGTCCCTGCAAAAAGAAGGAAAAAGAGAAGAAAGAAAGAAAGGAATAGCCACAGAGTGGGGTCTGGGAACATCAGGCACTGGTTTGACAACAACAAGGCAATGAACTGAAATCCAAAAGAGTATCTGTCTACTTTCCAGCTGCACCAAGAGCCATTTCTCTGCTAATTACCGTCCCTTCTGTGGAGGTGGTGCCACTAGCGGTATCATGGCAGTGATGCTGCTGTATTCATGGTGGCCTCCGGGTGTGTGTGAGGCAAAGCTTATGCAGTGAGTGTGATTGGGGACATGCTGTGGGATCAGCCACCAGACGAGTTTCACGAATGAGTCTTAAATGCCTGGGCTTACTTTGTGTTGCTTGCAGTCATCTTAACTCTTGAATTTGGTCAAAAAAATGTAGCACTGCTTGTAGCTCTCTATCAGACTCCCTATAGAAATCCAGCCAGTGGCTTATGAGAAGCAGCTCGGTTGTTTTCCCAACTCTGAGATCCTGCTGCTGCTGTTCAGTCAGATGGAGAGTTTCTCTGAACAAAGCCTGGTACAGGACTGTGTACACACCCCTTTAGGCTGTGGATATTTATCTCACTTTCCGTTGTCAGCAGATCTGTCTTTGAAGGACATAACCAGAGGCTTGTTTAAAGTACAACAGAACCCCTCTCCCCAAGCTCTGTCACTCCATCCTGCCTGCAGAGCAAGCTATCAGCAAACACTTGCAGCGCTTTATTGCAGGTGATTACAAGAAACAAGAAATATTTGGTTTCTTTGAGTGTATTCTGTCTTGGTCCTCACCCAGGGTGCCACTTCCACTTGGAAATGTTCTTCACCACTGTTATCTGAAGCCAGCAGATTATAACAAAAAGCACTGATTATGTAAAAACAATGTAAAAACAAAGTGACATCAAGCTGTCAAAGCAAAATCTCCTCTCAACAAATCACAGCCTGGGCCCTGTGCCCACAGCTGGCTGGCAGAGCAGCAGGAATGCCTTTGTGAGGCCAGTGCAGGGACTCGTGCTGCCCAGCAGCACATCCCAGCAGGAACACAGCTCGCACCCCACTTGTCCCTGGGCTGGGTGCTGGGGCAGGTGAGCATCTTCACACCGCCCTCACGTGGCTTTTGTACATCACTTGCTTCTCAATCTGAAAAGACATGGGAGATAGATGAGGAGTATGGATAGAATATCTACAGCATTCATGTAAACAATCTGGAGCAAAGCACTGCCCTTCAATAAATGTTTGATTTGTAATAGAAGCCATATTCCTCTGCAGTGCTGAATAAACTGTAGCTGAGCAAGAAGCATAAGGTTTTGCAAGGCGTTTGAATTTTGTACATTGGCTCTGTGTCATGGATCATGTTTGCATATACATATATACATATATAAGAACGTGATTAAGTGGATTCTTTTTATTTACATGATCATAAGCACGCTGCCAATAGCCACAAACTTCATTTTACACTGTGTCAAAGGTAGCTGTCTTCGGTCCTCTGCCTTATATCCCTATTTAGGGCTGACACTTCCACTAATTAATTTCAGTAGAATTTGTTATTTAAAAAAATGTCACAGAACCAGGGCAGGATTCAGCTCAGCTAACATTATCTTGGGCACTTAGCCTAAGCTGCTTATTTCACCTTTCTCTAGCGAATGGAAAGTAAAATATTTCTCTCCTCTGCAAATGTTCCCTTCATATGGGGAGCACTCTAGAGGTACCTGTTTTTCTGCTTATTCCATTGGAGGGAAGTAGCTAATCCTTGATTCTTAACCAACTGAAGCTGGTTCATTATGATCTGAAATTACTATAACATCTTTATCTGATGTTTTTTGTAATTGTTAGTAATTTGCTTAAAATCCTTCTCCCAACATGGTATAAAACCATTTAAAAATGTGTAAAACTGTTCCCTATTGCAGGATAAGGTTTTCATTTTAATTTTGACATCATCAGTAATAAAAACTATGATTTCATAAAGGCTGCTATTATTGTCAGCAGAAAGTCAGCAGTCAGTGTTGGATTGAGGAGTTTGGTTTTAAGTAGAGGTTATTTCTAGAATGAATGGCTTTCATAAATTAGGAACATGCTCAAACTACAAATCAGAGATTGGAACTTCCAAAAAGCTCCTCCTTGGCATGCAGCAATCTGACTTCTTTTTCCCTACTCCCATTTTTTTTCAGAACTGGCAATTTCTATACTAGCTGTGCTAGTTAAGACCAATCCTATCAATAGGAAAACTGCCATAAGGAAAAAAAAAAAAAGACTTTCACATCAGAGAAGCCCTGCTATGGAAGGAATCTGGAGAGATCATCGCCCTGGGATAAAGTAAATGACATGAAAAGAGCTGGAAAATGCAATTCAAAGCCAAGATACCCATACTCTTGGGCAAGGTGGGAGCTCTGGAAGGTCCCATCATAGAAAACTGAGTTCATGAAAAAGGTGTTAAACCTATTTTTATTATAAAGAAAAAAATATCTCTTAAAAATGGGAAGTGAATGATTTTAGCTAAACTACGTAATAAATACTAGAATTTCCTCCTGGAAAATTCCAAGGAGAAAGAAGGAAATTCCAAAAATATTTTGGTGCTGCTTTGTAAGCATTCACTGCAGAGGATGGGTTCAGTCTAACTGCACTACTACTGAGAAGCACTTCGTTACTGCAGAGGGTTTCTCCTGACCTCTCAGCTGTCGATTTGTGGTTTCCAGCTGGAAGGCAGTGCATGGCTGCACGAGAGCTTAGAGCGGCCTGAACAGATGCAAGCAAGTTCATCCAACCCAGTTACACTGATAAGCCTCATGACTGGTGGGGCTCCAGGAGTGCTTCTGTGGGCACCCACATCCTGCAGACCACTCATATGGACGTGATCTCTCTTCTGTTGGCATGTTTCATCTGCTTCTCTTCTTCTGAAATTATCGGGCAACTGCTCTGAGATGTTGGAGACCCCATGCTGTGGTTGTGTCTGGACTGCTTGCTCCTGTAAATTGTTGTGAATTATGCAATCAGAAACCCATGTCTTCTGCAGCTAGGCAATTAAGTTTATATTTATGTCTCATAATTGCAAACTGAGAAAAATGGCTTTGTTTTAAAGTGGAATGGAAATTGTCAGTATCTTAAAGCCTTTCCTGAATCTCAGAATCTTTTCTGAAGCTTCATTGTCTTCAAAAAGCACTTGTTCTTTGTAATTATGATAAGAGCAAACTGTTTTTCCAAGCAAATGCCATGTAACTTTGAGGTTTGTGCTCTTTAATTGCCTGTTAGTAAAGAAAGGGCACTAAGACATCTGATAGAGAAAACAAACCAGATTATGTTCTTATACCCTGTGATTCACCAGGGCCAGAAGGAAATAATAGCCTGGGGGGGTTAAGCTAAAGAAGAAAATGAAATGTATGTAGAACTCATGGCAGATGCTCCACGTTATGGTGAGTAAGCAGCATGCTGAAGGATGCTGCCATCCAGACAGATTTGAGGCCATAAATGCAGTATTGCATTGCAAAACCACTGCTAAATGTGAGCTCAAACAAACGAACAAACAAACAAAAAAGTCCCACTTACTAGCTTGTAGGCCTGGAAATACCTGTTTTTCTGTGACACCTGAAATTAAGTCCATTTGGTGACATGGAAAATGTAGCAGCAGATCTGAAGCCTCACATTCTTTGTTCCTAGAGTTGTTTGCTGAACGCAGTAAATACTGGTTTGGTCAAGTAGGTAGCCCTTCCCCATAGTGTGTGTCTGCTTTCCATGCCCCGTTTCCTATTAAAAAGATGAAAAGATGATCTTTTCGCTTCCAGTCCCTAGCTCCTGCAAGACTCACAGATCACTGTCACCTTGTTCCTGGTCAACACCAATCAATTTCTGTTTTTCAAACTGAGACACAGCAGAGTCACCGAGTGAACATACCTGCCTTTCACCAGCCTGGTAACATGCTCCTTGTAAACAGGTGGCATTGTGTGCATCCTCCTCAGAGCCTTGTATTACACAGACATTAAAGAGATATGTGATGCTTGCTGTATATTTTCCCTACTTTGTCATCTATGGTATGGCACATTTACTAACGCTGCTCCTTTGTCTATTTTAGTTACGAGTTGTGGGATGAAATTTGTTTAGAATCTCTTCAGGAGCTTGGATGCACTTTCACTAAAACTGATGGATGCTCGTGTCTCTGACTTTGCTGTGGAAGCTTCAGCTGTAAATCACAAATGTGGTAGGTCTCCTAAAATGGGGAGGGAGAGCGTACGCTATAGTAAAACTGCTCCTATTTATTGCAACTTTTTTGTCACTGCCTTTTTTTCTATTAAGAAAAATCAATATTCTGTTATCCTTGTTCAGTGCTTGATCTCACACCAAATCATTTCTCTAAAACAGTTTGCCATTTATGATGTGACATGACCGTTGCCTAAGTAACCCCCAGCCCTGGTCCTCCCCCTCCCCAAACAGCACTTCTCATGATGGATCCCATATGGGATGCCACTGGCAGAGCAAGGCTTAACACTGCTGACCACTGAATGGGCCTTTACAGTGCTGCCAGCCTGCCATGGGGAGCTGCAAACAATAGGGGATTGAATTGTTTTGCCCATACGAAGCTCTTATCCGTGATGCGTAT
The DNA here is from genome assembly GCF_019238085.1 of Lagopus leucura. Lineage (NCBI taxonomy): Eukaryota > Metazoa > Chordata > Aves > Galliformes > Phasianidae > Lagopus > Lagopus leucura. The sequence goes on along the minus strand of NW_024962264.1, from coordinate 34,140,374 downwards.
CTTAGCTATTATAACTTACAGTTTCAACTGTAGCTCTAGTTACATAATTAAGTGCTCTAAATTAACTTTCCTAACACATACTGGATTTCCTAAACTCTTCTTTTTTAATGTTTTCCCTGATTTAAAATAAATAAATAAATAAAAATTAGAAGGAAAAGTCAGCGAAAGAAAACCAAAGAAGTGACTGAAAATTTGACTGGGAAGCAGGCAGAGTATTAGGTAGAGTATCTCTAGTTATATACTGGAACCATAACAAGGTTTTCTCAATGTTATTACTGTGGAGTTGCTTTGAAGAGAGCAATATGAAGTAAAACAGGAAGAAAGTGGAAGCTTAGACTCTGTTGTGTGCAAAGGTATGCATGCAACACAGAGCTCCAGGAGGGATGTTTTCCTTTGAGGAATTTCCAATACATCTGTTGTTGGCAAAGCTGAAGGAAACGGGAAAGCTCATACTACAATTTTGACTAGCATGTATCTCAACACAGACTATTTCTGAGCAGGTATTTGACTGTGAAATTAGCTGAGCTGCCGGTATTCTTATAAATTTAGGAAAATGTGAAATTCACAAAGCCAAAGAAAGTGCTTCTCAGTTTATACTGTTGCTGACTTTAATATGTCAGCAGAGATCAGCACAAATGATAATACTGATAGCATCTTTATTGTGAAAGGAGTTTTCTGCTTCACATTCTGAAATTACTTTTTGCAGAACTGAGACACAGGTTGGTAGGGGGCAGTCAGCTGCAGTTAAGTTTATACTACAGTAATTACTTAATCTTGATATCTTTTGTCTAAGGACAGAAGTTCATGGGGGGAAAAACCAACAGTTTTTGAGATGGTCTGAAGAATTTTTACTTAACTGTATTAGAGAAGAAGCTCTAGGGAGTTCCCTGGAGTTACAGTGACTTGACAACAGTTTAAGTGCAGACGGAATATGATGCACTGTGTTTCAACTCTTAAAATTAGACAGTAAGTGCAGAATTCCATTTAACAGGAAAGCTGCAACATTCTGTCTTTTGATACGTACTTTCTGTGCCATGTTCATCCTGCCTTGTTGTGGCTCTTGGCTAATCCCAAGGGGAGCATCTACAAGCCTCCGATCCCATCTCTCTTGGTACAAACTAGACCTACCAGAAAGCAGCTCAGCACGGCCAAATTATGCCTCCACAGACATTTATCTCTCTCGCTAGCGGTATGAAAAAATCCTAACGCAACCAGTTACATGTGCATGGCTGGATAGGCTGTCTGCAGGGCTCAATAGGTGCAGGATGTAGTGTAGTGCAGTGGATAGACCCTTGAGGCGGGGACCTGCTAAGCCCAGGAAGGTGAAGAGCAGCACAACATAGCACCATGAAGATGTTACTGCTGTAGAGACTCCACTTCCATGTCCATGTCCATGATGCAGAGAACCAGGCCAGACTTTTCCATCTCTATTATGGCTGAGTCAACCTGTTGAAAAGAAAATATGTATGAATTTGCTTCTTGCAAACAGTCTCTTGCTAATAGAAAACAATGTGTGATGTCTTTGGCTCTAGAGAAGTGCCAGGCACGATTAATATTGTTCAACAGAGCATCTGGCTTGCCTCTGATGAATAAGAAAGGTCAGAGACTAGAGATTGATGTTGCAAGCTAATTGCTGAAATTATTTGTCTGGCTTGTGTTAGATGCTTGGCTCCTGCTATACAAGTCAGAAGTGCAGAGTGCACTCAGTGCAGTATTTTAAGTACTTACAGTACAAGAAACTATTCACTGATCATCTCATTAGAGGCTTAGCTGTTTACATCTGGATAGGTTTTCATCTTTGATCTCATAAGAAAAATGAATGGAAGTTTAGGACATGTTTATTTGCTTTTGTAAAGACCTGGATCCAAGCAAAACACACTTATATATGAGAAATAACAATGAGAAGTTCTAAATAAAAAAGACCTTTGACCATCTCAAGATATCAAAAGAGAGATGTCCATGGTTAAAGAATTCAAGAATGCTGACTCCCGGCTTCCATTTAACTCCCATTGCAAACCTAATTTCTATGCTACTAAACTAAACAATATACTTCTACCTGTGGACTCATGAGTTAGCTATATGCTCATTGTTTGGGTTGTGTTTTTTTTTTATTATCTTTTTCCTTCTAATCTTTCAAAGATCTACAAGCAGTGTAGCCTCAACATTTCACGAGCAGAGAAATGTCTGCTTCTGTCTATTGATGAGCAAGAGAAGAATGCTCCAAAAAATAGTCAGTCTGTTCAGTTGTTCCGCCAGATCACTGGATGGGCCTATAGTCCAGAAGTAGGGCCTCACTGGTACCATCTATTGCTTACCAAATAAATGGCCTTCTTTTTCTTTCACTCATCACTGCTGGAGTGGCATTCTGGGAGATGAATCATAGAATCACAGAATCGTTAGAGTTGGAAGGGACCTCTGAAGGCCATCTGGTCCAACTCCTCTGCAATGAACACGAACACCACAGCTAGATCAGGCTGCCCAGGGCCTTATCCAGCCTCTCCTTGAAAGTCTCCAGGGACAGGGCATCAACCACATCACCAGGTAACCTGTTCCAGTGCCTCATCACCTTCACTGTGATTTTTTCCTTGTATCTAAGCATATCAGTTGCAATTAAACGATTGACAAAGTCCTACCACTCTTCCTGGCCTCTTATTTTGGGAGGACTTCTGTGTAAGAGCTCTGGCAAAGGATTTTGCAAGTATATAGTGGAGAAATGTGATTGTGATGGGAGCTGAACAAAAGGAAGTTTTCTCACTCAAACCATTGGTAATAGCAGCAGAACTGAGATGTCTTCACTGAAAACTCCTTTACTAAGCCAGGAAACAAAAATTAAACCTTTAGATGGGGGCCTCAGGAAGAGAATTTAGAATACAACAGAATACTGAATAGTCTGCCTTATCAGGATTCACAGCTCTGGAACTGCTGTGTCCAAGTACTGCAAAACTATAGGGAAATTCAGAAGATAGGGAAGGGAAAATGATTCTCATAAGGAATGCGTGCCTACAGGAAATTCACAGCATCAACTGGCAACAGAATCAAGGGACAGTTGCCAAAGGAACTGAGTGAAATAGATGACTTTATTTATTCTGAATTGTTTCCCTGAAGTTAATGATATCTGTGCTTTGCCATTAATGAAGATCTCTTTCTTCAAAGTGTTTTCATGCTTGCAAGCAATGAACTCCTGCCTGAAGGTGCTTGGAAAACTTTGTGGGTTGGAAGTGAGACAATGCTGTACACTAGTTTTGAAGGAGGAGACACGGCCTCGTCGCTAGCAGGAGCTCTAGCTGGATATCCAGCAGTTATATGTGATGGCAACATCCCAAGTAGATGGAGCAGAAAACAGTCAAAAGAAAGTAAATTACTGGATTCATATGGGAAGGCTGAATTTCTGAGCTCATCAGCTTCTTCACTTGAATTTTCTCGGCATCTTAATCTTAAATGAAGCCTTGCTGCTTTTGTTAGAAACAACATTCAGTTCTTGCCATGCTCTCATCAGTGGTCATTGCTATTCTGAGATCATTAGGAAGAAGTGCAAGCATGGTAAGGAATGTAAAAGAGCTTTGTGGGGAAAAGATGCTGCTGAATAAATCAATACTGGGATGAATACAATTCTGAGACAGAATATTATTCAGCAGAATGGTTTATCACCAAAAAGTGGCGTGCTGCATTTGTACTAAGATTTTCTAAAGAAAAGTGCATCTGCAGACAGCTGACTGATGAGTTCACATTATAAAAGCCTGTTCAGGAGTTCATCCACTGAAAGGGCATTTATGGGCTTTACTTTCTCACGGTCCTCCTCTGGAAAGAGTTACTCTGCTTGTAGGACTTGCAGAGCCCATGCATATCCTCCCATTGTTTCAAGTTAAGAGAACATCAGCTGTTTTTTCTATTGTGAACAGGGGCAATGACGGAGGGCTAATTGGTTCTGTTTGGTTAAGTGTCTGTTTTATGAGGCCAGACTATTGCATGCACCCATGCTGGACAATGGGACAACAGTCTGAATCTGTGATCTCAGTTAGACAATGAGCATTTAGGTCTCTTCTGAGGGATTTAGTAAAAAAAAAAATCCTTGTTTATTTTTCCACACAATTAAAAAAATAATAATAATTAGGTAATTCGTAATGGATAATGTTAATCCATAGTTTGAAAGGAATTTCTGGCTGATGAAAATTCCTTTGCATCTTCAGTACAAACTGAGTTACTAAAAGCTTGCTGTCAGTCTGAGGATGAAAGTTTACAACAGAATTTTTTAGGGGTGTGAGGTATTTTAATTTGTCAGTGTTAGATACAGGCAGGGATACATACAGGCCATTGCTAGCAAATCAAAATTGCAGTCTTGCTAAAGAAAATTCATATATCTCTACCACTTGATGACATTGTTGTGTCCAAACACCTTGCTATTTTAATGAAGAAAACTGAAGTAGCCCAATGGTCATTATAGTCTGTACAAAAACCTACTCAGGGTAATATTGCCCATGGAAAAGAGAGAGTAGGAAGGTGGCTCAGGTCACCTCTGAGCTCCTGAGGTGGATGATTCTGAGGAAAGTCTTGCTCTTAATGAAAAGCCTTAGAAAGAATAACATAATTGTTTCAGAACAGTAAAAACAGAGGATACTTTACCAATACGCTGCCATGAGACAATCTTATTGGTTAATAGAAATTTTGTTTAGCTTGAAAGAGAAGAGGTCAGCAATCTACACAGCTGGGTGCTTGAAGACAGTGGTTTTTCATTTTTGCAAATGTAGGTCTCTGGGAGAATACATGCTCTTTTTGTTGTTGTTGTTCTGCAGGGGTAAAATTAAAAAAAAAAAACTTGGAAAAATGTTAGAAAACAAAGGACAGGGTTGGAGGATTATTTTACATAACACATTTCGTAAAGGCCGTTTTGTGGGAAGGAACTTAGTGCATCATGGCTCATTATGCAAGCTTCCTCTAATATATTACTTTTTTCTCCTCCTGTGCAGTACACAAATATGCTCATTTATTCACCAGAGAATTCACAATATTTGTCATGTAGTTTATCACTTCTGTTCACAAGTGCTTGTATCCCTCGTGGAAATGAAATGAACCTTAAAATCAGCTGAATATGTTCACTGGTAAATACATTGTTTTTTACCAGGTTCTTTCAATTCCTTGTGCCATGCTGTGCATAAGCATTTAAGTTGTTGCTAGGTATTTGGCTAAATCCAAAACAAGCTGGAAGTTTTGAGAGAAGATGGTTGTTTAGCTCTACTCGCAGTTGACATTAGAAAAAGAACTACATAAGTACAATAAGTGGTTTCATTTTACTAAATTCGACATGTGGCTATTTGATGAAAAATTGCATAGCAATTGTACACAAATACAGTGCAATGTGAAACACTGCTGCTTTCCAGAAATGCAGGACCCTTCTCTTCGCAAACTTGCATATGAACTCAAGCATAGATTTCTGCAGATTAACTGTAAGGATTCTCCATCCTTACGATTTTTGAAAGGGAAAAGTGGACAGCTGGTGCCTACTAACCAAATCATCTGAAAGCCATGCATCCATAATGCATGCAACCAGAGAAGCTAAGTATCTTTCTTCATAGAGAATCTGGGGATGAACAAAATGCACTGTGAGAAGATTATGAAGTACAAAGTAAGTATGAAAAAGTTCGTTGGCAGTATGGAAGATGACAGTAGGTAGAGGGAGGCAGAGAAGAGCTTGATTTTTATTTCAATTTGTAGCTTGAATTTACACCAAATCTAGTTCTACAAAAGCAACAGCATTGTTTAAAAGACACTATTTCCCTAAAGATCTCTGTCTTCTTCTCTTTGTAAATAACCTCTGTAAAAGCTTAAAAACATCAGATCAAAGGAAAAAAGTCTGGATTTAAAACTTGAGCCATGCAGATTGCACTGAGGCTTGATTTAGAATCAGCTTAAAAACGAACCGTATCGCTGCCGAAGTTTAATGTCTTTGGAGAAGAGAGTGCTTACAGCAATTAGGACAGTTGCTGAGATGACTGTTTTGGAGATTCCCAGAAGATATTAAAAAATATTAAAGAAGAAACAATAATCAGCATTTCAAAAGTGTGTGAATAGGATTGTATTAGGCACTCTAAATGCAATGGAAACAGTGTTACGTGAAGCCTAAATCACAGGAAAATCCTACCACAAGAATCTAAAAGCGGTGCTTGCAACTAGTCGTAATAACAAGTTATGCATGGGGATCTTCGACTTTCTTAAAGAATTTATCCATACAACCACTGCACCACATAATAATTTAAACAGTGGCTCACTCCAGACACTGCTATTTTGGAAAAAAAAAAAAAAAAAAAAGAGCGCATCAAACTGCTATGGATCACATTAATGTGGCAAAACAGAACTTTATCTATCAGCGGGGGGGTGGCTCAGCAATGGAAAACCAGTGATGCTTACTGGATTTATGTCAATATGTCCAGCTACCTAAAAGGCATCAGAGAGATGAGGGAAGGCAACCATCCCAGCAGTTGGGTGATCTATATAAAAAGATAGAATGCAGTTACAAGCCTGGAGGCCTTCTGCGTAATTGCACAAGTTACAGAATATGGAAAACATCCTAAAAAGAATGCCACAAAATCCACAGAAGATTGCTACATCTCACTTTCCATTTGGGAAAAGCAGGGACAGCAACAAAACAGAACTTCTTAGTGGACGATGAATAGATAATATTTACTTTTTTTGGCAGGTTATAGCCTCTAACATTACTCATCTGTTCCAAAGTAGTTAGGCTCCAGGTAGTCTAAACTGCGTATTTGCCATAAAACTATGTCCTGCTACCCCTTTAGACCATAGCAGAATTTGAAGTGTTGCCCATTTACAGACCATGTTGACAGAATTAGTGCATTATTTGGAGATGTATTGGAAAAAATATTTTTTTCCAGTGTTGCAGAAGTTTCAAACAGAAATGGTATTGCTTAGCAAATGTCACATTAACCACTGGCACATTCTAATAGGTTCCTCACTGAAAGTCAACCTAATTAGGTTGGAATGTCTAATTTGAAAAATGGTTCCCATGGGTGGCTTACAGATGGCTGATGGCTTCGACCCAACTTCATTCATTACATATATGTGAAAGCTAGTGTAAATAAACTATTCCAAATAGAGATGGCATAACTTGTTATTGGCTAAACAGAAAACCAAAAGCTAAAAATTATATTCAAAAAGTTCTTTGTGAACACAGAGTGCTGCAGGAACTAGCAAGCTTATCAAAGATCTCTGCGTTGCCTATAGTATCAAGTGTTATGTTCGCAGAGAGACCAGACAAACAAATTGGCAAGATATGTCAATATAGTGCAGACTGAAAAGGGTCCTGTGAGAAATTAATCTACAAATCTTTAATGTATCACATTTTATGTATTTTATCTACAGTAGTGCAGCTCTTCACATCTCTACTATAAGAAATACATTGTTAAAACTTGTTGAAAATAGAAAGAAATAAAAGGAATTCCTGTGGGTTTTTTTTTTTTTTTTAATCTAACTGCACACTTTCCCAAATGCAACTCAAAGCCCCATTCAGCAGTATAATTACATGTGTACCCATGTCATTCAGATTGCCCACACACTCCCTGTACTCACCAGAGTTCATCTGAAGCTTTTTAGGTGCTGAAGTGCTCCACTGTATCAATCATAAGTTAGACTTCATTTTTTTTGAGGTGAAGGATGAAGATCTAGCTGTTCCTCTTGGAATCAACAGGAGTTTGTAAGAAAGAAGATGTGGAGAACTTTGTTCCTCTCTTCTTCAGGCCACCAGACCTGATGCATCAAAAGTAGTCCAGATAGTGAGGTGCAACGTGGCAGGCAGCTTCTTCATCATTGCTAGCATCCTCAGATCACTGGCTTTGTATGCACACATTGAAAAGACATGCATGAAAGTGTCATGCATTGAATCAAATCCTTGTACGAAGGAAATGTCACGTCGCAAGAGAGGCTTTCTTCTTTTCCTTCATTCTTCTAAGGAAAACAGATAAAACCGTTTTGACCGAAGGGGATAGAACATAGATATTACAGATAGTTCTGAATTGTTTGCGTGCTGTGTACATTTGTGGAACATTCTTCATGTTGTACAAATATAGCTGCCATTGCATGTGCATCAAAAAGGGAAAAAAGCACAACCTCTGAAGAGATAATTAGTATTTCATTACTGAAAATAGGGTTATTTCTTGATTTTTTTTTCCCTTTCCTGGAGAAGCACATCAGATTGTTCTAGGAGGGATGCCTTATCTGTGACCCTCTGTGCATGCAAGGCACTCACCAGGGCGGAGTATCCTTTCATCAAAGCGTGGGCAGATGATTCTCAAACTGCAGAGATTTTGTACCACAGTAAAACATGTCATATTGAAGGAGTATGTATCATGCATCTATTCTTTCACTAGAGAATACAATCTCTATTGAATAGCAGTGGTAACATTATTTAAAACTCTGTGCAAGAGGAAAAACTCCTAAATACCTTGAATGTTGGCTCATCAAAGACTTGAAATTCATTATATTGCCCCAGTCCTAATCTTGCTGGTACTTTTTAGTCTTTTCCATAACTAGTGTATTGATTAAAGATAAACGTGAGATACAAAGAAATAAAATAGCATCATAAATAGGATCTTGCCAGCTCTGACATCCAAGTGCACTTTTTGTCTTTATATTTGCAGTCTGTCATTTCACTAGTCATGGCTCTCTACCTTTATGCTTTAGCTTCCTCCTGTGTCACTTCCATACCCAGTTATCTCCTGCCTCACCGTTGTCCCTGAGCTGTCCCATTTGTATCAAAGCGTTGTGGAAACAGTAGCCAGAACTAACAAGCCTGCCTGAGAGCGTGACAGGCGATATTTACCTGATAGCAAAACACTGTTTTAAAGTTGCATTTAAGGAGAAGAATTCTTAATAGACTTGTTTTCGCCATTCTTGTGAGTCGAAAGCAATGTTGGTGTTCTGCTGGCTTCTGCTGTGTCATTTCACTATGCAGTAATCTCTCCAAGTTGGCTAATTTGAAATCGCTGCACGCTTTGCAATTTCAGGATAATTTGATCTAAATAGCAGTTTCATGTAAATGTTTTGGCAGTAACAAAAATATCCTCAGCATTTCCACTTGCAGATTCAAACCCCAGTAAAGACTTTACACGCTGGCAATAAAAGAGTTTGATAGGCAGTTTAAAAATCATTAGTTCTCTGCTCTGAAATGGATATTTTCCCATTGAAAGATTTGAAAACAAACCGACTTCCAACAGGTTATGCCTATCTGAACGTGATACCGGCCGCATCTATGTGATGCCTCTTTTCTCCTGTGGGCAAAAGCTGCCCAAGGAAGTTCACAGAGACAGAGCCCTTGTTTGCTTCACCCCACAGCTGTGGGGTAAACACGCAGTACAATATCTGAAGTGTTGAATAATTGGAGGAAGAGAACGATAACAATAGCCGAAGTGCTCTGAAGAGGTTTTCTGGATGCTTGATTACGTACACACTGGATACCCACTCCTCTCTACTTGAATAATGCATGGGAAGCAAGAGTTGTTTACTTTAAAATATCAAAATGAGAAATGACCATGTTCTGAGAATAAAACCTGTGTTTCAACTCTGCCATTGCTAGCAAAGCCCAGTGGGAGGGATAGGATTGCCAAAGCCAGAGAGGCCTCCCTTTCCTTGTTATCATTTAACAAAATCTGAAGGCATCTTCCCTTGCAGAGAGCAGGAAATAATTCCCATGCTGCTCCAAGGCCACGCAGAGGTCATGGTGCCCATTTTGCTTGTAGTGTTAAACAGCACTGTGCTTCAGGATCCCTCTGGAGTTGCACTGAGTCACTCAACACCAGGCAAGGGAAACCAGAGAGCACATGTGGGTCCCTTCCAACACAGGATGTTCTCTAATTAAATGTAGAGTGGAGTGTTTCTGACCTATCAGCAGATGGAAATACAGTCCTCGTTAGCCACCCCCTCTCTCCAGCAGCCATGTCTGTTTTCTGCTATTGGGGAGGTTGCCTACAGGCTCATTTCAGGAGCATAAGGCAGTACACCAGAAGTTCCAGCCAAAGTGTTCCTGTTAATTGGTAATTGTTTTGGACACCTGAATATGAAAATTGTGAATCGAGGTTGTATTTCCAGCCTCTGCTCCATGCCTGCTTGAAATTAGTGGCCCAAAGTTTTATGGTGATAAATGACAGCATCCCATTGAGAAAGACTAGCATACATGTTGTCTGCATGTTAATAAATGTAACCAGGCTTCTCTTAAAAACAAGAACAGGGCACATGACATTTATGTAACGCACTGTTCAAATATCAACATCTGGGAGACAGATTATATCTGCCACTCCTGCCCTGGGACAAGGCAGTCTGGAGGTGTCAATAGCTGAGAGGTCTTTGCCTTATACTACAGATCTCAGCAGCAACATTCTCAAAGGCTTTTGTGCTTTCTCTAGGGTTCATCTTTATTCTCCATATAAGGAAGCAAATATTTTGAGATGTCAAGTGTGATTTTTGCTAATCAAAGGATATTTAATCACTTAAACAATTTATAACATTTAAAGAATGCACATCTCAGATTTATCTCGCACGCATCTTATTTTTCTATTCAAAGTTGATTGTTATGCATATTCTGAGGATTTAAATATTGCTTGAGCAACTTTTATACAGTATTATAAACAGTGAAAGGACTTTGGAATAGATCTGGCTACAACCTTAGGGCAAACCTCCCAAACTAATACAAGCCAGTAGGTCAGTACTGATATGGAAGAATTGCATTTCTTCATGGTAGCTTACTGCAATCAATGTGGTTTTCCTTTTTTGGATCCAGTTTCGTACTTTGAACTGCCGGGAGCTTTGGATCTTTTACCCTCCTCCATTTTCTCCCTTGCTTGTACAGAAGAAACATATGGCATATCAGATACCAAATGGCCAGTGTCACGTTGTTTGCTTTACTAAGTACAACTACAGCTAGAGTTATCAGCTAAACACCCTGCTCATTTCAACTCCCTTACCATCCACCCTTTGCAGAGATCCTGTCTTATGTTTGCAGGTTTGCAGTCTTTTCCCAGCTTGTTCTCTCCAGGTGTGCAGTAGCAACATTCTCAGTGCAAGAGAGATAGGAATTGGGTTGTGACACTAAGCTGAAGTCCCCAGCAGCCTTAAGCTCATCCATAGCCACTTCCACCCAGGTTTCTCATCCTTGCCTGGCTTTTAAGCATCAAGCAAAAAATGTGCTCTAGGACAGGTTTCACCTCACAAAGGATAAACAGAAAGGATGGGCACATCACTGCATTTCAGGGAGAACTGAACTGGTGGAAAAAAAACAGAAATTTCCAAAGCCTACTATATTGGTTTTTTTTTTTTTGCATCTTTGGCTTAACTCACACTGGGTCATATTCTTTGCCATTTTAAACTCTCTTGATCCATGCTTTTAATACAGCTGTTAGAGTCAACTGAGAAAGATAGACTTGTCCGAGCATGTTCAGAGGGCCACAAAAATGATCCAAGAGTTGGAACAGCTCTCCTATGAAGACAGGCTGAGAGAGCTGGGGCTCTTCAGCCTGCAGAAGAGAAGGCTCTGAGGTGACCTGATAGCCCAACTTTCAAAATCTAAAGGTTTGCTACAGGAAAGAAGGGGACAGGCTTTTGAGCAGAGTCTGTTGTGAACAAGGGGAAATGGTTTATAGGTTAAAGAGGGGAGGTTTAGGTTAAATATAAGGAAAAAATCTTTTACAGTGAGGGTGGTGAGGCACAGGTACAGGTTGCCAAGAGATACAATGGATGCCCCATCAGTGGAGACTTTCAAGGTGAGGCTGGATCCGGCCCTGGGCAGCCTGATTGAGCTGTGGATGTCCCTGTTCACTGAAGGAGAGTTGGACTAGGTGACTTTTGAAGATCCCTTCCAACTCTTAAGGATTCTATGATTCTATTCTATGATTCAAAGATGTTAGGAAATCATCTCTCCCACTGCCACATTACCAAGAATGTTCCAATGAAATCATAATCCTTTTGATCTTAGTTATTTGGGAGCTCTTCTACAGCTTGTATCTCAGCAAAAAACCTAGCAATCTGTTTGCGTTTACTGGAGGAAAAGAGATGTTGCCCTGCCAAAATAATTACATTGGTCAGTTAGGGAATAACAAGTGAGAACAGATGAAATATTTAGATATAAATAGTCTGTTTTCATGTGCTGTGATTGTCGCTAATAAGGCAAGAGCGTGTGGTTTGTGGTTTGGGGACAGGATGAGGAACCGTGACATCTGGGTTCCTTTCCTAGGCTTACCGCAGTGAATTGAAGGAGTCATCAAGCCTTTTTATACCTCACCGGTTGGAAGTGGATAACAACACTCTGGAGGCTAATTCTTTAAAGCTGTAGTTTACAGATGTGCAGAAGGGAAGAGCAGTGTGAGTGCTATGCAGAAAATCTGTCCATTTATAACTTTAGATATCCAGAGAGTCTCTCAAGAAACTTGTCTAGTCTTGACTTGGGGAATCGGATGAATTCATAGCAATGACAGAAAAATGAGAGAAAAATTAGAAACATGATAATTGTTTTTGAGCGAAATTCCATCTGAAAGTACTTGATCTTAAATTTTGTGATAAGTTTTGTGGGTTTTACATTCTTTCCCCCCCCCCCCCCCACACACACACATTTCAATTTACCATTTGCTTTAAAAGGTGATGAACATGAATTCGCATTCTTTGCTATATGAGGAACAGAACAAGCAGTGTAAATTTTAGTTGATTCTGGTTTACATCACCATTATATCTTTCACATTAATTTCCCTAAAAAGGCATCCTAACGCTCACCACACACACGCATCTCTCTGCATCAATGTATGTGGAGTCATTTAAATAACTGTATGGTGAGACAAAGCAGCTTGAACAACCGAAGATTTAGCAACAAAAATTCTTTTCCTATGGCATAAATCTCACTAGTAGTAATTTCAACTTGAAATGCAAAGCATAGCATTACAGTATTTGAGCACAAAGGCCAGATTTTCCTGGTTGCCATTTAGACCCATGATCGCACAAACACAGCGGGAGAAACCTAAAATGATTTTGTTTCCTAGCGATACTAATTCCATCGCTGCAGAAAATGTAATTATATTTATATTGACATTATAATGGTAACTTTGCAGGACAGATTCCGATCTGTCTGTTAGGCCACATAGAAACAAAGCACCAGCAGAGACCTCAGGAATTTCTGTTGCTCTGTGGTGGTGGGGCTGGCAGCCTAGCTAGTAATTTCAGCAGTAAAAAGAAAGTTCATTATGTGAAAAATTCACTTAAAATTTAATTTTGTTTTAACTATAAAATCTCTCAATTTTATTTTGGTCATAGCATCCTCAAATGAGCTCCATCTGGAGTTTGCAATTTGCAGCCTGAGGTTTTGTCCTTAGTATGTATAAAAACTGGTCAACATTGCTTTTACCATTCTTGAGCCAACCATTTATACTCCACTGTAATTCATGCGTGTTCTGCATGGCATTTTTTATGTGATCCACTGAAAACATTTTACATTGAAAAAAACTCAAATATGAGTATTAAGAAAAGAACAGTTTCCTACGTACAAAATTTTTAAAGCAAATAATTCTGTGTATATGTTCAGGGTATTATCTTCAATGTTTTCTTCAGCTCCTGAATTGAAGCAGTTTTCACTGCCTAAAATAATAACCTGAAGATATTTGAGTTTTTGGTTAAGATTGTTTCAGTGAACCTCAGTCTGGAAATTTGGACAATCCTCCCAATTCCTCCCCCCCCCCCCCCCCCTTTTTTTTTTTCTTTTATCAATCAGTACTGAAAAAGAAAGAAAAAATGGAAGAAAGAATGAACTGATTTTTTACTCTTAATGTTAGATCGGTACAGCTCCAGGAGTGAAAGAAAGGATATAGAAGTGAAGCGATGAGCAGTAGAAGTATTTAAGTTCTGTATAATACTTCCTATCAAACAAGTTCTCACAAAACCATAAACTAAAATCTGTCAGTGGGAGATTAAGATAGAGGAAAGTGCACATAACCTCAGAAACAATAAGTGCAGGTTTTTTAGAGGTTGAGCTTAAGGTTGGTTGGTCCTTTGCAGTTTTCTTTTGCTTAGGAGGGCTTTGCAGAGGGTAAACAGCAAAAAAACGCTCAGGCTGAAAATAAAGGGTAAGAAGTTGTAAGAGCTACTGATAAGAAGTAGCTTGTGGACTCTGTTTGGAACACTGGCGGTATTAATTGTCATTAAAAATATCAGAGAGAGGTAAGGAACGTCACCAGAAAACAACGAAACCAACACCCAGAAATAAATATATGAAATGCAACCTTTTAAACTAAGTGATTCCTCAGGGGAAAAACAATCAAACAATTTTAGATTTTGTATTTGGGTGTCAGCACTACACTCTGAATTGAGTACAGGCTTATTAATTCCTTCAAGAATAAACCCATAATAGTACGCAGTAGATGCAGAATAGATGGCCAAGTGGAGACCACAGTATCCCTTGAGGAAGAACAGATTATTTTCTTGCCTCCTGAAATCTGTGGCATCCATTGTAAATGTAGGCAGTACTTTTGGCTGTAAAATACTTCACCGATGGTAGTTCAAATGGTGCTTTTTATTTATTTTAACTGCTCAGGATCTCAACAGAAAATTTTGCAGTAAGTATGTGTGTTAACACATTGTCCCTCCTCATTCCCTGGTTTGTTTTGCCCAGCAGGAAGACAGTGACTACAGCACATTTCACTGACACAGATCAGGGGCACCAGAACTATTTGTTGTTCTTGTTATCGCCTCATCCCCCTCTCCGGTGGTGTACAACCTCTGTTCTTCTCTAGCAGGCTGCACTTGGGCCATGCTCTACACACATGCATGATACAGTGCAGATTGAAGAGAAGTATATTGTACAAAAGACAAAAGGATACTTATTATCAACGTAATAATAAAAAGGCCAACATTATGATTTTATTTTTTTTTCAGTGGAAAACGGCCATTTCATTGTAATAAACATTGTAACTATCTCTAGTGTGGTGTACACTAACATGTAGTCAGAGCACATTAACACATTACACGCTTAAGCATTTGTAAAAGCCAGCAACAAATATGTATGGATATGTATATTTGTGTGTATATGAAAGAAAAATTGTTACATGCTGCAAGAAATTTGCATGAGGTTCTTCATTTACTTCTGCTGTCTGATGGAAGAAGCCTTCCCTGTGCACGGTACATGTTATTAATGTGAAATGGCAAAAAACAGTTTCGGTGAGATGTGTTCTGCTCTCTGCAACTTTTGGCCCGGTGTTGCATTTCAGGGAAGCCAAACTAAATACAAAGTCCAGTTCAAGTGATTCACTTTTCAACATGGAGATGATACACATTCACACAGCAGTTTGAGGCTGTTGGGATTGCATACTGTATATTCAGACTAGAGTCTGACATCACCCGACTTGTGGATTTACTTCCTTGTTTATCAATATCAGTTGCCTCAATATTAAGAGAGAAGCCCTGCATGAATTGAAATTCAGGGATGGTGGAATTGCAGCCATTCACTGTTGATTAATTTAATGCACAGTGCCATTTTTAGATATTTACCTATCCTGACCATGTTAACTTAGTATGTTATGGGACAGGTGCCACACTATCCCACTGTTTTCATGAGACTCTTTATCCGTGTGAGATATTGCTAATTCTAAAGTTAAGGACATAGTTCTCTGGCATGAACTGGGGGCTTTTTCTTGTATAGTTCATTAGGAAAATAGCTCCAGATAGGAAGTTATTTGCAAGCTGGAACAGAACTAAGTTAAACAATTAAAAGATAAAAAGATCTAACAAGCCTTAAAATTTTGAAGATTGACTTTTGTTGACAAAGTTTTTCCCAGGCAGTCAGAATGTCTGTTTTATTTCAATGGTTTAAGAGGAAGAAGAAAAAATTGTTGTGGTCAAATGAATTTAATCTTCTCTGCAATTTTCTTTCACATTCTTCTACTAAGATAAACAAACAAACAAACAAACAAAAAAACAACAAGACACAGGTATGATATCTGTAATAAGGATACCAGCTTGAATTAGTCACTGCTCCGCTGCCCCTGTTAAGCTAAGAAAGTTAGCTAAGGTAAACTCATTTTTCCTAATTTAACCATGTGAAAGAGAGGCACCTCTTTTAACATACTATCCCACATCCCTCCTCTTTTAACGAGGTGAGAAAAGAAAGAAATTAAAATTTGTTCTGGAATCAGTCACTTGGTTGTGGCACCTCCTTCCCTACCCGGTAAGAAAGCGCTGCCATATTAGGAACTCAGATTTCTCTGTTAAACTGAAATTTCATCACTCCCATAACACACAGAGGACTGTGTGACATGATGACTGTGGGACGTTCAAATATTAGGGCAGGAAGAGGCACATAGGAGCCACTGAGAGACCGTGAACTTCATGAACTCTGCAGCCATTGCGGCTGAACACAGTGGCAGGAGTTCATCAGTCCAAGCGTGGAGCACAGATTTGGCCGAGCCTGCTTTTTCCATTTTCGTCAATATTGAAAATATGTCCTCTATATGGTACTTGTCTGGCATTTGCCACAGAAGGGCCTTTACAGACTGAGCTCAACACCATAACATTTTTATAAATGCTTCATAGAAGAGTACAGATTTCGCAGGCTTACGTTGGCTTAAATAGGAGGAATTTTATGTGCTTTACCAACATTACCTGAGGAAATATAGCTCCCAGATGGTGATTTTTTTCCAGAATACTGTTATAATATGGGAGTGGATAATATTGGCACTGTTAAATTATTTTAGATACGGAGCTTTCTCAACTTGCACGTTCTTAAAATTTTTACTTTTGCAGCACTTTTCAAACTTGATTAGATTTATTAATTGAATCTCTTGATGAGCGTGTCATTTTTAAAGTCCAGTTGCAGGGTGACGGTTGAGCAGCCAAATATCAAGTCAAGCGCAAAGTAAACGACAAACTAGACCTAACTCAATTTAGACTGTTTTTGTCCCTTACAGCTCCATTCTTCAGAATGGTGCCATATCAGATATACACCCTTCTTTTTAAACCAGAGAACTCATAGTCCATTCATATTATAAATCAAACTCACGAAAGAAAGTTTACGTAGCATTTTTCAAAGTCCTAGTAATTCTGAAATACATCTTCATATTCTGCAGCACCAGCTGTGAGTTTCTTCTTGTTCTCTTGAACTTTTTCAAATTATCTGGTTTGCATGAGCCATCTTATTAATTCAAGTACTGCTACGTCATTAAGACGTACAATCTAAGAGTAATTAAGCATAAAACAATGAATTATTGAACTAATATGTTCATGTTGCAGGCTCTGTCTGAACTAGAATCCCTTCCTTTTTCCTGAACACTGATATCTACCCTTAAAAAGATTTTCTGGGACAAGAATTTACCTTATATCAAGTCTGTATCCCCTTTAAGCCCTTTACTAGCTACATGACTATGTATACCTCCTCCAAATTACCATACAAATATTGAATGCTGGATGTGAATTGTGCGTTGGGATGTCCTTGATAAATTAGGCTGCTTGAAAAGCAATCAGGAAAAATGGAGAATGGCTTTAGAGAAGCCATCTCACAGCAAACTTTCTTACTATGAAGCTTGAGCTGTTCTTGACATTCGTGTACTTTGACCTCAGCCGCCTTGGGAAGTTCACCAGTTGTCCACTGTCTGAGTGGACCAGCGCACAAGAGGCCGAGTTAGCGTGGAGTGAAGAAACTTGAGAAGAGCTGAGCTTTCTTTGGGTTCCCTCCAAAGGCAGCCTGGACAGCCCCTTGGCTGCCAGCCGTCCCACAGAGCAGTGCCAGGAAGGGAAACAGATGCTGTCCCCTCAGCTCCTCACTCTGTATTTCTGCCCCTCAACCTCTCAACCCTCATCAGAGGCTGCAACTGAACAAACAGGTTAGAACAAGCAATTTCCACCACTCACAGCACGTGGCTGGGTGCTTTGTTACTCCACAGCAGCTTCTTCACCCTCTCTCTCTGGCTGGCCCAGCCAGATAGGGTGTTTCTAGCTGAATATAAATGAAGAAGTATGTATACTGCAAAAGCCATGTGGTATCTAGCAGGCACATAAAAACAAATGAAAACTTGGTTTTTGTGGAACTGCAGCAAACTGCGAGAGATCTGTAGTTCCCTTTTGGTGACCTTGGCCTGCAGAGATGGAGAATACCTGCGGTGCAGTGCTGTGTTTGTGCTGTGACTGCTAGGTCTCAGAAGCCACCAGGAGACTGGACCGGTTGTCTGTAGGCAAGTCCGCAAACTCGTACGCAGTAGTCCCATTATGCAGTTCCCTGTGTTATTCTGCCATTGCCTCAGTATCTCGTTATTTTCCACCGTGCCTTTACAGATGTAAAGTCTCCAAGATTTGAGGCTATACTCCCACAGTCTGTCCCAGGGACCTTTCTGGGAGCGTTAATGATTTAATGGGAAAGGCCACTTCAGAAAGGGTCACAAAAGCTGAGGTGTGAGAGGTCATTACTGTTTAAACATATTTGTTTTGCCGTCCTTCTCAGAAACTTCAAGTCAGAAGAGATTTCCTTAAGCAGACTGCCCAGACTGACATCTTTAAGATGGGTGAGAAAGACAGAGTTAATTTAGTGCAAGAGATAAGACATTTCCTTGGGGAAGTCCTAATTCCAGGCCTATTACCTCTCAGTGTCATTTCATGTCAGCACACTGCATGGAAAAGGGTGTTAAATCTTTTTAATCATAAAATATTTTTCTTTTGCTTGCTAAAATAAGGTTTTGCCTGGAGTTTACAGAGTTTTAAAATTATTTCTGAACTACATCCAATTTCTGGACAGTTCATCAATAAGTGCAAAATGAAGCTAGTCTGTCGCCTTGTCAATTTATAACAGACCAGAGAAAGGAGAAGGACTTTTCCTCGGTGTCCCAAATGGAATAATTATATATGTTAAAAAAAAAAAAGGTTGGAATTGCCAAGTGCAGCCACGTACAGCGTGTTAAGATTTGCCAGCTGTCACAGACGCATCTGTGGGTGTGAATACATGTGCATACATGTCCTAATTACGCATGCAAAGCAATGGGGTAACTAATCTTGGCGGTTGAAATTAACACAGATTCCCTCTCCCTTTTTTGTTACTGAAAGTTCTGAAAGTACCAAAACTACTGATTGTAATCTCTTTGGGTTTTTTATTCATCAGTCTCGAAGTGACGTCACAAAAAGAAGAAAATGGAAATATCTTTTAAACTTTAGCGCGTTCTGTGCAGAGACATCCGAAAGCAATGATCTTGCTTTACTCAGGCTTCCACCCATTACAAAAAGAATTGCAAACAGTCACAGACTTTTCCTGTTTTCCTCAAACTAAAGAATGAGGTTCGAAGTAACATCCTCACTTTCACCGGCGTAGGCACTAAGCTGAGAGAATGCAAGGAGAGTCCTGGAAGGCACAGTTCCCACCGGTATGCATGACATACTAGAAGTTTTGAAAATACTTAAAGGTATACACGTAGTATATTTAGATGACGTTCTAATTCACATTGTGCCGTGTTATTTGTTTTTGAGGTCTCAATACACAGGCTTAATTACATTCTGATTTGGGGAGCAACATATTTAAATTGGTACTCTGCAGGTTGACGTTTCTACAGAGACACCATCAGCACGCAATCTCCAGGTAACTGCACTACTTGCAGAACGCTTGTCTGTTGTTTTTTGTTTTGTTTTTCCTTGAAACTCCTTTGAACTGGCTGTACTCTTTCCACTTCTCATGCTTGCATAACGTCTCCTCTGATCTTTACTGAAGAAGCAATATTTTGCTTTTCTATTTCAGTCCTTACCATTGTTTTCCTAGCTTCGAGTTCTCAAGAAATAGGATGTCTTGATTAAAAAAAAAAAGTCTACTTAGGCTTTTACAAGTGGGTGGTGTGACAGATTAGCCCTATCTTCCACCAACAATCTGATGGATGGGAAAATAGAGATGCAGAGGCTGTTATTGTAGCTGGAAGCTCTCTACCACATCAATTTTGGCCCCAAGCCAGAAGATCCTAAGAAATGACGAGAACGACTGACGGGTTTATGAAGTGTATTCCTTGTGAGGCCTGACATCAAAGGAATGTGTCTTTACAAGCAAAATCTCTGTGCCTTCTGCAAAAACACTTCTTTTTGTCTTCAAACTGGTATGAGGCCTGGTGTTCTCATGTTGCAAGAGAAAGGTTATCTTCTTCTCCGGCCTGACTCTGAAAGTTTCAGCCTCCAGTTTAGTCAGCGTTGTGATGTAGTGGTCTGAGATGAGGGTTTGTCCGGATTCCAGGAAATACAGAAGGATCACCTCCTTCCAATCCTGAAAGGCAGCGCACATCACTTTACCTGCTGAGGGATGCAGCTTTTTCTTCGATTGGGAATTCACGCGTTGCCTCTTGCAGTTTGAGACTCTGGCTCATCGTGCTGACTCCACATCTCATCACCGGTAATGATGCAGTCCTGGAAACTGCTACCTTCAGCTTCGCCTTGGTTCAGTAGGTCCTGACAAACTTACTGTGAAACTTCACATGGAACTTCAAAATAAGGAATCAGAATTCTGGTTGAGAATCTAGTATGAACCTTGGAATGCCATAATAACTCAGCTTCCCTCTTCCTTTTAACACGTTTGACATCCTTAAGCACACATCCTTAAGTAAGCTCTTTCTTAGCTGTTGTTGATCGTAGGGCTAGTTATGAATCACATCATGTGGAGGTTTTTTTGCCATTCACTTGCAGCACTTCATACGAAGCTGTAAATAAAGATGACGCATGAAGTTGGCTGAAGTTTTCCACTCACGTGGTATTTTTCCAATAAAAATTAAGCAAAAGTTTACAGCAATACACAATTAAGTGTTCAATAATTACTGCTTCTGTCTCAGAAAGGCAAGTCCTTGACCAAATAGCATAAATCCAGTTTCACTGGCAATTAAATGTTATTCGGCGAAAGAGCAATACTGAAGTTGTCAAGGAACCAAATTGCTTACTTATAATTAGCAACATTATGGTCATTGTCTGGCTACCCAGATATACTGTAAATAAGCCTGTGCAGTCTGTATGATTTAAGATTATTTAGAAGACAGTCTCAAGAGAGAGGTAAACCAACTCCTTTCTCAGTCACTCAGTCAGCTTGCCTCAGCAGGGTAGTGCCTACAACTCTGTCCAATTTAACCCTTTTTAGCAGACTAAAGGAAGGTCTTTTCCTTTCTCTAAATATTGCTCCAATTCCTCTATCTCGCAAGATCATTTAGAACCGCATTTGTCAGATTTTTCAGTTTCCTGGATTTCTCAAACTGTTTTGCAAGAAGCGTTAAGAGATGTTGCTCCGTAATTTACACTTTTCACTGCAGTTCCACGGGGAGCTTTAGCCAGCATTGGAATCCAGAAGAAGTAAGAGCCGTAGATCTGTTATACTCTATGCTTGGTTGCCAGACGACTGTTTTTTTTCACTCCGTACTGTACTTTTTCATGTTCTAGTTTAGCCTTTCAGGTTCAGCTTGGCTAATGTCTAGGAAGAAATTTTCAAAAGCAAACACTTCTTCTCAGTGCCAATTCACATTTAAGAGAAAATGTGAATAATTTACTGTGAGTGCTCACAGTCCTTAACCAGCAGTTTGCAGTCCAAATGACTTTCAAACAAACAAACAAACAAACAAAAATTGCTTTAGGTTGATTCAGCGGGTGGATCGGACCAGGTGTCTTCCGAAAGATCCCTTCCAACCTCAACTGTCCTCTGACCTTTTTTTCACAACTCCACTGCAACACTGTGAGTCCATGCACTTACAGTTTCTGTCTAAAAGCACAGATTTCAGCAGTTAACCCTGAGTCAGAGTATAAATTAAGTCCTCCTTTATTTCTACTTGGACATGTTATTTCGTCAGTCAGGGCTGAAGAATACACAGCCAAAGTTTGCCATTAAATGCTGCTGAGTAGGTTTTGCAGGAAATAACAAGTTTAGTAGGACAAAACTGAAAATAGAAAGATAAGGCATAACTCTGATATTAAAGATAGACACAAGCATACAGAATTAACCTTGGAAGAGCTTGTACTGTTCCGTTCTATCCGCACAAGTGAAATTGAGCTCTAGAGAGTGAGTCAGAGTCTACAGATCGTGATCAGCCACAGCAAAGGAAGTAGAGATTCAAGCCACAGTAGAGGTTATTTTTGTCTTGATTTGTCCTCTTCTTAATCATGGAAGTATTATGTATGTTTTCATCTTAAATTAATTTTAGTCTCTCGCATCAGGAACAGTTTCTGATTTTAGGAAGGCTTTCACGGGAGTATTAAGATGGAGATTTTGCTCGCTGAATGACACATGAAGAGGATAACGATTTCAGAGCTGCATGTCCTATTTTAGCAATTTTAACTATCAGGAGAAGATGGGCTGACCTACTTTCAAGTAACAAAAATAGCCAGGGATCTTTAAACAAAATCAATCTCATTGAGTTGAACAGAAATGGAGAAATATAATTGTTCCATTTGCAGGTTATGCACTGCTCACAGTGTAACCTGGGGACGTGTACATCGAGGCTCTGGAAGCATTAAAACAGAGCAGCCCGACTGCGTATACTGCCAGCAGAGATCGGGGATCATTGAAAATTTCAACAGATTGCTTTTCATAGGATTAGTGAATTACCAAGGTTGGAAAAGACCTCTTAGATCATCCAGTCCAACCGTCCACCTATCACCACTAGTTCCCACTAAACCACATCCTTCAGTACAACGTCTAGACGTTTCTTGAACCCCTCCAGGCCTTAGCAGTCACATTCCCACCCCATCCAATTAAGGATGGAGATTCTCCTTAGCCCTCCTCTTACTGTTAATACATTTACGAAAAAGGTTTTTGTTCTCTTTGACTGCAGAAGCCAAGCTGAGTTCAAGCTGGGCTTTCGCCTTTCCGATTTTCTCCCTGCACATCCTAACAACTTGTCTGTACTCTCCTCTAGTTGCCCATCCCTTCTTCCACTGCAGCTAGATTCTCTTTTTCTCCTGGAGCGTCAGGATAAGGTCCCCGTTCATCCGTGCAAGGCTTCTTCCCCGTCAACTCATCTTTTGGCACAGGGGAAACATAGATGTTTTTTCACATATTATTTAAATTGTAGGCCGAGGAACTTCAGTGAGGATTTTGATAAAGGTCACTCTGTGGACACGAGGATACAAACTCGCCACTGAAGATGCAGGCTGACAAATGAGACAAGAAAAGTGGATCGGGAAAGATCAGAGGCTGAAAAGATTCTTGGTCGACTGCATCTTTGAAGAGATGGAACGGAGTAATTATGAGCTCGATTTGGTGCAGAGCAATGCGTAAAGAACTTCCGAGGTCCCTTTCAGACCTGAATAAAGGGATGATCTGTCTGAAGATAAACCGTCCGCAAGTTTCCAGAAGTAACAGCAACTAAATCCGAAGTTTGAAATCTGTTAGGACGGTTTACAAAACAGAAAGCGCACAGTTGTCAGGAGAGATACGTTTCTAATTCTGAACTTACTTTGTTTTCATCCCCAGGAAACCTGTTTTCTTTCTGCAAAGAAAGAATAGCCTGAATTTAAATCATTGCCAGCCTGCAGACGTTTGGTCCCTGCTTTATTCAAAACCCTTCTGAGTGTCTTTATAGTCATAATCGTTGTTAGAACTCCACAATTCAACTTAATCTACCTAGTTTATTTTGTTCCTTTTGCTATTATCCTAAGGATATTACCCACGTTACACTCAAACTCCATTTCCTGCACAAAGTCTCATAGGCCACTAAGATACGGTTAGCTGTTTTAAAGCTCAGCT
Source organism: Lagopus leucura (assembly GCF_019238085.1). Classification (NCBI taxonomy): domain Eukaryota; kingdom Metazoa; phylum Chordata; class Aves; order Galliformes; family Phasianidae; genus Lagopus; species Lagopus leucura. Next base: position 34,116,667 of record NW_024962264.1, on the reverse strand, counting down.
GAGACTGTCAAAGCCTTAATTTATGCAGCATGATAACTTCACTAGATGGCAGTGGAGAGAAATAGTGGTTCACATAATTTCCTTGTTCTTTTTAATTTATTTATTATTATTTTGTTTATTTATTTATTTATTTATTTTTGTTTTTTTAAATAGGCCAGGGAAACACCCCTGTAGGGACTGCAGTTTATGAGTGTCATCCGTGTTAGGTCCAGATCACAAGACCACACAAGAGCGTAGGGGCTTCTGCCCTCCGGTTCAGTCTGGATGCAAACTTTTGCAGGAGCACCGTCACATACTCTTCTGACCCTAACACGGAGGTGCAGAGAGCAATGCTTATCTTTGAACTTTGGTGTTGCAACCACTCTTTCCTTACCTTCTCATCTTCAAGGCAGAACTTCTTTAACGTGAGAGTGACGGGGCACTGAAACAGAGGTGCTGAGGTTACGGAGTCTCCTACTCCGGGTATATTCAAGACCCATCTGGCCACCTACCTGTGCGGTTGGCTGTAGGGAACCTGCTTTTGCAGGGACTCAGACACCGTGATTTTCAGAGGTCCCTTCCAGCCCCTACGAATCTGTGATCGTGGGTGAATCTACATTTGAAAAAATATCACGTTTTCATTGGTAGAGTGACTAAAACAAAACCAGGGGAAGAATCGATGCCGTTGTGCACCGACCACTCCCAGGACCGGGAGAAGGGCAAGAGGCAAAACTCAAGGACCAAATACTTCAGGAACAAAGTTCTGTAGCTTCTAAGTTTCAAAACCCATAAAAATTGGACCGGTCTTTTGAATATGGAGAATTGAACAGAGCGGATGATTTCCCCCAGAATCACGACATCCGTCTGTCAGTGAAATTCTCCAAGAAGTCCCTCTTGGCATTCATTCTGTGAGATTTCCCTTACTTTTCCTTTTTTGTAGCCTTTGGAAAGCAGAAATACGTGCACATACCAAGCCCTGGGGTTTAGTTAGTGACACAGCAGGTTGGAATCTCTGCTCTGCAACGAGCGCGTCGGTTTACTCAGATATACATAAATAATAGATACGTCAGTCGTAGCGCACAACTCGTTGCATAAACCAGTCTGTTGAAAATAAGTCACTGCTCTCGAGCATCAAGATGTGGATGAAAATAAGTAGTGGGTTACACAGATTCATAGAAAAATACACTTCAGATTAGCTTGTTGGGTTTCCCAAAGTGGATGTATTTTTTGTAGACGGTTAGAATTCAGTGTCTGTGGAACTAAGTACACTCAGCAGTAACGGAAAACAGAAGACCAACATTGACAAAACAGATGATGCAACGTGTCCTCACTCCAGCCGCAGTCACGGGGAAGCTATTATATTGTCTCATCGCTATTAGCGTCGTGCTATATTTCCCAAGCTAACTGCAATACACGGTGAAATGGTTTGGTACTGTGATCCTATAGGTCTTTTCCAACTGTAACGATTCTATGGTTCTATGAAGCTGTCCTGGTTGTCAGTGTTTTTGACCCATACTCAGGCACAGCCACTCCCTCTTAATGGTTATCCCACGCTACACAGTTTGCATGAGATGGACAGCACCACCCCAAATCCTTCACCCTCCCTTTGCCTGCAGCTTCATCCTGCACCCTTTACTCTTTATCGTCGATCCTTCATCTCACCCCTGCCACTGCATCCTGCATAGCGATGTGATATCTACGGCCATCTGGGCTTGCAGTGGGACATCACCGGGGACATTACTGTATGGGTGAGTTAAGTCCCAAGGCCTTGGGGTAGCTGTCAAACGCTACGGCTTGCCTTAACGAAGCTAGGCTGTGCTAACAAAGCAGTGATCTCCACATGATGCGATGCAGCTGGGGCTGCCCGGGCACAGCTGCGCTTTGTTTGGAGCTCAGGGCAGGGCCAGCCCCCAAAGCCTCTTAAACCCACCGGAGGCTGCTGGGAGCTATTGAGGGCTGCTGGGAGTTTGAACTACTCCTGGGGCTCGCTCCTTGCAGTAGGAGGCTGCTGGGTTTGCGGTCATGATTTTTGGGGGGCTAGCCTCGGGGTGGTATTGGTTTCTCTCTCTCTGTATTTCTAGAAGCAGATTTCTGCTGGGCTCCCTGGTGTTTTTTTTTGTTGTTTTTTTTTTTGGGGGGGGGGGGGGGAACCAGCACAGTGCTGCTGCTGCTGGGCTTTGAGTTTATTTTTGTGGGGTTTGTTTTTTGGGTACCTGAAAGAATTGCTGCTGCATCGCTCCTCTGGCTCCTCTGATTTGTGGGGTTGTTACAGAGGCTGCTGCTGGGCTCCTGTTGAGCTGCTTTTTCTTGGGGCCCAGAGGGTTCTGAAGGTGCTGCAACCCCCTGTGCTCAGAGCGACAGGTAAGCAAGATGGAGCTATGCCCTTTAGCCCAGCTCTGGTGCTGGTAAGTAAGAAGTTGTAAGGAAGGAGTTCAGGGGCTGCTGCTGGGGAGTGCCTTGCACTGAAGGGCTCCTGGTGCTTCCTTGACCGTGGCAGCAGGTTGCATGGCTCCCACACAGCTTTTTCTGGGCCCAGTATAGGGCTGCAGCTGGGTTTTTCCCCTCCTCTCTTTTTTGTCTCCCCTGTTTCTCTCGTAGGGGAACTAGTACATCATCACCTGAAGTGATGACTGAGGACATTAAAGAAGATGTGGCCAGCAGGAAGAGAGAGGTGATTGTCTCCCTCTGCTCAGCTCTCATGAGTGCCCATCTGGAGTACTGCATCCAGCACAAGATAGGCACAGAGCTCATGGAACATGTCTGGAGGAGGACCACCTCTCTTGTAAAGAAAGGTTGTGGGAACTGAGAAGGTAAGGGCTTTGGGGAGACCTCATTGTGGCCTTCCAGTACTTGAAAGGAAGGTATAAATGGAAGGGGATTGACTGTTTACAAGGGTGGATAGCGATAGACATGGGGGAATGGTTTTAAGCTATAATGGCAAGGTTTAGGTGAGAGATCAGGAGGAATTTTTTTTTGGCTCAGAGGGTGGGGACACACCGGAACTGGCCGGATGATCTTTTGCTCTTTTTTCCACCCAGGCCATTCAATGATTCTGTGATGAGGGGAGCGGCTGGCCCAGGAAGCACAGGTGAAAGTAATTCACCTGCGCTTCCCACGTGACTCAGGGTCTGCCCCTTCCTGAGCTCATTTAAGGGCTAGCCTCTGCAGGGAGAACATCTCCTGGATGAAGGCTGCTTTCTGAGAAGGGATGTTCTATAGCTGGAGACCCTCATTACTTCTCAGGTGAGTTGGCTTTTCCTATGTAGTTGTTGTTCCTACTGATAGTTTACTTGGTATTGCAAAGAACTTAGCAGATGCAGTTTCAGTGCTTCTGAGGACCAATGCGTGGCCAGTCCTGTAGCTGCTGGGAGTAAGAAGCAATGCAAGGGTAGGTTTGAAAAGAAACACTGCTTGCAGTTCGTTTTTTTTTTTTTTTTTTTTTTTTTTTTCTTCCTTGTGCAGGGTCCTCTTGTAAACCCAGTTAGCAGTTTCACTGGAGGCTCTCTGCTTTTGGTTAGATGGTGCTGGACTCCCTCTTTTATTTTCTTGGGGCTGGTGCACCAAGGTTTCCTCTGTCTGCCATTTGGGTGACACAGCCAAGTAGGATGGGGGTGAGAAGGGCTTTATTTTTGTTTCCTTTGGCAGGGTCAGGGCTGTATGAGAGTCACTTTTAAGCCTGGACCTGTGAGGAGTTCCACTGTTGGTGAGTGTGTGACTGGAGGCTCCCTGCTTTTGGTTGGAAGGTGCTGGGTTGTTGTCTCGTTCTTGTTAGGGCTGGTGCACTGTGCTCCTCTGGCCTGGTTGCTGCTGGGGGTGAGAAGAGCTTTATTTCTCTTTTTTTGTCTCCTGTGGCAGGGCTGTGTCTGAGCATGTTCTAAGCCTGGACCTGTGAGGAGTTCCACTGTTGGTGAGTGTGTGGGGGTGACTGGAGGCTCCCTGCTTTTGGTTGGAAGGTGCTGGGTTGTTGTCTTGGTCTTGTTAGGGCTAGTGCTCCTTGGGGTGAGAAGAGCTTTATTTCTCTCTTTTTTTTTTTTTTTTTGTCTCCTGGGGCAGGGCTGCATGAGGAGTTCCACTGTTGGCTTCCTGTTTTGGTTAAAAGGTGCTGGGTTGTTGTCTTGGTTTTGTTAAGGCTGGTGCACTGTGTGGCAAAAGGGAAGTGAAATAAAAGCACTGCCTGAGTTGGGCTTTATTTCTTTTTTTTTCTTGTCTCTTGTTGCAGGGTGGATGCTGCTTTGGATCAGCTCAGCCTGTGAGCAGTCCTGGTAGTCCCATTGCTACTAGGACTGCTTGTGGATCCCAGAATTGTGAAGGTGTTTTTGCTGCAGGTCTGGGACTTCTGTGGTGAGTAGTTCTTTTCCAGGGGTTCCTGTCCTGAAGGTTTTTTTTTTTTTTCTCTTTAGGTTTTTGTGCAGCTCTTAAATGGGAAGAAGAGAGTTATGTGCCCTTCTGTGATGGATCTCTTTATTTTTGGTGAGTGCTATAAGCATGCTTTTGTTGGTATTTTATTGCTGAGGATAAACTTTAGTTGTGTTTTTTTTATCTTTTTCTTGTGGGTGGTTTTGGATTTTTAGTGGGGTTGGCTGTTTTTTTTTTTTCTTGGGGGGGGTTTGAAAAAAAATTTTGTTTGCTAGGGAGTGTGTGTTGCACTATCTCTAAAGAGATATATTTTTTTTTTTTTTTGGTGGGAGGGTGGGTTCTGTTGTCTTTTTGTGTCTTTTGGCCCCTTGCTGGGGCCCTCCCCTGGGTGGGGGGGTGTGGAGGGGGGAAAGATGTGTTCTATTGCTTGTGGTGCTCCTACTGCTGCTGGGCTTGGGGTGACCTTCCTTGCAGAACTGTGTTCCTTCTTGGCTGGTGAGGGTGCCCTGGCTCTTCTTTCTCTAGGGCTAATTGACTGAGGGTGGAAGGCCTTGTTCTGGAAGGAGAACCCACTGCCTTACTTCCTTTAAGGTGCCTGGATGTCTTGGAGAGCTTGTAGGTCCTATCTTAAGATTAGATTGTATGTGATCTCTGGCAGCTTTAGTGAAGTTGGGTATATCTTCTACAGCTAGGGTTCTGCCCTTAAGCACCAGTGAATGAGAACTGTATAAGGCAAGAAGAGGTGGTGTGGTGACTTATTTTCTGACTTTTATTTTTCCCTTCTTTCTAAGAGGTGAAGGACGTGGAGTGGTGTGGGTGTGCAATTGTAGCTGCCCAGTATAAGAGCTGACTTAGTCAGGAAAACATGAAGTGTGAAGGAGAGCTTTCACCCTTCTAGCTTTTCACCCTATATATTCTGATAATACATGCAAGTGGAGTGGCTGCTGAGCCTTGGTCTGGTTCAAGTTTAAGTAACAATGACCTGAAGCTGAATACTGAGTGCCAGTCTGCAAGCTAAACTGCAGTTCCATACGTAGGAATCCCCTCTAATAAAATTGGTTGCTGCTTAAGATTGTGATACTTAACTACACCATAAGCAGTAGAATAATGAAGATGCTTCATGAATACAGAGCAAATTGTCTTAGAGGTATACTTTTTATTTTTGCATCCAGCTGATGTTTTAAAAAGACATTTGGGTTTGAGTAAAAGTAGCTTACCTGACTTTAAGTTTCTCTTCCTCAACAAGCAAAGCTAAGTTCCGGTGCTATCTTACTTGCTGTGGATGTGAGTTTAGAGCTTGCGCTGTCAGGCTCAACCTGCTTACTAGGCAAAGCAACTGTGACACTAGGCAGGAATGAAAAGCCATCAGCCTAGAGGGGAATGGAATGAATTGAGTGAACTTTACTTATGGCTTGCTCTGGAAACTTGAAGCTCTTACAGGATTAAGAAACTCTGATGTCTTTCCAGACTGTGTCTTTGCATTTGCCACTTTTTTTTGGCCACTTTTTTTTTTTTGCACACTATTGTTTTCCATCTGGTTTTACTTACAATTGTGACACTACATAGCTTGGTTTCTGTTGTCTCAAATGTAGGTCACAGCCAAGAGACGTACAGAAAATGAACAAGATGCAGCACCTCTCCAGCAATCCCCAATGATTGCTGTGGTAGCTTAATTTTGTGGCATCGATGTTGATTAGGTACCAGCATCAAGCTGTCAAAAACAGCAAGTGGCTTTAATTAGTTCCTTCCTGATGTAGTAATAGCCATTACTAGTTTTATAGCAAAAGCTGGAGTGCAGTTGCGTGGGCGGCTTCTTAGAACATGTAAGTGAATACAGCTTACCTGTGCTCACCAGCCCCAAAGCCTTGCTCTCAGCTGGTGGGAAGGTAGACTGGAGCTGTTGCTTCTGTGAGAGTTATGTCGCCTGGAGACTGGCTTTATGATCTTTGTTGTTTTCCATGGCTGCTGAAGACTAACGTTACTGTTCTGCTTCAATAAGACCTGAAAATAGAACAAAAGTTAGTAAAGTCTTAAATAACAGTACTAGAAAAATCTTCTCTGCACAGAATTAAAAGAAGCTATGGGAAGCTTGACTGGAAGCCCCATTTAGAAGGAAGGAAGAGCTGTCTCACTTGCTGCTAATTTTGCTATGAGGTATGGTTTTGGTACAAGATATGGTTTAGTAGTTTAGTGGGTAATAATAGCTATGGGAGGTCAGTTGGACTAGACGATCTTGTCCTTTCCAGTCTTGCGATTCTATTCGAAGCTCTTTTTCCTGTAGGTTACCAGTTTCTTCTGTTGTAGATAGTCAATGGTACCTGTAAGTGGGCAGAGCCCTTTCATGTCTATGGCCTAGTCTTTAAAATAAGAAGTGGGATGGCTTGTTTTCTGTCCTATTGTTCTGACAAAGAACAGTTATTCTGGCACATATTATACAAACATTATTGCTACATTCTGTTAAACTAGTAGCTTAAAAATAAATGAAGAGCAGATCCAAATTGTTCCTGTTTCACAGAAGCCTTAACTTTGTTCTGTCTTGCTAGAAATGTGACATATTGCTGTTAGCGTGAATACTTCCATGAGAGCCTGCAACTTCTTTTAGCTTAGCTCTCAAAAGAGTAATTAAGAGCCCTTAAAAATAGCTAGGGGTCTAGGGTATCTTTTCCATTTTTTTCCATGCAGTTCCACTTTGGGCACTAATGGTAGTGTGATTCTATTGCAGACTGTGACTGCTACTGAACAAGAGATGACACTGGTTAGCAAGCACAAAGCTATTATTACTATTGATTAAAACCTTGCTACTATTCTTCTGGGTTAGCTATGAGTTTAATAGTAAGTTATGAAATACTTGCTACTGTTCCTGCACAGGGTCAAGCAGTTTTGATTACAGCAGCGCTTGTGGCGTATCCCAACTAGGAAACTAATACTGAAGAACAGAGCTTGGTGTCATCAGTGCCTAACTTGCAGCTGAAACTTTTCTGGAGTCTTGTTAAGAACAGTGCCAGCTGATGAATGGAGGCTTAATGATTACAAAATCGTGGTGTAAGTAAATAAGCAAGTCCATGCACAATCTGGCAGCAAATAATTAAATCTTCAACCGTATTTATTTTTGTTCCCAGCAGCTGCTCTTCCTAAGGAAATTTCAGAAACCTACTTGATGGTGGGAGAATTCCACAGCTGAAAGAACTATGGGTTGTTAACCAATGACTTGGGCTGAACCATCTCAGTGGGCAGACTCTCGAAACCCCTGTCTCTAATTACTCCAGAAAATAAGTACGTACTTATTTCTACCCTATTTTATGTGCACGGGGGGGCTGAGATGGTGGATATGATGCATTTCCAGGTGGACCAGGATAAGGTCTAAGGAATGCTTAGAAATGCACAGAAGTAAACAAAACCTGCAGTGAGAATTTCAGTAAAAAATGATGCCTAGAACTTCCAGCAAGACATGACAGATAAATTGTTTTCTAGATGACAAAGTCCTTACCCTGGATGCAGAAAGCAGTGAGGTCTATTCTCCTGTCAGGGCTGAGGTCAGATCTGGTATTGCCTCTTCAAAGAATGAAATGCTGCAATGGATGTCACCGAGGCTCTGTTCTGCTACCCGTAACAGCAGCGGTAGTATTAAAGGGCTTCGTGACCCTTAGAAAAATATTCCTCCTCAATATCACCAACAAAAGAGGTGTGAAAATTGTTTTGTGTACATACAAGCACTACTTAGCAGCAAGGTCGCTATTCACTTAACTACCCCTTGTTCTGAACAGCACATAAAAATTCAACTTATCCTGGACTGTATGCATGAAACATGCCTGAAAGCAGAATGAGAGGAGGAGAGATTTGGTAAAGCACTTTTTACAATCTGCACAAATATACAGAAATCACTCTGAAACTCATTAAAGACTTAATTATAGTCTGTGCAGTGATCTATGGAACCAGGCCTTGATAATTTTTGTAAAATATGCTATGTTAACTTACGTAGGGCAGAGCTGTAGATTTAAATAGCTCTACAGTATTATGATTAAAGTTGAATAACCGTCAACAACATTAATGAATGACACTTTCTGGTTCATATCCCCAGCTTTTACGAACTCTATTGACTTGCTGAGTAGTTTGTTGAAAGCACTCATTTTCTATCATGCAATCATAACTCTGAATGGCTGCATTTGTTGATATAATTCTGCTCAGAAGAGAAGTGGTAGAAGATCAAAGTAAATATGTGCGTTTCCAGAAACACAGGTCCTAAGCTGAAATAATAATAGAGTAATAATAACTTTGACAGTGAGTGTTTTGACAGTGTAGGATGTAGACATGTTGACAGCTACCTCACTGCTTGCGGGATGCCAAAAATCCCTCACAGAAGTTTGCATCTTCCCAAAATCTATCTGTAGAACCCTTTAACAGAGCTGTTTAACATCCTTGTGTGGCCTGGTTTTTATTCTGTGGCAAGACGTTACTGGGATTACCATTTGTGTAACTAGTGTTAAAGAACATGGTTTTGAAAAATTAACCTTGTTTCAAGTATGGTTTTCAGTAAGCAGAGAAAATAAAGGCACAGCAGAAATATCATCTTCTGCTTCCCTGGGAAATTCATCTTTCTTAGGCACCATATTTAATCACAATGTGCAACATCTCTTTTGACGTGAATTTATTATTGTCACTCTATTTTGACACGCTTCAGTAATTACCAGTGATCATCACTGTCTCACCTGTCACATACAGCATTTGTCACAAAACGCTTCCAACTTCTACATTGATTTCTTACTTTGAAATAAAGACTGCATTTGGCATTACGTGTATGGAGATATATATATATAAGACAAAAGTTCAGTGATATTGGACCAAAACAGTACAGTAATGCTCATTTTGAGGATACAGTCTTCGCACAAGCTGAACTGTAATAACCAGCCACACACAACTGCTTGAAGCGCATCCTCCTTTCCCATTCTTACAACCTCCCTGACCACAAGGGTGAAAACTAAAACAACTTTCCTCTATTTTGTGATGGACAAATCAGGAAAGTTTTTCTTAAGATCGGGTGAGCAGCTATGGCACATTCCAGTAACAGCTTACTTTAGGGTATTTTTCCCCTTAAGTGGATAAGTAAAAATAAATGTACATCATGATAAACTTAATTCCCACCTGAAGCTTTTACCCACTCTGGTCTACAGGGAAATAGGTTTCCAGCACATCCTCAGCTGCAGAAGGAGAGACAGGTGCAGGCTAAAAAAAAAAAAAAAGCCTGCCATAATCACTCCTCTTCAACACAGCTGGTTTAACAAGAGCACAGAGGTTTATTTGGACCACATTTGGGAAATGGGAATTTCCATCTTTTTGTTCTGTTCTTAATGTACTGTGCAAAAAGATCACTTGCTCTGGCAGCGGCTAATACATGACATCCGAGCAGACCCTTAACCAGGCTAAATAGCCATAGTTCAGTGGTATAAATAAGCGGCAGAGCACTCAGTGGTCAAGGAGCCACTCTAAAATGCTTTTGATTAATTTCCTGTTTCTGAGTCGGTCTCCAAAAGCCTCTAGATAACTTCCTGGCAATGCAATAAACCCAATTTGCAGAGCAGCGCTTCCAAACATTTTCCTTTTATTCACAAGCCAGAACATGATGCTTCCTATTTATCTGCCGGTGGCCTTGGCAGGGGGCTGACTGGAGAACTACACCGGCGCGGTGCAATTGATGTTGACGCAGCACAGATAAACAGCAGCACTAAAGCCTTCCACCCACCGCCCAGGGGTTTTCCCATCTTGTACTTACCCCCCTGCAAAGACCCCATTTTGTGTAGGAGGACTTCTTGCCCTTCTTCCTCTGACACAATCCTGGATGACACCGATGTCTCACTCCTTCACCTTCCAGAATGAATTTATGAGTCGTCACTCTTTTTCAGTTACTTTTTCAGTTACAGTGGCCACTTTTTATTTATTTTTGCATGACCACCTGCATGAATGAGGTAGAAAGGAACTGTTACTCCACAGTGCAAGAAAAGCTCAAGAAAATCTTAGCAGCTTGAGGGCAGAAGGGAGGAGAAGTTCCCTCAAGTCCCAGTGCAGTCCCAGTGAGCATCCCAATGGAGCTGGACCAGATATAGAGCCACAAAAAGCAGTTTATGGGCAGTTCCTGTAGCTCCCGTTTCCTGGCTGTTACTTCCAGCCAACATACTGAAGAAGTACCTGAAAAACACTGAGGAAAAGGAGAAAAAGGAAAATACAGCGCTCTTTTTGTCAGTTATGTGGCTACACAGCAATAGTGGGGAGAGAGAGAGCATTCACATCTCAACCTGCCTTCACACCATCTGTTCGCAACAACATACTTAGTCCCCATGTAAGCAGAAGGAAAAAAAGATAGGTTACTTTATTGCGCATTCGCTTAGATTTTTGAAAGGAGGAAACCACGCAAGCTAAAATTAAGTATAATTTTCTCTTTTTCCCCATAGACTCAGTCTGGATGAATGCCAAACCGCATTCCTGAGGGGTGAGAAAGGCCCCACATCTGCTTCTGGTATAACTGTTTGTATCTTCACTCCAGGAAAATTAGGTTTGAAATAATCTCAAATTGTCTGACACCTGTATCCTATTAGAAGTGACACATGGAAACACCTTCAGCATACTGAATTTAGCACCATGTCAACAGCTTAAAGTTCACGGGAAAAAATGGCAAAAATCATTGCTTCCCACTTTTGGTTGAAACAGACCCGGTGTCTTTTCACAGGATGATACTGCAAGCTTGGTCCATAACTGCAGTGGGCTTTGAGCCCATAATTACAACATAGTCTGTGCCCCAGCCATGGCTGGAATTAAATCCCGTGAGCACCTTGTGGTGACTGGAGTCATGCAATAGACCAAGGCTTGTTGAGACACACCTAAGGGCTGAGTGCCAGCCAGCAGCCAGCACGTGGACACACAGAAGCTTCAGGGGCAAAGCAATGCTATAATGTGGTGCAAAGTACAACAAAAATAGCAGGTAGGCAAAGTAAGCCTTTGGCTGCAGCAAACAAGGATGAGCCCAAATGCAGCAGCCACAGATACTGTAGATACAAAAAGGAAAAAAGGAAGGAAAGCTGCTTACCTTTAGAAGGCCTCAAGCACACAAGGATCTCCAACAAGATCCTCTCGCCTCCGCTGCCAGCCCTTAAATGAGATCCAGGAAGGGGTGTATCCTGGCTCCACCCCTTCCACTCACTCCGGTTCATTGCATGCACCTGAGCTCCCCTAGGTTGGCCCTCCCTTCCTACCAGGTGCTCAATCAGGCTGTGATTTAGCAAATCTGTTACAGAGAGCTTCTCTGAAGTTTGGCTGTGAATCTTGATTTTCGCAACTCACAGCTTCTTTTTATGGTGAACAGACAATATATCACTTGTCTCAAGCAGAGGAGTCAGATTGGCGCTACAAAAGATAAATTCTGCCACGGCATAAAGGTTTGGTCATGTTCAGACACAGAGAAGAACCAAATGACTTCAGAAGCTGTGCATCTAGTTTTGCTATGATGGCCTGCGCCTCCCTCAGCGCAGACTGCGACACACTTGTAGTGCTTTACTTGAAGCTCCGTGTGGAGCCTCCCATTTGCAAATTCCTCTATTAGGATAAATCTGATGACCTCTCTGCCGGATAACTCACTGATAAGAAAACACTAGTTCTGCTGAGTTAGGAGAAAGTGCTTGCTTTCTTTTCAGATAGCACTGTTTTGCAGCAGTTCCGCTGAAAAATCACGAGTACTCCCCAGAGTCAAGAAAACCAGAAAAATGCTGTTCTTGATCATTTTTCCCTCACATTCCGGCCCTTCGCTGACACCGTGTAAGCAATCACTTTCTCATCACAGTAGTTGTGACAGGCAAAAGGGATATTTACAGAAACACAGGCAGGTCACAGAGGTTGTTAAGAGCTCAAAAATTGCAACTTAACTTTTGGAAGAGTAAGCAGAAGGCCCACAGCAGGGTTTGTATTTTGTTAGGCGTGGCGCAGTACAGAAGGGGGGGGGTCCAGTTCCGACAGCACTGAGGCTATGGATGGTCAGAGAGGGGCGAAGGATAACATGTAATTTCAGCACACCACTGCAATTACCTTGATAAAATGATCAAGGAAAATCTTACAATGCAACCTACAATACAATACAACCTAGCTGAGGTGGTGTTTATTCTGAGAAAACATCTTCAGTGGCACAAGACCCGTTTTGGATCCCAAAGCCTTTCTCAGAATTATAACCTTCAGCTTACAAGAGAAAACTGTGACTAGATCCCTGCAAGTTTCCCAAGAAAGAAAATGAGAAATTGCTGTAAGTGAAACGTGTGTGTGTGCACTGGAGGAATAGACTCACGGCAGTCTTTTGGAAACAGCCTTCCAAAAAGGATGTTAGATAGTAGGATGCTTTCCCAAAAAGGATGCTACAAATCACATGCTTGAGTTAAGAAATGACAGCAACAGTCCAAAGGGAACATACGGGACAGGCAGTAATACTTCATTATGTATGCCGATTAGATGATTTCTCTTTCTAAACTATTTTTGCCTCTTATGAATAAATGAGAGAAAACAAGGGTGCCTTGTAAACAGCTGCTTCGGGCCCTTGCAAACCTTCAAAATGACGAGGTGCCAACGTGAATTTAATAAGCCCGCTCTTCCTGTATTCTGGTCAGTTCCCAGCTGAGGCTCAACTGGGATACGGATGCAGTGTTGCTATTTGTGACTGCAAATACTGATCCCATCCAGATATCTGGATAAGCCGTCCTCTTCCCTATGGGCAGCTTGGCTTCTGAGACAGACTTTAGCTGCACACCCTGCTATCCCTTTATCCAGACCGAGGGCTCCACAAAGAGCAGAATTGACAGATACGCATTGTGACGGTAAACATGGGCTGTTGAACTCCAAGCCAAAATGCCAGCACAGTCGTCCCATGTGTATCAGCTACCGCCTTTATCATTATTTCACATACCTTAAAGACAAGAGACTCTTGCTTCATATAGACTTCAGGGAAAAAGAGCTGCCTGCTGGCCTCTAAGCAGCCCAATTCTTTGTGAAGTGACACTGGCCAAAACATCTGGGGCACACAGCAGTGTCATCCTTGGCTGCATGGGCAGATTGCAGCAAAGACATATGTACAGCAGTGATAGGTGGTATCAGAACATCCTCTGCTTGAAACTTCTCTGAAGGTCAGTGTGATACTATTGAATACAATAACATGGAAGAAGCCTCAATGCTCTTCCCAAGATGAATCCCTTTCTCCTGTTTCTAAAGATTTGCACTTTTGTGTCATCAGTTGTAGTTGTTCGGCTACACAGTCATTAACAGCAAGGACTAGAGGTAATGGCCTTAAGTTGTGACAGGGGAGGTTCGAGTTGGATATCAGGAAATACTTTTTCTGAGCAAGAGTGGTGACAAACTGGAACAGGCTGCCCAGAGAGATGGTGGAGTCACCATCCCTGGAGTGTTCAAGAAACGTGGAGATGTGGCCCTGAGAAACATGGTCTAGTGCAGTCACAGGCATGAATTGGTGACTGGACTAGATGATCTGAGCGGTCTTTGCAACCTTAATGACTCTATCGTGCTGTAACTAGAGGAACATGGTGACAAGCAAAAAACAATGAGCTTCAAGGTAGACAGATACAACAGACAGACTGTTACACTAGTAGTCCAGTGTCCACGTGTACCTAATTGCAGCGTGGGACTCAAAATCTTAATGAGAAGTAGAAGGATGCCAAAATAATCTTTTAAGCCATAAACAGAACTTCGCAGTTAGGTAGACTTCCCCAAAGAAAGGAATCTGTTTCCTTTGAAAATACTTGCTAATAGCAAGTCCTATGAAGTTATATGTATCTACAGTTTCTACAGCATATGTATTATGAATTTTTTTTTTCTTTTTTTTTTTTTCCACCCCCACTCTTGGATAGCTACAGAAGAAAGCTGTGAATTTGCCTGATTTGTTGACTAACAGTGTTGCATTTCTCAAGCCTGGCAGCTGCTCAGGAAACAACAATGATGAGCCAGGGTCTTGATAGCAGTCACTTCAGTCCTCAGAAGACTCATGACAAAGCAGAAGAAGAGAAATACTATCTTCACCATGTCTGAACCTTTCTTTGTTTTTGGCTCAAAGTTAGCTTTCTGAGGCATTTCTTGCAATAACGCTCTGACTTACCTAGGAGATGAGAGGGAGGTGTTGGCGTATGACAATCAACATCATTTTGTGGACAATTTCACATTTGAAAGCATTTCTTTGGAGCTGATTGCCTTGGGAATACTGTGCTCAGGAATGTTTACTGGCAGAAAATCTGGCCTGTGACCAAATAACTCCAGCTTGGTATGGGAGATTGGAGAATGATAGCATCGTATCCTGTGAAAAACAGGATGCAGGTGGGCACCTCCCTGCTCCCTCTTATCTGATGGCAAGGCCCAGAAGATGGGAACAGAGGAGTTTCTGCTGAGATCCCAAAGCCAGAAGCTGCCAGTCCAAAGAGAGAGGACTTGACCGCTTTGTATTTGAGCTGTTACTCCAAAGGGAGCTGACTCGACCACTTTGGACTTATTTATAAGTTTGTACAGTCGCCGTCGTTATTGTCAGCCAAACAACAACTCCCATTGCTACTGAAGATCAACGTCTGAACTATGAGCAATGCTGGAATATGTGATGGTGACTATCTCCCTCTTGCTTCGTACAAGAACTCCCTGCTTTTATTTCCTATCGCTTTTCTATCGTCCGCCTTCCATTCCCCATCCCCTTAAGCAACTTGGATTTGTAATAAACTGGTCGGGCTAACATTTGACCCTTTGTATCTTCGTCTCACCGTCGGGTATACATGTATCAAAGAACCTCTTCTCTCTCCTATAAATTGGGACAAGAGATTTTTTATGGCATAGTCTGCAAGATACTTGTCATGAGAGTGTTGTCCTTCCAGACGTAGTTTGAACCTCTTCTCTGTGTGCCTCCTGGAGCTGCAAGGAGCAATATTTTTCCTCTCCAGGAAAATCACTCCACATACTGGAACTTAATTGCATTTTTGGAGCTTTTTATGTGTATACCTCTCTGGGACATGTGAATTAATTTTGAGTATTTGCATTTGTTTAATACGCGTGTGCCTCTCCAGGAGGACCACTCCACATTTTGTGATTTTAGTATCTTATGACTTAAGTGTGATTTGAATCTTTTTTCTGTGTGCGCCTTTTGGAGTTGAGAGGAATGATTTTTTTTTTCACTTAAACGTGTCCTCCTCCCCCCCCCCCAAAAAAGATCACTCCATATATTGAAATCTAAAAAGTGTTGTTTGAGCCTCTTTGTCTTCTGTGTGTTCCCCTCAAAGAAAGGAAGGAGTGATTTGAGCACTTACATTTGTCTCATAGGCGTGTGCCTCCCGGGGGAGGTAAGAAGTTACTTGAGCTTCTGAATACCTGTACCCCCATCTCCTTCAGTGTAGATCTTTCTGTGTATTGAGAAATGAGTGACAATGTAGTCACTATGAAAAGCAAAAATGTGTTGTTTGACCTTTTAGAAAGGAGTGGTGTTTGGCCCTCATTATCAAGGGTGGACTGGGCATGACAGAACAGGCATAACTTGTGGAGTGTTTCAGACCATATTAGTGTCCTACAAAATGAGGCTCGTACCTGAGCCAGAAAAGGAAAACCATTTATCTGTGCACTCGGGGCTGCTTTAAAAGCTTCCGTGGAGCTCTGAATTGAAGAGCATTTGGCAGAAACCCCAATGATACAAGCATTGCAGGAATCAATTAAAGTAACACAGGAATTGGTTAAGACTCTGCAGAATCATATAGTAAACCTTGAGAGACAATTAGAAAGTGAGAGACATGGTACAGCTTTGTTGCAAATAGCCTTAAAGGAACAGTTAAGGTGTAAGGGTACCAGTGACACTGTCATCCATAGTGCACCTCAGGAAAAAACTTATCTTCAGGAGGAATTGAAAGAATAAAGGCAAGGGTGGAAAAATCGGAGGTCTCCCCAGCGCACTTGCATCCTTTGATAAAAACTGAATATACATTTGATAACAGTGATGATCTAGACTCTCAAATGAATGTGAAACAAATTCCCTTCTCAGCCACTGAATTAGCAAAATTAAAAAAAGATTTTGTCCGCTCTGCAAAGGAATCAGAAACAGAATATGTATGGAGGGGTAGCCCCACTGATGAAGTCCAAATACTATTAACTGAAAAGGAAGCTGAAGGGTACTGGGGACCAGGAGTATTTTTAACTACTGGCAACAGTCGTGCTCCCTGGTCCTTAACACAGAAGGCTGCCTGTTGGGCAGGTGTTCTCAACCCTTTAGAAAGGGGAGACCCTCTTGCTGTTACTGGAATGGTTGATCAATTAGTAGAAAGTGTTCAAAAGACCGCTTGTCTCCAAAGGATGTATGCTAGAAAGCTGCAGCCGCACCATGAATCGTCTGTGATGATGCCTGCTGATCCTGAGAGGATAACCCCTTTAATTAGGGAGGCTTCCAGAATCGTTAAAACCTATCAGTATACAACTACAAGGAAAAATACAGGCTATGCCTCAGGGAGAAGGAGCCTGGGCAGCCTCTAACCATCTGCAGTCAGGATAGAAAGCCTGGACGTGGGGGGAGGTTGCCCAAGAGTTAATAAACTATGGGAGAAAATATGGGCTGGTGGTTTCTTCCACCAGTAAATTCAAGACAAGGGAAGTGAGGCTTGCCCCCAGACCACCTAGCCTCAATAGAACAGAAAGAGCCTCACTCCCAGTAAAAACGGGTAGGCGAAACATTGATCATAAACGCAATGGACTTTGGTTGCTCTGGGCTAGCAAAAGGGTATTCCGTGAGATTTGATGGATGGACTAACAACAGTTAGACTCAAGAAGTTGGTGACTGGATGGCTGACTGCGCTTGAGGAAAGCAAAGCCCCAGGTTCTAGTGCCTCTCCTGAGGAACCTGAATGACTATCCAAACCACTGGAAAACTGATGCCTTCGCACCTCCCACGTGAGTGGGGAGAGTGAAGAGGGGATGCATTAGAAAGCTCTCAACAAAGGAAAACAGTCCTTGATTTAACACCTTCTGTCCCGAGGCCCCACCGCTCTTGCCCATTACCCCTGTGTGTCACGATCCACTCACTGACAATCTGGGGAAACTCTCTCATCTCCCTGGACGGCCTGTGTCGGTTGACTCAGCTAGCGTGAGGCCAGTTCCCTTAACCTTCCTGGAACCTCTTAACAAATATCCTTGAAAGGCTAAGGACACCCAGAAAAAGAAATATAAAATCAACACTCACTGGATCGTTCCCTCATTTTTAGTCATATTAACAAAGCCCAAAAAGGGCAAGACGATGTCTTGTTTTATTTTACAGAAAATCCCCGTGGGACCTTGACTCAACACAGGAAAGCTGATAGCTGACTTTAACCGTTCATGTTTTATGAGAGAAAAATTGAAGATTTGATCATGCTGCAACGCTGAATACTCTTGATCATATATTTTGATTACATATTTTGGTTGCAATAGTATTATGTTTTGGGTTGCTGTGGTTGTGGGTGGTGACTGATACCAGTATTTGGATCTGTTAAACTTCACACTTGGGTTCAGAGTTTTCACGCGTTATCCTGGCTTACTGGCAACTCCCTGTAGAGTGATATCATTCCTTCTGACTCCTTCTTTCATCCCTTTTTATCATGACTTGCATGTACCTGCTCTATGGTGTTTCCAACTTCCTATCAAACTGGGAAATGAAGCAAGGGACCCATCTAATATCTGTCAGATGTGGTCTGAAAAGAAACCCATCATAAAGCCCTTTGCAATATGGTGTCCAGTGTCAGAAAGTTGTTGATTTAACACCAGTAGAGGAGTTCCATCCAAAACATGGCTGTTGGAAAGTGTCTAAGTTTTGGTAAGAGATGTGTGTGTTTCTGGGGTTACTGGGATTTCTGATGGCTTATACTGGGGGGTATCCTACACACACTATCCTCTGAAAATTCTATAGACTATAATGATACTTGAACTTGTCCGACTAGTAACATATATCTCTCAGCACTTGAATTGCTTTGGAGATTCTCAAATGGAAAATTCTGTTCATATTTAACCTTACAGCAACGTGCAGTGTTGCAGTGTGGTGCAGTGATACCTTCACTCTGCCTAAATAGAGTGTTAAGTTTTGTTAGCCGCAGGACTGATAATCTCTGTGATATTAGAAAACATATTTGCTCCATCTACTGCCCTGGCAAAACACCAAGTCGTCTTTGAAAACGTTACCAGGCAAGTCGACGTATTGCCAGGCTGGACTAGATATGCTTTTTGAGAATTAAACTTGCAAGAGCAACGAGTGCTGAAAATGGCATTGCAAAACCAGTTAGAGCTTGATATGTTGTTACTTAAAGACTTGGGTGTCTGCGGCAAATTGAATGACTCTAATTAATTGTTTCCTAAAAAAAAAAAAAAAAAAAAAAAAGGAAGGAATGAAAATAGTACTTGTTAAATAAATTGCCCACAGGTGAAATGTGTCCTACTATATTTGTTGCAACTCTTGTGTTGGTACCTTGTATGATTGCATGTTTTACTCAACTTATACAATGTGTTGTACTTTGTAATCACTTGTTCTGATGAACAAGTCCAGCAGATCATGGCAACATTTGCAACCAAGCCCACAAAAAACTTTTGTAGTGATTGTGTAGCACTTAACTCCTCCTTCGCCCCCTCTTTCCCTTATGCTTTTTTTTTTTTTTTTTCCTTCTTTTTTTCTTTCCACCATCCTGGATGGTCACTTATGCATCAGTTTCATGCAATCTTCAAGCCACGTGGTGGTGTCTGAAACCTTTTCTGTTTTTGGCCCAAAGTTTGCTTTCCGAGGCATTTCTTGTGAGAAGACTCTTTCATAAGACGTATTGAAGAACCTCCTCTCCCTCCTATAAATTGGAGCAAGACACACCACAAACAGAGTAGGAGACAAAAGCCCAACTTAGATGCAATATAAATTTTATGTTGTTGAAGAACAAACTGCCTGCTGTCTCAGTGAAGCCCAGCGTTACTTAAAATTGTTTATTAATGTTTTGGCATAAGCGGCGAAGAAGGCTGGCCTGCAGGATGACCTGCTTTTAATGCTTGTAGAGTAGCCCTGAGGGACAGAAGAAATTTCACAAATATTCAGTGTGTACACAAAAGCATCACTGCCTTTAGCAAGTTATCTACAGCAACTTAATTCTTAATTTAGAGCCTGTGGTACATATGTTGCTTTTATCACCACAAAGTCCGTTTATTGCCTTGTTTAATCTAAAGATTATAACACACTTAAGAAAACAACCTCCCTCAGAAAAACAACCAAAGAACCAACTGACAGGGAGACTGCCATGTGGTGTCATGGCTGACAAATGGGAGAAATCAGCTCGTGCCAATTGCTCTGTTGCCACACCGGTGTCAGGCTTGAATGAGTTGCTGGGGGTTGCTTGTTGGCACCGTGTGCGTTTTTTCATGCAAGGCTGTGTTGTAAACCTCACTGCTCGTCAAAACGTGATACAAACTGCTCTTTATAAAGCTTCTGAATAAAGCTGTTCTTTCATATCGTGCAAGAAGTGACCCAAAGCCTGTTCCAGCAGGAAAACCACGGGCTTGCTGCTTGGAACCTGCCGCCCTTTTTGAAGGGCCCTTCACACAACCAGGTGATGTGAGACTGCAGCCACAAAAAACTGCTCAGATGCCCACCCCAGCTTACCCTTCCCCAGTGATCCTGCTACTGCTGCCCTTTGTACCTGAGAGTGCATCTCACTCATGAGCATGCCACAGCCGCGGACCAGATGCATGTGGCTGTGCTGTCCCAACTGCTGCCATGCGTCTCCCATTCCCTGGTGACCACAAAAATCAGCTGCCCTCCATGGCAAAGGAGCAGGATGTGCTGCTGCTGACGATGTGGGGCTGATGCTGCTGATGGATGTGGGACTGGAGTGCAGGATCTCCCCTGGCCTGAGTTAGACAAATTGGTTACACAAGTAAGTCCTGCACAAAAAATCCACGCCACATCTTTTCCCTAAAAGGGGATCCATTGCAAATACAGTTGTGTGCTACAGGCATATGTTATGCTTATCTCATACTTCCAGCAGGCTCCTTAGGATGTGGTATTGAGTGTTAATTCTTAGCCAAACGCATGTTTTCGAATACATTTCCAGAGGACTGGAAATGTCTGTTTAAATAGAAATCCTTTCTTATTTGGAAAAATACAAGTGAGAGTATTGCAGCTATCTTTCACCGAGATGCATAGTGAATCATCTGAATGTGCATTCTGCAGACATTTAAACCTACTTATATTTTGTATTAATACAAAGTAGACTGTCACTTCTAATTTATTGTTTTAGCAAGAAGTAGACTGCAAAGGTCAAAATCATCTTAACTGCTTTAAAATCAATTATTGACGATTTTTCTCTCCTCTACCATATTAACTACCTCATACATCAAAACTGCTTTCAACTGCTTTCACAGATGGTCCAAATGCACAAAACCACAATTTAGAAAAAGAACTTTCTACAAGAGTAAAATCTGCCAAACCAAAGCAAGTTTCCTCATCACTGGTGCCATCTTTCTTTCTGATTTATGGAAATGCTATGCAGTTAATCTCGCTCAAAATTCATCAAATTGGAAAAATAAAAGGGTTGTTCTCTCTATAAAATGTTTATGACCACAAAGCAAAGTGCAAGCAGACCAAAGTGCAGCAATAAAGGATGTTTTCAACAGCATTGAATAATTTTGTGTAATTTGCTTTCTGAAAAGCTCGAAAATAAAACAACTGGTCCTGCTCAGTAACCCAGTAAATGCTGTTATGCGCAGAGCAGTGGCAGTTTGAACTCACTGAGTTGGAATTTCGAGAGCCGTTCCCTTCTGGAGAATAAGCGTGTCTGAGTACGGTTATGCTTTACCAGCCAAACACATGCTGAGATTTCATACAGTATGTTCAGCATGTCTGGCATAAGTTACTCAGCAATCTAAAAAACCTGACCACAACACATTATTGCCAGAGGAAGTTTTTCTCCACTGCACATGCAAATGCAAACTTTTTTTTTTTTTTCCCTGAGAAAATATGGTTTTGTTGCTTTCAGACACAATTTGAGGACAGATTGCTTATATGCCAACTACGCGGCCAAATATTGATTCTCATGTTATTTGGATAGCAATCCCCTAACATACTGCATCTATCACACAATTACCTTGTCACTAGCTCTTGAAAGTCTCAAAATACATATATGCACAAGCAGCTTTGTTGATGAGCGTCATTCCCTATACAAATAACACGCAGTTGGGAAAATAACCTAGTTTGTACCTTTTGGGTCAACAAGATGCTCTGACAGCTCTTCGTGCAGATGAAATTAGGAGTTCAGAAGTGTATTTTTGCTTATTCTCTGTGTTTCTTAGCAAACCAAAGATAGCGTTCCTGAACCGATGATGTTGAAAGCGCTGTGAATTCTGCTATTGTCGGCAGATGAAACAGGACTGAGCTTAAATTCAGCATGCAACTAGCTGCTTAAGAATGTATTCAGCTCCAGCTGGTTGAAATCCTAGATAAAGTCCTCTCTTTGCTCTGGCCCTGCTATTTCTAAACTGCATGGACTCTACTACACTCTACTACAGCATTCAAAAAGCACTCAGGAAAAAGACTTGCACATTTTACAATAAACAGGCTTTTTCAGTTTCTGAAGAAGTCAGGGCAAAAAGAAGGTGCATTTTTTTTCTTTTCTCTTCTTTTCTAGAATACGTTTTGAACCAACCATTTCAAGTATAGTACAATCACCGTTTTTCATGTGCATACCTGCATTCCCAGCAGACTACAATCAAATCTCACAAGATTTGTTTCTAGGACAGACCAAAATATCTCAAAAATGAAATGAAGGAAAATTATCCTCTGAAAAGCTAACATCCCTAAATTTCTCACTTTAAGACCTGACATAACCACTCACCTAAACTGTGAACAGAGCCCAAAACTGCGCTATGGGAGACAGCAAGTCAAGGACTGATGCTACCTTGCACATGGTGGTCAAATAGTGGCATGGAGACTTTTGGAAACACCTCAGACAGAATTTAATCAGTTCCATTTACAAATAGAATCATAGAATCATTTAGTTTGAAAAAGACCACTCAGGTTGTCTAGTCCAATTGTAACCTTGCTCTTGGCTCAAAGTGCTCAACCATGTGCTTAAGTCCACTTGTGCGCCTTAAAAACTCTATACAATTACTGAAGAAAAAAATCCAGTGTGAGATTCATCTCCCATATCTCTGTATCTTTCTCTTTATTTTCTGTAGCCTAAAAGGTCTTAGACACCTTATTTGTTCTGAAATAGAAGGGCTCATTTTTAACTATGGTCATATAGAAAATTGTAAATAATGTCATGGCAATAAAAAAAAATTAATATCTGAGCAAGATAAATCCATCAATGACATGAAACATTCCTTCACTTCTACTCTTTCCTTTCTTAACTGATAATGTTTGGAACAAGGATTGTACTTCTCGGTAGCCTGTGAATTAGCCAACATTCATGTGTTATTGTTTTCAAGCAGTTAAAAACTGCTCCAGAGCCTCCGATCTGCAAGCCTGTCTCCAGTAGCTTGTTGGATTGCGCTGGGAGATAATGGATTGACATCATTCCTGGTCTTGGCCAAGTGCTGTTGCTACAGTGCTCAAGGTCATTCACGGCTTACCTCTGTGTGTGCTGGGTGATCTACAGCAGTGCTCAGCCGTGCTGATGTGTTCATCGTTCTCTGAAGGCAGTGACCAATGTTGAGCAGCTGGCTGTTTGATCTTCCCACTGCTTTGCAGGCAGTACCATGCTGCTCAGAAAATTAAAGGGGAAAAAACACCATTGAAAACATTTATCAGCTAACGTCATAGAACCACGCTTGACCTCCATATCTTCTCTTGTTCCCCAAAGGCAACACGTGTAAAGCGTTTCCTGTCTTTCATGTTAACTGGAATGCATCATGAGGTCCAAATGTACAACCTGCTGTCTGTTTTAGTCATTAGGCATAATTTTCTTTGTCTCTTGATTAGAGCTTCAGCCAACTGTTCACTGTTGTAATGCATAACTCTTTTATTATTCCCTCCCTCCCCTGAACAAACGACTAACTAACCAGTCAGGTTGAAAGTTGAAATTCACTCAAGGCTGCTGTGTCTTACACTGTCTTTTTTTTCCACATCAGCACATCCTCCTTTGCTCAGGACCACCAAAACAGAGTAAATAACGTCCACCTTTCCACCTTTTATTGAAAGGCTGAAAAACAGATGGTAGTTAAAAACAATTAAAAGGAACTCCTAGATTTCAAGATATGTTCTGCCCCCACATCCGTCTGCTTGAGCATGATAGTTGTAGTTTACTTGCTGCAACTTGGCTCTATATTTGCGGATTTCAGTAACACTGAAGGAGTATTTTTCTAGAATGATGTCCAGTTTGCAGATACATGCTAGAAATTAAGAAATGAAGCTGTTGTGTTATCTTCTCCATCTGCAGTATGCTGGAAGATTGCTCACAAAATTGTTACTTGGTATTTTCACTTCTGACCGTCTTCAAACTCAGCTGACAGCAGCTTAGAAGGGTCGTAAAACATACACAAAGACAGCAAAATACCAGCCTGGCTATCTTTTGATCCCAACAGGCGATACGCATGTACTGGTTATGCCCTCATTCCACTAACATTATGTATATACATGCAGCAAATGTCCTTAACATGAAAGAAAACCTTGGAATCCCTGATCATACTTACGATAATAAATCTTCATCAGTGATCTTAGGTCAGAAAAAAAACAAAACTGAAAATTGTGTACAGGCTGAACTGTTATCGACTTTGAAAACTAGATCAGCTAGAAGAATCTTGCCCTGGAAGTGATGAAGCAAATACAAATATGTATATGTGCATATAAATGAATAAATATAAATAAATAAATACATACATACATATATAAATAAGCAAACAAATAAATAAATAAAGCTATCCATGAGGCTATCCCCTAATTCCTATGATAAGAGTCTGTACCACAAGGAGCAAAGTTAGCAAAACTTGAGTTCCTTTGTCCCCAATATCTCCACCCAGTGCAATAACCTGACCATCTGCTCCCTTTGCTACAGCCCTGGCTGCAGATACCTGCAGTGGCCAGTCTGGAGATGGAGACGTGGGCTGGCCCCGCAGCTCCCATCAAACCCTTGTAACTGATGGTTTCTGACAGTGCTTCTGTGTGCAAGAGCACTACCATTAATTTTTTTCCTTCTAACCAGTTTTCAATTCTCATAGACCTCATAGGAAATTAAGGTGATTAAAACCTATCTCAACTTCAGCTGGAACTGCTCATCCACCTCCAAGGCTGATGAAGGAGAGGCTGGCCAGCCGGTTGGATGCAGAGGGCTGGTTGTGAAGTTACAAGCAGCCCATTCCTCTCATTCAGCACAAACAGCCAAACTCTGAGCATTAGAAGTATAACAATCTGTGACCACGTTACATCAACAGTTCAACAGCTATTTTGTAACTTATAAGGCAGTTTCATATTTTCTTGTTTGCTGCTTGACATCAGCCTTTGAAAGCAAGCTGAAAGACTCCAGCTTACCTCACCCGCTCTTCTGCAGACACAGTGGTGTCACTCCTCTGTGTCCCATCTTATATCTCAAGGACTGGTCTCATTTTGTTTAGAATTACAAGGCAGAAAACAGACAAAAAATACATTTCAAATGCTAGGAACATCTGCCAGTTTTTCACTTAAAAACCCTGTCCTGAAAGGAGGGAAAATATTGAATTGAATTATTCCACAGCAGCAGAAGTTTCAGCCTTTCCAAGAAAAGTTGCAGGATCCCAGGCATACATCACTTCTTTGGAAGTATGGGATACTACAGCTATTTTTGCTCAAGGACTTCAACCAGAGGTAGCAGTCTTTAACAGAAAGTGCCTGCTCAAGCCAAACGCCTCTCAGACTCCCTTTTCCCAGGCCTCGCCTGACCATACCTATTTACTTGAAAGGTGTGAGCTCTGGTGGAGTACAGGTGTAAGTTATTCCATTGGCAGTTACTTTCCTTAGGGACGCCTACCTGCGCGACCTGGTGTAGGGAACCTGCTTTGGCGGGGAGGTTGGACTCGATGATCTCTGGAGGTCCCTTCCAGCCCCTGCAATTCTGTGATTCTTATAGCTCAGATAAATTAATTGACTCTCACTATCCACTTAGGCCCTGGATTTTCTTGTTAATTTTAAACAGATACTACACAGGTCATTCTGGGAAAGCTGTCATAGAAAGAATTACAAACATCTTTAAAGCAGGAAGATTCTGCCTACAAGACAAATATCTCTAATTCAATCCATCAAAAATTGTCTGAATAAATCAATAGAGCAATAAGATCTGCTTGCCTGATAGATGGTATCTCTACTCATAGAAATTACTTAGTTACTTCATCATTCATGGAAATTTGCATCACCATCAGTCACGTTTGTTATTCACAAAGCTTTGTAGAAGATTAAAACAAAAGAAAAAGCAAATAAGCATAAAAGTCCATCTCCAATACTTCAGACTATGGCAAATTATCATCCTCTTCCAACAGCAAAAAGGCTATGGCAGGTTGGAGACACGGTGTTTGACGCTGGCATTACCATCAGGTATATTCATACTGTCCCTTAAACAAAGTTTATTTACTAATTTATTTACTTAGTCTTGCAAAGTCCAATCAAATCATGTGTCCTTTTCTTCAATACCGGTTTTATTTTCTGTGAACTCATAGTTGGCTCCAAATAACAAGTTTGATATCACATCCAAATGGGATCAGAAATACTGCACAAGATATGTATTTAATACTTCACACGACCACATCTAATTTCAGTAAGCGTAGTCCCAATACTGCATTACGTAGTCCCATATATATACGTAGCATACATACATATATATATATATATATATGTAGTCCCAATACTGCATTCAAGCAACAGCAAGTCTTCACTTGCTGCTCACTGAGGCAGGAAATATAGCTTTTCCATATTTTGAGGTTGATTTGCCACAATGTCACATGTTCAGCCTCATGCACAGACATTAGTCTTTTTTTTTTTTTTGTGGTCAGTTTAGATAAATTGACTGTGCCATCCATAGCTCTACAGATCATAGTATGCAACCCAATATATAGTTTGGAGTCACAGTATAAAAAACACAAACCCTTAACTACTTCCACAACATTCTTAAGTCACAAACAGACTTATTGAGAAAGGGTAGACATTGCGGTTCAACTCAGTCTGTCCATTTTGACCATTTACATATACCTTTATATACCTACATATACCTTACATATACCTGCAAACAAATTTCATGATCACTCATAAGTTACAGCCCCAAATTTACAATTGCTACCTAACTGTCATGGTTTTATGATTTTTGGTTATCGATATTCCACATCATAACATCATGTAGTACGCTAGGAGTTTAACTGTTAATGCTCCTGTTCTGGGCACTGTCCGGAAGAGAAGAAGAGCTACATACCCCAGGGGGCGGTCAGAGAGGAGATATAACCCCTGGCAAGGTCATCTGATGTTCTCTTCTTTGCCTCCCTGCTGCTCAACCAGACTGCACATCTCACCTCAGCGCTATGGTGAGGCCTATCCACCTTTTGGACACTCTCATTATATTTGATTTACTACCTTTAATTCTAGCTATATTGTAGTGTGTTATCTTGCATTCTGATACTATATTTAGTAAATTAGTTTATTCTCCTCAGATCGTTGCCACTGTTTTTCACTATTTTGGGGTCCCCTGTTTCCTTTTTCCAGAGGTGCGGCTTATGCAAAATCCTTCTGCCCCGTTAGTCACAGAAGCGGGCTGACCAGCCCGTAAACCATTGACAGTAACAGATATCCAAAAAAGCAAACCTAGGAATGCAACTTAACCCAGCAGTGTTCAGGCCTCTTTAAAAATAGACAGTCTGACAAAAAACCATGCATCTAAATGACTTTGCTAATAAATGGGTAAGCAGTTGTCACCCCAGATAAACAACATCTGACGGGCAAGATGGATGGCTGTGAAAAGTAACCAAGAGCATTTTGAGAAGACAAAATTGATACTGACCAAATCAGGCAGAAGTCAGAGCAGTGGCTCAACAGAAGAGAAAATCTGTGGAGGATAACCAATAGTGCTGGCTTATTTTAAGCACGTCTTACAGAGCCTGTGGGCTACATTTCACTGTAGCTTTGTCCAAAATCAAGCTAAGTTTAAAAATATGTATAATTGAAAGTGATTTATAAGTGCTTGGGTGGCAGCGACAGGGCAGACTGAAAGACATTAACATTAATGTGTATTTTGGGGAACTTGGAACAAAAGTAATGCCTTATCTTCTATGAACTGCATAACTTGTATGAATTACTCAGTGCCCACAGACTAAAAAATTTTGCTAAAGGAAAAAAGGTAGCCCTGTATTTCTTTTGATCATTGAAAGAAACGGGACCGTGCTAAGGGGAAAGTGAGTCTGGCACATTAAAAATCATTGCTAAGGAAAGCACTAGTGGCCAGACCACACTCGTGATTCAGTCAACTGCCTGCAACTAGGCAATAGGAATGGTTTAAATTCTCAGCTTTTCTGAAGGATGAAGCTTTCTCCCTGCTCATCTTTGCCACCATATGAAGAACTGAGAGAGCGTCTGGCAATGAAGAACACGTTAATCATGTTATTGTGACAACCACAACTGTTATGAAACAGATATTCTTACAGCACATACTAACCTCCCCTGACACTTTTTTTTTCCTCATTCAAAACCTGTTCAACATTCACTTCAAACACACTGAGACACATCTCTAGAAAATCACCGATGCCAGGAAGAAATCTGTTTCAGGTATGTGCAACAGAAGCTGCCTGTAATACGCTAGTGGTATTTATTGTCTGGATGTACCTTTGTTCCCGAATCTGAAGTCATGCAAATATTTCTCAGAAAAGATGTCTTTGAACAGTCTTCAGGAACAACCAACTGTGAGACAAAATGTCTGACTGAAACATATATATCTTTGATTTAGCTCTATAATTTATTCTTACCTGAATATTTACTCTTTACAGTGGAAAGCGATACGGAAATTTTTGAACAAAGCTGAGCTCAAACACACACAGTGTGAAATTATTGTCAAAGCTAATATTTAAAGTTTTCAAATGTGCTTAACAAATATTACAGAAGCAATGTCTGTAGAATAATGTGGATGGACAAAAATAGGATTGCTTTTGGAACACTTTGGTCTAGGAAGAATTCCTAGCAGACTGACTCTTCTCCTAGAAGAGACACCTTACTGGACATTGTGAAGTGTTATAACATTATCTGAAAAGGCATTAATGGAAGCAGGGTCAGTCATTACCTTCCATGGCCCTACAGAGTGCACGAGAGGGCTTGCTGCTGAACATCCAACGCGGCCTACAATCTCCACTCTGGGATGATGAATGGCGTTTCTGCTCCATCACCTGCAAAATTTCCAGCCTTTTCATACTGCTATTATACTGCATTTCTGTTAGGTTAAATGGAAAATAGCTGTGCTACTTACACATGTTGCACATTCAAACATATAAATGTTGGTAATTTAGTCCTGACTGCTATAGTTGGTCATTTTGAAAATATCTTCTACAGCCACCGTACAATTATGTAATTATTTGCCTGCTCAGTCATCACAGGCAGGAAAGTATAAAAAATATAAATTTTGGCAGTGAGAAATCAAAGTCAGTATAGAAAACCAAGTGCTGTTCATTGGGCTCATAAAGCTAAATCACATCTGCATCTTCACTAGCACTGCATTGCATGGCCTGACAGAAGAGTACCAGGAAAGTGTCAGGGATCCAGACTCCTAACTATTCTTCCTCCACTCTGCTCATGAAGTTGCTGAACCCCTTTTACAGCTGAAGATGGAGCCTGGCTAGATTTTGTCATGCACTTAAAAGGTCCATAGTGAGGCAGTCCTAATCATAATGTGCAAGGACAGTAACGATGTTACTCTGCCATTTGCTCCTTTACAGCAAGTGGGACAACTCCATTTTATGTATTAGCGGATTTGCTGAACACTCAAATAGGGATAACACAGTATTACTGGAGCAAAATGATCTTTGTAGCTTTGATGAAGACTCAAAGGGATGGGAACAACTGATGACAAGATGGTGCAGAGAAGAATCTCTTCGTAAGTCCATTAATAGGCTCTATGACAGGGACTACAGTAAATTCAATTTTTTCCAACAGTATTAGTCTAAGTGTAACTTTCAGGCAAACTTTCTACAAAAGAGAGAAATAAAAGAGAGATACAGGAATGAATAAAGAAGAAAAAAAGAAAGAAAGAAGAAGAGAAAAGAAAAACAGAAAAAGAAAGCTTAACGAAGCAAGGACTCTCTTCCAAATTTTTGTAGAAATGCCTTGCTGCTGAAGATACTAGAGAGGACTCAGTCTAGCAGCCAGAATGTTGGAAAGCAGCTTAGTGTTGAAGCAAGGCAACTGAAGAAAACCTGCTCTAAATGTTAAAATCTAATAATTCTGTCTTACAGGGAGAAAGAGTCAGGAACCCAAAGTAAATATCCACTTGTCATAGCAGCAAATCGCTAGGTGTCTGCTAACTACAAGTTTGAAAGATGCCATGGAGCAAGCAAGGCAGTTCTAGGTGTATTTGATTAGTTTAATAACTGAAGAGCTTGAGTTCTTTCCTAGAGTCAACAAATTCAGCAAAGAGCCTCTACATTAATTGCAACCACATCATGTTCTTTTAGAATATGAGAAACACAACAATCCCTATAAAGACTGTAAAACAGCCATTGTCATTTGGGGATGCTATTAATCAATGCTTTCTCGTGTATTTTGCCTTCACAGCTCCCTTGCCTAGATTTCAGTGAAACAGCTCACTGGGTTTTAACTAAAAGCAGAATGGCCATGTACAGCCATGCAAGAGGCTCAGTGTTTTCATTCCAGCACTCTGAATGTTTACCTCTGACCCCTCCTGCCAAGGGAGACCCTGACATGTCCACAGGCATTACGAGCACTACAATGAGCAGTCCCACAAAAAGGATTGGAAATACCTCCTTCATTCTGAGAGTACCTTCCACATTTAGACACTCCCCACATTGTTGCTTTTTTCTCCACTCCTAGAAAATCAAGAGATGCTACAAGAGGAGAGAGGCTAAACTCTTCTTGCACTAACTCAAATAGGCTGTTTTTCTATAAAGAACAAGGCTAGGCTCCCAGGCAATAGAAAACAGGTAGAAAGAGGGAGAGATGACTAGTGTCTCGCAGTGCTGGTACAAGCTAAACTACTTTGTACTTCAGTTCCTTAGAAATTGATACACAGGTTATAGCGGACCACAGACAGGACAGGCGTGAACAATATCGCTTTGCAAAAAGCTTCAGATACCATGCTGAGCTGTATAAGTGGGAACACAACTTTCAAGGGAAGCTATCTCCTCACTTATCTGAGCAGCCACGGTAGAAGCCCTCAGCTGCCGTACTGTGTCTACTTTCATGCACCATACTGCAAAGATCACAGACTATCCTGAATTGGAAGGGGCCTGTAAGAATCATCAAGTCCAACTCCTGGCTCCACATAGGACCAAAGATGTGGTTTAATGGGGGGAAGAAGCCAGAAGACAGAAAAAAATATCATTGAACAATACAAACTTTGAGGAAAAGCTGACTATATCAGAGATTTTCAGCCTGAAGAAGAGTGGACAAGTGAGTGCAGATAAGTCTTGATGGATCTAAAATGCTGCTCCAAAAAAAGGAACATGTTTATGTTCTCCATACGCACCAGGGAGTAAGACCAGAAATTATGTAAAAGACAGCCTGGAATACTTAAACTCAATATTAAGGCAAATCTTTTGTCATTAAGAGCAAGCATTTGCCTAAAAAAGCTGCACTCTTGTCTTCACTCCTTAAACAATTAGGGTTGTTTTTTGTTGTGGTAGGTTTTTTGTTGTTGTTGTTGTTGTTTGTTTTTGTTTATTTGTTTAGTACAGATCTCATGCTTTAGGGCAGGAAATCAGATTTAAGGCCATCTCAAGATCCATTCTGGTTGTCTGACTGTACAGCTCAGCAACCTTCACTCCCAAATTTCCCACTCACCATTTTAATAGTCTTCTGTATCAGCTTAAACTCCTGCACAAACCTCCCAGGAATGCTGAGCAGATATATTTGCACTCCCAAGACATTCCCTGGGAAAGACAGGAATATTACTCATTTAAGTTGAAAAAAAGGAAAATAATAATAATAATAATAATAATAATAATAAAATACAAACAAACACAGAACAGAAACCAACAGTGATCAAACAGGATTGTTATCTCATTGAGAAGTAAAACATGAGACAGAAAACACACTTGATAAAATAAGGTAGTGGCAGGCACTCCAGTAAAAAAAAAAAAAAAAAAAAAAAAAGTTACAACGGGTATAGATGTTCTGTTAGCAAGCTGGAAGAAAGCAGACATGTTCCATTTCTCCATAAAGCTACTATATACCCTTGCTGGAGCAGAGAAGTAGAACTCATTCTACCAGCTTGAGTCACAGCCAGCATAGCGGGGGCTGCTGTTTGGTCCGTGCTGGATATCTTCACACTGCACTGGCTGATTTAGTGCCACTGTGCTTTGCAGCATCAGTAGCTGAAGCATTTTTCCAGACACCCAGAAAGCAACTTTGTACGTTAGAGGATACCTTTGGAGTGCCTTCTATATCCCTCCCTTTTTGTTTCTTTCCTTTTCCTGATAAGTAAAGTAGGAATTATTTAGTTCAGATTTACTTCTTACGACCAATCTGTTAAAGAAGTCCTCCGAGCCTAGCAGCCCATAGCTGGGCTCCAGTGCTCTTATCACAGAAACATGAAGAAGAGGACGAAAAGGATCTCAGTTAGCCATTCCCCACCCATAAATCAGGCAGGCAGAAAGAAGACAGCTGGGTAAGACAAGCCTGCAATAGAGTTGTTCTTCCATGTGGCTTTATGGAGCAGTTAACTTTTATTACCTGGTAATTACTATGTGAGATTTCAGACAAGCTGACTCTACAGCCCACATGACAATGGGGTTGCGTGGGCAGCTGGCTTGCGAAGATCCTGCTGCAAGACTGATGCTGCAAAGGGGGAAGCTGGTCCATTGGGAAAACTGAGTCCAAGAATATAGCTTGGCTATACATCGATACAGTTAGTACAAATACCAGCTCTCAAGGCAAAAATAGAAAATTAAAATGGAACCTGCAAAAAGAATACAGTGAATAGGAAGAAGGTATCAGATGCAGACTTAAAGCACAGAACAATAAACATAAGAACAATAAGGCCTGGATAGCAGGTGAGCAGGGATTGCGGGACAAAAATGTGCCCATGAACAGAAATGCAAAGAGCCTCAGAGCTGAGATGGGAAGGCTAAGATCCGTGCTGCAGAACAGACACTTGCTTATAATGAGACCACTGTAGCTGGTCCAACAGGGAGCAAGAGAAGTGAGTTAGAAGAGGAGAAATGACACAGGGAATATGCACAATTCTAAGCAGAAGCAGTATACTCCATCATACAACAGCTGTTGCTTTAAAACTTTGGGTACTACTAGCGAGAAAATTGTTTGATATATTTTTCTTCATTGTTCATTACTACAATACTACTTCTTCATGTAGGCAGTAATGCAGAATATTTGTGAACAGAACCTGATAATACTTGAAGGATCAGTAATAGCCTCTGTGGAGGCATGGATTTTTCTGAAACGTGAGCATTTTGGGGGACCTCAGAGTACTTTCAGTGAACAGATGCCAGTTGATTACTTAGTCGACCGACAGAGATGTTTTGATCCTGTGTACCTGTTCTAAACTACATTTAAACCTTAAAGATAAAAAGATATCAAACAATCCTAACCCATGTGATAAACAGATGCCAAAGTTTCCTAGCTCTTCTGTTCATTCTCTGCAATAAAAAGCAAAAGCTATGGTTGATTTACTGTGCACTCAAATGTTGGGAGAATCCAGGAACATGTGGGATCAATTTAGGTCGGGATCAAAACCCCATAATTTAGCAAGAGAGCAGCTTCCAAACTAAGCTCATGTTTTTTCAGCCTGTACTTTTTGTGCAGTTACTATGTGCCAGTACCTCGTAAATGTCCTAAGAACTGAAACAACCCTATTCTTCATTGGTAGCAGCTTTTGCTCCCCTAACTTAGAAATACCCATTCTAGCATAATTCCACATCGGCAGTCCTTGCAGCTATTCAGTTGCAATCTGACCTCCAGGTCTGATGGCAGCTGAGCTGTTAACAGAGTTTTCTCATTGCCAGTAAGAGAACAGAATCTTCTGTTTTTCGTTTTTGTCTAACATCTATCTCAGTTCAGCTAAGACCTCTGCTCCCCTGTAGAGTTGGCCAAAGAGTGGGAGATCTCAGGGATAAGAGCGAGACTCTAGTTCCAGCAGAAGTATGTGAGAGAGAGGAGTAAGCTACAAAAGCAGCTAAAAGACTCTCTCTCATGAGCTGCTTCGTCTGTGTAACACAGATAATAATGCACATTTGAAACGTTTTGGTTTCTGTACTGTGTGCTCATCCACATGGCGTTGTTAAAGTCTGGTTATTTCCGATCCCACTGCATTAAAACAGCAAGCTCAGAAGAGTGTTGTGCAGCAGACAAATTGGACACGCATCAGAGACCCAACTTGAACATATTTGTTAGAGGAATGGTGCTTTTTGATGAGAGCCAAAAACTTGTCTTTATCACAGAAGTTGCTGTCTGCAGGGGGAGTCATGGCTGAGAGCAGTGCTGGGGGAAGAGCAGCCAAACAACTGGTATCTCACTCAAACAACACAGGGACATGCTGCGCTCAGGAAGTGGTGGAAGAATGAGCAAAATCACACCACAGACTAAATCAAGAGAGACCTCTGCTCTGCTTTGTACAGTCTACAGCTGTTGCGACACCCACAGACTTATTTGAAACGTAAAACATGAGCTGAAAATGAGCTGTTGGAATATTTTTTGTTGTTGTTTTCTTTCTTTTTACCATTTGAATGTGTGCAGAAGATATACTCTGTGTATTGAATGGTTTCCTAAGAAGAAAATTACAGAGGCAGGAAAAGTACCCTGGGATTTATGCAGACAGTGCAATTTCAGTTTCAGGAAGGAAACTTTGGCAAGTTGTTATACGCGTTCACAAAATGGTCTCTGAAAACATCTGAGTGGGGAGCGCCATGATATTTGTGGGATGCACTGAAAGGCAGCCAACATGGCAAGTATCCTGGGTGCTTCTCTGACAATAATGAGCTCTATCAAACTTTGGCTAGTGATGTCAAAATATTTTCAGCTTGTAGTCACGAAATGGGCAACAAGCACACAAGCTCACTGCTTCGTGCTAACATATGTTAAGTCTCAAGAGATTAAGTCCTCATCTGCTTCCAAACTATGTAAAAAACATACCTTTTCTTCCTGCCCATGCTTTTGAAGTGCAGCAGCCCAGACACAAGTTACAGCTTCACAGGACTTCTATTCTCAGATATTTCTCCTTACATAACAGCTTCAGTGTAGACCTGTAGAGGAAATCATAGGCAGTTTTCAGCGTGTGTAGCAAAACCAAGCCTTCGTTGAACATGGATTTGTTGACATGAGCAAAAATGCTTTGACAGACTGATAACTGAGAAGTTCAGAGTGTTGTAACAGGGACAGCACAGAACCTGTAACTAAAGCAGTTTGTGCTTCCCTGAAATAAGCTGGGCAGAAAAATACCAGATTTGACCTAAACTTTCCAAGACTGTCTTTGGACCTGGTACAATCGATTACAATGTAAATTATTCACTGATGATGGACAAAGTTGAAATAAAGCACACTTGCTGGTACTGATTTAAAGAAGGAGCAGCGCAACACTTCTGATAGCCTACTGCAGTCCTAGTGACATTCCCAGCATTGTCAGGTATTTTGTGAATGTGGCTTTTCAACTTCAGAACTGAGACAATCTATAAATTGAACAAGCTGGATCTACCAGTGATCCTACAGCACTTCTGCCTGCTTTAAGTAAATAAAAAACAAAACAACATCCTGAATCACTCAACCCTCAATCACTTCTCTAATGAGCTATAACGTATTAAATCATAGGTATGAGTCAACAATATCATACTGCTGGGAAAAAAATGGAAGACCATTCCGGGAAAAATAAACGAATAAACAGCAATATCATCTGTAGAGCACATGGCACACCACCGGCACTCAGCTCAGTGATGGGAAGCATGTGACTTGGCTGCAGGCACCAGAAATTCAGGAGGATATGATACAGACAGGGTAGAAAAGAACAGAAATAAGGATGTTGAGGAGTCGTGGAAAGGTGGCTTATTAGAAAAGGCTGAAGGACAAGGGCTGTTCACTCTGGGATATGAAAAGCAACCCTCGAGGTATTTTACAGAGGTCTGCAGATGTGTGGAGCAGTTAAGAAGAAAGGAGTAGTTTGTTTTACACACTTTGGCCCCTTAAACAACATTAAGCTCAATGAAGACCGACCAGTGCCAGAGACACAAGTGAGCCAGCATCCCTGCTGTGACTTTTACTGTATCAGGAATTATGAATTTCTACAATATTATTTAGCTACTTTCCTCTCAATCTGATAGTCATAAAAAATCCTCTCAATCTGATAGTCATACATTCCTCGTATTCATGTAAGTATTTGCTCTGAAGTTGCCTTCCCTCATGGCCAAAGCAAGAGAGTGCTCAGTACTTCCTCTTCTGGTGCCCACCTGGCCCTCAGCTTCAAGCTGCTTCACTCTGATCTTCCTCTTTTCTGTTTGCTGTTATGAGTTCATTAGTGGTTTGCATATCTTTGTCTCAGCCTGCTCCTCCAGCTGTTGGGAAATACGCTGGGTCCCCATCCTTGACCCAGAAATGTTCTCTGCTCAGCACAGCTAAAATAAGAGAGACTTGATTGTTTCCATGGACTGATCAGCTCTCACGTTAGAATCATACAATCATTAAGGTTGGAAAGAGCACTAAAATAATCCAGTCAAACCGTGAACCCCCTGTCAAAGCTCTAAATCACGTCTTTCATCGCCACATCCACCCTTTTCTTGAATACCTTTAGGAACTGTGACTCTGACTCCACCATCTCTCTGAGCAGCCTGTTCCAGTGCATCACCTCCCTTTCTGAGAAAAAATTCTTCCTGATATCCAACCTGAATCTCCTCTGGTGCAGCTTAAAGCCATTGCCTCTCATCCTATCACTGACCTTGGATAGATCACTTGCTCTGGAAACACAGGTGAAATACACTGTATAGGAATGTAAAGTACCTAGAGTTTACATAAACATGGAGCAGCAAAATGCAAAATACAAGGCATCCAGTTCGCGTTCTAGTGGGAAACACAATAACACTGTTAGAGATAAAAGCAAAGGAACAAAGAGAAAGAAAAGAAATAAAGGAATTTGTGCAAGTATCTAGGACATTTCTCTAAGGTTAGACCTACAGCTGTACAGACCAACACAGGCACCCACGAATTGGACACAACCACATTCCCATTAGTAGAACACACACAGGAGTCTGCACACACACTGTGTGTCTGCAAGCACAGCAGGAGCTTAATCTGGAGGGCAAGTGAAAAACAAGTGAATTACACTTTTTAAAAGTACTAAGTCAATCACCCTGGAGAGTGGAGGTTCAGATCTATAGAGATCATTGTAAATCCTTTCAGATGAAGTAAATTTGTTCTAACCTACATAAAATTAAACTGTGAAATAATCTAGGAGAAATTACAAATCTGAGCACGGTTTATTCTTGGTGTCCTCAATTCAGCATCTACTCTGAGGCTCCACGTCCTGGCAGACATTCGTGCAGTCCCCGCCACTTCCAGTTCTTTCCCCACCACCACAGCCCTTTTAAAGAATGAGGCACAGAATGCTCCCATACACAGAAACAGCACAGATGTTGGAGCTAAATGGAAACAAGTGATTCAGAAAGGTCCTGGCACTCCTCCTTCTGTTACCCAAATGCAGTCCTTGTGCATGTTTACAGTACAACTGAACCATCTTAAACAGCTTAACATGTATTCCTGCTATGTGGCATGGTTCAGTGTTGGCTGTGCAGGGACAAATAACTCCTAAGGAGATTATCTTGAGCAGACAAACATAGATGACAGCCAAAAATTAAAGAAATTCTGTCTTTCATTTCTACTTAACATTTTGATTGATTTATTGTAAAATACATTTCCTTTTTCTTCAATCAACATCCCTATCAACAGCACTTAAATAAATATATGTACAATTCACAGAATTGTAGCATCGTAAAGCTTGGAAAGGACCGCTAAGATCACCCAGTCCTACTGTCAACCCATCTCCACCATGCCCACTAAGCCATGTCCCTCAGTGCCACATCTCTGCATTTCTTGAACACCTCCAGGGACAGTGACTCCACCATCTCCCTGGGAAGCTTGTGCCACTGCATCACCACTCTTTCTGAGAAGAAATTTTTCCTAATACCTGACTCCTGGCATAAGCTTAAGGTCATTCCCTCTTGTCCTCTCACTGTTACCTAGGAGGCCAATTCCACCTCACCACAACCTCCTTTCCGGTAGTTGCGGAGCCATAAGGTCTTCCCTGAGCCTCCTCTTCCCCAGACTCCCAGCTCCCTTAGCCACTCCCCATAAGACTTGTGCTCCAGATCTTTCACAGTTTCCTTGCCCTTCTCTGGATGTGCTCCAGGGCCTGAATGTCTTTCTCACAGTGAGGAGTAATTCTTGCTGTAGTAAAACAGTTTTAAATGATTCAAAAAACTATTGGCTGGCACACAAAGCCTCACGTTGGCTGCAGTTTCAACCAACCATCTGAGGCTGTCTGTGCAGTAAGCATATGTGTGTTCCAGCAGGTCCCATGGATATCACCCTCAATAATGAGAAAGGGCCCCGAGGAAATGCTCATCCATGAGCAAATGTGTCCCAACTGATCTGCTCCTGACACCAGTTCTAGCAAGCTGTTTCTCAAGGGTGTTTTTTTTTTTTTTTTTTTTTGCATGATGCAGAAGAAGTATGCCAAGAAAATATCCTTAACCGAGCAAAAGCTTCCTACAGATTGGGAACAGCAGGACAGGAGGGACTCAAAGAGAACTACACCCGTGGGAGGTTGCTCTCATCCTATGGTAGTTGAAAAGACCTGGAGCAGCAGCCTGAGCAAGCTGTTCAGCTAAAAAGACAGCTAATACCTTTGGTTTCACACTCACTGGTATTTTGAACATCTATAATAATACAAAAAAACCTCCCAACTTTCTAGCTGTAATAAGCCAAGAGAATCGTTGCCAGTTGTTAAAGTTTTCCTCTGATCATAATGCATTTATTTTTCCTGTCTGAGTTTTCTCACCATCATTTTTTTTTCAGAAAGAGACTGTCTTTCTTTTTGCAAACCCAAATC
Source organism: Lagopus leucura (assembly GCF_019238085.1). Lineage (NCBI taxonomy): Eukaryota > Metazoa > Chordata > Aves > Galliformes > Phasianidae > Lagopus > Lagopus leucura. The sequence goes on along the minus strand of NW_024962264.1, from coordinate 34,078,070 downwards.
ATAATTCTTTCATAAACTGTCCCCCAGAAAGCTATTGGCAGCAACTGAAAGGATTTTATTCTTGTGTAAAGGCAGAGCAGTGTTATTTCTAAAGGAGTATTTTTTAAAATTTATTTTTAGAGGTAACATTTTTGCATTTAAATGTCCTTCTACCAAGTTAAAATGATTCCAAGCATCTCCACTCACCTGAGTATTCCATTTTAAATTTGGGGAAAACAGAGAAAGGGAGCAGGTAAGGAGAGAAACAATTGAAAAAAGAGAAATCTTGTTCAGAATCATGTGTTGATAAACAAATAATGGAAAAATATTTCAAATTTTCAGTGCGCAAGTACCTCAAGTTCCCAGCAAATCTGTCAGTGACAGAATGGACAAGGAGCTGAGAACTTTCTTGGAGTCCATTCATAACCCTATGTTTGCATTTGGCAAACTGTCTCACTGTTACATCTCTTCCCCTTTAACATGAGTATTATTCTTGTATTACACAAAAAGTATTGGTTTTTAACTGCTAATCTTCCAGCATTTTCTGTATCATTGGAACAGACATAAAAGTTCAGGTATTTTCCTGAAATGAAAACATTTTATGTAGTCTGAGTTTCTTCTGTATTTTAAATGACTCGCACTACTTTTAATAGCATGAATTTAATAGTTTTCATTATCTAGAGCCCCTTATTTTAAACAAAAAACATAGGTGATAACATTCTTGTATTCATACCAGGCTGCTCACGGAGGCGACAGAGTCTTTGTCCTTGGAGGTTTTCCAGAAAGTGGTGGATGAAGCATGAAGGAACAAGCTCTAGAGCTGGTCGTGAAATAGGCGTGGCTTGAGAGTAGAACTAGACAATCGTCTTTCCAATTTTAATGATTCTATGATAACAACATATATTACTTTTCCTCTGTGTATTTTCATTTTATACACCAACTATGTGTTGATTCTTGAAGTGTATCCACAATTTCTCGTAAGGGGGGCACATTATTCAAGTTTATTCTAACTGATGCAGTTGTGACTTTTTAACACAATGGAGCTATTCATACTGGGGAACCACACTCTATGCTGGATCTCAAATAAATACACCAACTCAGGTAATGTGAATGCTAGTATTTCGCTGAAACTTTTTATTAGAATTTCGTCTGGGTAAATCCTTCATCACAGCTTCATCAGCCTTCTGGGGAGAGCAGAGATTCCTGTGGGATGCTTAAACCCGCCCAGGTAAGTCAGAATCCATCTCTTCCCAAAGAGAAGAGATGGATTCATCTGCAAAATTTTTCACTACCTATCCCTACATGTCTTTCCCCACTAATGACAACTTGAGCTGAAATGAAAAACACAGACCATGATAGTCTTGTCTTGGAACCTTTAGAAATAAAAGCAGCTTTCAAAATGCAAAGAAGCAAAAAGTAGGTTTCAGTGGAACTTCTAATAGGCTGTGAATTACACTTGCGCTTAATTAAATTACTGTACTGAATCCGGTTCTGAATTAAAGTGAGATACTCTTCTGTGTTTATTTTGTTTGGATAATTAAAGACAGTAACAAAACAGGTCTTTAGAGCTAAGGTAATCTGAAACTTTAGCAATTAAATTTTTGTGTGTTTAAGCACCCAGCACCAGCAAACGCAGGTATAGGTGAATGTTGTTCTTCAGCTGCTCCCCTCTACTATGAAAACAAAAGCAGAAAATTATTGAGAACCTATCTTACTCATCCGGAATAATCTGGGAATACTTTCTTTCAGGCCATTAAATGGTCTGTGTTCCCCCTGGCACTCGTTTTCTGGGCCCTCTGAAGGCAACAAGCAGGAGTATAAGCTATTTGCTTATTTAACTCAAGAAATAGGAAGATACGTTGAAGAGGTTGCTTTTTCTTGAGAGAGGGATAAAATTTTATATGGACTTTTATCAAACCCAGTTCTCATCTCTTAGGCTCTTCCTTACTGTCTCAGTCAGTTTTGAAGCTTTTCTATACCAAGTTTTTTCTAATGTGCCTTTGCTAATACCTATATTTATCATCCACTACGTCTATCTATTTTTCCGACCCTCCTCTGCACAACAGCACCTTGCACGTTATTTCTGGTTTCATGGGAGGAACCCCATGAAGACTGGTTTTAATGAAGCAGCCTCTGCTCTCCCACAGGACACACAGAGGAATCACAAACCATTTAAAGGAAATGTTGCAGCAGCAAATCCTGAAAGGAAAACATACCTGGCTGGTTGAAAGGCTTCATAACGTTTCCTGCATGATGTTATCAGGGAGTTCATCCATCCCCTGGAGGAACTGTTTCTTGCGCTACCACAGTCATACAGCCTTCTTGTGAGTACCAGTTGAAGTGGCAGTAAATAAACTATAGAAACGGAAAAATACAGGGCTCTTTCAAACTAGCATCCCCTCAAGATCAGGGAGGAGAATAATCACCACAGAGGAATCGTTGTTTATTGTCCCTTAGCCTTACAAAAATTTATTGGAAAAACACAGACGTTGAAGGGATGGTTGAGAGGAAAAAAACTTGGTTCCAAAGACTGCTTTCTGTGGCTTGATATTTCTAGTACTTTCTGGTCAAATTTCTTACTAGTGTCCCCTAGTTTTCTAAAACTGTGGAGTGACCCAACACCTCCTGATTATTGCACATACAGTGCACAGTCTCAGGATTATCGTTCTCTACAGGTGCATTAATTTCCTTCCTTTTCCCATATATAGACAAAGGCACTCCCTTTTCCCCAAGTGAGGAGTGCTGATTAGCAATGAGCAATTATAAAATGAGATTCAATTTATCTATAGGAGAATACAGTGCTTTTAAGAGAGCGATATTTCATCCAGATTATTTCACTTCAATAACTCTTCAGAACTGCTTGGGTGTTAACCCAAGATAAGCAGTAGTCATTACGTTACCGTGGAATCTATGTTTACTACTTTATCAAAAAAATGCTTGTTTTTGCATCCACGGTGATGAACATACTTTCCACATCTATCATTTTATTGGTAGCAATTTTAAAATGTGCATTTATCCAGTTATCAATTTTCCTCACATCATAACTTTTGGAAGTCTTGGTCTCTTTTTTCAACATCAGCTATAGAGACATTCAGAGTAGTTCAAGGGCAGAAGGTGCAGAAATGAGTGCCTATAACATACTGTTCTTTCTGAATGTTTTTCTAGAAATAACATGCCTGTTCTAATATACTGGGAAAATACTACGCTGACTAATAAGCCTTGCTGTTACAAGGCTATATGAGCTTATTACTTTAAAAAACCTCTTCAAACACGTTTTATATTTGCTGTCCACTTTAAGAGTGTGAATTACCTGAGATCAGATAGAAGTAGATCAGATGGTCAAGATATGTTGTTTTGTCCCACAGCTACTGGAGAAAACACATTTTTGTCAAAGAAACCATGCTGCCTGAGGTCAGTGTCAGAGAAATATATTCAGGACTCTTTACCTGAACCCAAGACTACCAAGCTTGACTATTCATTAGGAGGCACTGTAAATTATTCAAATTAATATGGGTCACAAATCTGCCAAAACCTTACTAAATTCTATTTATATGCATTATAAAATCTTTCCAATGTCTTGTGGAAAAAATTACTTTTCCTGTTAAAAACATATTTGTAACATGGAAATGTTTTGTGAATCATATTTGTCAGCTACACGAAAGGCCACCAATTATATTGCTCTCACGACAAAAATTATGCCTTTTAGTGTTGGTATCCTAACAAAACTCATACAAGAATAAATCGCTCCATCTAGAGAAAAAAAAACAAACATTTGCAAATTGGATTGAAGCTCTTTTGCTTTGAAATGTACAATAAGATGCCTTTATGTCATTTCATTGCACATGAAAATAAAACACTGCTTTTACCAATTTAGTAGTCAGTTCTGTTCAGTAGGTCCACAATATAACACAAAGCTGCATTTTTCTATTTCTTTCCCTAGAATACGTATCTTTAGTGGTAGCATGATTAGAAGGTCTAAAAGTCTTTTACTGAAAGAGTCAGCATTGCTCTTTTAGATGGCCAGTGTTGTTTCTGTTTGCACTATATAAATATTGCCCATGAGTAGGGGCCCAAAACTTGAAAGAATCTCTTAAACTGCTGATTGTAGTCTTCTGCTACCACAGGTAGACAATCTGCTTTTCACTAGTATCACCAAAAAAAAAAGCAAATGAATATATAGAAAACAAATAGGAGCATAGGATCTTTTGCTGTAGCACCTATCTTGCCATTTTTTGGACAGAACCTTCTCATTTTAGCCAAGGGCTAAAACTGTTAGTTTTTATATGGTTGGTTAAGCATGTTATCTACCATCCTACCTGTTTCAGAAGATTCTCCTTTCATTCTCCTCATCTTCCCTGTTCACTTCTCAGAATACATTCTAGCTTGAATGAATCTTTCTTGCAAGTCGACAAGAAAAATGGCACAGCCATCCAAGCATGCACTTCCCAAAGGCTGCTATGTTGTATGCAAGGGGGTGTTTCTGCATAACACACACCAGTATCACTCAAGCATTTCACCTGCTGCAAGGAAGTCACCTTTTTCTTCTTGTACTCCAAGAAGAGGATGTTCTATTATTTTTAGACCAAACCTCACAACATTAAGTCATTATTTCACCAGTGCAAGGGCAATTCCCAGGATGCTCTGCTATTCAAAATGATCCCAGTTGCAGTATACAATTGTGGCTGGTAAAATACAAGAAAATCTTCTTTCAATGACTATCTTTTTCACAACCTTCCTGTAAAGTCTGCTAATTCTTGCTACAAGGATTACCAATCTACTACAGTTAATGAGAGAGAATACAACTACCTCAGTATGGGACTTTCTGTGAGTTGTTTCATATATTGTGAATCTGATTCTAGGTGCTTGATTTGAAGCACCTGAAGTCTTATTTTTCCATGTTAATAAGCACCACTACTCATAGGTGGCTGCTGGAAAGTAGCAGCAAACATCCTGGTGAGAGGATGAGTGCCTGGATCACGAGCTGCCACCCTGGCTAGCAGCACTGACATCTGCACTGTGCAAATCTCTGTTTACTGTATTTCAAACTTACAAAGACAAGCTCATTTTTGGCTTGAGACCAAACCCAACCATTTAGACTAAAAGCTGAATTTTTTTCAAGAAATGAGATTCACTGGCCACTTTGCTCTTTTGTTATCATCAATCATTTATTTTTTGCCAACCTTTTTCCCTATTTCAACCTCCATTAAGAGTAGCTAGTAGAGGTGGAATGCGACTTACCCACCGAGACCACTGAGACTCTTCCCTCAGTATGTTCTTCAGTGTTTTAGAGCTTGTCATATATTAGAGAATTAATAAACTCTCATCTTCCCCTATTTCCTTTGTAAAATTACTACACTGGCTAATATAGTTCTGAGGCTTCCATAAACTTATAAATGCTGCAGTAATTTCAAGTGTTTGTGTGGTTTGCTCAGCTGTTTCAACATTTCTCACCTCAGCCATCTTTTCTCCCTGTGAACTCACATCCCAGAATAGCTCTGCATCAGAGAAAAACAACCATGTGATTGAAAGCATTTATACCTTTCATAATTAATGAAAAGGCTTGGGAACTTCTGTTCATCTTAAGACTAGAGGGAACTATGTCACTGTTGTCAGAGGCTGAGAGCTGGGGGAGTTTGGTGTATAATGTGCTGTATGTAAATTTACCACAGAATCATAGAATCATTAAGGTTGGAAAAAACTTCCAAGATCATCTAGTCCAATCGTCTACCTACCACCAATATTTGCCCACTAACTCCTGTCCCTCAGTGCCATATCTCCATGTTTCATGAACATCTCCAGGGAGGGTGACTCCATCACCTCCCTGAGCAGCCTGTGCCAATGCATCACCACTTCAACTCCCAGGGATTTACTCTTGCCAGCTGTACAACAGAAATAACACCTATCCTGAGGTGTCTTCAGACTTCCCAGCAGAAATGCCACCTAAAGGCACACCGCCGTTACTCACTGCAACCTGCCAAATATCACAGTCACCTGGTACTACTCACAGCACAAATGTTCTTTCTGGTAGGGAGCACGTGTCCCTTAACATGAGTGTGGAGGTGCTATGTGGGAAACCTATCTCAGCGCTGTGCTGCCCTGAGAACTGTGGCATGATTGTCACTTTTCTCCAAGAAATCTGCTTTGGGATAGCAGGACTCTAACAGTTAGACCTGAAGAAAAAGACTTTTTCCCATCAGTTCTGAGTAACTTGGTGCTATAGGGTAAACAAATATCAGCAAAGGAAATGTGATATTCAGGTTATTTCTCAACACCACACTTCCGTTTCATGACACAAAATATTTTAAAAGTGCCTCTTTGAGGAAGATCCTATCATCTAAGTATTATTTAATTTGGCATTCGATGTTTTCTAAATTAATATCCACAAACCATTTTACTCATAGCTAACTAATTAAATCTACTGACAACCCTATCTTATTTCCACCTGCAAAAAAGGTAAAATTCATCAAGTATTTTCAAGAACATTGCAGATGAGCTCTGCAACAATTTCAGCAGGGACCTGCAGAATAGTAAAAAACAAACAAACAAAAAAACAAGCAAACAAACAACAAAGAAAAAAAAAAAGAATAAACAAAACAAAAAAACAAACCAAGTCTTAATAAATATTTCTAACAAAACAGCAAATTAGTTCTTGTAATAGCCTGAATCATTCATCCTTCTTCATCTGACAATATCTGAGAAAATTGCCTGAAATTATGGCTGCTATAAGTGAGCTACAAGTGAGTGCTTTCAAGCATCATCCTGGGATCTTTCAGATAGAATTTTGTCCATGAGATGACAATGCATCCCTTGAAAAATTAGTTCAATACATTCAGATTTCTCAGAAAGATACATTTTTAATTTCATGAATATTTCCTTAACCAGTGTGAACCTTTTACCTAGCACTATGCATTTCTGAAATACTGGACTGGTTTCAGTACTACACATAGTGGAGAAAAGTGCATCTAAATTGATGCAAGTCCAAAAAAAAAAAAGAAATTCATTCTCACTGATACATGGTATTTCTGAATGCTAGAAAACACATCAATTAACAGCATGTGTAGAGACTTAAGCTTGAAAGTATCTGGAATGCCAACTAAACATGTTCAGCTGCACCACTTACCTAATATCTAATCCTGACATATATTGTCCAATATTTCCCCTGGCATTTTGTCTCCAGGCAAAACTTTCTTCCTTCTTCTTTTAAATCAGAATTTAAAATAAATAAAGAAATAAAATAATAAGAACACCCTCAAATCCACAATCTCTATTATTACTTCTTCTTATAATAAAAATAATAAGAAGAAATGCCATTAACTCCTTTAGTGGTTCTCACCATCATGTATACTTCAACTTGTGGAAGACACTGCAGACAGCTATCAGAAGTATGCCTCTGTAGTGCATCCAACCTTTCCATCCATGTGAGTTGGCTACAATAGGGACATTTGTCATATGGATTCTAAAAAGGAGAGGAAAAAATGAATTTCGACAACTAAACAATTATTTCTTCAATATGACAGATTTTACAAAGTATTTTAAGCATTTCTAATCATTATAACCCCATTATCCATGCTTTGTACAGCTGTATTCCCATTTACACACTGCACTCCTAATGTAATTTCTGAGTAATTGTGCACAGTGCATTGAATCATAGAAAGTTTTATACTATCTCAAGAGAAACCAGAGTATTGAATCTAACCATGGCTCTACCTTCCTGTAGCTGGAATATGGCAGCAACAACATGGCATGCAAGCTTTTCTGAGATCTGGGGAAGTTCTGGAAAGCAGCAGTCTCTTATGATACTGGATGGGATCAGCTTGCATCATTACACAGTAGAGAAGTGTAGCAGAAATAACTTTCTTTTAAAGGATTACTGCTGGATATGGAGAGGTCTATTATTTTTGGCAGGTTTCAGGTGGGCTGTGCATAGGGAAAAGGCACCCTCCTTCTACCCAGCCTTGGAAGACAGGTCAGAATGTGTGTCTTCATGAAGAAGCACAGATGTGTCCTGTAGGAACTTAGAGATTGAGAGAAAAAAGAAACAACATTTTCCTCCGCCAATATATTGGCATAAATATAACTATAATGCAATCTACTATCCTAGGTATAAAATGAAATCATTTAAAAAAGACTGAATCCTCTGTGGATTTTCTCAGTGTATCAGCATGAAGCTATTCAGGCCAGATGTTCTAATAATTCTGATGCATTAGGAGATGCACAGCACTGTAGCCAAGTGTTAGCACACTGAACTATAATGCAAAACATGTAAAGACACTGACTTCCAAAGTTATTAGAAGTTTTCATTCTAACCACTTTGCTCCCTTAGTAGCTATGTTTTCTTTACAATATGCACTTATGCTTTAGAGCACATAGAACAGCTAACAACCCCTCCCATCCCATCAAAATCTCTGCATTCCCTGGAAGAACATAGAGGGGCCAACTTAGGACTGATATAGGAGCCTTGCAGGAATGGAAATCTCATATCTGAACAACAATAGCATACTCAAGGCGGACAAGAGGCCAACGAGCCACAGCTGGGTACCACATGAGCAGGTGAAATAGCGATGTTGAGATTTTTGAGAACACCAAGACAGATTGTTTCACTCCTTAGTAATCAAGTGCATCTGCAATGGATTTAAGTATTTGCAGAGGTAGTTTTAAAGATATTTAAGCAGGTGCAATTTCTACATTGGAACGGTCTAATAAAGAGAAGTAACAGTAAAGAAAATATCATAGAATCATAGGATGGCTTAGCTTGGAGGAGACCTCAAAGATTACTGAGTCGCAACTCTCTGCCAAGGACAGGGCTGCCAACCACCAGATCAGGGGTCCCAGGGCCTCATCTAACCTGGCCTTGAGCTTCTTCAGGGATGGGGCATCCACAGCCTCTCTTCGTCACACACAAAAAAAGGCAAGAGCATGTCCTTAGAAGGATGCAAGAAACAGAGCATGAAGAAATAGATAGGCACTATATAGAAGGATAATGGGGGGGATACCTTGCCCCGAGAGCCCATTCAGAAAAATCCCTGTCACTATAAATTAATTACTCAGGAGCTGAATATATTTCAGAGCTCATTTCTGCACTGTCTACTTGCCAGGGTGTTAGCTGAGAGGTCTGTGACTCTTCAAGACCTTGTCAGCCTTAGAGGACAAAATGTGATCCAAAATTAACATAAAAAAATTACTGGGATTTAGAACTTGCCATCACAACTCTTAATGCATTTTTTTCCTAGAACACACCTTACACTTCAGACAGGAAACCAGAACTGAGAGTTGCAGTAACTTCCATTGCTTCAAGTGGGGTTTAATCTATTTTCTTTCTTTTTTTTTTTTTTTTCCCTCCTTAGTAAAATATGCTGAAGTTTCAGTTACATCCGAGCTTTCTCATGCTTTTTAAAAGGTAAGCAAATGTTTCCGGATTTACATATCAGGGCCATATACAGTGCACTAATGCAATCTCCCATAAGGTATCACTTCAACTGTTGATACTCTGATTATCCTCTATGGTAAATGGAGGGTTTGTTTCACTTCCACAAGACAAATGTCTGGTAATCAAATTTCCTGCATGCCACTTGCCAACTATTCTGTTCCTTTTTTTCCCTCATGACTACACAAAAATTTGTCATTAAACTGTATTAGGCATAATTACTTCAATTCACATTTCCACCTGCTACTTTTACTCAGACATAATATGGGGGTTTAAATTATTCAGATGAGAAACCTGTATTTAAAAAAAAAAGAAAAAGAAAAAAAAAAAAAGAGTTTGTAAAGATAAAGCAGGTGTCAGAATTAGTCCTCCAGTGTTACAGAGCTAATCCCAAACCTTGCATTATTCACAGATAATTTAAACCACTCTATCCTTTTTAAGTTGGATACAGTCCTGGATAGCTGTTGGACAAAAGCTGATGACATCTGTAACTCCTAGATAGTTCTCCTCTCTTTAACAACCAAAAAAGCAAGCATTTAGCATGCTCTGGATTGTTCTATATTGTTTCTAAATTGCTGCTCTACAATTTTAAGTCTGGTTCTTGCATCATCCATTTCATCCTTATCTACTTGGCAGCTCAAAGGTTAAATGAAGCAACGATCTTACAACATTCTTTAAATCACAGTAACATAGGTGGTAATGAAAAACCTTAGTCTTGAATTCTCAAACTATGAAAATATTATCAAATAGCTATTACTGTCATGCTTACTCATGAATCACAGACTTGCAGACAATTAACGACTCGTGTATTGTAACAACTCTGAAATGCTTTTGAAAGCTTTGACAAAAAGAATGAGAAAGATTAATAATAAAAATGCATATTTGCCAGGGGTTACTCATTTCCTTCCTTATCACTTCTTGTCTTGTATGAGCTCTAATACAGAAGTACCTAACTGACTCTTTAAGAAACAGAAAGCTCCACTGGGAAGCATGCCAAAAATCATGGCCAGAGGCAGGCTTCTGTTGAGAATCCCATATTAATGTGCAGAAAAAAAACAGCTCCACCTGCAAAGGCTACCTAATCTCAGTTCTTAAAATCCTGTTCATGCTACTTCAATGGCAGTAGTTCTTGCAACTTGACCAAAATGTCCTCTGAGGAAAGAGGTGGTTGTCAGAGGATAAACGATTCAAAGCCACTAGCCAAGCACCTGAGTGCTTCATGCAGATATTCCATGCATGTTTGTTACTCAACAAAAGCATTTGATCTCCATGTCAAATAAAATCCTTAATAGTGAAATAATAGCTTTAAAATTGTAACTATTAGTCGCTGAGATTCTGCAAATGCTGAAGTTCCTTTCTCTATGGAGCTATTAACTAGGCAATGTCTCTCTCTACACAAAGAATAGATAGTAAGGACCTTGTCAGAAACCATCGCTTGCATTATCCAATTCCTACACTTCATTTTGCAGAATTGTTCCTTTTCTATATCATTTTCATTGATGTTTAGCTATCTCCCAAATGGCTCAGAGAATCCACTTTGCTTAAGTAACTTCAGTTTCTTCCAGAATTCAATTGTTACAGAAAAAATAATAATAATAATAATAATCCTGATATTCTCTTTTTTGGCTTTGTATGTGAAACATGGGGACTTGAGTACTATATTTATGACTACACACAGTGAGAGAAGCATAGCAAAATGCCTGCAGAGGAGAAACAACAGCTCCAATGGCCAAGTGGGGAGAAGCTAACAGAATAATATTTCAATAATAAATCACCCAAAACCAAATAAAATAAATCAATCACCACAGCTAATAGACTGTTCTGTCCATTCCTTGTGCAAAGATCTCTTTTCTCAAAATTCTGTCATAAGAAATGTAACAAAGTGTTATATATTGTTGTATATACATGTTACAAAAATATAATATAATTCAAACATGTTTATGACTGATGCCAACATTATTAGCAGGCTTCAAAGCTCATGTGTTTGTTGTTTGTTTTTTGTTTTTTTAATCAGCAAGACTATGACTTATGACTCCAGAGCCAACTATATTTATTTTTAGTAGCTCTTAGGTTACTGCAGTGCTTCTTGAAATAAAATGTATCTCTACTTTACTTGTTTTCAAGTGCTGGAATTCACTGCTGAGTTGATGCAAAATTCATTCTACCAGACTTCTTGCTTTGTTCATAAAAATAATTATAAAAAAAAAAAGGATCTCATTAAGTTTTGTATAAATAAGTTTTGTATAAAAAAGCAATGCACATGAAGGGAATGCCATTTATCATTGCAAAAAACAAAAAAAAAACCAACCAAACAAACAAAAAAACAAAAAACGAAACCTTGTGCAGTGATGGGAGTAACTGCAGGAACCCAGTTTCAGTGTATGTGTAGTGGTTTAGGTGTAGCTGATCCTGTCCTGTGTGGGGTTACCTCTGTTCCTATTTTAAGGATACCTACCTTTTTTTCAATGTGGGAAACAGCAGCATTAGACAGGTGAAGATGAGTGCTCACCGCATCAATGTGGATATCTTCCCACAAACTATTGATCTGTTTTGGCCACTCTTGGGACTTGAACAGTGTTATTTTTGTATTCAGCAAGGTAATGTTAGCATTCATTATAAGCGTTTACGCTGCCAGCAGCTATTTTTGAGAGACTTCAAGATCAATTTTTGATGGATTAGTTGCAATATTAGATCTGATGTAGAGCAGTTAAAGTTCCAAAATATTATTCCACTGTGGTTCCACAATACATCATAGCAATACACTGCTGCAATTATTTCTCCCAAATTCTGTTAGGGGTGTGGGTTATGAAATATTTCTAAAAGAAATGGGAATATAAGTCAGAGACATAGTATTTAGCCAGTTTCTTTTCTCTCAGAAACATCAACAGAGAGGGTTGACTTGACATAGCAGCCTCTCCTCACCACAAATCCATGCTTAGCATATTGTGAAAGACAGACTTGGCAGCCAAACACCACGTTATGACATGTCTTCATTTCCTCTTCCTTGCCCCTGCCCACTTAAGGATTTGGCAGATCCAGTAGGAGATTGCTCACCTGCAATATGAAATCCAGGACTGCCTTCCTGACTGCTCTGAAGACAGTTGTTTACATTCCATTCCCACCACTAATTTCTTCTTAGTATCCTTACTTTATCCTAGGAATGGCATCACTACTTTTCCTGGCTTTCCAAGCTGCCTTTCTTGACCCTTGCTCCCCCACTCCCAATTATTTCGTGAGCACAAGCAGCCATCCTTGTTCAGCATTTGATCAAACCTATCTACCAGATGCTCATCTGCTGTCACATACAATTCATCCCATTTCAACATCTGACACAGTTTTTCACAACTATTGGTCTACAAGCTCTGCACTGCCCCATACTTCCCTTCCCATCCCGAGTCTCTCTCCATCCATCTGTTTGTCACTGTGCCATGACATGTAATCATGACATGTGTCTTTCCCCACACAGTTCATGCAAGACACACAAACCTCCTTAAGGGACTCATCTCTGCCTTATGCCAAGCAATAACTAAAATGGGCTTGTCATCTGCATCTCTTACTCCTTCTAAGATGATCTCTCTCTTCCTCACTGTGTCCTGAGTGGACACACCTCAGAGCCAACACCAGCAGAAGGATGACTCCACTGACCCTCACTAAGGCTGCTGCACTGTGCAGAACCAGTCATACGAACAACTGTATTTCCCCAAACGCAAATACATTTTTAAGATCAAAACTTACACTTTGAAATTTGGCCCAGCAAAATATTGCCTTTTCATAATATTCCTTCAGTTCTTATGGGTTTTTCAAGGGCACCACATCTTCTGTGCACACACAAGCTCTACAGGACGATGATTAATATGACCACATCAGATCTGCCAAGATCTGCTAGTACCTGCACGAAAGAACCGCGTTACAGAATCATAGAGTCATTTGAGTTGGAAGGGACCATTCAAAATCATGTAGTCCAACTGCCAAACAAAAGAAATTAAAAGCAAAAACTCTGTCTCATGTGACACTTTCTTTCAAAATACAGTACAAACCATACATCAGCATAGCACATCAGCTACAACTTAGTTTGATTCCCTGGTTTATTCTCCCTGAAAGAGAGAAGACAAGAAAAAACAAAGATCTGCTTCTACAAAGATAACAAAGATCTACAAAGATAACTTCAAATTATTCTGGCCTTTAATGAAATAAAGGCTACATTTAAAAACAAATAGGAAAAGAGGCAACAATCTGGATATAGTAAAATTTTACTCCCACTAAAAACAATGGGACATAAGCCCAGTAGACTTCATGATGTGTAACTGCTATCACCATGGATGCCATTTAGTTAGGTGCCATTCCCCTAGGAGAAAAGTACTAAAGCCACATACACTGCACAGCTTTCCAATGCAACAAATGGGCACTACAGACAACAAATGGATGTATACAACAAAGGGAAAATTTCAAAACAAACACAAACCATGCTTATTTGAAGTTCAACATTCAATACAATTCTGTATGGTACTCATTAGGCAGGAGTAATCTCTGTGGTACTTTCTACAAGGAAAAAAACGAAGTATCTTATGACCATAGAATTATTAAGCTTGGAAAAGACCACTAAGATTATCTATTCCAACCTCCAACCCATCACTACCATGTCTACTAAACCACGTCTCTCAGTACAAAGCAATGTTGAAACTGTCATCTGCTACATGCATTCCTTTGTTCCTGAACATCGTTGCCTTAACTAGAAAGTATTTTCCTCTCCAAAGGTCACCTTCATGTTGCTTTCAGTGCTACCAACAGTATACATGCTGTTGTCCTGACTGAACAAAATTCACCAATATTGGAACGTGCATGCTATCAGAGAGCTTATTTAATCACACAAAATGAAATAAGAATACAATTGCAACATTGCTTACATCAGGACACAAAATTATCCAGTAAAGGCAAAAGAATAGGTTTTATAGCTCACTGTCCTCATGAATGTGGTGAAATAGTGCTCTGGGATCATGTGTGGGATCACATTTGCTGGCAGAGTATGGCAGACCTAAACCAACAATAAATGAGATATTTATTTATTCCTTTTTACTTCTCTCTAAGCTGCCTGAAATAACAACATTGGTGACTATATACTATCTCTTTTGTCTGAACAAATGTCTGTTATGGAGCCAGAAATGTCAGTATAAAAATCAGCATTCTTCCTTACATTTGGAAGGAAGCACCTCATGCCCATCTTCTGTCATCCAGTATTAAAATCGTTTGGATAACTTTTGAATGCTCATACCTAGGTTGTTGTAAATGCAACAGCCTTTAGCATACTGAGAATGGTATACTGGTATACTGAGAATGATACTGGTGGCCCTGCTAGGCAGGGGGGTTGGAACTACATGATCCTTGGGGTCCCTTCCAACCCGGGTGATTCTGTGATTCTGTGATTCTGTGATTCTGTGAGAATGACATTCCTGAAAACTATAAATTATGTTTAATAGAATAAATAATCCCAAGTTAATAGTGGTAAGCAAGCAAAATAGTAGAACCTGTCACTGTACTGAATGTATTGCTTTCATGATTCAGTGTATAAAGGAATTCAATTTCTTTAAATTTAAATTAAGCTGCCACAAAACATTTATGTTGTAGTGTCAGAAATACAAAGAATTCAGCACCCTAAGGAACTGGGCCCTACTTGGTGCTGAAATAAAACTGCCAGAGTTAGGGGGGGAAGCGCCTTTCTGTTGGGCAGCAAGTGCTGGCTGTGGTTAAGGAAATGATACCGAGCTACTCCAATCACCAGTACAGCTGCCTCATACAGGATGAGACTGAGAATGCAAGTAGATGGAAATGATCTGAGGTTACAGGTGTTCAGCATCTGGACAAAACCAGCAATTTTCAAACATGAGAGCTGCAAAACTGTGTCATATGTCTTTTAGTCTTCTGGAAAATAAAACATCTCATTTAAAACAATGGAACCCACAATGGATTTTTTGAAAGAGATCTGCAGGAGAGAGTTCCAGAGCATAATTCGCACCTACGACAAAAAGAGTTAGCTTTTACCAAATCTGATATAACTTAGTTCTCTTCAACTTCAGCATCCACATCTTTCAAGTGTATGCAGGTTATGTTCATATGTCACTGTCTGGGAAATATTACACTTTTTCCAAATTCTTTTCATCAATCAGGTCTACAACACAGATTTTCCAAAGCAATATTGAAAACAGTAAATATCAATGAAACTAGTAAAATGTTGAAAATACAGAATTTTTTCTTTTCCTATAGAGAGTCTCAGTACTTACAGTGCCTATTCTTTGTGACAAAAAATATCACGTGCATTTCCTCTGCTGCTGCAATCACAACTGAAAAGCAAGACACAGTACTTACTGCAATTCTTAAAAACAAAAACAAAAAAAAAGAAAGAAAGAAAGAAAGGAAAAGAGGTTAATTTCATTTGCAAATCATGAATCAGTTTGATTTTCTAACAATAAAAAGATTATCAAGAAACTAGAGTTGTCATGCTGGGAGAGCCACTAACTACCAAGTACTAAATCCACAGAATTATATCAGCAAGACCTCAGCCCAACCAGAGCATTGTTTTGCATTGCCTGCAAGTCTATTATGTCTGGTCTCAGAAACTATACAAGTTTGTGTCTGAAGAAAAAGGCAAATTTCTGACCTGCTTTATAAAACATAAAAAAGGAGGACTCGGGGAACTACAGACTTTAATAAAACAGTCTCACACGAGGTTGACAAATATGTCAGGAATTCTGGAATATATTCGAACCAAAAGTCTGAAATAGGTGACCACCCGAAGACATCATAGCCCTAACTCTCTTTCACCTTCACAAAAATCTGACCATCTATTGATGTGGAAGAGAAGATGAATGACTGCGATTTGAAGTCTCCTGACTGCCAGGTCATTGCTTATTTCCTCATCTCTTTTGTTTTAGCTCTGGGGAAACCATACTTGGGAAAGGCTGGTAAATGAATTGGTATTCATCACAGAAAAAAAAAAAAACAACCATAAATTTGTTTGTTCTCAGTATGCTCACATCATCATCGTGAACTTCCTCTTCCTTTCAAGAAAACTCAAAACCACTACTCTGAGGACTCTGAGGGACTTCAAAATGGTGAATATAACACCAGAGAAAAGGGGAGAAAGGAAGGCTTTCTTCTGTAACGTTTTCACTACATGATTAATGAGGTTTATTGTATTAAATAGGTAGGTTTGACCAAAGTCATAACAGACTAACTCGCCTAATGGAAAGTTCTTGGTTCGATGCTTGCAGCATACTGACTTTGACCAGTGGCAAGATTTTGATAGTGACACCACAGAGGAGAGCTATGGCTATCTCTTAAGAAAACAGATACATCAAAATGCAACTCAGTTCTTCACAATTAAATATTGGAAAGATTGATTTCAAACGTGTCTCTCTCCATTTTTCACTCAACATCTTCTGGCAATCAAATCCAAGTGCCTCACACCATTGAAAGTTTTACAGCATTTTCAGGACAGCTGTGGCTGACATACACATTTCTCATCATATTAAAGTAGGTGCAAGAAAGCTCATTTCGCACAGTTTGTCATCTGAGAAAGTGAAAATGGATCATGTTAATAAAATAAAGTGAGAGATCCATACCACACGTTCTGTCAGCCAGCAACTTGTATGAACCCCCCGTAAATGCAAAGAGAGCACATCCAGATACATTACTGTGGGGCAATGGGACGGCAGCTATCAATTATTTAAAGGAAATCTGCCTGAAGACAGTCATGCCAAGCACCTGAATCCACTTTAATGGTGGAAGCGTCTGCATATGCTTGGAGACTTTAAATCCTTTATGAGTAACACTTCTGTTATGATGTACAAACGGAGAACAAACTTTAAGGAAGATTGTAGTGAGTGTGTGGCTGTTGTGGGTGATGCTGCTCAGCAGTGCTCAGGATCTGTAGTTCAGCTTGTTGCACAGATGAAGAGTTAGGACTTTCAAGTGATCTTGCATAAACAAACATTTCCACATCACAGCTGCTTGCTTCAATGGCACTTACATTAAAAGTCTTAATGAAAAATTAAGTGAATGATGCCGCATGCTGAAAAAGTCTTGCTTTTGACAAACTGATTAACTATAAAGCCTCCGCTAGCATTTCTTGGATGCATTCCCAGAAAAACCTCTTGTACTCAGGTAATTCCTCATCGTAGGTATATAAAAGAATACAAAACAATCTTAAATACAGAAAAAGTTGTTTTCAGCAACCAATTGGAAGTATTTTGATAATACTTACTTGGTGTTAAAATACACATATCAGCATTTACAGAGCAGACACCATTTCTCGTGCTAAGCTTGTTCTTCACTTAACACAATACTTCAAAGTCCTCAGTGCATTTTTTAAAAGCAGCAGAATATAATACTGCAGAAAATTTCACTCCACAAATCTTTCTTTTTCCTCCACTAAAATAAAAACTTGTGCCGTTCATGTAAGGGAATTTAATTTTAATAAACAGTTTGAAAACATTCAAATCATTTCACAGCTTTGTGCTTCTACAGAATCAAAATACTCAGATTTTCTGTTTGGTGAGGCTTTATGCTAGTTACCTGGAAGCACAGATTGCATCAACATTTGCTCTGAAAGACAATCAGCACCAATCAAAGCAACGAGTAATTGGGAAGCAAAGTGTCAGACCAACGGAAATATCACACACATGCATTAGCCGAAATTTTATTTACAAAAACCTGTAGGCAATAGCTACACAAAATGGCAATAGAAAAAAAAGAAAAAGAAAAATATATGTGTATATTTTTTTCAGTAGATTTCTGTACAAGTGAAGGAGGAAAAGGAGAAGAAAGAAAAGCCAACACTTAGAAGAAAAGAGAGTGCTCTGGAAATGTACAAGCAAAATGCCTGGCAGGAGAGAAATCTGGCAGCAAAACTCAAAAGAAATGCCCAGTGGGAATGAGACTGGGAAGAGGGAAAGGAAGAGAGAAAGATGGAGAGAGAGAGACAGAGAAGTTGTTCTGTTGCCTGGCCACAATACATAAACCTTACCAGCTACATGCGTTGTCACGGCCAGCAGGCAAAAAATTCCTGAACACTTGTCCAGGCAACATGCTTTGTGGAATGAAAGCATCTGCAATTCTTCCTGAGAACCTAAATTAAGTTAGAACATGAAGTTTCTATTATGATTATATCTCTAATTTTCAAGTTTTAAGAATGGTCTGGGTCTGTATGATGGTTCTGCTCTTGCTCTTTAATGTCATGCTTTTTCACCACTTCCTGATCTTCTGTTCATCACCAGTATGGCGAAGTAGCCAGATGCAGACTCTCTGCTGTATCATTAACTCATTCCTTGTGCTTGCCTTCTTACATAAAATGATGCTGTGGGCACTCTGTTATGCTAATGCATCACAGCAAAATCACCTGCAAAATGTGGAAAGTGCCATGATTTGTGTTCTTTCAGAATTAAAAAACACCCATCCCAGTCTGTGTGGAAGGTACATAAAGCGGCCAGGTTGGATGGGATTCTGGGCAACCTGGCCTAGTATTAGATAAGGAGGCTGGCGGCCCTGCCTGCGGCAGCGGAGTTGGAAATTCATAATCCTTGAGGTCCCTTCCAATCCAAGCCATTCTATGATTCTACGATCAGGGTCTAATGTGTGGCATCCTGGTACCAGTTGGCTTCCTATGGTTCTCTTCAGGTACACTGAAACACCTAAGGTGAGGAGATCTGTTAAGTTGCAGGTATCCAGGAATACACTTGTACTGTTATGCCTCATAACTTTTTCTGGTGTTTCTGTTCTGTTGCTGGCAACTGCTGAGAGCAATCTCATCTTGAAATGCACCTTTCTACAAAGTTTTGAGGATTATCCTGAGAACACTTCTGAAGAACGTTCTTCTCAGTTTGCATCGGAATATGTTGCCATGTGCAGCATGGATGCCTGAGGAGGATTTTATTCCTCATGTGCAGCTCAGTAGCCCTTATTCTGTGAGCTTAGGACATGTTGTTTCTCTTCAGCACAGCATTATAGGGGAAATTACATTTCCTCCTGTGTTCACAGTTTGCTGTAGCTCATAAAAATATAGATATATTATGAGCAGACTGTCCCTGTAACTCCATGAGAAAGAATTGTTCTCTTCCTGGCTCCCCTTCAGCACTCAACAGTTAACATGACCAGGCTGCTCCTTTTGAGCCCATGAAATATTAACAGAGCTCTTGGCCAAGTACCACAAGAACTTCTGCCCAATCTGTTTCAAGAAATGTACTGTCTTTTGTGGGGAAGCAGGGAGGAAACATTATGGTAAAGTCTTATTTGGCTCTTTTCAGCAGAGCTGACAATATGTTGTGGGCTGAGTGACTGTAGGCTGAACAAATTGGCAAGATCAAAACTGTTCTTTAAGCTTGACTGTGGAGCCAAGTCTGATGGGTAGCATAACATACTGTATAGCCTCTAGTCAGAATAAAATCCATACAGTGAAAATAAATAAATAAATACAGCATGCAATCATCAAATCTATTCATAAGTTCATGACTGGCTGCATAATCAAAGGAAAATTACTTCATTGGGCACACTGCCAAATAATGAGCTGGAAAGGGTGAGATTTCTACTTCTCAAATTCAATTGTAGGCAACAGGGATGACATCTCTAACCCCACAAACCTCACGTTCCTTGAACAGTTCATTATGACCTTCATGTTTACCACAGTCCTAGAAATATGAGACAACACAAAGAAAATCCAGGAGGCAAATAACGCTGCCATCATGTAGAAACTGATCATTTAAGCAGGAAGAATTTGTTTGATTTGAAACACTGCCAATATTTTGCAGTTGTAGAATTATTTTCCATTTCACAATGTCTGTACTAGCTCAGCATGGATCCCTGTTTTAACCCACGTCTTATCACCTTAGAACTATGAGAATGCTTTGGGTCTCCTTGGCTGAGGCAATACCTTGACGCAAATGCCCTCCTTATGACTCTCCACTGCCTTTCTCCATGCTCTGTAAATACTCTGGAAGAAAACAGAAACATGGACAGAAGGAAATCATTGAGTTTTCCCAGTATGGGAGATATTTAACTGCCCTACTCTTAAAAATCTCCAAGGGAGAAGACTTCATAGCCACCTTGAACAGCTCTTCCAGATATCAAAATCCTGTTGCTGTACATTAACCAAACTATTCCCCACACTATCCCTAGCAGGGATAGGATGAGCCAGAACCATACTCCTCCCCACCAGGTTTTTCAAAAGAGAAAGGTTGGACCAAGTCTTCTATCCTCTACATAACAAACTGAAATCCTCCAGTTTTTCTATTGGCCTTACATTCTCCTCTTACCATTCTTTTACATTAAATTTTATATATCATGTTCCCAATGAGTTTCTACAGTATTGCAAATAGATATGTATACAACCTAACAAATGCACAAACATCCAGAATTATTTCTTTTTGTAATAGTATTACATGGTTGACTCATTTTTGGACCCAAATTAAAATTTCCTTTCCATTCTACATGACATTATTGCGTACTTACAAGGTCACTTCTTTATATTTGTACGTAATATTTTTCCATCCACACATCATAATTTGTATTTTTGCATTCAATTTCATGTGGTTTACTTAAGATATTTCACCAATTTATCCAGTCTTCACTTTTATACTCATTAATGGAAGCGCTGAAAAGAATGGCATAGGTTGATTTAAGAGTAATGCCTCCTTTTTTTTCCCACGGAAACTACAACAGATACTAAGAGCACCATAACATTATTTGATAGAGCAAATTCTCAGCTACAGAGCACAGAGCTCCACAGCATAGACATCACTATTAGCTATGCATTTGTGTCAGTGATGAACAAGAGCCTGCATGCTGTGCTTGTAAGAATCTGCACCAGGGAAGGTGACCCACTGTCACTGTTACAACTGCTGAACTGCACTCACATCCATGATCTCCATCAACACTCAGCAACTGTTGAATGTTACTCGTTGCAATTTCTTTCACATGGGGGAATTCAACGTCACACTTTTGCTTGATATGCACTTCTATGTCAGATCCTACTCTGTCAGGCTGCCCTGCTGCTGCCATCTGTCATGTAGCAACAGCATGTAATGGAATATTGGTGGGAAGGTTCAGCCTTTACTGCCACACCACCACCATCAGCTTCTGAAGCCATGGGCTGACACCATAAAAAAGAAGGTATTACTTCTGGAGTGGTCCTTGTGCATTTAAAATGCCTCCCTAGGTCCCAGTTTGTAACAGCATTCCAATTAACCTCTACATCAGTCACACAGCCTTGTTGCCTATACACATTGCACCGGCCCTTGGTAAAAAGTTCTAGATGCTACAGTAGGTGTATTCAGTATGGACACATAGGCAGTGTGCTAGGCAACACAGTGCATAGTATTTTGATGTGCAGAGAGCAGGCAAAGACTTGAACACGATTAGGTGATGTTATGATCCCCAATGTAGGACATTCTTGAAGGGGAACAAAAAGCAGTCATTTCTTTAATGACTACAGCTACCCTGGCCCTCCCTTTTTCCCCTTAATTCCTTTTTCAAACCTCTCCACATTGTATTAGGACTACTCAGTATGTTCTTGGAGATGATAACTGATTTCTAACAGTGACTGCCTCAGCTCATTCCTCAGTTGTTACATATTTATTGTGTGCTTAAATTAGCAACCTATTCTTAAATCTCTTTCTTAGTATTTATTTTGTGCTCTTGATTATTGGCCATCAAAAGAGGGTTGAGGATTTTATTTATTTGCACGGTGCGAGATGAGATCAAATGTACTTAAATGAACATTAAATAAATAATAAAATTTGACTCTGGGGCCAAAACAACGGTGATAAACAAAAAATATCTTGTTATTATCTCCTAATGAGAACTACTGATTATTTTTTACATTTCATTTGACAGTCTTCATCTCAATTAATTCTACATGGCAAAGTTAAATTATTCAGCTTGATAAAGATCATCCTGACTCTAAAGCATACTTATTAAAAGAAATTAAAGCCTGGTGCTAATCAGGCAAATGAGCATGTGTTACTAACAACATACAAAGCCCAAAAATGAGATAATGACAGGTAGGGTGACAGATAAAAAGCATTGCAATTTAAAGGTAGTGAAATGCTTTGAGCTTCTTGAAGAGAACAGGCATTGTTGATGAGTCTTCTGAAAGAACATCCTTTGCTTTTTAAATTGCGCTTCTTTCATATCTCAGATAAAAAAGCATCTGCACTGAAAAGTGACTGAAGATGATAAAAGTAGTAGGTTGAGAAGTTGTACCAGAGCCAGGAAAGAGTCACAGAATGAAAAGCAGGGCTTGTTGTTAAATAGCACAGAGGCAGTTTTCCACAAATGACCCAAGTATTCCCACTCTTGGCACATCTATTCAGAAAGTTATTTCAAAGTGAACTGGGAAATCTGGATTCAGTGCTGATTTCCACTGACCTCCAATATATCTCTATCAGGATATGTTTGTTACATCTGGAGTCATGGCAATGCTAACGTATTTATGTGTCTATGGGTAACACTACACAGGTAAGTAGACCAGCAAAGCTTGCATTTTGATGGAATGAAAATTTCTGAATTAGCTTCAAATGCTTTGTTTTGCTCAATGACAAGTGAGATTATTTGCTTTTATTTGCATGGAACACATGGTTCTTCGGTTGAGAGAATTATCTATAATTTTTTCCTGGCAATCCTTATTGTTTTGGGACACAGCCTGACATAGTAACCTTGCTCTGTTAAGAGAGATTTCTGCTTGAAATGTAAGTCTGAGTAGTCAGGAAGGTTTCTGTATTAGCAAGCTCATGGACTGGAGGGATCAGTTTTGCCTAATGTGGGCAGGAGGATGCGCAGTCCTGTGCAGCCCCTCAGTAACTGTGGGCTTCACACTCCAGTAAGAGCAGCCTGCAGACTGCCCATGAAGAGCAGATTCATGCTGCAGGGTTTGATGAGATTACAAAAGAATTATTTCACAGCTCAGGAAATCTTGTCTGGCCTGGGTGCCCTGGAGCTTGGCCCGCTGGCCAAGGTGGTTATGTGATCCACAGGCAGTCATTGGCAGCATGCTCTTCCCCAGCCCTTTTGGAAAACACATTTTTCAGAGTGCTATAGGTATGTTCAAGGACTCCCACGGTTTAAGTTAATTTTTCACATAGCTTATCCAAGACAAGACATAAGCACAGGGAAGTGCCATGTGGCCCAACATACTGTGGATTAAACACGTGAATATAATTACAACTTTTGCACACCACTTACTCACGGGTTCTCTGGGGAGAGGAAGAAGAGCTAGTTTATGCTTCAGAGAATTCCAAGTCCTGAGCTTCTCCAAATATACAGGAGGAAATTCACCCAAATATTTTGCTCGTCAAAGTACACTCTTTTCTGCTGTTTCTTATTTTGCATGGGTTGTCCATGGATGTTATCAAACCCAGACCTCACCTTCCAGAAACAAACACAAATTATATGTAAGTGAAAAGGTAGTCAGGGAAATGTAACAGTTGTTTGCATCACATTATTGACCAGAACCTTCAGGTTGGTCTTTTGATGTATGCACTGAACTACAGCATAATAAAGTACATCACTGTTAATTGATAATAAGCTCTTTCTACTCTGTCAAGATGAGAACCTGAAAGAAATGACATACAAAAAGACAAAAGATGGATACAGACTGTTTCCATTATTTGAACTTGCATACCTGTGCTCAGCAGTCTCTTTTGCACAATAACAATAATCAGAGCCTGCATTTTTGGGTCTGCAGTTGACAATCAGAGAAAAGGTGCAAATAGAGGAATGTGTAGCTACTTACTTAGAAAGGAGTAAAATCATGCCATGTCATTCTGTGAGCGCATTTTCAATCGTAAGAAGCCACTTGGGTGCAAAATGATAAATGTAATTTTGTTTATTCTTCCCTTTATAAGTCATGCAAAATAAAAGGAATACATTCCAACATGGATATAACTTTCAATAACTTGTTCCAGGTTACCCTCATCTGTTTACTACTAACACTGAATTGCCATGTGACACTTTTCCGCCTGAAATCGTATAGATAGGAATTAAAAAACTGAGAGCATTAAAGATATCCGTGTTGGCATAGTACCTGGATTTGATTCAAATTCAAATATTCACATTACAATTTTTGCAAAAAGAAAAAAAACCTTCTCATCTCATAGAATATCAGAAATTGAATTTTTATATGCAGTTCTTAGAAAGCTCATCTAGCATCTCCATGCACGTGCATTTCATCACATTGTGGTGGGCTTTTCAGGAGTTCACATCCATCTCATTTATAATTCAATGATAAGCATGACTCACAATGCGATTCCTGAATAAAATTAAGTGTATTTTGAGCCTTGTGACTAGAATTTATTGTTGTTAACATGTTTTAAGAGCCCACTAAATCTTAAATTTGAGAAATACTTTTGCCTGATATTTAATTGTAAATACATCTGATTTTTGGGGTTGGTTAAATACAACCACAAGACCTTGTGTTATACTTAATTTTTTTTCCCCCAATTTCTGACTGTACTACAATTGGCAGATATGATCGTAACATTCAAGATAGAATGATGGCATAGAGATGCAACGCATCATCTTGTTGCTTAGCATAGCATATAATTTACAGAGCTGTACGTTTTTGTAGCTAGCACTGATCTGGTCTGTCGTGCTAAGTTATTCAATAAACACAGTGCTTCACACTAGCAGCATTTGTTGGGAATGTGTTATCTGGGTATGTATTATTTGGGTAGATTTTCTTTCCCTCAGGAGTGCCGTACAGTAGCTAAATTTAGGTACTCAAAATGAAGTTCAATCATGAAGTGCAGGTATAACACAAACCTGCATTAAAGCCAGTCAGTGTTGGGTGCTCAGGAATGCAGGATACTTTATATAAACTCTCACAGACAAGAATCATATTACTTAATGAGCAGCATGCCAAAATAAATTTGCAATAAGGACATTGCTGAGTTAAAAGAAGAAACCTTACTCAAAATGCAAGCCCAGCTTTTTCTTGAAGTTTGAAAATCCAGCTGACCAGTAATTCTTATGCACATGCCAATCCCTCCTTTCCTGTGTGACTAGCAATGATGAACTATTTTTCAGCTTTCCAGGTACACAAGGTAGGTTTTGCTTATTTGTTTGCCTGATGACAACAGTAAGTTGCTAAGATGAAGCTCTGCAGTCTTGACATGGCAGAAAAACCCCAAACCCTTGTCCTTCTCAATGCTCTTTTTTTCCTCTAACAGTTCTACTGTTGGATAAGAGACCGCAGTTTAAACAACCTGCCAGAAGGATTTCTGTTGAACAGTAGAGTTAACTGTTATTTCACATAAGGTCTCCAGAAGCAGTTTCTTTTGTATTTGTTTTTTTCAATGCCATATCTTCAATATTCTTTGTACATTACATTCTTACCCATAAAGAACGTGATCATGTATCCTTTACTATTTCTATGGGCACAGCAAGTTGTTACTGAGACATGCTCTCAAACCCAATGCCTACTATCTGATAAGCCTTTTGTATCAATAGAAAATTAGACTTCTGCTTTTCACTCTGGGGAATAAAAAGAGGATGAAATTGCAATTCATTATTCACTGATATGTTAAAATAAAGCCTTCTCCAACAACTGCTGCCATCCTTTCACAACACTTCATACTTTACCCTATCCCTACTTCTCTTGACTTCATTTCCTCCTGGGTGTCTTTCAGAAATAGGAATCGGTGTCAAGGCATTGCAAGCCCACATTCCTTTCTCTTAGGGGCAGAGAAACAAAGATGTTCTGAAGTTATGGCTAAACATGTAAAGACACAAATACCTCCTGCGTATCTGTCACTGGTGGGTCAGCTCTGGCAGCACAATTTAGATGATCCGTTATGCCAAGAAGCCTCTTTTACACTCTTTCTGGGCCACTGTAAACCCAAGGTACAGGAGAGCAGCAAACCCTAGGGTACATTTCATATGCAAATGTAAGAATAGAAAAAGCTGAAACTGGAGGCAAAAAAAATCAGACAGAAATGTAAGTGCCAAACCTTGGCAAATGCAGCTCAAAGAAGTGCGTGTCTGGCTCCATGCACCTGAACTGAAACATTCTTGGCTTGAGAGGTGACTTGTCCTGGAGAAAAGGATGTGGAATCATTTCAGTGTCAGAGAAAGATCCTATCTGTAAAGCCCTGTTATCTTGTGAAGAAAAAATGTGATATCAAAGACAGATCATATGAAAGATGGGCAGCAGCCCACAGACTGTTCAGTGGTATACAATCTTCCAAGGTTTTGCCAAGTTAAAGGGAAGACATGCCAACAAAAACAGTTTTTCCTCCCAACATGAGACCAATTACACATCCATTGTGTTCAAGGCCAATGGCTTCTGCTTTCCCCTGAGCTCTGAGCTGGCAAGGTGTGGGGGGCA
Organism: Lagopus leucura; assembly: GCF_019238085.1. Taxonomy (NCBI): domain Eukaryota; kingdom Metazoa; phylum Chordata; class Aves; order Galliformes; family Phasianidae; genus Lagopus; species Lagopus leucura. Next base: position 34,051,299 of record NW_024962264.1, on the reverse strand, counting down.
CTGCCTCTCACAGTCACTTCCTTCAAATGCTCCAAACTTCTGGCCAAAACAGCCTTGTGCCAGGCAATTCGAGATCTGCCTCTGTGCCTCTGAGCTTTGGCATTGCATCAGACAGTTTGTTTGGTACAACACACTTGTTCCACTGAGTAACTCCATTAAGCTGAGAAACTAGTTTCTAAGCAGTTTTCCTCCTCTTGTACTATGGTTAGATGGAGCGCGTATCCCCAGCTTAAATAAATCTTGTTTATGCTTTTTTCTATGCAAGGGTAAGCATAAAGAGTATTGTCCCTTAAGAAGCTATACTGAACAATGAAATGTTTAGTGCACACATAGGAAAAAAGTATTATTTAAGATTACCATGGAACAGCATATAACCATATTAGAAACAGCATTGTATATTAGTTTTCATTTACTAAGTTTTTTTCTAATATACCTGCCAGGATATCTCAGCCATCCAGGCATGCAAGCTGAAGAATCTGCTTGAAAAAATATTGGATATGGACATTTACAACACGCATTACATTATACTTTTTTCTAGTTAAGAATATGCAACGACTGATATACATCAATGAAGCTTTCTTGATTTCAGTGCAGTGGTGCCAATTCACATTATTCAAGGATTTAGCTGTACTTTTCCTGCTAAAAACAGAATTGCAAGCTGTCCAAATAAACAAACTTCTGACACATATGTAAATAAACAAAAAAGGAATGAGACAGATTTGTTTTGATGTGACTGTTCACTGAGACACCCTTCTTTCCCACAACTGCACATACATGCAGCACTGACAAAGCCCCACGCCTCATCCTTCTCAGTAGTTTCTCTGCCTCAGAGTAGTTGAACATAACAATCTCCTCACACTTGCACAGCATTCCTGTCTCTCTTCAGTTCCTTGCCCCACCTCAGATATTTCCCTCTGATGTCTCTGGACATACATGAATTCAAGCTTAGAAAATAGGGTCTTGCCACCTGCAATAGTTAGAAGGAACTTTTTCAGAAAGAGGAAAAAAAAATACCACTTAGCAGCAAAAATCTTGTGTGTGATTTCATAGAAGCAGACAAATATGTACTTTACCAGTTCTTGGAGTCCTTCCTTCTTACCCAGAGTGGCGTGCATGTGTGTGCATGTGCAGCCTTGTTCCACGTAGTGCAGGAGGCCTTCTTCTTGTCCCACGCCATCCTGGGATCCTGATACAAAAAATGGTAGTTATTTGTTTGTGCTCTGCAAAGTTTTTCAAACTGCAGGCCTTTGTTACTCAATGTGACTGTGAGAAGGACTGGACTGCCTGGAGATGAGAGGCTCCTCCTCTGCCACGCTGAAACACAGAGCATGCATGCATTTGACATGGCTTTATACAAACGTTGCTTTTGAATAACATGCTGCATTACCACTTTGTACATTTTCTACCATATGTAAAGCAATTCTGGATAAAGAAAAATGATTAAAAGTCTTCTGCTGCAACCTTGAAGTAAGAGGCTGAGAGCCCCAAGTTCTCTGCAGGACAGCCCAACAATATCATTATGAAAGCACAAATTTGAGGTAAAGAACTTCAATTAAGAGCATCACATCACATATTCGAGATAAATTTACTGATTACTTCCTTTCTTTAGAGAAGCACATAAGATAATTCACTTGCAGAGGCAAGTGTTTTGTTCTTGTTTAACTGTAATTAGATGGTTTAACTTGTTTCTTGTTTAACTGTAATTAGATGGTTATTCTTGAGTTTAAAAAAAAATTAGCCATATTAGTATAATCTGTATCTGCCAACCATAGATTTTTGCTTTAGAACATAAGTAGTATTTTGTAAATATATTAGCATACAAACTAAATTACTTTTAGAAAGGACTGACCCCTCAGGTGTTATATTGCCATATTTGTATGTAGACAATACACACAATTTGAATTCTGCTGCTTTTATCTTTTCTGCTTTTTTATTAACTGGCAAACAAAACCTTTGTGGTATTTGTTGTTTCCTTTTATCTTCTGAGGGCAAAAAATATCCAAACACTTTTGTATGAACCCAGCTTGCAAACCATTCTGATACTTTAAGCACTAGGTTAGCAACAACTGTGAGGGGCAACAGGTTGATGTCATTAGTGGGTATTTCACCACTGATATCAATGAATTTTTAATCAGGCAATGAATTCTGTTTCCACATTAATTCTGACTCCAAATTAATAAGCAGTCCATTAATGCTTTATGGAAAGTAGCAAAAATCAAACCTGTGTTTCTAATAGTTACCCTGAATATAAACAACAGGACATATAAGAAACATAACAGAGCCACTTTTAATTTTCTGATGCAATTCTGTATTTGAAAAAAAAAAGATTATTATTCAGCCATCGTGATTCCACTAGCCTAAATCAACTAGAAATAAGATTAGAGTCAAAGCCAGATGTTGCTGGAGAAAACGGAGATGACTTAAGAAGAAAACTTAAGACTTAATTTTCCCTCGATAAAGTTGCCAGATGAGACTCTCTTCATTCCCAAAACATAAACTGACATGTTAGCTAACAGTTATGAGAATATGATGAATTAAATTATTATTCCTACACTTTCTCTTAAAAACAGATTTTATCTATAATATTCCCTAGAAATTGTATTATATGCTTACTGAGAGCTTGCTTTCCCTGCGCATTCTTGGAACATGTGCAAAGAGTAAAATATCACAGAAAGTAATATTCATAAATTGATCACTCTGAAAGTAAAAGCTCCTATTTATTTCCGTGGAAACTACAACAGATACAACACTATTTGATAGAGCAAATACTCAGCTTCAAAACACTACTCCTCAGTACAGTCTCCACCATTAGTTATGCATTTTTGCTAGCAATGAATAAGATCCTGCATGCTTTGCCTCTGTACCGTGTAAGAATCTGACAGTGGAGGTGGCCCACTACTGTCACCACTACTGAAATGCACCACCCACATCACTGTGCTCACATCCGCTGCTTGGTTTCCATCAGTGCTCAGCGAGTGTTGATGAATGTTAGTGGGTGCAATTTTTTTCACATGGAGAAATTCAACATCACACTTTTGCTCCATATGCACTTCCATGTCAGACACCATTCCATCAGTCTGCCTCTCTGCTGCCATCTGTCACAAAGCAATAACTTGTAATTGAGTATTGTTGGGAAGGTTTGGTCTCTACTGCCACACCACCAACATCCACCTCTCATATTGTGGGCAAACATCATAAAATAGGAGGCATTACTTTCAGAGCAGCCCTCACACTTCTTTCAAATGAGTTGGACTATTTTACTTCCCGCAGTTGTTTGATAGCTGAATTTTTAGTTGCTATTGAAGGTAAGAAAAAAAATCACAAATTCTAGTATCAAAGTTTTATATATATATATACACTAATATATAGAGACACATAAATACACACACACACACTTTTAAAATAAATTGCCTTAACAAACTCTACTTCAAGAACTGCATGTACACGTGTGCAGTCCCTGACATAAGTCAACGCAAAGCATGCAAGCCATTGTTTAGTTCCTGAATCAGCTATAAGACAAAGATTATTTTTTTTTTAATCCTGGAGGTGATTTCAATGGCATTTATGCAAAACCAGTAAGCCTACACTTATGTGATCAGCCAAATCAGGCCTTTGCTTGGTTAAAAGTAAAATCCCTGTCTAATTCCTGTTCTCATTCTGAAGACAAGATTTATAAAACGTTATGCTGACAGTTGATCAGTGGTGTTTTTGAGATTATGCAGCATTTAACATGGCATGTATTTTCTAAGCCAGCTTCAAATCACCGAATATGAAAGAGAAAATAATGGCTGACTTATGCAGCAAAGAAAGACATTTTTCAATTTGAAAAATGAACATTTGCCTCATAACTAGTGTAGAATAAATGGAGTCTTTGAGGCATAGAAGGCACATATTGCATAGATCAGTTTTATTCAGAGATTGTATTTTCTGTGATGTTTTCAGCAAATTGCCTCATCTTTCCACTACGTACATATAAATCATATACACGCTTTCTTAATTATGGTAGGGAGTGGCATTATAAATCTCTCCTTTTCCCAAGATCTACAACCTCATAAAATCAGTATAATGCACATCATCTCTCTCGCGTAGCTGCTGGCACGTCATTTTATTCTCCTTCCGGCACAATCGACTACTCTGTGGGATATTTGTAGTAACAGTCATCAGTCTCTGTAGTGAAAGATGCCTGGAAAAAATATGGTAGTGTAACTACTAGATGCTATTTCATAACAATAAATCGTAAGGTTTTCCAAATATATACGATTTTCTTAACATTACTAAATTTGACTATGCCATTTAAAAAATTGTATACTGAGCTAGTGATACTGAAAATAAGACTATTCACAGAAAGTAAGTACAGTTATTTAACTTTAGGAGAATTCTCTCATCATAGACATCAAGAAAGAGAAAATTCTTTGCTTCCCATCAGAACAGTTTCCACCATTTTTCAGAAGAGGGAAGACAGAGCAACTTTGGACCTTCGTGACTGTCCAGTTAACTGGAAGTGCTTTATGGAAATGCTCCTTCCTGGTGAAACAGACACAGGCATAGAAGTTAACAGACCCAAATAAGGGAGAGCATAGAGCAGGGCTTTGAAGGGATGCCTTGTCACCGTTCCAAAGACAGGCTACTGGAAGTGACATCAGGCAAAACACTTGCATTTGGACAACAAGAAAAACAACAGTCCACACTGAGGATAACAGACCAGCACCAAGGGTCAGCAACAGGACGGGCTGACAGACCTCGTGCTTTGAGGAAGAGGTCCAGGTTCCTACCACTAATACTTCCAGGATTATGCAGTTATGAGACCCTAAACCAAAAGGCCTCCTTGTGTGTACATGGGTCTTAAAAGAGCCTCTACAAGACAACATTTTAAATGTGATATTTCCTCTCAAATACCTTGGACACCATTCTTTCATCTACTGTCCCAGTGCCACTGTTACTCTCAGAGGTATATAATATAGTGTATTTTAACGGAGCAGTGATTCAAACTGCAACATTAAAGACATGAAACAAAGCCTTGCTGGTAAGCAGATGCTAACAAAAGCCACAAAGATCCATCTGGAGTTTTCAGGGACTTACTGGCTCCTTTGACCATAATTTTTTGTTTTTCATTAATCACAAATTTCTTACCTTTACAGATATCAAATATCAAAGATGAAAGACTTCAGTCTACTGGTGATTCCTTACTTCATACTGCTGGTTTTGCAATTTTGCAATTATATTCTTGCTTCTGAACTTCACCCACGTTAGCACACTGATTTGTTCACCTCCTCTGTAAAGCCATCCAGTGAAACTTACAGACTTTGAAGGTTAAATTCCATTCCCCATTTCCTGCAACTCCAATTCTAGAATAAAAATAGAAAGTAATAAATATTGCGTAATAAACCTAAGCTGTAAATCCATAGCACATAAACTTGCAATGCTAGGTGGTATACAAGCAAGCCTGTCTATTAAGTCATATTTAACATGGATAAATGCCTATTTATCATGAACAAAATTCAGAAGTCTAGAAGTTAACTTGCTTTCCTGTGTTTTTGTTTTGTTTTGTTTTGTTTTTCTGGTTAACAAGTACTTTATTGATGTTTTCTTTATCATGGTAATTCCAGATGACTTACGTATAAGTTTTTGAAAGCTACTATTAGTTCAGCTTAAGTTTCTACCTGAACAGCTATTGCTTTTATAGTTTTTCCTGTTATGAAAATTATAGGGAAAAAAAAACACTTCTACATAATGTGGTAGTAGGCAAAACAGATAAATCCTGGAAGTTAAGACGGATGTGTAATATAAATTTGATTGCAGTTTCCCAGAGATGTTACCACATCAGAATTAGCCCAGATTGTGCAGAGTAATTGTACCTTACACCAAGGTACAAAGGAACAAAAGCTGCCTCTTTTGTATAGTAGTTGATTTCTATAAGATCAATTATGAAGAAAGTTCTCACAGAGACAGTAAGGCATGAAAATACGCACAGCTCCAAAGTCTCTAACACTTGGGTCCAAGCCATGCTTTGGAAATACGCTTCTAGTAAAAATACATTGTTTTGTTTTAACAGTTCAGCTTTGATTTCTAAAGCACGTAAATGCATTTCTGAGCTGAAACCTTAAGTCCAACATGTGTCTTTATAGGCACTGACATACTTCTAAAGAAAGGTCCTCTCTGCCTCAGAGAAAGAGTACAAAAATTCTGTTGAGAACTTCAGTTCAACATGGATGGTGCCCACAGAACTCTGCTGAGAAATGACAATTAAGTTATTTAAATTCCCTACAACGTATTAATGGACACATGCAAGAATTTACACATTTGCAATGACACAAAAAGTCCTATTATTCTAGAATACTCCCTTTTCATGTCCTACTTTTACTGCAGCTGAATTTATATTTGTATATATGTTATCTGGCATATTTGTTTTATCACACAAATCACCCTGCTAAGTACTGATGCTGTAGAAATTGAAATAATATGAAACTCATTCTTCCAAACTTCTCCATGATAAATATGAAACTCGATAAAATGATTCCTCTGCCTGACTTGGAATTTTATGCTCCCTCTAAGCATGACATATTCCACACCAATGAAGTCAATCAAATGTCATTGCTATTTTTCTTTTATTACCCAGGGCTGGTAGAGCAGCTTCAGTAAAAATAATTCATACCAACTGTTGCCAGTTAATGGAAATTCAAAGTCTTCAGACAGTGTTTTTTATTCCTAGTGCTTGAATTCTCAGGGAAACAGTGAAGTATAATTGATACCATATGCTTTTTATTGTTTTCTGCATGAAAGAATCATGATATTGAGTGGATCACTGAATTATGCTGTGGCATTGTGCCACATCATCAAACAGCAAGGTCACAAGCAATGAAGGTACAGTAATCACAATGGGACTAGCATATGTCATATCTTTGAATTGGAGGTTTATTTCAGTTTGTCTGAGTAAAACCAGACTAGGGAAAAAAAAAAAAAAAAACAAAACCAAACCACCCATAATTCCAAATAGTACATTACATTAGAGCGAGGTCAGTTGCTTTCACCACTTCAGAAACATTAATAACTTGGGCATATAAGAACAACTGCACCTACCATTATTTCAGGAATATCGCTGACATAGAGAAATAGTCTTTTCCTCCATACTTGCTCCTGCTATTATGTTACTAATTGTTTTGAACTTCTCTAATTGTTTTTGAATTTCTCTGCTTTATACTTCTGCTTCACAAAATCACATCTAAAGGAATATTTTTAGAAAATCTGAATTTTTTTTAGCTTTGGAAAAACATTTTTTATTTTGCTTGCAAATCTGGATCAGATTCAGTAATGGAAGCTTTAATCATTCTTTGACTCATCCTCCGATGCACCTCAACTTCTCCTGTATAATTTCAAGCTGAAAACTTGTTGGAAGCAAAACATCTTTGTGACATATGTCTCGCACTATGGAGAAACTAGGATCATATCATAGAATTAGAATTCCAGAACCAAGTGAGAGCCAAAACACTCTTGTGTGTTCACCACACATTACTGTTTTATTCCCAAGATCAAAATCCTTTCTAATAGCATATAAATTAAAAGTGTGTCTTAAAAAATACAAGGTCAGTTTTGTCAGATCCAAATATTACTTCATTCTTCTATAGTAAAACTGTAGTACAGAGTTTTTTTCAGCAGCTAAAACTCAAAAATTTTGTTCTGCCTATAACTCTATACATAGATGGCTAATTAAGACTTTTAATTACTTTATTTTAATGGAATTGTTTTATAGCATGCTGCTCATGAAAGCCCAGCAGAATACAATACAAAAAATGCAGACCACAGAATTTGAAATTAAATTAAAAACAACCCAACAGAATCTTAACCATTTCATTACATGACATTTCTTAATGTTTGCCACTATTTATAGAGTCGTTGAAGTGCTTCTAGTTTGGCCAGTGCTTTACATATATGAGGTAAATGTTTTTTTTCTTGGAAATCTTGCTTCTCATGTTTCTCATGACAGACAAGGAGCAGCATTACACAGGAAGAATTCAGGCTTCGGGAATATGTCTGGAGTTATAGCTGAACTGCTTACATAAATATTGCACATGCATTTCTAATCATCATACCAATTTTTCTTTTTAGTTTGATTTATAAATCTGCTTCTTTTTCTACCAGAATTACTAACAGAGGCTAAAGAATTAAAACTTTCATTTAACAGTTCACAGTGCCAATATTACCAACTACAGTGCAATTGACGTTTTTGTATCCAATAGTAGAACTACCTGAAGAGAAACAGGAAACAAGGCAGATTTTCTATTTCCATACTTCTCAGGCAGGAAATTTAATTTTTTGCCTTCTGGAAGGGTTTCAGTCATAAAGATTTTGGAAAGGACACAATGGTGGTATGACCTAATTTGATGGTTTTAAAGAGAGGAAACACTAAATGGTAGGGACTATATTATAATCCAACATCTTGGCCTTTGTTAGAGATAGAACAACTACTGCCCTGCCGTTTCAATGACTTTTTGGATGATCTTAGGATCTTTGCCATTGTGGCTCTTCCAGGTCTGCACAGGTACAGTGGAGGGAGACCCTAATTAGTCCTTTCTTCACATAACATAATAAATGGCAGTCTTGCTATTTTAATGTTCTCTCTACTTTTTCTCTCTGCTAAACACTCCCTTCTTAATAAATCAGTCAGCAATATTTAAAGATTAATTTGTATCAAATTATTACCGAACTTTTAATGGCAGGATTCTCCATAAAACTTCAGCCCTTTATCTGCTGTTTAGATCAGAATTAGAAAGTGCGAGTGATGAGACAAAAAATAATTCTAGCTCCTGTTCATCCTACATTTTTAGATTACATGAACTGACCTTGAAAATTGAGCTATGTTTTGATCAATGACCAGCTGCATCCGCCTCAGGATAACATCAATTATTTGCCCAGGCCTGGCAGTACACACTGAAGTGGTGTGAATTATTTTTGCTCCATCTTGAACCAACTCTGGCACATCCTGAGTTGTCTGTTTGAAATGTTCTTCACACACGGGCACAGGATATTTGCACAGCTGTGAATTTGGCATCCCTTCTTCCCTACCTAAAGACATATCCTACCGTTTGACCTCCGGAGGGAAAGGCAGGAGGACAGGACATAAGGTTAATTTCTAAAAACATTTAAGAGTGGTGCTGGGATTTGCTGACAGAAAGGAGATAGCTACAGAAAAGAACAAGGAATCCAGCATCTTCCATAACAAATGGGAACTTACCCTAGAAGTGTTGCCTTTTCCATTTACAGGATGCTCAGTGAAAGAATATTTAATTTCTTCTTGAAGATAGAGAAAAATATCTGAGAATTCTTTTTCTGATGAGAGAATCTGTGAGATTTATCCATTTGCCATCTCCACTGAGCAGTATTTGCTGCAAAACAAGATAGAAAAATACAAACCCTTTAGAGGGATTTACATGTATGAGGTGCAAATCAAATGTTTATGTACTAAATATGCATATGCACAAATATCTACCTTAATATGTTTATACACTCAGAGGATATTGCATATTTGTCTATATATTTTCTGGAATTGGTTATGAATGCAGGATTACCCTGGCAACCTCTCTCCACCCCCAATATTTACACATTCCTGGGTATTTGCCTAAGAGGATTTGGATGTTTTCAAAGACAGGGAATGCCTAGGTCTTTCTCAGCACATGGAAATAAGATGCATTTTTGCTGGAAATTGCTACATGGGAAAGGAAAGGACTGAGGAGGAATCTGAAGAATTAAACCTATGTAAGTTCAACTCCCTGTTGCAAATTCAGTGGAAGTTTTGATTTGTGTGTCCAATAATTTGCATGTATGTTAAACACATACTAACTTCAACCTTTAAAAAATTTATCGCAAATGTGCTTCTGTTTAAATGCTGTTAGATAAACAATAGCCAAAAAGTCACGACACCAACAAGTAATTAGAGATGATTACTATAGCCATGAAATGCTTTTGCCAGGAGCAAATGCATAAATATTCTTGGTGTTGTACCCTAGCATATCTTATGCAAAATGCCTGCCTTTAATATTTATTTAGACATGTGCAATGAGAGATGAAGCTATGGATTCTGTCAAATCCCCCTGAGGGGAATCAGATAGAGCCAACACATCAGGGTTTTCTTTTGATGCTGTATTCTGTAATGCTCTTTGTATGCATTGCCCAGCTCTACACATATAAGATTAGAAGCAAAACAGATCAACTCCGCAGCAGATGCCATGTGACTTGAGAGGTAGCAATGCGTTCCTTACTGCAATATCATTCCACATTTCCTGTATCCTTGAAAATTTTACTGTGGGGGAGGCATTAGCAGCAAAGATATGCAATGATGATGAAGCATCATTTTCAGAGTGCTTTCCACTTCTTCAGCTGTATTTTGGGGATTTACTCTAAGTGCCTATGCTAAATGTACTTTCAAGCCATAGGAATACTCTTTATTCCTGTACATCAGCATATACCCCTCTCACACATATCCTGCAGAGTATATTCCCACCTGCAACACAGAACCCATCTAGAATTGTTTCCACTGGCACCTGTTTCATTTTTAGATGTTTATATTCAACAAAATCACACAGACACACAAATAAAAAAGGGAGGAAGCATAAAGTTTAAACATAAATTATGCACAAGTTGTTCATTCTCCGAGTTGCATGGCTTGTGCAAACTCAGTTAAATGGTTTAATTAACAATATTTTTACTGGATACGTAAGGACTCTGATTTTTATTCATTCCAAAACAGAAGGCTTTTAGTGAAATATTGAAACTACTCTATCAGTTCTGTGAAAAGGGCCACATGTTTTCACTAGTCAGTACCATTAGTTCTATAGTCTCCACAAGCATATAAGTGGGTCAAAGAACACAAAAATCTCCTTTTCCCACTGTTGGTCAGTACATCACTGTACAGGTCACAAGTGCCTCATCCCAAAGATGCTCTATGTCCCTAATACATGACAAGTCATGAGTAGCTTAGACCTAGGATATGGATTATTTCAGTACTTAAGCATTAGTAGGGATTCTCACAGTGGATTGGTATAAATTACGAGTGAACTTTTTGTCCTTTTTTAAGAGGAGTGTGTTTCCTTGCTGGGCACTGCTTTACTTAGTTCACTTTAATGCAATTAATTCTCGGGAAGAAACAGCTCTGGTGAACATGGAGGAACTATTCCCAGAGACTGCAGCCACTGATAATGGACAAAGCTGTCACCAGAACAAGGAAGATTTAAATCACAGTCAGGACCCTGGGGACTCCCAGAGCAATACAAGCAGAGGATCATTGATAAAATAGGATCCTCCAATTCTAGCTTAGCCACATTACAGTGAAAATAATCTTGACAGCTCTTGTGTTAAACAGTTTATTAAACCTCAGGAAGGACCTACAGCTGAGGCTGGTTTGAACAAATGTGGATTTGGAATTCCGTTTTTTTTCCTGAATGAAGTAGAACATGATTATTTCCATAAGGACTAGTGAAAAAGGATTTGGATGTCAGAGCAGGTCATGTCCACTTCTGTAAGCCAAAAACCAGCCTGGGACTTGGGAACAGCATCCTCTGACAGAGACTCCACAACCTTCCCCAGGAATTTGCTTATGCAGAAAATGTAGATTTGTATATCAAAAGTAATTCAAAAGCCCATAGCCTTGAAACTAGGCTGGATTAGAATACACTAGAATACCAATGGGAAGATCAAATTTAATTTTGGCATCCAGAATCAAACTCTGCAGCAATAACAATTTTTTTTGGCTCTCATTTAGCTTGGTCAGTAGCACTGACTCTGCAATTGCATTTTTCACTAAGAAATAGCAATTATCCCTCCTTCTTTTATTCATATTTGTCACAGCACATTCTAGTCAAGTGCAGAAACTTTTTTTCTGATAAATGTGACAGAGCAAATCTGAAATTCAATGATCACTTCTTCCTCCCTTTAAAGGAAGTAGAAAAAAAATAAAATCCTGAAAGAGCAACATCTGTAAGCCCTAGACTCTTCCCCTCTTCATTTTTGTATCAAGAAATCTACTCACATAGATTAATAAATATACCATTATTAACAAAACAATATGAAAGAAACAGCTGAAATGCATGTTGTTATACATGTGGAAAGGGCAGAGAACAAAGGGAGAAGTTAGAAATCCAGTATCATATTAAAGAGAAACTCACTAATTACAGGCCCATTTTCCTTTCTTTTTGTGGGTTTAGAGTTTTGAGTCATATTTATAAACCCATAATACAAAATAATGCTGATAATAGTAGGAGAAATACTTCAATACTGGCCATGCACAAGGCAATTCAAAAACTCATCTAACTACAAAAATCTCAAAATAGATAGAATAGAAATCAAATCAAATCTGGGATTTCCAGCAAATAGCTTTCCTAGCTATGCATTACAAAAAGCAGCAAAAACTCATGGCTGTAATACCGCACTAACAGAATCCTGTGAATATAGAGAAAGGTCAACCAGGTTTCAAAAAACAGGAGTTAAAACCAATGTTTGAGGAATAACATATTTAACACCTGAAGCCTAATTATATGAATATTCTTCAACCGTTCGAACAAAGTTTGCCAGAAAAGTATGTGATAGCATTGAATAGTCCTTACAAGATCTTGTAGTCGAATGACATCATCCAAAACGCTTGCAGTGCCATGCAGAAAGACAGGTAGACAAAAATCTTGCCCCTTCCAGTAAAAACCTTGAGCACTTCATGGATGTTTATGTCCTTTCCTTTCAACCTCTCCTTGCAGAAACACACTGCATGTGCTTAATACATCCATATTGCTTTTTATGCTATAGAAGAAATATTGCAAGCATGCCCTTCAGGCAATCAGAATAGCTACAATCAATATCACAGCTAATATGAACTGACCGAGAAGAAACTGGAGACACATTTTCAGATGTCTTCTATACTTTACCCTTTCCTACTCACTTAGATGGACTCCCCAGCAACAACCTTTATTCATGTACTGTACAAATTACAATAATGTTTTTCAACCATGTATTGCAATGTCTAAGGGTGAATAAATTGTAGTGAGATGGAAAGGATAACAACTAGGACAAGGACAAGGGAATGTTGAACTGAAGAATACCTATAGACAAATAACAAGCCAAAGACTAGCTGTCATCTGCTTGCAAGCACCTGAGTTCTCAGCATTTATTTTACACTCAGCTTCTATACTACAAAATTATGAATGATGAGATTTTCAAAATGCGTGATTGCGATTATTCAGTCTCAACTTCTACTACACTCAAAAGCGCCTTTCTACTGTCCTTAATTGGAACATCCATCAGTCAACAAAGCATTTTTGAAAATCCCCAACCTGGAGACAGGAGGAAAGCACAGACCCCTATAGAGTCATTAAGAATTATTGAAAACATGCAAACTGTTTTGTCCCCAGCTCTTTAACGTGATATGTGAGGACGTCCCCAGGAGGCTAATCAAAGATTGAAGACTCCAGCTGTACAAAGGCATCCTCAAGAGCACAATACAGCTACACTTCGGCAACTGCGCCCTACCAGAGTGTGTGTAGTGTGTGTCTCACCAGCATTAGTGTGCATGTTTGAATCTGTTAAAATAAATTCAGTTGTTCATTTTTTCTTTTTCTGAATGGATGCAATTTGAAAGCAAGGGAGCAAAAAGCACTGGTGAAGCACTGAGAGACCAGAAAAGTCGAAAAGAGATGAAGTAGGAAAATAAACAGAGGGAAAACAAGCATCAGAGAAAGATCATGGAAGTAGTACTGAAATGTAGAGTCCCAGGATAGCCAGACATAGATCCTGAGGCAGGTCAGCCTACCTCTTTTGCAGCCATCCATCCTCACAATTGTCTTTCACATTTGCATTCACTTTCCATCTCACCTCACAAAGTGGAACAGCATCTGAGTGCTGCACAGTGGTAACAGGTGGCGATAATCCCACAGATTTCCTTGAAGATACTATGGGAAATGAAGTTTTCACTGCCTACCCTACGTTCCTAATGACAGAATGTGAACAGGGGACAACTGAGATGCAAGTACATGCTTCTGATTAGAGGGGAAATACTGCGCACTCTGCATGAAGGTTCCAGAATGAAAAATATCCTATGTCAATGTCTGCATCCTGCCCAACATCTCAGTGATACTGGTTCCTTAGCCAACTCATTTCAGTGGGCTTCCCAAGCAGAGGATGTATTTATGGACATCACAGAAAAATTGTCAGGTGTAGCCCAGAGCCAAAAAAGTTCCACTTAGTTATTCAGTGATAGACAGTTCTTACAAAGTCCAAAGGACAGTCTTTTTAGGTGCTCTTCATAATTTAAAACCATGCTCCTGAGTATCAAAAATCACAGACAAAACCTGTCATATCAAAATAGAATTTATAGCTAGACAGAAAATTTTCCTCTTCAGGTTAACACAATTTTGAGACATATCCTAAATGTTATCTTGCTTCACTAATAGCCAGTACTTAAAAAGAAAACAGAAATAGAATGGTAATGATGATTTTTCTCTTATGCAATATGACTAATAGCTAGTAAGTCCTGGTAGTTGATATTCCCATTTTTTTCTGTCCTCTTCTCATTGATCTTTAACTCACTAAACATGGGTAGTTTTCTAACAGACACAATATCAATCTTTTAATCATTTGTGCAATATTAAATACAGTGCAATGCCTTAAAAAGGAATGTGATCTCTAGACTTTGTCTTCATTTACTATTATTGTAATGCTGTTCCAATAAGAAAACATTGACAAAAAGTAAGATTTGAGTTCCACTGTGTCTGAAAGAATTACAAAATTATTTGTGACAGAAGCTATCATTAGCTGAGCTTCTAAAAGCATTTTAGTTGTTTGGCTATAATTTCACGAAGATCTTAGCATATGTGACCAGTACCATTTTTCTTTCTCATTCCACATTGTTTACAAAAAAATTGTTTCATAAAAACACATTATTTTAACAGATATTTAATACATGGGCTTCACCAAATGATATTACCAGATCCATAAATGTAATGTATTTGATCATGAAGGTAAATAAACAAACAAGCAAAATACCCCCAATAGTTTGCAACTGTCCCACTGATATTAATCCTTCTTAAGTCCAAACCTCATGCTAAGCGGCATAAGGTCAGAGTGGCTGCAACACAATGTGCAATTTCTATATGATGCTAAAGTCCAAAAAATTGACATTACCTTGTTTTTAATGCTTTTTTTCCAGACCATAGATGTGGATACAGGATGCATGTCACTTGGTTTCATTTCTCTGTTCCAGTTTACTTTGCTTCTTGCTTCACATACAAAGTATATTCAGTTTTTCAAGGTTTTCTGCATATTACATCACTTTCACAAGTGACTTCATCACCTTGCACCACTAATTCAAAAGATTAGTGACATTTGCTTGATATTTCTTTGAACTTACTTCTACTAAGGAATGGACTGTTGAACAGAAGTTCACCCTCCTGAAAAAATAACCGAAAATAAGCATTGGTATCTGTTAAAAACATTTGCATCAGCAGGCAATCTTCTGTTACAATAGTGAATTACTTTTGATAACAAAAAAAGCTTTGATCAAACCTTTAGGCTCCGTGGAAATACATTCACCCCTATTGTCTTATTCAGTTCCAGTGGCTCAGCTACTTCACCTTCAATTACTGCAGCCCAAATTTGATAGAATGCATAATAAAGTAGCTACAGTAAATTGTTCAGAACTGAGTATACATGATTCCAAAGCATTCCCAACTGAACTTGAGTATATAACACATCCAGTAGCTGACAGTTCTCAAACAATATTTTGCACTGAAAATACCTTTGTTTTCTTTTGAACTTCTGAAAAAATCATCTCTTCATTAGGAGAAAAAAATAAACCATGCAACCGTTTTTTCTTTTCCAATTTCTAAGCTGCCCCAGCGTGGCAAACATTTAGGTTTTTCTTTTCTTATTCAGATTAAATGGAGAAACACAAGAATGAACAAAGGACTAGACAAAAACAAAACAAAACAAAACAAAACAAAACAAAAAAACATATAAAGGAAGTGAGTGCAGTGCAAAAAAGATGCAAGTTTTTTAACTGAAAATTGTCTCTATCCTGTCTGGGTGTTAAGATACTGTTTGGTCTGCAGTGTCACAAGTCATGGTTCATAAACAGACTCAGGGTTCATTCTTTGCTATTCTGGGCCTCAGAGCCTTGAATTATAAATCCAGCATTTCCAAGGAGAAAGACAGCCACTCAGAATAGGACCCACAAAAATCATCTTTTGAAGATGCTGATGAATCTGCCTCCCTCCCACTCCAGAGAGGCACATTCCAGGTTGCAGCAAACTCCTCCACTGTACGCCAGTGCTATGCAAAAAAGGAAAACCAGAGGAAAAAGCGCCATCTGATTTTCCTAAATTCAGTGTGTGAGCTCCATTCACTGAATCAGTGCATCATCAGAGGTGAACTCCCTGTACCTGTTCTAAGCGAAAGTGGCAGACACTGCTGTGATTAACATAGAGCTTTTTTTGTGTTAGTTACATTGCAGGGAAATGAGCATGCAAGAGACATAGGAAGTTACAAGCCAAACACAGGCATCCGACAGGTTGGAAGCAAGAGACAAATGATCAGTCCCGTCATGCGCAATGGTGCCTTCTGCAAGGAAAGAGTTGCAAAACTCGACTTATTTCTGGAATGGTATTACTAACAACTATCATCCTTCCAGGCTTAGGAAGCAATTGAACAGGACTTCAGTACATCACTAGAGCATGACGGTAAATCTAATATAATTCCTTTTTAGATTTAAATGAACAACCAGCCATATATGTGCAATTAAAAATATCCATGTTTGCTGCCTTTACTAATCTTTTTTATTTAATAGTTTTTGTTTACTAGGTATATGTAGGTTATACATTCTGCAAACAGGTAATCAAATCATCTCCAAGGTACAAATAATTTTTGCCACACACATATTCAACTATGACTTGTTCAGGTTCATATAAGCATACTTGAGCAAGAAATAATGTTGAAACTTGCTTCTTCAAAACCAAAGTATGAACAAGTTATGACTGAGGTAGTGGTGTAAGCTCTGGTGAGTCTTTTTACAGAATGATAATGAAATAATAATAATAAAAGACATTAATTTTATAGGAAGAAGAAATATTTTTTTATTGCTAACAAAATGTTCATTCCCTATTATTCCACAAGAATTTCACATCAGATTGCACTGGAAATATCAGTGAATTCAGAAATAGCTACTTGTGTTAGGATCTTTCTTTTCAAGTTGAAGTGTTGATATGTCAGCTCATAAGTGCAGAAGGGAAAAAAAAGAAGACATTTATTTCTTGGCATACTTGAAAAATATTTAACTCGGAGATCTTCTCTGCTACATTGCAACAAAAGAAATGGCAGACGAGTCTTTGGCCTGAGTGAGGTCAGACCTTCACAAATGTTTCTTGTCACATGTGGTTTCTCACAAGAAGGGCTAAAGACCACTTTTATTCTTACATCTGCGCAGTACAAGATAGGGAATGTCCTCTACACTTTACTGAAAAACAGAGGACAAACAAGAAAGTAGAAGGCAAATAGTTTAATCTCAACAAACTTCTAAATAAAATATTTTCCCTTTCATCTCTTTAAAGAGGCATGCATCTTTCATCTACTGCATTTCACAAAATGTTATATTGAGAATTAAAGGTAGCAGTGCATGCGTCAGCTAAAATTAAGTGTCATGTCAGTTCAAGATTTTGGCACAAAATAATACTATATATACTGTTATCCTATAAATACAAGTCAGCTTGGAAATTGGCCAATGCTGCACCATTTAATATACAGTTTGCATATCATCACATAGTTTAAATATAAAGATTTATTTTTTTTTTTTTCACATGGGGAAAATAAAATTAAGGAAAAAATAATTACGAAAACATAGCCCAATTTTAAGTTAACCTCAAATCCAAAGAATCACCCCCAGGCAACCATAAATTATGTGTGTCCTCATTCAATTGAAAAGCCACTGCTACAAGAAGGGATGGAGGAGGTGGGAGAGTTCTGCTGATCAAATAAACCACAATAACTTAATGCTTGCTTAGTATTACAGAGTTTATTTGAGCAAATAACGTAGGCTGAGAATGTTGCTTCAGCTCCATGGTATATGGCAATTAAAACCATGTGATGTGCTTTCTCATCATCTACTCTTAAGTCCTGATGGCAGAAAATATCAAATGCCAAAGTAATGCCTGAGAAAATGCAGGTCCTACGTGCCCCACACTTCTCCACTGAAGGCCAACCAAGCTAAAGAACATCTTCTTTATACCAAGGCTGATCTTCACCAGATGGCTATTAATTTGAATAATAACAAAGGAAACTATGATGAGGATGTGCCTCACAATTCAGTTCAGTGCATAAAAGAAATTTAAAGTTTACAGCTCAAGCAGTTTTCTAAAACAAGCCAGTACACCACTCTCTGACCCTCTTCTTCCATGAAAAGAAAAAAAATACAATTTGAAGCACGGTTGTTCTATTTACTATGAATTCATAAGTGGGTCGATCTCAGTCTGCTGGCAATGCTGAACAACTTTTTTTGGTCAGCAGTGTCTGTGTCCCGTCAGTGGGCCAGAGAAATAGATCTTCATCTAACTAAAAGTCAACATAACTCTCTTGAACTTCTGTGCATGTGTTTGTTTACACATCACCCACAGCAAAAGCTGAGAGTTTGCAATTCAGTTTTCTTATTTTTGAATCTTTAAATTTGATTTTCACCTATTTGCCTAGATGCAATTTCCTTGAATAACTTTATAACAAAATAAACTTCTACAGACAGTAACTCATCCTAAAAAAAATCTCTGATCTGAGAAGCCAGAAAATATCAGGGGAAAACTTTTAACACTGTTAACAAATGTTTCAGACTTGAATGCCAAAAGGTGGGTTCAGATCAGTGTTGGTACACTTGATTCTCAGGGGAATTTAACAATACTGAACATGGCAGACCTTATAAGAAACAGCTGATGAGTTTCTTCATTGACTGCTGAAATCTTGCTGAGTTTTGCATTTTGTTGTTCTACAGTGAGATATAACCAGAGAATACCATCTGAGAGAAATGAGCTTGTCTTGAACAAACACGCATTAAAATACTTGAACTATAGCTACATAAATAATGCCAAGTTCTACAAATTATTCTGCTTCCATGAATGTATTGGAACATGAGTTTGCCTATCACAACACGTTTTACTGCACTTATCTTTCAAGAGTCTAATTGGTAAACAAATTTCAAAGTTACATGCCTGACTAAGCAAGGAAGATGATTTTTGAATTACCTATAAATCCTAGTTGCAGAGCAATCATACCTTATCCAATGGGAAACAGAAACAGTGCCATGTGACATATCTGAAATTCAATGATCTCTGAAATTTCATATATTAGATTAACTGAAAAATGCAGCTGCAAATTCCAAGAAGAAAATATATGCAGCCTCATAGATGTACCTTCAGCGGATATGTACATTTGATTAAAAGAGTTACTCAATGTAGACTTTTTATTCAGCTGTAGTTAAAATGCAAATAGCCCGTGAAAATTTAGTTTGTTTTTCCACTTCCTGTGTTATGCAACGTACTCCAGTTACACAAGGCTGTTTTTTCAGCTGGATCACAGCATGGCAGCATTTGCAGACCAGTGCTGATGTTTCATTAATGATCTCCATAACAAGAAGATCATTGTTTTCTTTTATGTAAATGCTGGCTAAATTACAATCACATCCAAA
The DNA here is from genome assembly GCF_019238085.1 of Lagopus leucura. Taxonomy (NCBI): domain Eukaryota; kingdom Metazoa; phylum Chordata; class Aves; order Galliformes; family Phasianidae; genus Lagopus; species Lagopus leucura. The sequence continues at coordinate 34,031,606 of NW_024962264.1, read as the reverse complement.
TTTACTACCTTCTTTTTTGGTGGCCCAGTATTAGAGAGAAGGTCATGCTTCCTACCAGTTAGGACACTTGAACAATATGTAGGCTATTTTTGGTGTGTGCTTAGTGATTAAAAACACCACATGGTTAATGAAGTCTGCCAGCAAAAGAGGAAATCTCAATTGTACATGTCAAAAGAGAAGAGGACCTGGTTTGCTAGGTGACATCCAATCTACTCAGTATAAAAATGTTTTTGTACAGCTGAACACTCATCTAAGGAATCAGATCTAATAACTCCCTCAGAATACTGTTCCAAATTCTAGCTTTCTACAGACTTCAGAGCATGGCCGAGACAATTCATTATTTAATTCCTCATTTATCATCATAAACTAGAAAATACTTTTCATCCCTTTTCTGAGCTACTGATCTTAAGTATAAGCTCGCCTGTTTGGGGCAGGTGCAAAACAGTGAAAAAAAAAAATACGAGACTCATCTGTGACTGAGAACAAGCAGAAGATCCCTTTAAACACATTAATAACCTTAAACAAAATTGTAGTTCTTAAGAGTATGATTTCCAATTGAAGTCAATGAGTTTTAAATTCACAGATCAGGAAATGACTTTTGCCAAATCAAAGTATTTCACTGTAGTAATGAATTGCTCTCACATTATGAAAAATCCCACTCTCCATAAGGTCTGACAGGAAAATGCTGACCATTCATGTAACATCCAGTCGTTGTTATACACTGAAAACAAGGTTTTCAGAACTTTGTCTCAATATGCGTATTCCAAGTCCCACTGCTTGGACACTATCACAAGCAGCCAGACTCAAGTGCTTTTCTGAATGAATTGAACTATGCTGACTGCCTCTACACACACAGCCCTGAAAGCATCAGAAAAACTCAGTTTAAACAAACAAACAAACAAAACAAAACCAACAGAACCTGAGCTGCCCAGTAAAATACTTACAGCATTCAGGGAACAGTGCCAGCCACACTGTGTCAAAGTTTAAAATACTTTATAAGACATGACAAAGATAACAGAAAATAGTTTTCTAAGAACCTTGAACTGAGTGTAGTTACTCATGTTATAACAAACTCCTATGTAAAGGAAGTGTTAACTTCTCTCTACAGAAAAAGCTCCTGACTTTCACTACTCCCAGTCACATTTTCCCAGGTTGTATCTTATCCCAGTAATCCACAGCAGTGCACAGCCACAGCAGTGAGATCTTGAGCAGGGATCAAGATCTGGCAGGTATTTCTAGAGGAAGACTACCATAAACATTGTGAAAAATATTGTTTCAAGTTGTGAAATCAGCAGGGAATCTCCACTCATTTTGTGCTTTCTTTCTTCTACTTGGAAGGAATATAGATGAGCACATCTTTCCAGATTTCTTGGAGAAAGATCTAAACACCAAGAACAAGCAAGCCAGGCAAGGAAAGGTTGAGAAGTTGACATGTAACAGCAATATCTAAGGGGAAAAGGCAAAGAAGAGAAAACTCTTCTAGGGAAACAGATTTTGCATCACACCTAATCCACTCCAGGAATTCTACTGAAGTAACAGAAAAGGTTTGGAGAAACTAAAAACACAACAGCAAAATATAACAGAGAAGCACTGGCGTTTGCTAGGACTTTAGCAACAACCAAAATTCCAGTTCTCTAGATTTCACATGCAATACCACTCTAACTTCCATGAAATGATGAGTTCTTTCTGAGTCTCATTTCCTTTAATCCCAGTCTCTTAGATATTGTTCCACCGGTTTACATAAAAAACAAGGGAAATCTACCTGAAATTGTACAAAATCTGGTTTCCCATAACCTTTCTGCTCATAGCCTAGGTTTACCCCAAAGTCTTTCACACAAAGGTGTACATACTTTTACTAAGACAGTAAGACACCAAATCCAAAATGTCCTGCAGATACTGTGAATCACTGCTGCTCTTCCTCCAGACTCAACAACAAGAACACTTGTGGCCTCTCTGGTATCAGCCAGCAAAAGCTATTTTAATAAAATCAGCAATCTGAGGCAGATAACAGAGTAGCAGTGGCAAATGGTGCAAATAGACTGAGCTGCAAGAAGAGGAAAAACCATTCTTTTATTGCAGATCTTTATGTCTTAATAGGTGGCAGGCTGTATTAAACTTCATTAAGATGGAAAGGATGGACGTGCCTTTCACTTAAGATAGTTGTATAAAGCTATTATAGTTGCGTCAGTCAGATTTACGAAACTACATATATATGTATGTATATATGTATATATGTATTTATACATACCAAAGCTATGCAGGTAGGAGTACTTCACTGCATATTTTTGAAGGCAGAAGTGCATCTGTGCATCTAAGAATAGCCTCAACAATAAAAAAAGCCAGACAGGAAGCCAGAGCAAGCATTGTGGGTGTGTGAAAAGGATGGTTCCAAGGAAGGATGTAATTACAGCTTTTTAGATTTTTATAATTACCTTTACAGAGAAATTCCTGGAAGTGCACCCAAATATGACTTTTTTTCCCCCTCAGAAATCTGGTACCTATTTTGTAAACAAGCAAGATCTCATTTGTGATTTTCTTTACATTGCCATTAGTTTCCTGTCTTGAAGTAAATAATTTGCAAAACCTCAAATTTTGTCTAGTTCTGCTAGAAAAAATTAACATTCTCTAGTAGTCTGCTGCTAGCATTTCTAGCAACAGCACTGCAATATCAGAGCAATAACAGTGATGTGGGGAAAAATTCCAGCCACTAATGATATAGATTTGATAATACAGCCAAAGTGAAGTTAAATAAATAAATAAATAAACTTCTTTTCAGTCAGCAATGCCAAGAGTACTTAGAAACTCAGAAGAGGGAAAAAAAAAAAAAAAAGAAGATTCAAAATAAAAAGGAGAAAAAAAAAACCACAACACACTACAACCTAGATAAAAAATAAATCAGGAGTTAGAGATTTTGCAAAAGGAAGCAAAGCACCATTTAAAGTGTTTCCAGAAGAAAAGGCTGGACAATGAGTTGCATGGAAAATATAAAGCACAGTTTGCAATGATAAATGGACTATATGCTGTCGGCCAATCTGAAGCGAAATCCAGAAAAGCTTGGAGCATGTCCAAAAAGGCATTTACGTTTCATACATCAACAAGACGGGAATTATTACTGACCAACCTCTGCAATGATACATTGAACAAGCCATCTCCATAGGCACTCCCAAATGTGCAATTTTGCCCATCTCTGCTTTCGCTACAAGTTTATTTGTGGGTATGCCAATACTGTAAGCCCACTACTCAGCAGAAAGATTTACGATTTCCAAGGCTGAACAAAAGCCCCTGTGATTATTTCTTTCTTGGCACATCTATGCTTCAATGCCCTTCGGAGTGGACACACATGGTAGTGCTTATTGATTGACGGCAGTGTCAGCACAAAATTATGAAGTATTTTAAGGAATGGACATTTATTTCTGAAGTCTTTGTTCCACAAAAGCAGATCTGTATATCACCTGAAAAGAACTTGTAGGAGCAGTTAAATCTATAAAACATTTTCATAGATGTTTCCAATTTGTCAAGTGTCCAGCAGTACTGCTATGCTGAGATTCTCTGAGGTTCGGCTACAAACCTGGTGACAGGGATGAAAATGATCAGGATACTACAGGCAGCGTTTCAGTACACATTCATTTACACCAGTGCGAAGTGTGCATTACCTATGATGCATTGTGGGGCTATAGATAATTAGACTATAATAGGTGGAGCCCCTCTGGCAAATGGGAGCTGTCTCTCCTCCCATGTTACTTCACGTGAAGATGAATACATCCACATTTCTCAGCTCTGTGCAGCATTTCCAGTTCTCTGCAGCTTTCACATCAGCCATTTGCAGCCACAGAGAAACTGATGTGTAGATGCAGGATGATTCAAACAGACACTGCCATGGAGTTTAGTGTAAAGAAGCTCATAATTAATTAGCATATTTATCTGTTTTCTCCTTAAGTCTATATCTACATGTCCATTCTGTCCTACTGCTCAACTACTACAAAGGTTGGGCAAAACAGATGCAACTATTGTGGTTCTTGGAGATCATAAGTATCTGCAGTTCCTATTCCAGTCAATGGATGGTAGAAGTATTTGGATTATCAGCACAAAGGACAATTAACTGCCTTATGCTTCAATTCTCACCTCCATAAAATGGGAGGAATTATTCTTTTTTCTTACAGTGCCAGCAGAATGTTAGAAGGAAACTGCTGGGATAGTATGATTATTCCTATTTCCCACAGACAACAGCGGTCTGTCATTATGCTGATTGCTTTATTCCGTTATCAGCTGACTAGCTGCACTTCCAATTAATGAAACAGACAGAGCAATGAGCTGGATGTCCTCAACACTCTTCACAGTTCTCCCCATATGACTATTTGTGCCACCTGTCTCATTACCCCTCCTTTTCTGTGAGCTGAGGACACATGTTCTGCTGCAACAAAAAAGAAGTAAAAATGTCAAAAAGGGAAGTGTAAGAAAGCATATGGCAATAGTAACAGAGATTCGAATACTACCTTCCTCTGCCTGATAATTACAAGGAAATGGTGGCAGATCTAAATCATGATTGGGTAGGAGTGGCTCTACCAGTAAATCTGGTAGCCCTAGCAAGCCCCATTCAGCAGTTCTTTTACTGCAAATTATTATTGCATAAAAGTGAAATTCTCTGGCCTCATTTCAGTAATGACTAAGGCAGGTTATTGTCTCTGGAAAAAAAAAAAAAAAAAATTGTTCAATGTGATAGAAGCAGCCACTGTCTACGAGAGAGAAAATTCTGTAGAAATATTCAGTTCTAATTGAGTTCTAATATTCTAGACTGAGTTTTGATTTTTCTCCTTGATAGCAAATAAAAAAAAAAAAAAGGGGGGGGGGGGGAAGGGGAGAGAAAAGGGCAACGGGTGGGAAGATACTTTGTAAAGGAGATTTTAGGAGCAGACAGTGGTAAGAATACACGTTGCTTTGGGCTGCCAGAATGCCTATTAAAACAGCCAGTCATTTGCTTGCATATAGACCCTCTGACTTTACTTTGGGTAAGACAAGTTTACATAAAACAAAGCACAGGGTGCAAGGTAGATCTAGTCCGATTGCATACGTTTTAGTTCTGGAATCTGCTGGGCATCTTAGAAATCCTGGTCTAAGGTCTAAAAGCATAACATGAATATAAGTAATTAAAACAATCAGCTAATTAGATTGACAAGTCAAAAACGGTACAAATCTGAAAAGCAGAAAACCTAATGGAACACACTCAGATATTCAAGTGCACTTTACATGCACAGCCCTTTGGTGGCTAATATACTGAACAGGAAACATCAATAGTTTGCAGAAACAGAATGCATAAAGAATTAGCTACTAAATAGAACTAACTGCTAGATTCTTACTTCCTGCCTTGTCAGTGACACTGTTACCTTCTAAAGCAACACTGGACAGCAATTAAATAGGGCTGTTATTCACCACTAACTTAACAAAGGAAAATAAATGAATGAGCTTTTCCAGGCTGCAGTAGTTCCAGATTGTCTCTCAAAGGGCTGCATCAATTACTGTCACTTATTTGTCAGCAGTATGACATGATTAATTGGTGAGATCCACATTTTTGCGTGCCTTACGTCACATGCAACTCTGTTTCCCCATCTGTTTTTATTGGTGTTACAGCCCAAAACGTTCCACACCATGTACCTTGTCAAAAATATAATAATGTCTCACAACGGACACAAGCTAAAACAACTTAAAACCCTACAGTTCACCTAGATGTGCTGAAAATAAAGATGTAAAGAGAAAAGATTGAAAGATTTAGTAGGATTTCAAGTGGAGATGAAAAAAAAAAGAGCAACAGACTTTAAGCCTTCTTCAGCAAAATGAGACTGTTATATTGGCAGAATAAAGGAATTTGTTGTCAGGACTAAAATATGTGCAAAAGTTTTTTTTCACTTCTTCAGAGAAAATAGCACTTTAAAAAAACCCCAAGGCATGTACAAAGTAAATTGTTACTTAGCAAGAACAAAATGTCAATGTCAAAAAATCCTGAACTTTCAGTTCCTCACATACTATTTAAGATGCTGTTTGAACATTCTCACAGAAGCCAGACCATGCATTGACATGTTCTCTTGGAGTCTTATGGTGAAGAAATACACATGTACATGATAGATAGAGGGTAAAAACAGTCTCATACATGTAATAAAGAGCAGTATAGAAGGAAAAAATATGCTAAATCATCAACTTATGGCTATAATAAAGTCAAAGCATATTTAATTTCTATGTAGGCTTTTGGTTTGCTTTGTTTTGTTTTGTTTTCCTGTCATCTGCAGAGATGAATGTATTTTAAAAAAAGAAGTAGCTAAACGTTATTTCCAGCCTAGTCTTGATAGTCATCAGGACATTTAATATATCTTGTGATATATTATCTTTCTGAGATCTTTTACTCAGAAATTGTGCCATTTTTAGAATCTTCCTTAAAACACTATTTTCTCTCTTACCTGGAAAAAAGGTGCAATATATGAAATCATTTTCAGCATCCAGAAGGCTGTTTTTATAATCCACCCCCCTAGAACCACAAGATCCAGTTCAGAAGATGCCATGAGGAACACTATTTCTTTACATGGGTATTGTGCTTGCCCTTTCACACTTCCTGACTGTCTGACCATCTGAAGCACTCAGCAAATATTTACACTACAATAGCCTTGCTTTTTTGTTGCTTTAGCTGCCAAGATCAGAATCATGAAAATAGTACAGAGTGTAACTAAAAGTGTCTCATAATTACCGGACCATATGCTAGTAATTCTGCATTGATAGCACTTGTCCATGATATAATCAGAAAAGGAAGCTGGAAACAGTCCCAAGTGCCAAAAAATTCACATATTTTACTCCCGTTTCCACTGTAAAGAAACTATGTTTTAGTAAAATTTCTTAAAACTCTGTCTTCATAGAAAAGACCACAAACTATAAAAACAAATGAAAAAAGAAGTAAGGAAAAAACAATATAGTTTTTGATCAGATAAACTAAGGTAACCAGATCAGATAACCAGAGTTAAATCAGACAACAACACTGCATGATAAAAGTTTAGTTTCCAACAAGAAATAAATCTCCAAAGCCTCTGAATATTTTTGTTACTTTCTCGAAGATAGAAAAAAATATTGTGTAACTTCATAGTAATGATGCAGATGGAAGTACGGAGGAAAAAGCATTAAAAAAACAAAACAAAACAAAACAAAAACGAACACACACATACACACAAAACAACTAATGAATATTCAGGCCAAAACGCAGTTAGGTGTACTTTTGTCAGGCTACATGCCATATCTGAGTAGAGATTCTCACAGTACTGCCGTTATGGGGTGGCAAGATGGTTACCTTCCCGTGTTGCTGTATAGAACAGAAAAAAAGCCTGCATTTGATGGATCTGTTCTTTACCTGAAGGCTTACTGATTCCAAAGGGAGGTATGTAATCCTCTGGTACAGAGGCTCTCCGATGCTTCCGAGGTGCCATCAGCACCTTGGACAGGGTGAGTCCGGATGGAGCGAGTGGCACGTGCTGCAACCTCAATGGGAACCGCAGAGAAAGCAACCGCCGTGCTCACCTACAGGCTATAGTGACCTAGGGATATTTTTAACACGGCCCTTGGACAAATTTTCGTCAGACACATTGCAATTCTTCAGTGGTCAGCAACCAGTGCAACCCGAAAGAGAACAGGATTCCAAAAAATAATGCTATTGATGCAAGCTCTTGCCAGTAAATGCTGATAGCAAGTGGTAAAACAAACAAATACAAAAATCTAAGAGAAGAAAAGTAGGACTAGATCAGGCTTTAATTTTTACCTCCATTTTGTTGCAAAGTTCCTAAGACGGCTCTTTCAGAATGCTCTCCCTTCAGACCACTGCCTACCCTAAGGAAACTAGCAATATATTTCATATTCCTATCTGAGAATTCACTTTTCAAACTTATTTTTAATTCCCTACTTTAATCCCGTGCTATTTATTTCTACTTTCTTGTCCTGTTACTGTTGTATTTCACAAGATACAAAAGGAGGCTACCAAATTTTGCATTGACCATTATATAGCCACATCTATACTAATAGGTCATTTTTTATTAGCTGTGTTTTTTCTGTGTCTACACACTATGAACATACCATATATCTTTCTCTTATTTGCATAGTGAAATTTAAAACTACATTGGCTTAAAAAAACAGAAACACAATTAAATTGATAAATTTGAATGATTTGGGGGAAATGCCACTTGTACACACAACGAATATCAAGAGATCCGTGTTTATGCATTATATATTGTATAAACCTGTACTATAGGTTTATGTACACTGATCCTCCTGCACATATTTACATAGGGAGTAATCCCTGGCCTTCAGTTTTGAAGCAATTTACTATTTCTGCACACAAGCAACATTCTAAATAGAAGCTATAGGTTGCATTAGCAAGATGTTGTACTGTAGAAGGCTCTAATTTATTTAACTTGTGATCTTCACCTTCTGACCTTAGAAAAAGTCCCCAAAATTTTGATTAAATCCGTGATATTTCATATATATTGTCGTTATCTTTCATTTCACCGTTTCCTTAAACAGCCACATTTGAAGAACAGTTGTGTGACAGTGCAGGGATAAGATATGCGAACAGTGTATCGATCTGGTAGCTGTGCCTTGACAAATGTAGTTTGGAATCAGAATAAAAGACTCCCAAAACAAAGGGTAGACAGAACAACTCTTCAAGTCAGACAATGCACTAAGAAGAAAAGGAACAGAGTCCTAAAGCATACACTCCAGGGTTTTTTTCGAGAAAATTTACATTAGTTATAAGATCTTTACAAAGGCCTATAGTCTTAAAATCTTAAAATATAGATCTATAGTACTTAATACATTAGAAATCCACAAGAGGGCAGAAGAACAGGTAAACTACTGAATGTAAAAAAGACACACACGTAGACACCAGATTAATAAAAGCTAGGCCATATCATATCTTGCTCAAGATTTTAGCATTCTGAAATACAGTGTGTTTTGTGTACATTCTTATTCCTATTGTTTGGTTGTGTGTTTTGTTTATTTTGGTGTGGTTGGTGTTCGTTTTTTTGTTGTTGTTGTTTTTTTTTGTTTTTTTTTAAGGAGAATTTCATGATTTACTAGAGGAAATCATAGTTGCATTTACTTAAACATAAAAACTTGCCATATGGTGAAAATATGAAACCTATTAAATAGTTTCAAACAATGCTTCATTTGTTCTGAAACTGGCCTGCTTTGGTTTGGTTCCACAGAATCAAAATTACCACAACTCAGTTATTCATATGTATTCACTAATTTCAGCTGGAGCACCATTCGTCACTGCCAATGATATAATGACTTAAAAATCACACAGAAGAAGCCAGCATTCTCAGCTTGGCAGCGTTATGATCAGTTTGTACAAAAGCTACCTCAACTCAAAGCTGCAACTGGAGAGATTTGCTTCTCACATATAGTACTTCATACCGTTCCCTGACAGGACAGGACAAAGTTGCTCTACTTGGAAGCCTACAACTTCAAAAGATATTTGAGTATGTGGGGCTACAACCATAAATAGACGTACTCTTAGATATCCTTTTAACGAGTGGAGCTTATGGTGCCAAATTAGATGCCAAGATCCATCTTGTAAAACATATGGAAAGTATAAGATGACAAAGTACAGGAGGGAAGTTGGCTCACATAATCAGTATAAAGTCAGAAGAATGATGTGGTCTTTCATTTTAAGGCAGGTAACTACCTATCTGATTAGAGATTGTCTACCCTAAATTCTCTCCTCCACAGTACACAGGCAAGAATAAAATTATGCATAAAACAAACTTGCCCACCACAACCTCTCTACTAATATTATCATTACTTGCAAGATGAGCAGTCTGTTTTCAGTTCTCACTCTTCTCCACTAACAAAGGTACCCAAATGTAGCAACTTCGGGAATTTTTGCCACAAGTTCAATACAAATTAGATGCATAACTATTCAGGTTGTGAAATAAACATTCAGGTTTGCAAATAAACATATGCTAAGTTGCCATCTGACTTACCAACTACTTCTACAATGCTTGCATGGGAAAATGCCTTTCAATTTTTGCCACTGATCAAGTACATACTCTCACACTGATACACAGGGACATGAGCAATATCTGTGTGAGCTCAGCAGTTAAGTACTTTTAAGCATAAGGGATTCTCACACTTCAGAGAAATCTACTCATACACAGGGATGCCTCTGCTAGTTGTTGGACATGGAAGCAATGTCCTGTGGCTCATCAGCAGGTTGTTCAATGAACTTTATCAATGACGGATCTCCCTACTGTTGTCAGTTTTTTCTCAGAGACACTATGTAGAGATAGACAGTTCTCTGCCTAATATGCAGACCAGGTTTTCATCCTTTCACACATAAAAGTGGACCCAAATTGTATTGTTTTATCATTATGTAAAACTTTTGTTGTATTTATAACATTCACTTCCTTCTGTGTACACATTTTGATCTATGTATGCACATGCATGCATACATACACAAACTTTTTAACTTAAATAAAAACTCCATACAATTTCTTGCATCTGTATTGGCTATAGCATTTCATTTTCTTACACCAGTATAAATCATGCTCCCAAAGTAAAATTGAGAAAGTATGAGATAAGAACAAGAAAACATTTTCAATTTTCTCAGACTCCTCTGAAAAGAGGAGGTGCCTCTGTGAACACATTGCCAAAATCTACTGCAGCTGTGGATTCACCTATGGTTAAGTCTGAAATGGAATAGAGACCCAAGAATTCATCCGTGATTTATTTTGCTGACTTTGTAGAAAATGTTGTTCTTTATGTCTGGGTCTTCTCAAAATATGTAATGATGAATACTAAGTGGGAAAAGAGATGGTAAGAACAGTCACATTATCCAGCCAGGATCTGCTTACAGAAAAAGCAAAGGCAAATGCCACAGCCATTTCCAGTGCATACCAAATACACAGCTCTAAATTCTAGACTTCAGTGAATGACTTCAAAAGTTGTTTTTATCTTTCTGAAAATGTATTTTGAAGCAAAGCATGTAAGTATTTATCCTTTAATGATGAAGAACTACTGCTAAACCACATCCTTGTGGACATTATAGTAGACCATACCCTGAGCAGAACTCGCTGGATTCTAATTTGAGAAGCAGCACAAATAACCACTGGAAACTTGCAATTACAAAGTTGACTACTGACTGGGCTTTTGTATTTATAAAGGAACCTATCCACAATTAGGAAAGAAGTCTGCAAGGAAACATATACATTGAACTTTCCAAAGTTTGATGTATTATTCCCCTTACTAATAACTTACAATGATTAGTACTGTGCTGAGGAGTAACAGCCTACAACCATGACTAAGGACTCTTTATTAATTTTGCATTTATTTTAAAAGACTTTACTCCTAGCTCTACTGCCTAGGAACTATATTTCTGCTTACTGACAGCATGTTAATTTGGATTAATATGTACATATTTGAATAAGAAAATACTGACTTCTGCTGATAGTCTTTTATAAAAAAAAAAAAAACAAAGCATATGCTAATCCTAAAGCATGAAGTTGTTATAATACTGAAAGACTCAGAAAATAGAACCCAGTTCACAGTGCATAGCAAACAAGCACAGGACTGGTAAACTGAAACCTAAGCAGGATGATTGATTGTAAGACTTATCAATTAACAACAACAACAACAACAACAAAAAAAAAAAAAAAAAAAAAAAAAAAAAACAACCAAAAAAAAAAAAAAACCCCACTCAGCTGATAGATTTCTTTTAGTCACTCAAATATACAGAAGTAAGCTGCCATTTTGATACAAAAACAAATGTACTAATTGACACAAGGGAAATGAACAATGAACAGCAGTTTTACTTCTGAAACAGGGGGTTGCTATCTCTGAGTTTTAAAAGAAACCATTAAATGTGTAGAGCAATCGCAATGATTTTTCCATCTGACTGAGAACAGCTAACTTCTAACCAACTGGCAACTCCTTTGCCACCTCTCCGTGGGCAGCTGAATGAAGGACCTTCAGAGTTCTACAGCAACATGAAAAGCCTTCCTTTGAATGACAAATTTCTAGAATCAGGAAAATAAAAATGAAATCCAAATAATGAATTATACATCTTTTTTCACTCTAATCCTCATTTCAATTCTAAGGCAATATTCAACCTAACTTGTTTTGCTACTATAATTATTGACTTGATGAAAAGTATGCAAACAGAAAGAAGAAATCTGCTGCTTACCAGCCAGCCTAATTCCACTCTAAAGGAGTGAACAGACAAATTAACAGCAGCTCTGCTTTTTAGGTCAGTATAGCTGAATTCCCTTATAGCTCCAGGAATAGGTTTCTTGATCTTACAGTCTTTCTCTATACGTAAAAGCTAAACATAGCCCTGTTAACTCACACAATTGTTTTGGAAGCCCGTGAGGGGATGTTTTAGGAAGGGACAACCTCACCTGTTTGGCCTTACCCAAAACTACTTCCAAGGCAGAAGGAACCTCCTATTGCATTCCTCTGAGAAACACTCCTAGATCATGCCACTGAAAACAACCATAAGATACTGTGGTTGATATGTGTTATGATACCATATCTTATATCTTATATACCTTATAAGATATATTATATCTTATGATACTATGGATACTCAGATGCACACAGTGAGTTTTGAAAACAGAAGTATAGAAAAAGATTAAACAGAAGGGGTTCTTGCACGGTTCAAGGCTGCTCAAACTGCACACAAGGATATGAAAGCTCAAGACTTGGGACTCTTTATCCAGAATATCTGTGTAATTCAACATTTTCTTCAGTGTAAAAACAAAACAATAGCAGATTTTATCCATGTAAGCTGCCAGAGTCAACACAAATTGAACTCTGTACCCCAAACTAAAAGGAAAGTAGCACATAGCCCTGGTTAGAAACAGCAAGATGCAACAAAGAAAAAAACAAAAAAAGATGCGTCTTGACTTTTCACAAAGCACTGAAAGAAATCAGATTGAAAAATGAACCCGTGTGAACCTAATGAGGTTTAACAAGGCCAAAGTGTTGCATTTGGCTTGGGGCAATCCCAGATATGAGTATAGACTGAGAGATGAACTCACTGAGAGCAGCCGGTGGAGAAGAAGCTGGGGATCGTGGCAGATGACAAACTGGACATGAGCTAGCAGTATATGCTAGGCTGCATCAAAGGAGGCAAGAAGAAAGAGGAAAGGCAGTGTTGCACTCTACTCTGCCCTCATGAGGCCCTATCTGAGTACTGTATTCAGGCCTGGGGACTCCAACACAAGAAAGATGGAGAGCTGTTGGAGAGGGTCTAGAGGAGGGCCACGAAATGGTCAGAGGGCTGGAACACCTCTTCTGTGAAGACAGACTGAGGGAGCTGGACTTGTTCGGTCTGGAGAAGAGAAGGCTTCAAAGAGGTGGCTAATGCTTATAAGCAGGAGGCAAATCAACTTTTTACATGGGAAGATGGTGACAGGACAAGGGGGAATGGTTTTAAACTAAAAGAGAAGAGATTTAGGTTAGATGTTGGGGGTAAATTTTTCACCAAGAGAGTGGAGAGGCACTGGCACAGGCTGCCCGGAGAAGCTTTGGGGGCTCCATCCCTGGAGGTGTTCAAGGCCAGGTTGGATGGAGTCCTGGGCAGCCCAATCTTGTCCTGATTTAGTTGTTGGCAATCCTGCCCAAGGCAGGGGAGTTGAAACTACATGTTCTTTGAGGTCCCTTCCAACCCAAGTCATTCTATGTGATTCTACAATCACATCTACCCACTATGAAACTAAAAAAACTATATACAGATGTAGATGATTTAGAGAACAATCTTTCTGAGTTTTACCACAGCATAAATAACTTCTTAGAAAAATGAGTATATATATTTTAAAAAGCAAATTGGTTTCCCAAGTCTTCATACGTCTAGAAATACTTTTCTTTCACAATGGATTTGTGACCTACCTTGAATTTAGCAGATATGATTTGTTAAAAATTTGTTAAAGAACATTTTGAAGGATGAGGCATGACACAGATAGACAATAACTGCAATACTGGCACCAAAGATTTAACCGGAATAACATTGCACTGAAGATGTCTAATCCAACAGCAACATTACCTGTTGTAGCATTTACTCCCAGTTTTGTTTGAACAGCTGTCAAATCAAAAATGAACTTGTGGATATAAGAGCTTAGAGTCTTCTCATTAAAGAAGGATAAAATAACAATAACAAAACAACAACACACCAAATTTTTATTAATGGTGCTTTTTTTGCAGAATGCCCTTCTCAAAGACAAATAAAAATGAAAACATTCTTTGTAATGTTCAATTTTTAAAGACAAAGACTTCAACATCACTTTGTGAACATTTGAAAGCACCTTCCTTGATCACTTTGGATTTGAGCTGTCACTCCAAAGAGAGGTGACTCGACCACTTTGGACTTCTACTTTGGACACTACCATTGAAAAATGGCCATCATCGCTGTGGTCACCGTCGTCGTCAACAGAACAACAATGCCTGACAACCCACCAATACTGAAGATCAGTGACTGAATTACAAACCACACTGGATCCACAGTGGTGACTATCCCCCTCTTGCTTTCTATAAAGACTCCTTGCTTCTTCTTTCCTATCTTTTCTATTGCCCTCCTTCCCTTCCCTTCCCCATTACCCTAATTCATAATAGTGTCCATCCTCCCCTTCCCCATCTCCCTGATTAAGATTTGTAATAAACTGTTCAGATCAAAATTTGAATCATTGTTTCTTAATCTCACGCCAAGTATACAGATATCGAAGAACATCCTCTCCCTCCTATAAATTGGAGCGAGACAGGAGCATACACAGAATCAGCCTTTAGATCACTACAACAACATGATCTCATATTTTCCTACTAGACTATGTCTTACAGATCTGACCTATATATCAGTTTATGCATATGTACGTATGCATGTCTGTGAAACACTTGCAAGACTGCATTGTTTCAAAAATCTAGGTAGCACCTCTTACTGCTTTTCTCTTTATTAAAATTGAAGAATAATGTGAAAATCCAAGTTTTATTTGGTTTAATTTTTCTAAGGATCACGCAATCTGATGGACTAATACAACAACACTAGTTTTTTGTCCTTCAAAAAACATTCCATCTGAGATTTCAGTTGCGTATGACAGAAAAATAGTAGGCGTAGAAGGCATCTAAATTATTTACAAGTACATTTATAAATCATCTCAATAGAAGAGTTGCAGTTTATTCAACCAGCACATCTCAAATACATTTCTTAAATATATTGCATATGCCATTTCTCCAAGTCCAACTCCACTTAGGCTGCACTAAGACTGACACAACAGGAACCCTCTCAGCACTCAGTTGACACTGGTTACAAGAGATCACCGAGCATTCAGTGCGGCACATGACTTCATTAACCAAAATTCAATTCAAGTGATTGAAGTTTCACTTCAAAATGACATATATCTCCTGATAACACACTTCATGCTCACTCCAGCCACAAGCTCATTTCAAACAATTTTTTGTTTAACCACAAAGCATTTGCCCATCACTTTCAAGGACTGCATCAAAACATATCACTGCATACATTTCCACTAATAAGTGAAACACTGCACTTTTGTTTCTGCTGCTCATTCTTTCCACCTTTTTTTTTTTAAGATCAGGCCGAGAATACGTGCAATAATGGAGATCCAATAATAATCTTTTTTCCTACCTTAACTGAATTCCAGAAACACATACGGGTCATCGGAGCTCTCAATCTCTCATCCACACAAGGCATGAGTGGTTATTTCGTCCTTGTTTCTTTTGTCACTGGAGAATGGTGACATTTTGCATGTAATATACAGCATCTGATCTCACTCCTGTTGTAATATGAGATGCAGGTGATGTTAGCAAACTAAGGGATGCATGCTACTTGAACATAACAAATAGGGCATTAAACAGATGATGCAACATAACAGCTAGTATTCTGAAAACACTGAGTCTGCTAATATACTGTCTGCCCTTGTTTACAGGGTATTACAGATTCACTACCAGTTTACAAGCTACTGGCATTATGAAACAACAGACTAAAACAAAGCCAGCTATTAAATAAAACTAGGACAGGTAGCCTAAAACATTCAGTGAACAATTCTCCAAGTTAAGTGTATAAGAATTTCCTTCAGACTAAAATTTGAACTCTGCCTATTTTTTATATTGTTTTGTTTGTTTGTTTCTAATGTAATTCTCTATATAAAAATAAATAAATAAATGATAAATAAATCCTAAGGAAACTTAAGTGTGCACACTCTTACATTCACTTGCCTGACTGTTGCAGATGGAGGGTGCTAGTGTTCCAAAGCATTAAATAGATGTTTTCAGAGATGAAGAAATACAAACACTGTCTTCTGCTGGCCAAAGGTGATTGGTAATACTGTGGCCAGGTATCATTCTCTCTAACAGAGAGACTTTTGGCTATATAATGTTAATAATGGATAGTCATGAAGCCAGCTCTGTCAGGCTAGTTATAGCTTAGAATATGGTAGGAGTTAGAGCTGTAGAGCTGTATTCACTGAACACATTTCAATTTTGTCAAATTATTTTAGTCTTTTGTATATACCAAGGCACATTGAGAAGATGGAATAACTTAGGGATGCAAAGCAACATCTGAAAGGTTGTCACTGATAAACAGTTCAGTTATGCCACAAATATTTATGTAACTGCATTTGTAACACTTTAATATCACTTGAACTCTAAAAGTGACTGTTCAGAGGGTCTGATTACACTGTGTCTTCTAAACTGAACTTGCTATGAGTTGCTGCCAAACAACAGACAGATCCATTTGTGAATGGTATCTAAGCCACACACAAGAGATCAGTGGATCTCAGACTATATTTTGCAGAGAAGGCATGGTTTATACATCAGCATTTAAACTCCAGGCTGGACTACCAGATCACAACTACTTAGAGCAGAAATCATTCAACACAGTGAGTTTCTTCATAAGCTGCCACAAGGCAGACAGCAAAAGAATATTCTCCCCTCTTTTAATGTAAAGCAATAAAAGAAAATAAATCAATTTCTGGTTTGGATTCAGAATTCCTTTATTTTTCCCAGCCTTCAGGAAGGAAAAACATCTCAGTAGATCAAAATGTTTTTCCTAGGTTGAAATACTCTTAGACTTTCTTCCCTATAACTCGCACACTCACTGAAAGCACTGGTGAGATGGAGGAAAGGAGGCAGAGAGTAGAGCTAACTGGGTAGAGCTGATTATAGTTTTTTGTTTGTTTGTTTCTTTGTTTGTTTTTGCAGGAAATACAAATTGAGTTGGTGAATCTAGCAGTATAAACAAGTGACAAAATAGTCTTATTTCTTCAGACTCTGAGAATAATTTATATAATTGCATATTATGTCATCAGCTCCATAAAATGTCATTGTTATGCACTGCAAATAGCTCTAAGTTAAAATAAACTACAGTAAGAGGTCTTTGAAGAATAATGGCATTGGTACATATTGATGCAAATGCAGAATATTAAAGGTCACAAGTTAGAACACAGACCAGAAATCTATATTATTGTAACAGAACCACAAGTTTTGCTGCAGAACACATAAAATGCTTTGAAAATACTATGTCTGTTTAAACACATTTAAACATTTAAATGTGTTAAAAACATTTAAACACAACAACAAAATCATCCAGAATACATTTATTAACTTACCGTATTTCTTCCTCTTTCTGATTTTGAATTAGAACTTGTTGGCATGAAGGATCCATCAAAATTTTGAAAATCTTACAGACAAAAAGAATTACAAATATCTTTTGTGTTTGCTGTTATTATCATGTTAAAGATTTGTACCAGCTTCTGGCTGTACATCTGATCAGACTGGAAAGCAAAGGAAGGAGTTTGCTGCTGTTCCCAACATTAGAGATGGAACTTTCTCAATGTTAACTGCAATAGAAAAATAAAGAGAACAAATTCAATGTCATGATCTGGAGAAAACCAGGCAATAAAAAGAAAACACAGCCTTCTAAAATAACAGTGGCACTTGTTTTTTCGGGAGGATTCCTAACTCTTCATATCGGTCTGCATTATACAGCTCACTGTGGAGGAGTCAATATTTTAATTAATGATGATTTTTTCTGTTGTGTTGCAACAACAGTTAACAAAGCAAAATGAACATATGAACACATACACAAAAAAAATCAACAATTACCTTTAAACCAAAATATTTCAATTTCTCACTTCTCAAAATCACCTGAGGGGAATATTTGCCAATTGAAGATTTTTACTCAAAGGAAAAAGTTTGAGGTTTTTCATGTTTTATTTTTGTTTATTTGCATAAGAAAGGTATGACCGAGTAGAAATATACAAAGGTAAGTCTGCATTGCATATAAACTCCATTATACAGTTCAACACCATGAATTCACCGAGATCATATTACCTTCTGCATGAAACACAAGCACCTCGTGGAAAGAACAGGGCAGTTCCTAGCTGAGCCAGGTGCTGGTTCTGTAGGGGCTCAGGCAGATTTGTAACCACCTTGGTCCACAAGGGAAGATCCTTGTCTTCTTACACAACTACAGCTATGAGGTGGAACTGGGCTGCTGCGCCTATCTGTCTTTTCCATGAAGCACTGAAAGCATTAAGAAGATCAGTACTCCAGTCAGTTAGCTGCTGCTATTGAGTAAACACATGATTACTACTAATACATATAAGGTAATTTTCCCAGCAGCAAAATGAGTAACTTATCATTTTCATCCACCGACTTTCAGTAATTAGCTAAGATTCTAAGATTAGCTAAGATTTTTTTTCTTTTTGCAAGGTGATTCTCTTCTTAGTGTTTCTTTAGTGTAGTCACTTAAAAACTGTTTAGAAAAACTTTAAACTCTTTTTTTTTTTTTTTTTTTTTTCTTATTTTCTTCTGCTATTCCCTGTGCTTTAGTTTGCACTGACTACAGGGAAGAAAAAATGTAAAGGAAGAAAAATATTTTAAAAATCTGCTTATTTTTATGAGATTTAATTCTTGATTTTATTTTTGTCAAAAAGGCAAAACAAAAAAAGAGAAGTCTCCTTTGTGATGTCCTCCTATCCCAGCCACATTAATCATCTTTGCAGATCATTAATAACAGTTAAATTAAAAGCCTCAAATACGTTGTCAGACATCTCAGTATTTGATATTGATTCTGCTGTCTGAACAGGTTAACTACATGATTTTTTATAACTGCAAGAATAAATTAAATTTCTCTGGACTTACAAGTCTGATAAAAATAACATTCTCAAATAAGTTGAGAAGTATTTTTCAATCAGCCTGGTAATAACTGTTTCTATTGTATTAATCTTAGATGTGTACAACATATTTGATTTATATGGAAAAGCATTTATATAGAACTATCAAAGACTCCAATTTTCATATAACTCACAAGTACCAAAAAGGGAAGAAAGAGGACTTTGTATATTTTCACACACAGATCGGAGATGCAAAGTAGTAAATCTTTATAATCGCACTTCTTTAAAGTCTGCAGGAATCCTAAACAATCAGAATCAATTAAGTATATGCATTTTAAATACACAAGTCGAATGGAACAAAATAGTGAAGTGTTACTGAATAATTTTAATTTGTGAAGTATTAGCCATGCAGTTTGTCTTCAGAACTAATATTCTGAAAAACGACTAAAACACAGGAAAAAAAGTTCTACATTTAATTGAAGTTAAAAAGAACAGAGACTTTATAACTTTACACAGTAGAGATTATAACATGACACAAGATTACATAACACATATATGTAGTGTTACAACTTTCTCTCACACACCAGCATGACATCTATGCAACTTGTTCTACACTGAACTGGTATGTTAAGGAACAACAGAATATTAACTGTTCTTCACATGCAATTCTCTTTCAGAACCCTCTTCATATGAATTTATCTCAGTATGTAAATGCCATGGATTATTTTACACACTTACAATACAGTCTGGCAGACTACGCCTATTGCCTAACTATGCCTTATTCCTTTTAAATATGTAGGGGACATGGTTCTAATTTCAAATTTGCAGATTCAGCTAAAGATCACACCATTGCCAGCAGAAACCTTGCAGGTAACTCATTAAAGCCAAACTGGTCACATGTAGCTCAGGAAAGATCTATTGCTATTTCTGTGCTGGTGCTGTGGTGGTTGAAAAATCTATCACAAAAGACAGATCTGAGAAGAGAGATTAAAAAAAAAAAAATCATGCTGTTCATTCAGTTGTTCCCACTGCAGTTCAGAAAACCTGAACTCTCTTCCCATAAAAACTAGAACCAGGGTGTTTCAACACTAGTTCATTTTATAAAACATTGTCTAAAATAAATACGAAAAATTGGCCAGTGACAGTCTTAATATTAACTGCTGATATCTCAGGATTTTCAAATCCAGTCACTCTCTGAAGTTACATTTTTTCCACTCTTGTAGATAACAATTTCTTAGTTATCTAGATGTGATATAAAGAAGACCTGCAGCAATTCTTTTCCAGAGTTTTACTCCAGTGAACAACTCAATGTGATATTTGGGAGAATTTCATTTTGTTACCTAGGTTTATTTCTCCCATGACTCATTAACAAGATTAACAAAACAAAGGTAGTTAAATGGGATGAAGAAAACAAGGGCATCTGATTTAGCAGTAGGAAAGACTGGGAACCAGCTGTTCACCAGAAAATCAAATACATATTAACCAGACAGCTGGAGCTGCTCAAGCCACTCACTCAGGAAGTCTTTCCACTTACCTTGCCAGTTACAGTGGTGAGTATGAATATAATAGTTGAACTAAATTGTTTATTTATTTTTTTTACTTCTGTCATGTTACACGCAACCACAAGCATTTCTGTCATTGTCTAGAACCTAAGTTGACAGATTTCCACAGTTTCTATGTCCATACATCCTGACATCTCAAGAATCAATTCAAGTTAATCAGTTCCATCTAGTAATAAGAAAGCTGTAAATAAAGTGAGATAAAGTCATGTCACAATAAAATGCGGCATTATAAGAATTGAATAAAATATGCCTGAATAGAATCAGCAATCAATCACATAGACAAATTCTGTCTGGCTTCCACTTTAAGATTTGTAATGGAGCGTGAAGCTTAGATATAGAAATAGTTGCAGACAGCCAGGGGTTGAAATGTCCAAGCTTTCCAGGCAGCATCACTAATATCTAGGTTTCTAAGGCAGGAGCTGAGAAAGCAAAATTTATTTAGAGCTGGTTGGATTTTTTAGTTTGTTTCTTTTAAACTGTCTCTTCAAATTCTTATTTTCAACTTCTTATTTTCCTTCAAGTGATTGCCTTTTTTTCTGTCCTGCTACCATATAAAAAAGTGAGAAAAATAACATGCGAACACAGTTGTTTCTCCTGACTATGCCTACTAGTCAGGTGAGAAGTCTGGAGTATGTACACATACAAGTGGAACACTTTGGAACATGAGATCCATTCTTCTCACACATCATAATTAGCTGTCAGTTTCACCATGGACATTTTCCATGTGCACTTTGAGGTAGTCATTTCTTGTAAACTTCTTGTGGCAAAGCTGGCATTCTGCCATTGGTCGATTGGGGTTGTGAGTCAGCTTATGTCGAATCAGCATTTTCTTCAGGCTGAAGGACAAATCACAAACCTAGGCCAGAGAAGACAATACAAAGACAACAACAGAGATCTTACAACTTTAAATATGTATAATTTTACATCACTGACGTCACAACTATGCATGCCTGCAAGACTTAATAAATGAGTTTGTCTTCAAAAGAATAACACTTCAGAGAACACTTCTAAGATTATTACTCTGTCTTTCAATGCTGTACCTTAACAATCTGCAACACATGGAGGTATTCCAGTAACATTACTTTTTGAAAACCTATTTTTCTCTCTGGACACAACAAAAATTTAGACAAAAAATCTCACAAGCATCTGTCAATTTAACGTCAAGGGAAATGCTTTCTTTCTGATCAGCAGAATGAGATCCATGGGATCATGAAAATCAGTTCAAATTGCTCAGTTATGAGGAGGCAGAAATGAGAAAGAGGGGGTTCTCAGTACTGCAACAAAGCTTAATAACAATAAAAGAGGAAGCCCAACTGTCGTGGTGTTCTTTTGCCTGGCCAAGGAAAAAAATAATAGTTGCAAATAAAAGTGCATTTCCTTTGCTTTATAACCAGCTGTTTCTTCCCTTCCTCCTCTGCACTCCATGCTTTCAGGTCCACTCTGCTATTTGAATAGACAGATAAGGGATAAGGGACTCTGCTATGCTAAAACAATCATTTCTTACACAAATTTCTGTATTGCAGTCAAAATGAAAGGTTAACAATAAGTTCAGCTAGGAGAAGTTAGAAAAGAAAGAAAAGTAAGAATCTGTAGGCAAGACATCAAGTTACTTGATATCATGTAGTTAATTCTGTCACATTCAACTTCCATCCAAGTATATACTGTAGGCATGAATTTCCCAGAAAAAAATATTTTTAGAATGTATGCTCCTGATTTGACAAATGAAACAGTCAGCAATCATATCAGTAGATGAACATGTACAGGCCTGCAATCTTGGAATTCCAGACAAAAACAAGTCTTGTGCAGAGGAAACTCAAGAGAATCCAGCAGAATCTCTCTGATGTAAAACAGAATTTTAAATTTATATTGGTATCAAACTAGTAATGAAAGTGTTGGATGGCTCTTTTTAAAAGCAAAGTATACAAACAGAATTGACTATACAAACAGATAACTGTGACTTGCAGAATACATATACTTTTGGTATACTGATAGACAGTCAGATGAATATGAGCCAGCAGTGTGACCAGGTGGCCAGGAATGCCAGTGTCATCCTGGCTTGTATCAGGAATGGTGTGGTGAGTAGGACTAGGGAAGTCATCCTGCCCCTGTAATCAGCACTGGTGAGGCACCACCTCAAGTACTGTGTTCAGTTTTGGACACCTCAGTACAGAGAGGACACCGATATGATGGAGTAGGTCCAGAGAAGGGCAACAAGGCTTGTGAAGGGCTTGGAGAATATGCCCTATGAGGAGAGACTGAAGGAACAAGGGCTGTTTAGTCTAGGGAAAAGGAGGCTGAGGGGAGACCTTATTGCTCTCTTCAACTATCTGAAAGGTGCTTACAGTGAGAGCGGGGTTGGTCTCTTCTCACTGGTGACAGGATGAGGGGAAATGGCCTCAAGTTGCACCAGGGTAAGTTTAGGTTGGGTATCAGGAAAAACTGCTTTACAGAAAGGGTTGTTAAGCACTGGAATAGGCTCCCCAGGGAGGTGGTTGAGTCACCATCCCTAAATGTGTTTAAAAGCCATTTGAATGTGGTGCTCAGGGACATGATTTAGCAGAGGGTTGTTAGAGTTAGGGCAGTATGGTCAGGTTGAGGTTGGACTCGATGATCTTTAAGGTCTTTTCCAACCTGAACAATTCTACGATTCTATAAATGCCAGCTAAGGCAAAACCATACAATGACCATAAAAAAGGCAACAGCCTGAGGCAAGTTTTGTACCAAAAATATTTTTCCCCAGACAAGAACATTGTATGTGCTATTGCGATGGAACATTTCTGAATTTATGATATGATGTAACAGAGAGAACTATTATACAGCAACTGTAACTCTCCAACTTTTTTCCCTAAGCATATAATTACCTCTTTCAGCCCCAAGCAACAGTCACTCTTTGTTAAGGGATGATGAATGTTACTTACAGAATTCACTGGTTGGGTCTTAATACTTCTTTTGTCAAGTACCATTTTCTATTTCTCTTCTACAGAGAAACTCATGTACCTAATCACTACCATCACACTTGCCCTCACGTTTGAATGTGTTAGAAGTGTCATGTCTTCGTAAACACACATTTACTGGAAGGTAGGAAGTCAATCATGGATATACACACACAAGCTGCATGTATTCTGTGCATCTTACATACACCTCACAATTTAAAAAAAAACCAAAAAACAAAAAACAAAAAACAATGAGAATATAGTAACAGGTAGAGTTCAAGATGCCAGATTAAGCTTCCACTAAGCTAACTTCCAAAAATTTCAGCAATGAAACTGCATATTGTATTTACAAAAAGAGAAGACAGACAGTTTGCAGAAACACTCCAAGGTAGAAGGAGAATCTGTAGTATCCACTTTGAATATGAAAAAAAGTCAGAACATAAAACCACAGAACAAAAAAAAACAGCCTAAGAGCCATTCAGACCAGCATTAACCTTCCTCCAAAAGTTTTCAATAGCAAAAAAGGCTAAGGAGCAGGGCAAATATAACATAAACCTCTTTATGATGCAGTAGGCCAATCAGCTTTAGAGATTTCCTCAGTAGTTCTTAGTATTAAAAATAAACTATTCTTATGAATATTATTAAAGATAAATCTCTTGATTTTTAAGATGAACTGCTTATAGCACAGTCTCATGGTAATTTTTTTCATTTATAATTCTCACTGAACAACTGGATCTAGAACCACATGTCCTGCTGTTGCTTTAAGGCTCTAGGATATTTTACTATCAGACTTCTTCAAAAAGAAAACAGGGAATGCATTACCTAAAGTGACATATCTTGTGCTTACTCATTAACAAGCATACAAATATCTTGTTTTAGGAGTTTGCTTCATATTTCAGTTTTACAAGCAAGGCTGACATTTTACAGATGTACAACCATCTCGCTTATTTACACTGGTATTCAAATCATTCTCTCCAAAATGATAAAAGTTTTGATTGAATAGGGAGGATGGACACAACTGATGTGTAAAAATAAGTGCAGAGTCAACTAAAGATGGAGTGGTGGGAAATACTGCACTGGAAATAAACCAGGATAAGTAGCGCTTGATCTTTCTGTCCCAAAAGAATAACATCTCGTCTCTGAGGAAACTGAAGTTCAACTGGCCTTCCAGTTAAAAACAGGCAAGTCTTCAGAGGACAGAAAGCCAATATACTAGGATAAACATATTTTGTGTTTCCGTATTTCAGTTTTCATTTTCCCTTGTGAAATATTAGAAGTTTAAAATAGTAATATTCAATTTCCACTGTTATCAATGGAAAGTGAAGTCTTTGATTGATTAAAAGATCTAAAATTGCTTTTGATGACTGATAATACACAGAAATGACCATGTAAAGAAAGTGCGGCACCTTCATATGGACTATATGGATTACTTTTACATGTAGCACAAGCCTGTATTACATGAAACAGGAAAGCACTGTAAACACTTGGGCAACTGAATATTGTATGAATGAGCAGTAGTGGTAACTGCTGCGCATGTTAAAACCCTGAAAACTCAGCAATCTCTGTAGTGTGTTGTTGGCCAAACATGCATGCTGAAGAATGATTTTAGTGAAACATGACTGTAATTGAAAGCATTAAAAAAATCTGCAATAAGTGAAGGTACATAAGACTAATTCAATCAGTGCTAGAATCACAAAACAAAGAACCTGCACTCATTTTCTTCCCTGAACTGATACCCTCACTAAATCTTTGAACAACAATTTTTAATCCTGTATTTGGTAATTCTGAATGTCATTTCTTTCCAATTGTTTCTGCACAATCAACCTTTCCACACATCCTGGAAGTGATGAGACACATCGTATAGGATGGGGCATACTGTAATTGACAGTGATCTGTGAGCTGTAATACAGTATTCTGCAATTCAGAATTGCAAACATACACAGCATCTGTGATTTCTTCATTGTTCAAAGAAAACACATGGATAGTTATTGAAAATAACACACCAGATTTCATTAAACAAAAATAAGAAATTCTAAATTTATACTTGTGTTACTGAACATCAGAAGCATTCAGATTCCATGTAATGTCTTTTATAACTTTTTCTGTATAAGCTGCTCTTTCCATCTAT
This sequence comes from Lagopus leucura, assembly GCF_019238085.1. Lineage (NCBI taxonomy): Eukaryota > Metazoa > Chordata > Aves > Galliformes > Phasianidae > Lagopus > Lagopus leucura. The sequence continues at coordinate 34,005,835 of NW_024962264.1, read as the reverse complement.
TAACCTGTCAAACAATCAAAGGGAAACCCAACTAGCATGAATTTGTAACTTGCAATACCTAAATCGCATTAAGAACAGTGAAAATAGCACTTTTGGGAGTCAAAACGATTTAAAAAGTGAGTGCAATGCTCTTGGCAACAGCAGAGGATACGTAAAATTCACCAGAATGGTCTTTCATGAGTTAGGCAAAGACCCTATTACGGGTAACTTTATGCCACAGCTAATGGATGCAAGGCCATATTCTCACCGAAGATAAGCCTTGCTCCTGCACTGAAATCAAGAAAACAAAGGGATAGATCAACTCACATCACACTGAAACGGCTTCTCTCCGGTGTGGGTTCTCATGTGCTCATCTAGGCCTCGTTTTTGACTGAAAGCCTTGTTACATTCAGAACATTGGTATGGCTTTTCCTGTATGAAATGACAACAGTGAGTGAAAGTGAGTCAACACAGAGCCCAAGTCATTAAAGGAGTGGAATTCCATGCTGGATGATGGTGCAAGTTTTATATTTTCTCTAAGGGATTACAGTCAGTGAAAACAACAGAAAACGACTTTCAGATGATTAAGTGAAAGCTGGGAAAGCTGTGGCCTGACAGTTTCCACTTCAACACCCACTTATGAATTAATTATCTGTTCCAGTCTTTCAAACCCAGCCATTTTGGAAATCTGTTTTTTGTAACATGAAAGGTATGAAAACGTAAAATTTCAATGTGTTTTCCTTCATCCACCACAAAAGCTTAAAGAAAAAAAGACTAGTAAGATGTCTATAAAACCTCACATTCCTTACCAGGTTTCCAAGCAAGGAAAGAAATGAAGGGAAGAACTGGGGGTACAAGAAAAGTTTGCAGTAGAGGAAAAAAAGCTTATTTTGAATAAAGTGATGACAGAAGGTTAATAACATATTCAATGCAGAATCCCAAAAGTACAGATGGCAATCTAGCCATCTGCATTTTTTTAGAACTATTGGTTAGCAGCTACTATAACACACAATGTTATAAAAGTAGCAAGTTCACTGACCTCAAATACTTAAATATTAGAGGTATGTACAGAAAATCACTTATATAGAGATTTCCTTCTTCAAATTTCTTCCGTAATTTATAAATCTACATATAGGTAATTCCTCCTTTATTCCACTACATTTATGAAAGAACCACATGGAAAACAACATCTAAATAAAGTAATTAAATATGAACATAAGCATTATGGCACTACAAATTGTTCCACTGATGACTCTGAAGGTCTAGAGGCACTTTTATTTTCAGTCAATTGTACTTCTTCCGTTTTCACCCTACTTTTTTTTTTTTCCTGTGTTCCCTAATTACATATTGCTTGAAATCAAAAGACAGATGTTAAAATAACCACTAAGGATTTTCTACTAGGTAAAATTGGAAATAAAGACTGACAATCAAGAGGCAATAAAAATGTTAACTCCATGATTTAACAAATAATAGTAATTAATCTTATATGGTCTTTTGGGAGACAGTGGGAGATCTACGCTAAGGGAGAAAGAACAATTCAGGTAAGGTTTTGAAGCTAAAAACTGATATTGAATTCCTATTCTGAGTATGTAGGGGAAAATAAATCTCCATATACTGCTTAGTCCTGCCAGGTGCTCAGCATAAACTGGATAAATTAAACAAACAGAATATCAACCAGTGCTGCTTTGGGTAAATCCCAAGCTCTTTCTTTAGGGCAGCTCTTTGCAGTATCCAGAGTTCTTCTGTTGCAAGCTATGAGAGTGAGCTCCCCATGAAGTTCCCTAGAAAAGGTTCTGTCAAAGAAATGTCTCAGCTTGCAGTGACAGGAATATGTATCAACACAGAAAAGTAGTTCTTTAGCAGTATCAATTTTACATTTTAGTATTATGAAATTTTTAAAAGTACATTCTAGTTTGATGCAAGACAAAACTGTCTGCTGACACAGCCTGACTATATGGTGTCCAGCTGCACATCATTAAATAGGCCTAATAGAAGCCCTTAACGAAGTTTTCCTTATAAGATTCTCCTTTGTAAGAGATTCTTCTTTGTGTTTTTTTCAACAATAACTTAATTTTGTAATTTCCATAACACTTTAGTGTATAGTAAAACATAAATTACTTATAAACGATCTGATCTTAAATTGCCATCTAGACTAAAAACTTTTAATGAAAAATTTCTCTGGACTGCCTGAAGACTTCATGAAGCATTATTTTTTAAGGCAATACATGGATAAGCCATATGAAAAGCAGGTTAAACTGCAACACTTTAATTGGCTCAGCATTGTGGTTAATATAAACCATATTTTCTGTGAGTTCTCAGAAAACAACCTTTCTTTGCATGGGTTGTAAAGAAAGGTTTCTTTGCATGGGAAAATGTAAAATATATGATGTGTATACATAAAACACCTCTAAAAAAATTCAATTATTGAGAACAGTGTCAGGTGCATTTGCTTCCTTTTTATCATCTTGTTCTAAAGGAAACTGAAAGGTAAAACTTGATTATGATTAACTTCACCATTTCAGATCCAAATGGGCTTCAGAGTTGCCCAGGTTCCATTCTAGAGAGAAAACCAATACGAACACCAGGAAGTTAGTCACAAGCCTGGGCAGAAATATTGCCCCTGAGGTTATATGCATTTATTTGTATGATCTGTATAATTCCCTACT